>NC_140471.1:7641892-8841892 GCF_051167445.1 Perissodus microlepis
TGAGCTGCTCCAAGGTTGTGCACTTGCGGTATATGGAATTGTTGCTCTGTCACAGATGTGACAAAGACAGAAATACTTAACTACACACACAGACTTGAATGAAAGCAGGAAAGGGCACAAGGCTTATTCATAATTATCATCTTTTTCTAATCAGGCTTTGTACCAGTGCTGAGTGTAAACTGGTTATTCATTCAGACATTTAATAAGACTGCTTTCAATAATATATCCTTGAGATGTCAGTAGAAATACATGTGAGAGCCTAATGTGGTCAGCAAATAGCAATGACAAAAAGAATCTGGGTGGATTAAACTTTTTCACTACCAAAATTAGACACATAGACACAATTCTTACGCACGGTGTATTTTACACTCACACAGAACTGCATAGAGTTGAGTAAGATGTGGGAGGTCACTGTGGTCAGTGTGTTGCCAAATCTGAGGTTAGTAGTGGGTAAAAGTATTGGTAGACAGGAATTACTGGCTACTACTATTACTACTGCTGCTACTAAAAACCACAATAACATGCATGATGTATATAAACATTAGAACACGCATATAACATAGAACCGGGAATTCTGACAATTACAAAAAAAGAGGAGAATACAAAAGAGGAGCTAGTGACAAATCCAAAAAGAATTGGGAACAAAATAAAAGTTGTCAACAGAGAAGACTTAAAAGCATAAGAAAAATACATAAATAAATTGAGATGAAGCTTAAAAGGGAAAAATACTAGGTTCTAAAACAAAATATAAGTTATGAATGAGGAGTGAAGTAAAGTAGAGCCAAACCAGCTGATGCTAACCTTCTGAGCACAAAGGCACATAGTCTAAGCGTGCATGCACATATGGGCACACACCTGTCCATTTTCAGCTAGAGATACCAATAATGACATACTGTTTGCTGCATGGCTCACCAATAAAATACAACACTAGTGTGGACTTCACTGGAATGCAAAGGAGAATGTTGGAGTAATGTCCAAGCTCACTGGAAATCAACAGTCCCACAGACAGCTGTGTGATAAACCATGCAGACATGCAATCGAGTGACAAGGAAAATATAATTTTACGGTATGTTTTCTTATTTTACTCATATCTGGTCTTGTGAAACACAGATTACACTGGATGTGCTATGCGCTGTGTTATTCCTGTAGTTGCCACTGAGCACCACAGTAACTCAAAGTATTACAAGTCCTAGCGGCTGTGTTCCAGTCAGCTGCAATGAATTTTAGTCTCTGAATGTTGCTCTTAATATTTTTGAATATTTTACAGTCTGTCAGTGCCTTGAGATTAAAACTGAAGCTGTTGCGTTTGCCCGTGAAATGCTGAAATGTGGAATTTCTTTTGGACAGCGAATTAATTCTCATACCTAAACGTTTCCCTCCCGCGAAGGACACTGACCATCTGTGTTATCAGCTAGACTTCAATATGAAACACCTTCCCCTATTGAAAAACTTTGCAACATCAAAAGGAGAGAAGGGAGGACAAATTCCTAAAAGAATGAAAAAGCATATGTTCAAAGTGAACAGCGTTTGTTTGCCGTCTTCAGTATTTAGCTTCAGCGTGTATCAGTTGTGTGCTGGCAATACCTTGATGACTGCTACAGCAGTTGGGGACACGAGAACAATCTCATGGTTTAAACCCAAATCTTGTGTTGCATTAGATCTGCCACCTTTACCACAAATATCTGCAGCCAGTGAGCCAGTAAGTCACACTTACGGAAAAATAGCGGCTGGTGTCGCCGTGGCAAACTTTATTTTCTTACCAACCGCACAGCACACATCTCCCTTAAGGTATGAGTGTTCCCGAAATTGCAAAAGCAGATACAGTACTAGACATTTTTGGTTATATCATAGGAATTATTCCTGAGTATTTTCCCTACATATACTTACCCAGCACACCACCTATTCTCCTCAAGTCTCATGCCTTTTAAGCTCAAACTTTCTTTTCTTCTAAGCCCCCACTGCTCCTTTTCTAGCCTGCCAGCACATGGACCAGATGTGCAAATGTTTCTCCATGTCGCTATTCAAGCCCCGTTCCAAGAGAAAGGCAAAATGAGGGGAGAGGAATATTTGACTTCACTCCACGGGAGACCAGCTTCATAAATTTTGGCGGCTACACAACGGTGAAAAAGGTAGCTTGGCTGGCTTGGCTGGGGGAGAATGTTGACGGCATACCAAACAACATGATCCTAATGAGTTGGAAAATCCCAGGCCCTCCAGAGGACTGTCCAGATGCTACCGTCATGAGAAACGCTACTGTTTTATTGAATTCAGACTCCCCTACCTTTCTTTAACAAGGGACAAAATTTATTATTTGACCATTAAGACACCCTAGGTGACATGAAGCATTTCAGAGTTAATTTGGTCTCAGCTGCAGGTCCAGCAGCCCACATTGGGCCCCAATAAGACAAGTTGGTCTTCAAGTGTCTCGTGTGAACTCGTGTATACTTGGAGAACTTCAGTTCTAGATACATGCATGCCAATTTGCCCAGAGTTCAATGCTTTCGAGTTGGCTTGTTTTCCCATCAGTGACAGTCTGACAAATGTACTGTGCCCTCAGAAATAACTGGAAAGGTTTTCATAAGAAAGTCAAATCACTTTTAATATTAGCCAGTTCAATATATCTTTCCTGACAATTTACTGGTACAAGTAAACAAAGGACGATAAATAAAGTTTGCGAGGACAAACGAGAGTTATCCTCAAAAAATGTTCAATAAATCAAGAACAACAATGAATGCCTTAACATCTAATACTCTGGTCTAAGAGAGACCAGATGAGTATGTTTGTTCTTTGTTCCATCACTACTGAGCCATTAAAAGGATATAATAAATCAAGTGACTTAGCTGCCATTGCAGAAATATTGCTACCTTACAGTAACATATTATAACAACTAAAAAACAGAGCGTTCCCCTGGTGAGCAATTATAAACATGTCTTTGCTACTCTGGTAACTCTTCACAGAAAGAAGAAGTCACCGTACAACTTGTGTCAGTGTAAGATACACATGCACAAATAAGAAATAGACGCAAATTCATCACACACACAAAAATCCAACTAGAGGTGATTTTCAGTGTCCTACTCTGTCTCCTCTCTGTAGACAGGCCTCAACCTACAATCACTACAGTGTAAGCAGATCAAAGAGCAGTAGAAAAAGACTATTATTCTTATGAGCTTGGTCAGGGGCAAGAAAAGAATGAATCTGGATTTCTGTGTTAAGTGGTTTTGCTATTAGCAAAGGCAAGGCAAGCTTCGTATTGTCTCGTGTTACTCACCTGGAGCCTTGTACACTTCAGTAAGCAGACTTTCATTAAGTGTCACTGGCGCTCCGTTGACCATGCTGTGGGTCCAGCTCTGACAGATTGTTTGGAGCAAAAGTGTCTGGGCCCTTGTGGCCTGTATAGTGAAGTGGGGAAGTTCAAAAATAAACTCTGTGGTGGGGACTGAAGACCTTTTGCTCCTGCAAGAAAAGGGACAAGACAGAGTCAGATACACATAAATGCCAATACGCTCTAAATGAAACAGACACTGGTGGAAACAAATGGTTCACAGCTTCCACAAATCCATCAATATCACATCACAATATAAAACAGCTCATTGATAGCGCCAAGGGCCAAATAAGTAGAACTACATTCCAATAGTAAATTGAAGAAGTACCAAGTGTGAGCCAAGCTTTCCTTAGTTACTTGGCAGGTAGGTTTAGTTTGTCGACCCTTCCCTCCCCTCCGTCAAAACTGTGATGATGATTTATGTGAAAAGATGTACAGCCCAGAAATCCGACCCTGAAAAGAATCTCTACGCCTTTAATATTTCATCTGTCTCCAAGAGTGTGGGGGGAGCGAGTTTGTGTGAGTCTGCGCGTATGACGAGCTGATGAGTTGAGCGTTCAGGGGGATGAGGTAACACCACAGTCCGATGGAGTTCTCCAGGCCTCTGTCCATCAGAAATTCAGCGGAGCATGCTCTCATTTCTCATCTGACACACACACACACACACACTTGCTTTTTTCATTTTTTTCATTTACAACCCAGTCTTCAAAAAAGTTAGCATGCTGTGTAAAATGTAAAAAAAAAAAACCAACTAAACAAAATAATCAAAACAGATTTTGTTTCATGACTTGTTTTTAATCCAAAGTTAATTACAAGTGTTTATTTTTGCAGCAGAACTAAAAAGAAAAACAATGATTTAAATGAGAAATGTGGGGTTTTTTTATGTTGCAAGCACTTGGTACAGAGGCATGTGTCACAATGATGTTGCATCAACTCTTCGTTTAACAAAAGCGTGAAGGAGTTAAGAACAGCTGCTTTGGACCTTAAAGCCAACCCTTTCCCCATTTTTCCTTGATGTAAGATTTTAGCTGTTTAACAGTTCAGGGCGTCCTTTGTAGCATTTCTCATTGTATAATCTGGCAAATATTTTAACGGGTGATGTGTTTAGTCAGTTTAGCATCTAGACTAACTGAAGAGCCGTGCAATTGTAGAATTGTCCAGAATGTGGTTTGGGAATGTCTTGCTGAAATAAACAAGGCTCTCCCTGAGAAGGACATCATGAGCAGGGGCAGCAAGTATGTTGTTTCTGTTTGTGTCTTTCAGCACGAATAAAACCATTGCAAGATAACCATAGCCATATCTACCACTATAACATTATAGTTGCCGGCTTTAAACTCTGTGCTGATAAGAAGCTGGATAGTTCCGCCCCCCCCCCCCCCCCCCCCCAAAAAAAAACACAGCATCCATGATTTCAAGTAGTTGGGACTCAGTAGTTTCTAGGTCTGGCTTTTGACTTTTCTTTTTTTTTTTTTCTTTGCATGGTAGAGCTTTAATTTCCACTTGCAGATGAAGCAATAAATTTGGTCTAACCCCTTAGACATCCATTGCCAATGAATTTCTCAGAACAAAATGTCTGCATTGATCAAAGATCATTGCCATTCAATAATGAGTTCGGCCTTGGTCCTTTGCGTACAGACATTTTTCCAGATTATCTTAATCTTTTAATGATATCGTGTAGCACAGATGTTCATTATTTGTGATTTTACATTTGTAAATATGTCATTGGATAAGGTGAAGAAACCTTCCTATTTTTACATCGGAAATTCCTTTAGGGATGCTTTATTTAAACACCAAATCACAGCCTAACCTAAACTTTGCAATAATTGGTTGTGATGTTCTGCCGGGTGTTTTGCACTTTTCTTATTAGAAATTATTTTAATATCAGAAACATCAGAAATGTTGTCGTTGTGCTTTTCTTTTTACTACTTATAGCAAAGCCTGAGGCTAGGCAGGCTGAAATAAGCACAGTCAAACAAGTCTCTTTAGTTCCACTCCTGTTTTCCTCTCATGTTCTCAAGGCAGGAAAATAGGAGTGGAACTAAAGTTTCTTGGTCTAGGATTTTGAGGACTGGCAGTGCCCCCAGCACAGATACCCATCTATGTATTGCATGTGTGTTCACTTGAGTACTTATTGTAATAGAATCTGCCCTATGAGTGGAGGTTTCATTGAAAATAGAACTGTGACTAATTCAAACGATGGCTGCAGCGTGTCAGGAGCGAGCATCACAGTTCATTTAATCACGCACCCATTTTGGTCTGGTCCCAGTTCTGAGTGTGGGACATGTCACAAGGCCTTTCTCTGCGCTCAGCAGCTCTGCAATCATTTAACTTCTCTGCTTCCCTCCCTCTCTTTCTTCAAGTCTCTTTATCTTTCCCTTTCTTCTGCTCCTGGGTGGTTCGGCAGGGTGACATGAGCAGTTAGCTGCACACAGGCAGACCCAGATTTCTTAAGCATCTGCTGTGTCTTCTACGAGACAGAAAGTGAGAGCACGTTTGATAAAGAGAGATGTAAGGCTACAGGAAAAACACAGGAAGAAAAGAAGAAAGAAAATTCAAACCTGATTGGGTCAATGAGTTTACCTTGACGGCACACATATACGTTTAAAATTCTGTGCCTACATGTGGTGGCAACATAGGAAACCATACCATGTCATGCTTTTCTGCTAGTAAAAGTCACTACTGTTGTATGCTATACAACAAGACATCAATCAAAGAGTTTCTCGTGTGCTTTTGTGCGTTCAAATATGTGCACACTGTGTGTGCACATAGCAAGATACTGCAGCTGAACAAAAGAAAGTGAAGGGAAGCCGGCAACAACAATGTCCCCACATGCAGAGCAAATGTGCCTGCAAAGCCACTTCAATGAGAGGACTGGCAAGGGATGAAAGTTTGTTGCCTTATTTGAGTGTTTATAGCATTTAAGGGGAGCTGTCATGTGCATGTGGTCCCCTAAAACTTTAATTATGCACCTGTTTTTATTATATTATGCCCAATTCTTTGCGAACAGCAACTTGGATCTTGGATTCAAATGAGAAACAGAAACTCTCATTAGGGTGTTTTGGGAATGCTGTATGCAAAGACAGCCAGGCACTCATCGGATTTCATTAAGTAGCTGGCACGGTCAGTGTTTCTTGCTGCAACATGGTAAACAGCTTTCTGGCAGGCAGTGTTTCACTGTTGCCGCAAGCTTTGTGGGAAAAAAACCTCAAAAAGATTCAAAATAACACCTGCAGCATCACCTGCAGTAACAAACAACATTAAAATATTTGCCTTGAAACATACATTAGCTATGCACAATGGAACTAACAATAACTAACATGTATTTTACTGTTATAGTGCAGAAAGCCTATTAGTCTGTAGCTTGGGGAGCAAAACTCATTAGAGAATACTATTCTATACTATAATGTGGAGACCTACCAGAAGGGTGCCCACAACCCATTTTAGGTCCTAACTCAGGCTCTTGGCTTTAACTTCAGTGCCTCATTGAATAGCCTGTCTCTGACCTCACAGTGGTTCTTTAAGTCAATAACTTTTTCATTAAAATGCAGAGGCCACCAGGAATGTGTTAAAAGAAAATTAAAATTAGTCAGGAAAAGGAGAAAATTTGGTATTTCAATTTCAGCTGTCCTTTGATGTATTTCAGAGGAAAAGCTCAAATGTATTTGAGAAACATTAGGCCATATTTCCCATCTGTTCCCTGTTGGAGTCAGAACTAGACCAGGACTAACACATCCTGACCTTCCTGGTGAACAACTAGTTGACTGGCTGGAGTCTCAGTCCAAATCAAGCAAACAGGGCATGAAGTTGGGCTGAAGCATGAGTCAGAGCTAAAAGTACCACACCAGCTGTGGTACTGTTTGCCTAGCTTGTTTCCTCTGTGCACAGGACCAAATCTGGACACGAAGCAGGAACAGATTAAAATGTATATTTTAGCCAATAAAAGAATTATTGAAACATCATAGAAGCTAGAAAGAAAATAACATGATAACCAAATACTTTGGTTAGCATCCTTAAATTTTTTGGGGTTTTTTTTGGAAACCCACAATAAATATTTCACATAATCATAGTTGGCATTCATTTAGGCCAGTGGTCTTAATGGTGCTAATCAGCATCCTGGTCTAATATGACTGTGGTCACAGCTATATTTAGACAAGTACAGCTGGGGTTATAGCTATCGATCTTTAACTGCTGCTTTAGGCCACACATAACCACAAAAATGCATATACCTGTCCAGACACAAATAAATAATGTTGGCAAAAGTGCACATACACACTATAAACCAGTACGAGCAGGTTAGTGGGCCAGAGCATAATGAGCAGGAGTAATGAGGCTACAGCTGACAAGGGCTGCTGCTCTAACAACCTGCAACTGGAGCAGTTATAAAATTAGGTGCCAACACTTAAGGCTGAAAAGATGCACTATGCTAAGCATCTATAATACTGAAAGGAAGCATGTTCTTCAACCAGAGCGAAACAAGGGGAAAAGAGAAAAAGAACAAGAAAAACACGATTAAGCCATGCAGAGAACACAAAAAAGAACAAGGGGAAAACAACAAGCATATGTAGCATAAGAATACAGACTTGCAAGTCTATGTTATTCTCCAGGTAAAATAATACATTAAATGGGAGTCTCATTAAAGGAAGTATGTGGAAAAGCTCCAGTACAAACTCAAGCAGGAATAGATTATGTAACTGATATGTTGTTGCTTTGTACTTTTACAGAAATAAATGAAGGTAGCATAATTAAAGAAAGCTGGTTTGTGTTGCATAAATGTTCAGTAATTGGTTCCAATCCTGATATGTTGGCATTGGTGAAGATGTTTCGAAAAAGACAATAAGTGAGAAATACAAAAAAGCAAGTCCTCATGTTACAAGAAAATTCATTTTTTAAAGATCAGCATCTTGTGAGATTGAAGGACTATTACCAGGTGCAGCTGGTCCTAATGGTTTACATAGTGTCCCAGAATACAAGCTTGGAACCTGCGCACAGTTTCCAGAACCTACATTTTCTTATTACTCATATCCTGTACAGTACCAAAAATCAGTTGCCTCACTCTTTCCAAAACACAACAACATAGACAGCTGTGGGTTCTGGGACATCAGCAGTAAATGTGGAGCAAGGTGTCTGGTCTCTCCATAGACCACAGAAAAAGAAAAAGGCACACTCGCACAGAGACCCATTCCCTGGCACAGAGGCTTTTTTTTTTTCTCCAAGGGGGCTAAATGGGAAATTACTCATAAAAACCTTTACCAATATAAGCTGTTAAAAGTGCAACATGATGAATGTTAAATTAAAGGCAGTTTAAAAAAAATGCAAATAGGACCGTCAATTAACTTTCCACAAGGCTGACAATGTGAGACTTTCTCTTGACTTTAACTTATCTGAACCTATTTTCAAAGTCCAAAGTAACACCAATGCAATCCATTACGGGCTGACATATTTGTCTGATAGATACAACAGATAGCCACTGTCCTGAGACCAGTTATCTAAAGTTTCTTCAAATCATTCACTGTCACACCTCACCTTAATTAACCAATACAAACATTTCCCAACTCAACTAGTTGACAAAATCCTCTTCTACTATTTCCAGAGCTTCTATGGAGGGATTTAGACTCCAGGTGGAGGGAAGGGAAGACTGACAGCTTGTACCTTTTGTCCTTTTTTCTTTGTGGTGCAGACTGATCTAAAGTACTGGAGAATTCCCAATCTCTCCGAGCCAAGGTCACTGACCCCCTCTTGAAAATAACCAGAGTGACTTATGGGCTGCTCTAAAGTCCCCTCTTTTATCATACTACAAAAGACACACTACAGTGTCTTGCAAAGCCTCCAAACGAAGATTATAAATCATGTAAGCACTTCACACTGAACAAAAACACCTAAGTGACCAACTGGGGAGGAGGGGAAAACTTTTTATCATTTTGCCACCTGGAGGTCAATTGGGTTAAATGGCTAGCATCTAAAGAGCCTGAAAAAACACTACTACAGAAAAGTGATCCAGTCAAACATGGATAAATAAGCCTCTTGAAAAATGATAGACAAGAAACTCATTTAAAGGTACCGTTAACTCTCATAATTCTTTCCAGTAATTCATTTTATTGACCGTACATGGTCTATGTCATTGTTCTTATGAGAAATGTAGCTGCAGCTGCAGCTAAGCCTCATGTAGAAAGAAAACCTAAATTATATTTTTAGCAAAACGAGGTACAACTTACAACTTGGTGATATAATTTGAAAAATTTTATGTCCCTTAAAATTTATGTATGATTATGACTTGAATTTTGATTTAAACTGGGCTCTGGATTCCTCAGTTGTGCAGATATATAGTTAGTGTAGTGATCAATAAGGAAATATTTTAAATTAAATAATCTTTCCATCATATAGTGAGGTTACACATTATGCGTGACAAGGAATTTCTTTTAAAGTTCTGGTGTTGCATTGCCTTCACCTTCCTTTGCACCATATTCAAGGTATTTTCAAGTCCGTCTTATGTTGATTTGTAACAATCAGCATTCTGTAACATAGCCAGTGTCTTTAACAGCTATGCAGAGGGTCAGCGAATGAGTTAGCGGTAGACGTGGACTGTACGTGTAGCCACGGCTCAAAGTTTTGCAGTTCCTTTGGGTCAAAGGTGTTCAGTGTGTGCATTTCTCAGTCACTGGTCCTGAACAGTCGAAACTCTTCACAGAACCCAACACTCTCTCTCGTCTCTCACACATAGACACAGACGCAGCCCTCCCGTTCCTCCCATCTGGAGCACCCCTGACCCAAATCACACACGTATGCACACAACCTCACATGGACACACATGAATACATGCACTGAGATCCATTCTCAGGAGAGGGCTTCATTACACAGGGATTACTAAAAGAAATGTTTTAATCAAGTTGTGCAGACAGCTGCAGACCGCAAGGCGAGAAAATGGCAATGACGTGGTTCATCAGGCGTTAAAGGAAAACATATCAAGAGGCCTGTGTATGTGTTTGCATAATGGGGGGCGTGTGTGTGTGTGTGTATAGCTTCCTGCTTCTGTCCAGCTGTGGTAGACATGCGGTTTTTGTCAAGGACACAGATAGATAGAGATAAGAGAATCTCAACCTACAGACTGCAAACCTAATAGCATATTTATGCTATACAGATTTTGCTTTGGACTGTCCCTTTATTGTAACATCTGCAGGAGTCAATAAAGCACTGGCTTTTCCTCTCACCATCCTTTTGTAACCCAAGTGAATGGACCACCTCCTCTCCTCCATTGTCTTTGACCTTCATGCGCATGACAAGAAGTAATACCAGTTTGTATTATACATTTTTTTTAACTCCACGCTGCTTAGCTAAATACAGCTTAGACTTTATTATGGCGACACCATTTATTACTCCAAGCTTTATTACTACTTGTAGTTTTCTTCTCGTGCAGTAAAAAGTGAATGAGCTTCTTTCTAGGAAGCAGTGGATCAGTATTATGGGCTGGTGAGGAGGAAAGGACAGTGGAATGCACACCACAGTAGATGATAATCCACTCAGAGCTGATAATCCATGTATCCTTCCCCATTTCCCACTGTTTTCCCTCCCTCAAGCTTCAGTTCCTCAGATGACTAATTCAGGAATTAATAGAATCTTTCAGTCAACTGAAAACATCTACAGCTGCTCCTGAATCCACCATCTTAGCCCTCATCTATATATACAAATAAAGTTTGTGGTTAAGTTTAAATTCAACAGATATTCTTGGACAGCAAATTATTGTTTCTTGAAAGCATAACATGTCCTTTAGCGCTTGTTCTAAACCCATGTTGATTTAAGCCACCAAATGACACTTGCAATCACAGGGGTAAGTATATAGTGAATATGATTATACTAGGACGGACCAGTTTGACTGTCAAGACCGGCACAGAAGTCTCCATAAGAATAGGGATATCAATCACTACGAGCACAAGTCTTGCATTTGCCAATACCATACCCTTAATACAACGTTCTTCAATACATCCACTGATCTCCGTCAGCTAGAAAACCAAATAAAAGCATCTGAAAGCAGATGCAGAGGAGAAAAAATCCTTACCACAAAGTTGGCCAAAGAAGTTTATAGACTGTGCCACAAGAAATATGATGTTTTACCCTGCAGCTCACAATCCTTTACAGTCAGATGCTTCAGAGTTAAAAGTGGAACAATATTACATCATATGTCATTCCAGGCTTTTAATGCACACCTGTTAATACATAAAGACTACTTTGTTGCAGTTTATGCCCACGTCCATTCGACTTCAACATGTGAAAATGTTCGGAAAACATTTCCATGTTTCTGCAAGAACAGGGAGCATGTGTTGCCTTGTTGAGCCAAATGAATTCCCCACTGCTCCCGTGGCCTCCGAACTACAACTCAAAGCTGAGCATGACCACAGGAACCACATGCTGATTTGAGGTCATTCAATTATCCTACACCATACAGTGACAGCTCACTATAACATTAACCCTGCCCACACAAAAACCTTGATGAGCAAGGTCTTAACTGAGGCCCTTTTAGTGATTCCTTGATTAGGAAATCAACGCTTCTCAAAGGTTAGTGGAACAACACAATGGTTGATGCAGTAGCTGCATGTATGACATCATACAAAAATCATTATAATTTGTAATTAAAATGTATACTCAGAGCACACAAATGTGTTTTTCCCCAACCAGCAGCAACTCCCAAATCAGTCTTCTTTAGCCAAAATGATTAACCAGTTCAACTTCTTAATGATATTGTCTGCCAAAATGGCTATTGGACAAATATAACAGCCACAGTCAATGTTCTCAGGAGTAAATGCTGTTCATGTATATTTGCTAAAATTGAGTTGGATCTCTACTCAAGGACACAGAAAGCATTTGTCCTCCTGTTCTTGGCTGTGCTTGGAGACACAGACCAGGAGCAGCTTGCTATGACTAACTATGAACAGGAGTAATGAGGCATTACAATCACACCAGAAGCCTCATGCCTCAGATGCCTCAAGCAGCCTTCATAAATCACAACATGAGCTAATCTAGAGTCTAGACTACTGGTCCAGACATAGTAGTATGTACTTCTCAACTTCACATAAAAACCCTACTGGTAGTGTTAAAAGCTGAACTAACTATTGACAGTGTAATAGACTTGGACCAATAATTAGATATCAAGGGAAAACCAACATTCTTTTCTATTCTGAACCGTTTGCAAAGTAACTCAGCTTTCTGTGGCTATATAACATGCACCTGTAATGTCACATACTTTAGGAAATTATCCCCTAAGAAATAGCTGAACGAGTAACAGGGGCTGCTAAAAATGCCACATAAAAGCTGGCATGGGCTTGAATTATGGCCTGCAATGCGACGAACCACACTAAGCTGCTGCTGGTTTGTTGCTTGGTTGGTTGGTGGGCCCCGGCCTTGGCCTGTCTCCATATGTTGCTGCAGTCAGGTGGCCCTGCATAAGCAATATTATATGGTGTGAGCTCAAGTGTGTGTGTGTATGTGTGCTCATGTGTCTGAGTGAGGTTAGGTTTTGGAGAGATCGATGCAGGTGGCACTTCTAACATTCCCTTCCTCCTCCCACTCTTTTTCTATCTTGAATAACAGCTTTAACAGCCAAACCAATTGAGACATGCTGCAGAGTCCTTGTGAAGTTGGGGGCCAATATATTGGCTTTCACTGAACAACCCGACGCCTCTCGGCTGCTCCTTAATTTACCAGGACTAAAAGTGCATTTTAGAGGGTTTTTGGCTTTTGGAAATCTAATGATTTTAATTTGATTAGTTCATGCTAGTGTATATTCATGAGCATGAACTTTAGATAGAAAGCACTTAGAAACAGTGTAGAAAAAAGTGCTTGTGCGAATGGGTGTGATTGAGTGAAAGTACAAGTTGTGTAAAGCGCTTTGAGTGCTCAGATTGAGTAGAAAAGCGCTATATACCAGTCTATTTACCATTTACCATATTAAGAAGAGAGACTTGTTCCACAGTTCTTTGCATGAGTTTGATAGATTGCAAAGTTTGTTTAACAAAAAAGTTTAGAAAAAACGAATGCGACTTGACCTTTTGATGCTCTTCTTCTCAGCTATGTTCAGCTGTGCTGAAAACACAAGACCTAACCCTGAGTTATTACAGTTTACATTTTCTAATTAGCTCTTATTTCTTAATTTTGAGTTAGTTTACCTTTTATTGATATTAGTTGTAGTGTCTATAATTATAATTATTTGTCAAGGGCAAAGTATTACAAAGTATTAGTATTAACTATGACGATGCAGCAGAGATTTTAATTTCTTAACCCTTTAAGACCTACCATAGAACCAAGTCCGCCAGAGCTTATATTATATTTTTACATGCTGTGGAGTCATTTTTGGGAGCATTTCAAGTTGCTATACATCAATACAACCATTATAACCCAGATTTTAACAATATGTATGCATTGAGTGCATAGTAATTACATAAATTGCAAAAAAGTGCAATAAACTACAAAAAAATTGAAAATCATTTTAGCATGCTATTGTGCACAAAAACCATACTCTAATAAATAGTAGATGCATCGTTTTGGTCAAACTGAAACATAATAAACAGAAAGACAAATGTATAATAAAATAAAATGAAAATCCCAACAGAATCAAACCAAAGGAGTCTTGGCACAGTACTGGTTTCCATATTTATATATGAGGCTTAAAATCATGAGACAAACAAGAGAACAAGTGTAAGGTGCAATTTAAAACTTTTTATTCAACTATAGTTTTTGGGGGGGTTTGATAGCAACTGACATTTGCTTAGTTTTCATATATTGTTAATGAGCCTGATTGCCTTTAACTTAGCATCAACTGTGTCCTTAAAGTGGACCGGAAGAAACAGCTGATTTAATCATATGAAGTGGACCGATGTATATGGTAGGAGATCAACCTTAATAAATGAGTGACACATGCTATATATGCAAAAGCTTTCTATTTGTATTCTCTTCAGGTGGGTAAAGTTTATGGTGCCATCTTTAAAGACATATTATCTCAGTGTTTCAGCCAGCACCTACTGTAAGAATTTACCTCTACACCTCAGCCTGAAATCAAGTGACAGTGATCAAGTAGACCTAAGCTTAATGTTTACCAATAAGACAGCATTCACTTGTAGTTATATATTACTCATTAATGGTGTCTAAACACACTGTCATGGGTTGGCTAGAGAGCAAACTTTGTCAATGTTAGGAAAACCAACAGACCAGTTTTTTTGTGCAGTTTTCAACCTATTCAGTTCAATCCAACATTTCTATACTAACACAACAAAAATTCCTCCATAGCATTAAGCCAAGTGTACAAGGCTAAAACAACACAAGTGAGTGCCCATCCTAAGTAATGCTGACAAGAAAGGTTGTACCAACCACCTGGATACTTCTTGGACGTTTCAACCAACAAAACAAGAAGACATTTGGCTGCCTTCATGTTAGGTGATTTCAGCATGGAAAACTACAAGGTCAGAGTCTGCTGCAGAGCAATTATACTTTCCTAAAATTTCATTGTATTTAAAAACTGCAAAGACAAAGTCCCAGAGGTCTTGCATACATATAACCCCATGCCCAACGAAATCCAAGGCAGACAGGGAGAACATGTCAAGGCAGTGTAATTTCCCCAGTGAAAGCCCCTTGTTACCAACTGTGAGAAGTGGGAGCTTTTGTGGTGAGACTGAAGGAAATCTGAGCTATGCACTCATCGGCCAGCTCATCAGCAGAGGTGCGTGGTCTTCATAGACACTCAGTGTCCCTCAAATCTCCCATGATTACCTGGCAGTCATACATACTTAAGCAAGAGCTGGCTGCCTACTGGCACCTGAGGGTGTGTATGTGTGTGTGTCTCCTACTCACAGTCAATGCTCCACACTTTCTGTTATTTTAAACTTCAGAAGCATGTATAGCTCTGCTCAGTGTCTGGTCAGAGAAGAGAACATCTTGGAAAGGGATATTGTTAAAGTTGCATCAGCTACGACAAGCCCTCCCAAAACAAATACCAGCGAAGTTAATTTAAACACTACCACCTGGTGGAGTGCATCTTCTGGGTGCCATAGTGACCCAGTGTATCACTCTTGGGCTCAGTTTTTTTTCTGTTGTGAAAGGAAGCCTCAAGCTGTCAGTTTTCCATGAATGCATACAATCTATAACACAACTCTGCCATTACAAGTTGTATGAGTTTTAATGTGAGATGGGGCAAGAGTTCAAACACTCTGAGGCCAGAGGTCAAATGAAATTAAGACCAACTCTCAGTCAGTGACCATTTCTATCTTTTCATTCTGACCCATAAACGAGTATTCAACATTATGAAAGCGACAGAAAAAAAAAAAGAAATGGAAAACATTAATTCATTTTTTGACTATTCAAACATTCCAACTGTGAGCAGTTAAACAACCACTCGCATATATCTCTTCTAACTACTGTCTGCACTCTGTCAAACCTGTTCTTCATCATTCTTCTAGGAGCAAACTATCACATTGTGTTTATTAGTTTCTGACTTGCAATACACAGGTCAAGAGGCAGGCTTTCTTGCCTCTTGCTTAGACGAACAGGGTCAAATAGAAGTCACATTACCTCTGAAATGACAAAACTAACAACACTAAGCAGCAAATCCAGCCCATCTAAAATACAGTGAGTGACAGTAAAATAGACAACTGTTTAAAAAAAAAAAAGAAAAAAAAGAAAAGTGACATGAGTGAAAGTTGTTTGGTAGCAGATATACTGTAGTGCCTGGAAACGAGGTTAGTAAAAGTCAAAACCATCTGCAGCTCCGACAGGTTTAGATCTCAACTAATTGGGGTAAATCGGCTTCTAAGCTTGTGTTCTTGGACAGGTTTCCTACTATAAACTAATAAACTAACTTAATTTGTGTAGACAAGTGTTGCATGAACAGTATATCTTGGCGAGCTTGTGTGGGTTAAGGCTTGGTTTTAGAATTGTGGTTAGAATCAGGTCATGACTTTATTTCTTTAGATCATAGCATGATGTACTGCCTTTCGCCTGCTTCACTTTGCCAGACAGGTTCTATTTAAGTGATTCCTTGATTCATCGAATCTAGCAGTAATTAGGCTTCAGTGTGGGAAGTGAAACTGAATCATAATCAGAATATTTTATTAATATCTAAGGAAAGGGCCAGGTGATATTGGATAGGACTCTTAATTTTAATAAAGAAAATCATTAGTTAAAAACTGCATTTTGTATTTACTAAAGTTATCTTAATCTAGAATTAAAATTTGATGATCTGAAACGCATGACCAATATGCAACAAAATTAGAAATGAAATACAAAGCACTATGTATCTTCAAATTCACGATGTCACTGGAAGCCCAAACTGGGAAATATGTATAGTGACTGACAATTGTGTGAGGCAAAAAAAACCCTGACTTTTAATGCACTGCCACAGCATATATGATGACATGTACCACAGTTCAGGTCAACTGCACCAAAGGTTTGCTCTCAGAACACTGTTAGTAATCCTGGGGGATCAATTCACGGTGTCCAACATGATTGATGAAAAAGTGACAGGAATGCTCCTGGTTGCATTTATGACCTGGAAAAGCCTACTGTCCTGGTGCTCATCTTCATCTTTATTTCAGCTATACATTTGTAAATTTTCAGTGTACAGAAAAAAAAAAAATCTGTTTGGTTTCTGGATTGCAGCCAGAGATTCAACTCTCATCAGCTCAGCTTGAAGCTTGGGTTAGTTTGACACAAGTTGATATTTGTTCTTTTTGCAAGTTTGAACTTCATGAAAATTAAATATGTATGAGGAAGTAGCAGGACTTCCAGGAAGAGCAGGACTTCCAGGAAGTCATCTAACACCAGCAGGAGTGCTACAGGTCAAGTATTACTCCATAAGGATACCTTTCAGCCATTTAGGAGATAGTAACTACCTTTAAACAAGGCAATGATTTTGTTTTTTATCAGCAGAGCTGAGGAGCTTTATGACTGAACCTCATGACTAATAGCATTAATAGAGTTGTAGTTAAAAACTGTTTATTTACCTTAAACATAGAAAAACTAAGTACTGTAAATTATTCCCCCAATTCTGTCTACAGTCTCCACATAGAGTGTTTAATGCTGTACCAACAGTTCCTCTTCCTTTCCATCTTTACTACTCTCACCGCTCAAATCCAAATGTGTCCAACTGTTCCATCCTCAAACTCTAAACATTGTCTCCTTTTCCTTCATCCCTTTTCTTTAACTTCTGAAGTCTCTTCCTCCCGCTAAGAGACATCTCCAATGAGTCATCTGTCTGGTAAACAACAAAAAAAAAGAAAAAGAAAAAAAAAGGGAGCAACTTTTTCATGTCCCTAGACAACACTGTCTTTCTTCTTCTTGTGTTTCAAAGTAAGGAAACTGTTGCAGTTATTCCACACTGACGGTCGTTCTGTTTTCCCACATGACTGCTGAAAAACTGCCTCATCCATCACTTTAAATACCCTCAGATCCACAACCCACAAGAGATTGCACATCTTTATATATATAGTCATATATGTGTGTGTGTGTGTGTGTGTGTGTGTGTGTGTGTGTGTGTGTGTGTGTGTGTGTGTGTGTGTGTGTGTAAACATTTCCTATATGTTTTGCCTCCATGATCACACAATACAGAAATGATGCTATCATTATTATGTTAATTTTTTGGTGCCTCACACAATTGTTACAGGCACTGGCCGGTGAAACAATAACATTTCTATTTTCATCATAACTTGAAATATGCCCTGCATGTACACTGGGCTTTTAGCAATTTGCAGACTTAATCAGTTATATAACTGCTAAAAACTCACCACAATGCAGGCAACTGAATCAGTTTTCCATAGAGTGCAGTACTAAACGAAGGGATGATGGGGATGAGAGGTAAAAAAGATCCTTTATCCTGGCATGTCAACCCTGCCTGGAACCCAAACACCTGCAAAGACATAAAGGCAAAGAAATGAAGGGAGAAGACAGAGGGGAAATAACACGCTGAAAAAACACTGAGGAATTCACAAATACATTGGGAGAAAAAAAGAAGATGATCATGTGATAGGATCACACCAGCACACACCAGACCCATAACATGCAAACCAAACCCACAGTCAACCTTGGCCTTCATTTTGACCTTAAATATTTGTGACATTATTTCATCGACAAGTCTCCATAGACAGACCTATAAAAATGTGTCAAGGTACTCAAAAGCACATGTGTGGTAGTCCTTGTTACAGTAGGCTTCTCCACAAAATTTGCACTGATTAAATCTATATTCAGTCAGCCAAATAGCCCACATTTTTCCAGCATGGAGAAAGTTTTGGTTTGTCTTTTGTCCCCTAATTATAAGATTTAAATAAGATGCTGCATGATTTCATAATTATTAAATTATGGAAAAAGTACTTCTAAAGTAGGTGGCAGAGGGTATCTCTAGGAGGAGGTGATGACAGTTTTACCAGCACCAGATATACTATCTTGGCTGGAATTTTTTTTTTTTTTAAATGTCCAGTTTGGTGGACTTATGGCCCCCAATACAATCCAGACACTCTTTAATGAGAACATATTTAATATACAGTATTTAGCATATTCAACACCCCAACTTTCATTTCCTTTGACCCTTACTACACAATTTTGAGACAATCTTGGACATTGCAGCACTATCCCGCTGAACATAATCTGTCCATATGGAACTGTATACCAGCCACAGTACTCCTCTCACAACAACAGTTGGTTTTACAAAATAAAAATTATAAAAAGGTTTACTCTCTTGAATTTGCATTAAACCCAATTTAACTTTTTAGCCTGTACTTGACCTGTCACAGTTAATGGGGATAGGGTTAATAATGAGCCTTTATCACTTTTTATCTGGCTACAGTAACAAATATATGAATGTACAAAGTAATGTTTTATAAAAAAGATATAAAATGATAAAGACAACAACAGTACTTAGAAAAATAAACCACTGCCTAACTCTGCTGTTTGTCATAGCAGGTGTGGGTCTCACAATCTCATTCTCATTATCTAAGCTCCTGGAAGCCACATATAATATACTCCCAGCCCAGTGTTTACATACTGTTGAAAGCACATGGTGGTAAAGTCCTGTTTAATATTGGAGGTAAGAGATGATGGCTGGGCCTAGCTGTCCAGCATCCAGCTGCTGTAAAGTTGTACTAGATCATTTTTCTGTGTAGATCAACAAGCCAGCAGACAAAATGCTGAAAAAAACAATAATTTATTTATAATAGGACAAATGGCCTATGGCTCTAATATATCAATTACTAGATAAAGATGTAGACATAAAAAAAAGTCACATTTAAATTCAATTGCCCACAGAAAACACTCAGCTTTTTATGGGAAAGTAGATTTCTGATCGCTATTCAGCAGTTTCAGTCACGATTCAAATAAACCAAACTTTAACATGACCATTAACTTCTGTGGTCTCTTGTTGAGCAAACAGACTGACTTAAAGCTTTTGCCTGCAATCATGTAAAAGTAGGACAATGGCTAACACTACCCTCAACACAGATACCTAAGCTCTGACAGCCAGTGTCAATAAAACACAGATTTAGATAAGCCTTAGTTTATACCCTTTTCAAATCACTTCCTGAATTGGGTGAATTGTAGCTAGAATGACCTCCACCCTGTCATGATCCCAGTGCAAAAACCCAGATGGAGACTGAGAACCTTAATGGTTACAGACAACGATTGGCTGATTGGTCACAATGATCCTTGGCCACTGACCAGATGACTGTTAACCCTGCAGTGACCCTGTGATAAGGACTACCAGCATGACGTACAGTAAACATCCTGCCTTAAAAACACACTGAAGCAATACCAGGCCAGAATGAAAAGATGACAAATTACACCCAATCTATTATCCAAACTCCCTAAAAAGTTGATTGGATTCTTTAGCAAAATCCTTTTCTTTATTTTCTTTTGGAAATGTGTACTCAATGACAGACTAAGGACTTCAGGTAAACTGAAAATCAGAGGTTACAACCTGAAAACAAACCTAAAACAAAGTGTTTAAATTTATTTTACTTTAGCCATAGATTACTGGACATGGATAACTCTAGTATACAGGTTAAGAAGTCACACCTAGGTAGAAAACTACTATTTTCTGGAATGTTATATGCAGTTGTTTATTGAAGCTCATCTTATGATGCTAGGCAACATGATAAAAGCTTGGCTGACAAATAATCTTGTCCCGTGGTTTAAAACGATTAAGAAAATAAAGCTTTTGTCTTTTGGTCCCAACTTCAAATTATAGTACTATCAACTTTAAATTTCAGTGACAGTGAATGTTATATTTTCATCTTCAAACTAGCAGCTAAAACTGTAAAACCTTTATAGTAACAGGGGAATGTCACAGCTGCTTAATACAAGTCTCTTGCACCCTATTAGTTGGCAGATGAAGCAGACCAGAAATGTACTGGTGCTCATCAGGAAACTGAGTGCTGAGATTTTTATGACCAGGTGAAAAGGGTCATCAAGGTCATTAAAGAGGTCGGCCCGATCATTTCAAAGGAAAGATAAGATCACAACTGTGACTGACCAATTAGCATGCTATTGTGCACAAAAACCATACTCTAATAAATAGTAGATGCATCGTTTTGGTCAAACTGAAACATAATAAACAGAAAGACAAATGTATAATAAAATAAAATGAAAATCCCAACAGAATCAAACCAAAGGAGTCCTGGCACAGTACTGGTTTCCATATTTATATATGAGGCTTAAAATCATGAGACAAACAAGAGAACAAGTGTAAGGTGCAATTTAAAACTGTTTTATTCAACTATAGTTTTTGGGGGGTTTTGATAGCAACTGACATTTGCTCAGTTTTCATATATTGTTAATGAGCCTGATTGCCTTCAACTTAGCATCAACTGTGTCCTTAATGGCAACAAGAATGATCTTAATCTGAATCAAATTCAATTTTAATTCAATTTTGCTTATATAGCACCAAATCACAACAATCAGATGACCTCCTGTGTTGAAACACTTGGTGACAGTGGGAAAGAAAAACACCCTTTTAACAGGAAGAAAATTCCAGAACCAGGCTCAGGGAGGGGCACCCATGTGCCACTACTGGTTTGGGAGTGAGGAGAGAGAATACTATAGAGTGCAGAATATTCTCATACTTGCCTTGAGGTAGAGGTGTGCATAGCAGTGATGTAGCAGGTTGTCAGAAGGCTGGCTGAGACTGCTGACAGTGGTTACCAGCTCTGGGGCATACATTGGCACAGAGTGTTCAAAATTCACCTTTTCCACTTGGAACTGTACTGAAGGTAGTGGGCGCACTGGCTGAAATTCTGCCACAGAGACCAGACATGGTGCCACCTGGACAGTTGAAAATATAGAAAGGTTTAACAATTATTGTCAGTGACAACAAACATGACACATATTGATCATACTGTTGTCCAAGTCAAAACCAACCAAACAACACCAACACCTGAGCAAAAATACTTCTACTTTGCATTAATTTCAATACTACAGTTTTTCTTTTCAGAACAGTAACATCAGCTTTACGGTTAACAACTCCTGTTCATCTCTTTCCACCTTTTCTTACTCCTATAAATTTCAAACTTGGATTCTCAGTAAGGAGACTTGTCATCAGCCTAGAATGATGCAGCGGCTGTCCCTGTGTGTTTTGTCTTAAAGTGGTGCAGCTGCAGGTGGACTGGCCCAGTCCTCTACCAGCTCAGAAGCGATCAGAGTTCACAGAGCTTTTCCTTGCTTTGGAGAAAACGACAGTCAAAAGCCACCTGCCCTTATTCTTAGATTTTGTCCCCAAGCTAGCCATGCCATGATCAAAGCAATGTCTACTTATGGCTCTGTACCCAGCTATAGTATGCGGAGCAGGCTAGGTTAGTCAATCTTACGTACCTATATTTACCACATTCTGCATGTGCATTTATGTGACCAGGTTTTTGATATCGAGCTAAACAGATGCTCTCACATTATCTTATGGAAGCTATCTCCCAGGTATACAGCACCATACCCTTTGCTTCCCTGTGTGAAAGCACATTCTACCAGGGGAATGGCAACCTCATTGGCCCTTTTCATCATGGCACACTTTTGTTCAGTTCTATTATTTGGATGCGACAGCCCCTTCAGTAGCTGATTCAGCCCTTTCTGCTGGGTCTACCATGCATTAGTCTGTTGTAGGTCTGAGTCCGGTTTGGTGGCTGTTCTGCAGGGTGTGCATCTATGTCCAACACTATATGTGTTCGACCAAGTGAACTGACTGAAAGGGAAGTGTTGTGTCTATAACTTCTATTGTCTCAAGGAGAGGAACGAGGTATGACAGGTTGCCCTGTCATGCAGCTGGACAAGGTGAACTGAGGGCTATCGAACTAAGGAATGACTGTGAGGAGTGTACATGATCAGGTGGGGCTGTGCATATGCCATCGTAGGTCTTCTGACTTGATCTGGTGTGGTGTGAATTGAATTCACTGTTAGCACTACCTTGTGTCCCATGATGACAGGCATCAGTGTATGTAGGAGGTTGAACTCTGCCATTGAAACAGTGACTGAGACTTGGAACAGAGTGAGACAAGTGAGTCGAGTTGGGATGAATTCCTCCAAATGTGAGATCTCTTCTGGAGTAGCTGGACCACTGTTCTCTTCAGTCATTTCTGGAGAAATAATGCCACGATAACAAGAAACATGTTAGCTTAAAAAAAAAAACTTAACATAATGTAGAGATAACATTCTAAATATTAATACTAAAACAGCTGTTTTTCTAACCATAAGAATGCAACCTGTAGTGCATTACATGAAATAATAGTAAGGGAGTGGGATAAGCCAAAGATCTTTGGATTCGAGACCCAAAACTGTTTTACAGTGGAAAGGGTTAGCTGTAAAGCACACCAATTTCTTTGAGTGGGTGCCGTTCCTCTCCAGCCACTGTGCTCCTCTCATAGCATTAAAACAACGAAAAGGTCTTTTCCAACAAAAACCACCAACTCAAACACTAAATAAAAGAGACGTGGACTATAAAAGTGCTGGCATCTACATGTGCTATTCATTACAATGGCTGTTTCCCAGTAGCATTCTTTTTGAACTATTTCATAAAACCACTCATTCTGTCAATAACCAAAGAAATACCCAAAGAGCCAAGAAAAAAAGCGAAATAAGTCAACGTGAACCAGAGGCTACTAAGATCAATACTCACAGTAAGGAGTGACCAGCACAGTGATCCACTACACCAGGGTCAAAGGCAGACCAAACCTGAACCCTATGGCCTTGGGTCTGGTCCCATGTATGGGTCAGTGTCAGCTCTGTGGAGGTTCTGTTGGGCTAAATTTCCAACTACAAGGTGGGCTCGGAATTTGATCTCAAAGCAGCTTTGATCTTTGTCCTAAAGCTACACCATTCAGCTTGATCTAGTACTGCTATGTCCAATCAATTCATATGCCAGGGCTCAAGTCAATACCCACAGTGAACATTTAAATTACAACACAGATGGAACTCCCATGATACACAGAAACATGACTATGGACGCTAAAAATAATGGAAAAAGAAAACATAACATAACATAAGTATATTGCTGTTTAGAAATATCCTGTTCTAGCTCTAGTTCTCAAAGTCCTGTTACTTTTATTGTTCGTTTATTGTTTTTAGACCATGTAAAGAACTTTTATCCAAATGAGCAAACTAAATGTAATTTATCTTCTCAACAGGGCAACATGAAGCCAATTCAGCATCCATTTATAGCTAGTTTGGGAAGGAAAGCTATTTATTTTTTAGTTCTTGGCAATGAATATAAAAAGGAGCACAGACAAAAAGGACAGGATAAGTTGCTATAGATGCAAACTTTCTCCAATCAATAATACATACTAGATCTAATGATCTAAGAAACAGAGAGAAAGAACTTTTATTTAAGGTAACAAACTGTTTAAAGTGTTAGGTTCTGAATAGCTAAATTATAATTTATCGTATCAAAATGATGAATGGCTGCTATAAATCCTTCTGTAATAGCAACCTTGACTTCCTCTTATCTACTCTCAATCCCCCCCCCCAGAGGCTCCAACTATACTGACCCTTGAGAGTACAAACACTTATAGAAACAGGAAGGAACACGCTGACCTACTCCGCTTCAGACAAAAACTGCTACAGTAATTACACCATCGTCTATTATCTATCACAGATGCTGAAACAACCGAAACCTACGGATGTTATCATTTCACAAAAATCTTTTGCAAAAGAGTTATTGCTACAGATATTACATACAGACACACATTCCATGTTCTTTCACAACATCCCAGGGATGAGCTCATCAATAGCTGTGCAGGGATGATCACTAACAAAAGGTGTTTGGCTTAACCTCCCTTATGTGGTTCAAAAGGTCACTACTTTCATGTACAGCTGTGTGTTGAAGAATGGGTTGTGCAAGGAAATAACAATGCGATGAGAATATTATAAAGTGAAAACTGTTACAGTTTCTGGTCACTGAAAAGTATGACAAGAGATGTGAGTAAAATACCAGACCAGAGAAGGTATATTTTTTAATTATATATTTGTATAATTTTGATCTCTGACCTTGCTGCGCTTTGCAGTAGGGTTCATACTCGTGGTCCATGGCACAGGTGACCATCTTGAGAATGCGATGGATGGCGCTGCTATGCAACCTGATGTCTAAAGGTCCTACCACCAGCCTCTTGATGGATGTCTCTTGAACTGCAGGCACTACCTCTTCCATGCTCATCCCAGAGAAATCCTGAGAGCCTACAAGTGGAAATAGACATATATACATAACCTGATTAAAATATATAATGTATGTACTTATAAACTTAAGGACTCTTGTCTCAGTCAACAAAATTAAAACATATTTTCAGCTTTCATACATATGAGTTTTATTTGTCTGTTTGTTTTACATTAATATTTAGCCAGAAACATTTTTCCCATATCTCATTTCTTAATGAAGTATAAATATAGAATACTGTCATCTGTTGGGCATAAACCCAAAAAAGATAGATGTAGTGTAATGCAGCAGCAGCAGGCAGCTCACATAGCCGTGACCCACAGAAATGATGAATATTCCAAATGTCCACTTCCCTCCAACAGCTGTCCCTTCATTCATCGCAGGCCCCTGTTCCAGAGGTCCACTTAAAAGACTCAACTCTCTCGCAATAAAAAGGCAGAAATTAAAAATAAAGGAAGGGGGTGGATGAATGGCAGTGAGGGAGGAAAAGGACAAAGGGTCACAACTGGCTTTATTCCATTTACATTCCACCACTGTGCTGAACATTAGTACAGCTCAGAGTCAACAATGCGAATGTAACTTTTTTTCTTTCTTTTTTTTAACTCAAAGCAATGAGGGTGTAACTTCCACTAAATTTTGGAAATTTAAAAAGAGCAACAGGCAATGCCACTTCCCCTTCCCTTCTGTGAGATTTGGTTGCAATGGATTAAACCTAATATCGACCATATGGCTGCAGTTAGAACGCTCATTGGAATGATGAGGAGGCTGAAATTAGGAGGATTTAGACTATTTAAAAGTGTCTCAATTTCCAAAGATTATAAAAAAATGTTTTTAATCTGCAGCGTGACTCTAATGTGAAGTCAATGGTAAGAGTGACCTGGGTCGGTTACTATTTCAGTTGACTCAGAGTTTATGTTAGACCTGTGGCAATGCAGACTAATTTGTTTAGTTGACACTGGATCTGGTCCGTATCCGTGAAGAACAGAAACACTAACAGAAAAGAAGCATTCCAACTGGCAAGGGTAACCACAGCCATCCCAAAGAGACTGACACTTATCCTGCCGTCAGAAATGACTTTGACAGCTCAGAATGACAGTATCAGTGGTTTTTTTAATTTAGATTATTATCTGTAGATGACAGCAGCTGAGGAAACAATAGCCAAGTCATGAAAAGCTAAAATGAAACACAAAAAAAGAGGGAGGTACGTAGAACAACACAGGTGACATACTCCATATGAATAAATAAATACCTTTTGAGTTATTGAGTTTGTTTAACCAAAGCCAGTCATTTCTACTTTATAAAGCATGATAACCTAATAGCATTTGCATATCAATCACGGCCAATAAAACTGCCCTATTATATTTTTTCACATTTTAATAAAGAAGTTAGCATTTTGCACTGAAGGAAGCATTATTTATCTCTCAATGTGATTGTCAGAAATTCCTAACTTGGAAAAACAACACTGAAAGTTGCAGCTAAAGAATGAGGAACGCTGTCTGTCTTAAGGCTTCTGCCAGGAAGAGTGACATCTAATTAGGCAAGAGAGGTCTATTCACCTTCTCAAGAGCTTACAGGTAAAGAGACAGAGGGGAAACAGTGTTTCAACAAGCACCAGGGAGAGAGAAACTCAAATATGTGTCAACACAGACTAAACACTTCTGACAGTTGCCCTCCAGGTAAGTTTAGGGTGAGAGTGAGGACAGAAAGGGTCAAGGACCAGGTGGCTGTGACTGAAACAAGACAAGCTCTTTCTTCAAGTCTCCATGGGGCTTGTTTGACAGGGAGGAGAGACGAAAAGAGATGGAAAGAGCGAAAGAAAGAAAGGGTGAACCAGGCAGAGAAAATGGGAACATGACAGATAAAAAGAAAAAGAGAGAAGAGGTGGCAAGGTGACCAAACAAGCTCTGTGAGGGAGAATGAACTAGAACAATACCTTTGCCACTGCTGTCCTCCATTGTGTAGAGATAATCCATGTAGAAAGCACCGAAACGGTGCATGCCCGCTATCTCTGTATAGGTCTCCTGTCAAACAAAAGTAGAGCTGGGTAAATATCGCAGTAAGGGAGCAAACAAGCAGATAGTCTTAAAGAGTGGCAATGACTGGGGTCAAGGGAGATATGGTGGTGGGGGTCAAATTAGAGATAAAGAGTTACTAAGCACTGATCCACTTAGCTGGATATTTAGATGTTTTTTTTTATTTGTTTGTTTTAGGGAAGTCCGTAATATTACTTGTATTAAAAAGTACTAACTTTGACTGATTTTTTCGTGCAAAAAGCAGTACGTTCAGTCATAATAACGATGCTTAAATAAGGAATTGACCAGATACCAAGTCTATTATTTATTGAGTAAAAGGCTACTGATAAAAGAAATTGAAAGTTTCCTCATTCAGCTGGATATATGCCAAAGGAAATATATATCTTATCTACTTGATGATAAGACTTTTTCCTAACAAATCAAAGCTGTATGACTGTGATTATGGTTGATGTGGTCATTATGAAAATTGTGAAATGTTATTCATAATTTATTGTACAAGCTATTAATAGCACACAATGAACCCGTAAGCAAAAAGTCTGCAGAACATAATGAATTATTCATAATAACAATGAGCTTTGAAACTAAGTTACACAACAATTGATTTAATGTTTAAAAAAAAACTATAAAAAAAATTAGAGGAAGACCTCATCAGTTTTGTTTTTTTGACCACATAGGGCCTACAGTCCATGCAAAGAAGAACATAGTGGACACAGAAAGACATATACACCCCACTGAGAAAAATCCCAGCTGGTCACATCAAGGCTTCACCTGAGTGACAAAGCTAACTACTAAAGCATTCTTACATAGCCATGCTATTTATTTTAGGTCATTATTTACAAATGAAAATGAGATATATGATAAAAACATCCAATTTATCTCATTTTAACTACCTGGGAGTTAGTGTATCGGTCACGGCTCATCATCATTAGTCTGCAGGTCAAGAACAACTGACCTTGTCTTCCACAGTATTTTTATATTTCTACACCACACTAAACTACTGATAAACAGTCAGAATGAGTGAGCAAGCAGGAAATGGAGAGAAAGAATTACACAAGCCCCCCTTACACATTTAACACCCCACCCCAAACTTGCCCACAGTTTCTCTAAACAGAGATTTCAGACTAGCCTTATCAGGCTGGCAGGTTAATGAGTAATATTTATTAGGAGGTCCCTAATAGCTCTTGCATTCTTATGGATCAAAGCCATGCTGGTTTCAAAACCACTAATGAATCAACATTGAAACCTCTGAGTTGTAGGCTTTATGCATGAAGAGATGGATGGCTGGATTTCCAAACAATTGCATCATCGAGGGTCATGAATATTTCAAAGTAGAGTCAACACTTGAGCCGTAAAGGCTGATGAAGTGAGCTGAGAGCTATCAGAATGATGGCTTCAGCAGCACTACTTAGACAACCAAAAGATTCCTCTACTACACTAAATTAGTATTACTATTTTTTAATAGATCAATTCAACTTTTGTAGAAGAAACAAACAATATAAAAACATATAAATATTAAATCTAATTAAACTATACTCTATTCAAAGAGTAAAGACTGTTTCTTTTTGGGTGCATGCTACAGGTGCTTCATTTAATTAAAACTGTGTAAATGACCAGCAAAGGTCAGAGAGCTTTGTTCCAGCCATATTGCATTTGGTTAAATACTTGATTGCAATGCTTGTTTTACTGTTTACTATAAGTAAGGTAGATGTTTTCTGAGGATCGCAACATAGTCTGCTACTGCATTTTGTCCATCTATCCCAGAAAAAGGCAGTAATTTCCACTTTGGTTTTTTTTTCTGTTGGGGGGGGGCTAATATTTTTGGGTAAAATAGCACAGACTTCTGGTTATTGTGACCTTGTGATTAGCAGCATCCAAGATAAACTCAGCCCTGACTCCATTGTTCTCTGGGCTCCGATAGTCAAAAAGAGAGTTGGTGAGATACGTCATTCCTTTACTACTGAGACTGTCCCCACAGCTGAAGAACACTGCATCCTGTACACAAAGTGAGAAATTCAAAGACAAATGTGAATAGCAAAGAGGACACGTTTCAGGCTGAAGAAACAATACAATCCATACAACAAACATAATTCAGAAAGATCTTTTAAAAATTAATATATATATATTATAACATATTATATTATATTCCGTTCTTCTTCTTTTTTTTAAAGGGACCTTGAACTTTACTAAAAAACAAATTCATCACAAGATTTTAACCTCTTCCTGACACTGGAGGCTGCTGGGACATTGCTTGAGTGTTTGGGGCTATTTAAATTCTTTTAGTATTTCTCAAAGTTCCTATAATTTTAACTCTCAGTTAACATTAATGTGATCTTTTACAAATACTTTCTTCACCTCTTCACGGCGGTTCATGTTTTCCTCAAAATCTCGTACACCCATGATGCTTTTCAGGCAAAGTGCCCGACATCCCACAAAACCGATTTGGCAATCAAAGAAGGGCTCCCCCATCATGAGCACCTGAAATAAAACCCAAAGAAAGACTCAGCTCAGATTTAACACCAAGAAAAAGAAAAAACAAACAAACACACATATACATATACACATACATATATATATACACACACACATATATACACACACACACACATATATACACACACACACACACACATACACACACACACACACACATATATATACACACACACACACACATATATATATATACACACACACATATATATATATATATACACACACATATATATATATGTGTGTACACACACACACACACACACACACATGTATGTATATATATGTATTATAATTGTATTATAATTGTTTATAATCAACAATAATAACTTTACTAAATGATGAGGGAATTTATTTGTTACTCTGCAGAAGTCTCTGCCAAGAGAACACTAGGCATCTCTGGGCCTTAAAACAATCCACTGACACCAATGGGAATAAACAACAGAAGAGTTCAACAATTCACAGATGTTCTTTGACCAACTTAACTACTAAATTATTATAGATTTTAAATGTATAATGTAGTGTTGACAAAATAGTGGATACCAAGACTAGTCATGCTATACTGGTTTGTGGTTATATTGAGGTTGCGGGCTCATTTTGTCATGATTAAAAAAAAAAAAAAAGCAAGGCAGCTTCTCTTTTCGACTGAGAGTGATGCATATTTGAGTGCAGTAGCAGTCCAGCAGCTACTACAACCACAAAGGTGTGGTTTTCCCTCTCTTCTCTCTGTCTTTGCTTTACCCAGCAGATAGCTAAACAGAGAATCTAATAAAACATTTTATGTTTCCCCATACAATTATTATAAGGCCTAGTTTCCCCTTTTTTGCCAGACGCCCCCTTTCCTTTCAACACTCATATTTAGTTCTAGTTCAGGCTGCTCGACTTCTCTCGTTGAGACTAGGCATAAATTATAAAAATTGGAACTGGAAAACTCTGTTTTTCACACCTGGTAGAAATCTCAGGGGCACAAAACCCCTTTCTTACTCCAACCAGGTAATCAGAGAAAAGGGTTTAAAACTATGAGGGAAAATGGGTAAATGATCAGATGTGAGCTTGATTCAGACTCCGGTGTGTGTACAAGAAGCTAAAGATTAGTGAGTTGGCAAGGCTTTGTTCATGTACTCATGGAGAGATTTAACAGGAACTTCAGCCAAACTGTGACTAATGAGTAAGTAACTAAATAGTATCTTTACTGATCTTCCCATGCCATGATAGATAACAAAGCTGCTGAGGACAAAATTCAGAGTGGATAATAGTAAATGCCACTGTTGTGGAACAATTCATGGTGGGGGCTGAAATCTACATCAGGATAAAAACGTCACATTTTCCTTAAGAATAAATGCATAGAATTTACTGTCTTTTCTCTCATTTCTACAATGACAACATCAATTAAAAATTACAATATGCAGATACTTCATTAGCTAAAAATTGTAACAGTTTAGTGTAACTTAGTAAAATTCATATCTATCTCCGTTCAGCCCCACAACAATGCACTACATCACAAATGATAGGGGAAACTATAAACTTAAACTTACCTCAATCGTGATTCCCTCTTGCTCTAGACACAGGACTTCCTTGGATTTGACCTTTTGAGGACTATAGTAGCTACTCTCTGACTGGGTCTCTGTCAACTAAGAGAAAAATTAAAATAAAAAGACTAAATATAATTTATACATAAACAAGAAACGTACAAGAAAAGAATAATAATTAATTTTTTCCATCTTCTTTTTTTTAATTAAACAGTAATATACTTGGTGTCCCCAAAAAATGAAAGTATTGGATGATGAATACTGATGTCTTAAATAGTTCACCTGCCGTGATTTGGTAGGATCAAAAAAGAACTGCAGCAATAAACTTGAAATAATAAAATTAGATGAGAGAAAGGCCAGTTTATTCAAGGTGAAATTTCACTGCATCAAAATGTTAGCCGAGGACATTAACGGTTTCACCGACAGTTAAAACAAATGCATGATTTGAAAAATAAGCAAAGGTTTTGGAAGTGTCCAATGTGAAGAACTAGAGAAAAATAATGGTTAAAACCACCAACAACGGCATCCAAACAAGATTTTCTTAGATTAGAGACTAGATGCTAGCTGTAGTGCTGTTTGCATTCCAAGAACATTCATCAACCCACAGGACATCCCCTCCTTGCTTTTGGAGGAGACTCTGGCCTTAGTGGGATGACTATAAAACTATGACTAAAGCGATTCACATACCAAGGGGAAAATGAAATGTGCAATTTATTGTATTTGTAAACTGACTATAAAAGGGGAATGGTTCAGCAGAATATTAATTTTGGTTGTTGAGTAATAGTGGAAGTAGAGAGGAAGAGAGAAACTGAGCACCTGGTCAAAACAGACCAGGCTTAAGGGCCACTGGGGAATTTCTCACTCACTTCTTTGGCTTAATAATTCAAACAGTGATGTAGCCTGGCCAGTATGTATGCTGGTTTAGAGTTGAGCACTATGATCACACAGGTGTGAAATATCCCCGCTCTGTGAATACAATCAATGTCTGCCAGCTAAGAATATATGTATTGCACCACACAAGCTCATGAACATATCTCCATATATCTTTAAGTAGAGCTGAGAAGAATTGCATGACAGCCAACAGACAGAGAGAGCACCTGGTCAAAACTAGCCGGCCAGGGTGAGAAGGGTTCAACGCAATGCTTCTGAGGTTGGCTACTTTCAAAACAGTGGGTGTAGTGCAGAATGTGCAGACCCTAACCCATTCAACAGGAAGCAGGTGTAGAGGAAAAAGCAGCTGTGCCCTATTATCCATACTGATGGAGCAGACTCTCTCGCCCTCATTCCCTTCCCCTTTTTTCAATTTTGATGGTTTAATCACGTGCAGGGGCCACCTGACTCCAACCTGAGAGTCCCAGTGAGTAATGGCAAGATCTGTCTGCCCAGATCAGCGTACAGTGGCACTGACAGTAAATCATTGCAAATTAGCAGACAAACCTTATGAATGTACATCCAATAAGAATATAGAATTTCTCAATCTAGTCTGTTGGGGCATTTCTGACTGTACCCAAGTCTGAAATGACACAGCTGACAGAAGACGGGTTAGCAGCACAAATACACAAAGCTGCGGCTGCCAATATCTTTCCTATAAAGTCCCATTTATTATAATTTAGAGTAGAATGCAATCATATTATTCTCTATGAGGTATCTTTAAAATGTAAAAACAGTGAACACTGTCCTTGTAACATGGATCGATCACTGGTTTGGTTTTAAAACCAACTGTGGAAGCAACTGAATTCGACTATTGGCTCAATAATTAAGAGAAACAATCTAAAGAAACAATGTTTCTTCAAATGAAAAATGGCATGAGGTCTGGCATGTAATGAGAGTTTGGCAAGTATGCAAAAGTAAAAGAGGGGAACAAATGGTCAGTGCTAAACTATGCATTATGTGAGTAAAAGTCATTAAATTACACTGCCAATGTTTCTAATCAAAGAGATCTGAGGAGTAATGCGTCAGCAATCTAAAAATACCTCTCTGATTTCACATTCATGTCAAACTCAGGTTGAAGCAGTGGCTGTTCAAAGACATGAAAATTCCTTCATACTAAATACTTCCTTGTAGGAAAGAGACAAGAACGCTTTAAAAACCATCCTTTCAGCTGTGTGCAATTATTGCAGACGAGAGGCAATTAATTGATTAAAAGAACTCAAACAATACAGGAACAATTTAAACATTATTAGAAAAACACCAAGGTCTGTTTGGCCTGAGACAAACCTCCCCTTTACTGATCACACACCGTCAAGTAATATACGCTCTCGCACACAAACGCACGCACGCATGCACGCGCGCGCGCACACACACACACACACACACACACACACACACACACACACACACACACACACACACACACACACACACACACACACACACACACACACACACAAGACCAGTAATGTGATCTAAAGTGCCTGAATCTGACAGGAAACACAGATGAATTCCAACTATTCTGAGTGAGCAGGCAGGATTAAAGCTTGGGGTCCATTTCTGAATAGTCATCATACCATGTATAATGTTTAAAACATTAATGTGACCCGAGACGCTAGTTAGCGGTTATACTGCCCTCCCCTATACCGCACACAGAAACACAAAGAGGATTGGGGCTTCCTGAGGATCAAGCAGTTTTTGAGACTTAAAATGAAACTGACCATTAAATTAAAATATGCAACTGTGTGGTGGCCAGTGAGAGTGACAATAATGCACTGAAGACAAAAAATTCTAATATAAAGGCTTCCTAAACGTAATAACAGATTCTTGACAGATTGGTTCTTTTACACTGCCAGAGTGGTAAAAAAATTACCTCATATCCGAAATGTACGAAAAGCAAGTCCCCCCAGTGAAAGCTTTCAATGTTAAAATAAGTTAACAGAAGTAAAAGGATTATTCAAGGGTAGGGAGTATGGTTTTGAGCTCGGTGCCTATTTTTTCTCTTTGTAACAACTATACAGGGGGTGATGTAGAGGGGGGAAAAAAAACAGAGATGCAGATACTGATAAGGCTGAAAGTAAGGATTGTGGTTGCTTTATTGACAGGTGTGCCACAGGCAGCTGTAGCCACAGGCAGCTGTCTGATAGGCCTCACCTTCAATATTTCGAGTGACTAAAATAAACCTCTCGACCCTGCTCACGATGTTGGTGCAGTTTGGAGCATTTATATGGAAAAATATATAGGTTCCTGTGTGGCACGGATCATAAAGGAGTTTGTGTTTCATTTCTGCCAAGTGAAATTCTAGTATTTTACTTGACTATACTCAGCGCTAACTAGCCAGTATCCGGGTCTGTGCATTGCACCCATACAATTTATGAATCCAACATCGAAATATGGTTACTTTGGCTCCAAAAGAGCCAAAACAGCTTAAACTGAGGCTTTAAAATTGAGACTACAGAAGCCAATGGGTTACATATAGTCCATGACCCTTCATGGTCAGTACTTAGTAAAACCTCCTCTAGGAAAATATCCTAGCTTGTAAATACTTTTTGTAGTTGTGAGGAGTCTTTCATTTCTTGTTTATGGGATTTTCTCTTATTCTTGTTTCAAATGCTTCCAGTTCTGTATTATTTTGATTGATATTTTGTTGGGAGGACTGAAGGCCATTCCAAAACTTTCAGGCTGAGCCTATTGAGGCTTGGTTAGGATCATTATACTGTTGTAGAGGCCATTCTCCTTTCATCTTAAGCTTTTTTTTTTTCCTTACAGTGTGACGGTTACTTCCAGAATTTGCTAGTATTTAGTTAAATCCTTTGTTTTAAATGATAAATGAACTCTTGCTATATTACAAACAGCAGCAGCGTCACAGGCTTAACACAAGTCCAATGAATGCTCAATCCACTCCTGTGGAAATGGACATTTATTTCATATCGAAACATAATTTTGTATTTAAGTTAAGATGGTGATGTGTTTATTTTATTTTATTTTTTCAAACATCTTATTTACCTTGAAGGTAACAGAAGCTTTGGTGCAGTAGAAGCCTATGGAAACAATGGGGTCTTTGGGTGTGTGGTGTTGGGAGCTGTTGGGGATGCTTCCCGTCTCTCGCTGCTGGTAGAGACCATCCTCTCCTTCTTCCTCTGTGCTAACAATGGCTGGAACGAAGGACCAAGCCCAGGACACCCAACCTTGGTTTTCTTCATCAGGATTACCAGACTGTATGTAGAGGTCTTGGCTAGATCGCCTTTCCGTATCTACATCCATTCCTGAAGGAGATAAAAGTCTTAATTAGATATCATTTAAACATAAACTTAGGATTTTACTTCAGCTGAATTAGCAACAGGGAAAGAGAAAAATCTATATATCAGCAAACCCCCCCCAAAAAAAGAACAAAACAAAAACAAAACAGTGACATAATTCCTTTTTAGCACACTTTTACCCCAACAGGTAAATGCATTTAAAGTGGCAGTTTATGAATACAACCTGGTTAAAGAGAGGGGAAACTTGCAGATAATGGAAGTGTCTGTATGCAGGGCAGCACACTAAATTAATTTACCCTTTCCTTCGGGGCATTTTAATTCTAGCAAGTTGTTTCAGCTGTCAACAGAACACACAAAAACAGCAGAGAACAAGGAAGTTTCACAGTAGTTTCTGCCAACGCTCCAGCAGGCAGGTGTGTAAGTATTTGTGGGTTACATGAACTCAGTGCTGCATGAATTCCACAGAGCAAGAGGAAGTTCATTCCAGCAGAGGCCAGAGGGCAAAGGCTGTGAGCCAGCATCCTGACAGAGGAGGGCTTTGACTGGACCCAGTGGTCAAGGCAGTCTGTGCTGGACCCAACAGCACAGGCCAATTTCAGTTATGTGTGTGGTCAAATCACATGTTTGGTAAGAAGCCAACTACTAAAATGGAGGCCATGCAGGAGTCCAGGTAACTATGAGCCACTAGCATAAACACAGCTTGGCTAGGAGTGTAGGTGAAACTTAGCAATAGTGTTAACTATAAGTTTGGGAAGATGGGGTGGAGCTGACTAAAGCACTGGCTACTTTGTAGAAAATCCACAGAGTGGCAAGTTGTCGGGGTTGGTTTACAAAAACAACCAAAAGTCTTCACTTTTTCTCCAATTACCATTTGAGCAGTCAAAAAACCACCATGCACCCATCCATTCCTGATCCTGACCCCTGAACTGGTCCCATCATGTATGTTTCCATACACATTGGGATAGAGGAAGCTGATGTCAATACATAAGAATGTGTAATTCCATTCCTTGTGGCCTCACGTCCTCTACGAGAAAACAATATTGTCCGTGAGGTCACAACTTAGGAATCCCAGAGGGTAAGGCGGTGAAAATTATGACATATTTTAATTAAATCTTTCACTTTGTGAATTGGCAGCTGGAAATCCCATGTTATGGCTTTTTTATCTGTCTTTCCATCCCAATCTCCCTGTCTGATTCCATCACTCATTCCTTTTTCTTTTTTTTTTTACTCAAGGAAGCCTTTGAGGTGTCAGTTTAACAAGTTAAGCTCTTTCACTTCACATCACAGCCTGACGAAGTCTACATTTGAATTACAAGGCAATCAAAATAAAAGCACAATCACCAATCAAGTGATCAAAACAGAGCAGCTTAAGGACACTTTGAAGTATTAAGCCAAAGAAGTGAGTGGAAAATTCCCAAACGGTGATGTAGTCTGGCCAGAATGTATGCTGCCTTGGCGTTGAGCACTATGACCACACAGGTGTGAAGTATCCCTGCTCTGGGAGTACAATCAGTGTCTGCCAACTAACAATGTATGTATTGCAGCACTCTATGAACATCTGTCCATATATCCTTAAGTAGAGCTCAGAAGCACTGCATGACAGTCAGCGTCATGTATGGTTTCTCTTAGTCCAGAGTCTTCAAGCAGCAGGGTAGGTCTAAGCTAGGAAAGGATTCGGTATAAGAGACAGTGACACAGAAAGTGAGTGGGAAGTAGTAAAAAGAGGCAGTGCTCTCACAGGCCAGTAGATGTCCCTCCATGTTTATAGAGGGAGAGGTGGACCGTTACCTGACCATTCAGTGAAGGCTACTCCTATCTACTGATTGTGCAGGTGTTTGTGTAGACATGCATACATGTTAATACTCAATCTAAGCTTAAAAGATAACCACTGATGCAAAAACACATACCATAGTGCAATGCATTCATAACGACGTTTTTTTTTTTCATGACTGAACTTACATCATTTTTGCTACCAGCATGACATTAACATCATACTACCGTAAAAGCAATTTTAACTCTAATAGCAGAAACCACTAAACCACTAAATTCAATGGTCATCCCATGTTCACAGTAACACTACAAAAAACGAAACAATGACTAAAAAAATGTCCTGTCATACCAATGTATTATCACTAGAGAGCTACTTGAGGTTAGTAACACTGACACAGCCTGTGGTTTCTGGTTGATTCCTGTGTGAAGGTCCTTTCCATTCAGCACACTTCAAGGGACATGGAGGCTAAGCCCTCCTACAAAGCAAACACTAAACACCAAGTCCCATCCACATGCACATATGATATTGGAGAAAAGTAACAAGTATAAGGGCTCATGTATGTTACACAGAGATGCACACACCCTGCCACACTTCAGCAGCCACAGTCCTCAGTTCATAATTCTTCACATACTTCTTGAAACCATACAACTTTCACTGCTGTGACCAGCTGGTCCATCCAAGCATGTTAGTCATCTATGTTTCCAACCACTTAATTCTTTAGTGTTTTTCTCAGACTTCACTGAATTTCAGACAGTAAGAAAACTAGCCATGTAATCCTAACCGAAGGGTTGTTTTGGTTAGTGACACACAAATATCGCACAATCTTCACCTAACAAGCCTATTCATTAATGAGACATTGGCTCTTACCTAAAAGGAAACGATTCAAACAAACAACATGCAGCCACAGTGAATCATGGGCACATAAACACATTACAAGGCTTTTTCCACTTCAATAATTGGCAAAAAGAAAAACACCTTCACATGTGGGAAAAATCGATATTCCCTTTGAAATTTTTTTTAAAAACAGACCACTTAAGTCATGGCTTATTAATACATTACACAGTAGATACAGAATTTATTCCTTACTCTCAACTCAATCTTTTGACCACATATATACACCCTCACACAAATAAACCTCATTTTATAAAAAAAAACCAAACAAACAAAGAAACACTAGGAAAATTCAATCAGTGCAACAGTATCAGTTACAAAAGCCAACTCAAAGCAAGAGTCAATAAATGAAACGCACATACAGGCCAGTGGAACCAGAATATGCAGCAAGACTCAAGTAGCCTATGGGAAATCAATGAATGTTATGAAGTACTATGCACAATGTTGGTATCATATTCCAGCAATCATGTAACAATGACTGTTTCCTACAAACTATAACCCACGAACAATAAATATGCATGAAAGCCAATTCAGTCTCTACAAGTGTAGTGCTCCGACTCAATGTATGGCTGTCTGTCCTGGTTTGGAAAATTATATTTTGTCATTAAAAAGAATAAATAATTTTAGCTTTATTGTTCTTATTTTTTTTCCAGAAGGGAAAAAATCAGCTTTGTTTCATAAATCTGAAATGCACACATTTAAAATCATGTTTATGAATATGTTTGGAGCCCTCTCAACACACACACCTACTTATTACAATGCATATACACACAATTGCCCCCCCCCTGCCCCCTCCAGCTTCTTCACTCTGACGATTACTTCCAGCATAACAAGATCTGGGGGTGCTCAGGTTCCAAGAGCTGGTCCCCTCTTGTATATTTTTGTGATGGGATACTAATTCATTCTCAGAGGCTCCGCATAGCAGTAGCATGACACCGACTCTTACATCTGGCATTGGACACTGAACTGGAAGCTGCGCCAACTTGCAACGAAAGTTCCACGCCAAGAGGCAGGGAGCAAGTTAGAGCGAGCGAGGAAAGGGCCGTGTGTGGGGCTGTCTACGCTCCCCTCTGCCCACTACTTCTATTCCACCATAATTTGCTCCTGGTGCTAGAGAGGCTGATTTAGCCCAGAAGGACTTGACACTTCATACATGAGCATTTTAAGAGATGGGTGTTCAGGGGAAAAGGGATGTCTTTTTTTTTTTTAAATAACCACAGTTATTTAAAAAAATAACTGTGTTATTCAAAGTATACTGTATAAATATATGTCAATGAGTGCAGTTTTGTGAGTGTTCAATTTTGTACAACTCAGTGTCTGCCTTTAAACAACTGCACCTATGTGTTTTGCTTCACAGCTGGACATAAGCAGTGTGATTTACCATGTGCTCCAATTAGAAAGATAGAGGTGGACCTGTGTTTGATTCAACCTAGTTTCTTCTCCTTATCCTGCTTTCTCCTGCTTCCAACCACATGGAGGTGATCAGGCCTGATGACAATGGTCTGTATCGAGTTATACGCTCCAGATTTTGTTTGTGGAAAAAGCAGGAGGAGCGCACACCATGGTCAAAGCGATGTTAAATGTCCCATTTAGGAATAACAGCAACATATAAAAAAGACAAAGCCCCTGATCGGAATAAGGCAACATGCAGAGTCATGGGATGGCCATGAAGTAAGACCATGCAAAATTTGATTTATTTTGCTTTCTATGTCACTTGATTCAAACATGCTATGGTGATAAGAAGCATACTTAGCCACTGAAATGTTCATAAAGCAAAACATACGTATGCTTTAGCTGTTGTTAGTGATTAAGTCTAAAATTGAAATTCAATTAGCTACTAAAAAAAAGGATAATTTCTTTAGAACTATTATGATACGGAATTATAATTAATTACTATTATGATACTGAATTTTTGTGGACTTTTGTGGACTGTCTTAAAACTTGTTTTAAACATAAAACATTAACAAACCAATCAAAGTGTTAGAGAATTACTGTTGCTTTCCATAAGAAATCTTACTCACCAGGTAAACTTGCTCCAGAATCCCTCGCATGCCCAGTGCCTTCTTCACCCTCATCCTCTTTGTGTCCTCCGATTTCCCCATAGTAAAGAGCAATGATTAGCTCTAAGATTCGTATAAACATGGGTAGCTGCTGATCGGTAATGGACAACTTCAGGCTCTCCACCATGGTATGGATCTGAAAAATAGTTAGCTATAAATTAGATTTTGATATTTGATCCGATTAATGCACAGATTTATATGAAAAATACAGAACGCATCTATCATCTTCTCTTAGAATTCCAGTACTTTTTAAATATTTGTTCTAAACAAATCTTAGTGTAGAAGAGCTTTTGTCCAACTAAGTGTTCGCAGTTATACAAAATAGATTAGTACCCCCAAAAAGTATGTACTAACAGCACTTGACTTAAAATTCTAACACCGATTTTACTTCAGTCGTGTCTCAGATCATTTCTAGTGGTACCTTAGATTTTCATGAAGGAAGTAAAATCTTCCCAAAACAAGCAGCTGTCTTCCACATATATTTAACGTCACTGGTTGACAACAATTCACTGATATTAGTCATTATCCTGCCATTGATGTGAGAACAGCTGCCCAAACAAAAGTCAGCCACATTAATCTTTGACATCTATAAACTGTTAATAGAAATGTAAGTTTTTCCATCATATGGAATCTTCAGACAACAGCATATTGAAATTATATTAACCCCTAACATTTAGCTTTGCTAAAATGATGGCAGTTATAGAGTTATTCCTAAAATCACAGGCTGGCTCACTTTTATGACAGATGGGATCTTAGAGTTGATGTTGTCATATGTAAAATGGAGGCGTGTTCTGAAGGAGCATTTGTACAAGAGCGGGTCCTGGTAAAACTCAATTTTGCCGCTAGCATTCCGTTTGTCCAAACACACGGTGCAGTCAGCAAAGTTGATCAGTTTCCTTAGGACCAACTCTGGAGCTGCACAAAGAAAAAAGCAAGAGAAGAAAAAAGGATTAAAACAAAATTAGGTATCATTAAAAACAAACAAGTTAAATTATGCACACACTAACAGAGAGCAGCTCCTGACAGCAAATTCTCATTATCAGTGATTTAGTTAAAATAGAGAGCTAGCTCAGAGAGTTTGTGTGTGTGTGTGTGTCTTGGTTGGCCACACATCATCAGGTTCTCACTTGACACTGATTCACTTACCCTTGGCAGAATGATAACAGGATCTATTCCCAGAATTATTTCACTGTCTAAACAGTGCCAGTAACCATTACAGTACTCACTAGTTGCTTTCAAGAAGTATGTGAAGAACACTTCCTCTTCCTCTTCCCAGCAACTTCCAGGAACTTCATTGACACTTGAGTTGTTGTTGGACGATTCACATTAGCAGCCATTATTTTTCTAGACACAATTCTAGAACTCTTTACATAGGGCTTATTCCTGTTAACATCACCTGTGCTAAACCCAAACAACAAATGATGATGTACTTTAAGGGAAAAGCTCTCCCTCTGCTGCTGTGCCAGAAATTTGAACATTGTTGTCGGTCTTTTAAGGCAGTGCTATTTGCAACAATAATAATAATAATAATATAATAGACAACATATACAGTAAATGCATATGAGCACAAGGCCTGAAGGAAACAAGCTACATTTACATATATTGTACATACATGTGCATACTATATCTCAATCTGCATACTATATCCTTCTCTCAAGTATTGGCTTTAAAAATGAGACATCTTTACATTCGTTTGTCCTTTTTTAAAACTAATTATTAAAATGTTTACTATAGGGGCTACTATCTCAGTATGTTTACTAGTTAATCTAATTACCAAGGAATTTAAGAGGCTATTGCTCACCAGTAATGTCCATGAAGGCTCTTTCCCATAAATCATCCACTGTGTAGCACTCTGCTGAGGTGATGTTGACTGACAGCACAATATCATCTTCCACATACTTAAGGATCAGGTTGTTCACCACAATGTTCACGTTGTTCACCACACGTCTGATCAGACTTTGGACATAGCCTACAAACACACAGGTTAAAACATAAGAATCATATTAACCCATAAAATATGTACACAAAGACAATAAACCTAATTACCAGGACCCAAAAACGCATGGACATATCCCATATGGAAAAGAAATAGTAAAAACTTATATGTGATTACTCATGAAAGTGGCCACTTTCATGAGTAAATCATATAAGGCTTACATGATTTACTCATGAAAGTGGCCACTTTCTCATTACTTTCATATATTGTTTTAGTAAGTATCCAAAACATACAAGTTTCATTATATAATTTTTCAAGGGATCTTATATCTGTTTTCACTCCTATATGCTTTTCATACAAGTTTCACACAAGACAGATACAAACTTTATAAGATTTATATATATCTTTTCCATATGGGATTAGATATATGAAAGATTACATTTGTGTTGAGACACAATAAAGAGTAAAAGCTAGAGCTACATTCCATAGTGTGTAGTGTAGAGTCAGTACCACTGACCCCTGCCATCCTTATGGACTTGTAAATAAGAGACCATTCTGGCATGTTATTCTTCTATCCAAAAAAGGAAAGAAGAAAAAAAAATCAACCTCAACAAAATTTGCAGCTCTTTAAATCGCAGTGTATTAATAAATCTGAAGGGCTCTACTTTCTCTCAGATGTAAAATCCTGTTTAACTCCAAATTATGCACATATTGCAATAACTATATCCCTTCCAAGCTCATTAAACTACTGAGGCACCTTTGTGTCCACTTAAACACAAGCATCTTTCACTGAATAAGTACTCACACACACTCATACATAAAAATATGGGTCTTTGTACATACACAGAATAGTGCAATTAAAAGCACAATAAATCCCTGTCATAGGAATCCCATAATATGAAGGGAAAAAAAACAATTTATTTAGGAACTTATGAACTCCTCAAAGGTCAGGATAATCAGGGCTGGGCATTTTTCCAACTTTTCCCCTTTTCACAAGTGAAAGGACACTAATGGAAAAGGGTTGCTTGGTGAGGGGTGGCACCTGGGCAGGACTTGCATATTCCCACTTGCTTGATGTGAATTCTCCAAACAATTACCTGCAGTTTTCTCACATGGGTTCAATCAGACATTACAGAGACTCTGTAGCAGAGAGCTGGTAGCATAATGACTGTTTAATGTCCAGTCCAACTAATTCTGACATTTGCAGAATTCTCAAAAAAAAAAAAAAGGCTCTGTAGGTATTACCAAGAAAAGATCAGGGCTGCAGTGTATGTATTAATATGTCTCATGACAAAATCTGCCAGTAATAAAAAGAGCAAAAAAAAAAAAGAACCAATGAGTGACCTGCATAATAACTATTTAGTACACTGTGAATTTACACTGGAAAAACTTGGGTCATAACTTTTAGAAATGTAATGCATTAATTAATTCAAAACATTTGAGAGTGTGACTTTCACATTTTGAGGCTATGAAGAGAAAGGATTCTCAATTATACATAAAACTAGAAATTACAGAATTCAACTTTTTTAAAGGCTGAGGGAGGTGAGGGTGACAGTCCTTCTGTTGAGGAAGTGGGTGAATGTAGTAGCCTAGAGCAAGCACAAGAGAAAAAGCAGCATGACAGATTGGGTTTCAACAGAGCTGAGGGAGCCATCCTGCAGTGTTACCAGTACCTCCTAATGGCCACAGTGACGCCCAGAAACAGAAGCTTTGCAGGAAAAACATACATGGTAAGGTCATTACTCAACAAAGTAAGAAATAACTTAAAATATTACAGACAGGGGAGTTTCGACCATAAAATATGAAAATATACAGCAATAAATCCTCCTAACCACAGGACCAATGGCATTATTCATTCCTCCCAAGTACTGTTAAACACAGTCACTACAAGTTAAAATATATAAAGCTTTAATGCTTTTCCCTTATTTTCCAAACCAAATGTTTTTCTTCCTGTATCTACATGCCTGGCCCAGGGCATAACAGAACCAATAATTAAGTAGAACAAAATGGTGCTGTTGATGAAAATATTTATATGAATTGGTTAACTGTTCTGCCACTTGTACACAGGCCCGACTATGTATTAGCATAATCCAATTGACAAAATTCTCATGAGTTTGCTGCCTGACCAAACACAGCAGCAGGAAGAGAGGATGACATAATATGAACTCAACTCATACTTAATGTGTGTTCATGACACTTGTGCGTGGCCTTGCATGCATGCATGTGCTTGTCTTGAGTGGAGCTGAGTGTGTGTGTGTGTGTGTGTGTGTGTGTGTGTGTGTGTGTGTGTGTGTGTGTGTGTGTGTTTCTGGGGTCAGTCAGAAAGCCGATGTTGCACCTGCAGCCTGGGCAGTAAAACCAGCACTTTACCCCCTGCTATTTACCTCTCTGGATCTAATTTACACATGTCAGGGTGTCCTTTCTTTCTCTCTCGCATGCTTGTACACTTGTTATACCTCTTCTTGCCTTGTAACAAGTCCAAGGCCCCAATCCATCTCCCTGTGAGCCATTGCACTGCTCTGAACTTCTGTAAACAATTGACACAGGCAGCACCTGTGCTGCAGCCCACAGGGAAGAAGCCCACTTAAAACTGTTCAACCATAAAATGGCTGGAAAAACCAGCTCCTTTATGTGATCTAAGAACAGGCCAAGTGGTCTCTTCTGTGCAATACAGGAAAGAAACACTATACTGTACATGCCCACCATTTTCCTGTATATGGAAAGTATTAGCAACTATCAGCTTTGCCACAGTTATTAGCCATAAAGAAAAAGACAAGTCCATAAGACACTAAATATACTGTGAAGTTGTATTGCTGTGTTATTTTAAATAGTATTAGCACTATTGCCAATGTAACCAGAAGCATAAATACAATTCCTGTTGTGGAACACAGCATCTTTAATAAAATACAGTAAGCCACTATTAATTTTCAGTTTGTAACGTAAACAAATGCAAAGACAGTAGTGAAAGGATCTCACTTCCGCTGAGGTAACTTTCCAGCAGTACTATGGAAACACATTAATATATGATTCGATTCTTACTAAAGCAGCAATATAAGCTGTCTAATTATGCTAACTATTCAGTTAGCTCTAGGGCCCCTTATAGTAAAGTGGGAGATTCAAGGAACTCAACCATGCATGGTACAGCAAGGCACCAAAGCAGAACAAAGCCTCAGCTGGAGAAATTACCAGCCTTCGTGTGTATGGGATATTTTCTTTCCTTAGTTAGCAGTTTTCACTAATACTACAAAAGCTTCTGTATTTACATTATGGGTAAATGTCCCAATACTCTCAACAGCTACCAGTGCTAGTTCTTGTTGTGTTGCTGCTTCGATGTGCAAGATAGAACGTCAGATGAATTATGTCTGAAACTGCAGGTTCTGGTTAGACTGGCTGTCCAGCTCACAGCAGGTCTCAGGAGCAGAACAAGGACTATTATCACCAGTTGCCGTCAATGACAGTGGAGACAGCTGGGCTAGTTGGTTAGCTGCAACTACACTTTCAAAATAAGAGTGAGGGGATGGTCTTAGTAAATTAGTGAACTGTATCGCAGGAATCCAGTATTGGATTTTTTCTTTCTTTCTTGCTGATATTTATGATGAGAGGATGCTGCAATTTGTAATCTTTGCATTAAATGCAGGTTAATTTCTATATGACTGTTAATGAAATCAAATCACAGAATGCTATTTTTAGCTACATTTTAGTGCATTTCCTGTTTTCCTGCTTCTGGTTTTGCTCATGACATGAGTGCTGTTTACTGGTTTGAAAACTGCAGACTGAAAACTCTTATTAGGTCTCTTATTGTTGTTTCCAACAAGAAAATGAAAAAAGATCTCACTAAGATCTCTATATAATGTGATTCAGCTAGATATATAATTTCACTCAGTGAAAACTGAAGAAATTGTTTCCTTTCAGTCAATTCACTTGGTACAACACATAAGTACAGGATATCACGTCCCCACGTGTCCTGGCTGACCTGTGATGACATGCACAGGCCTACTTGCGCACATTCCCCCTGTTATCACAGTCATCCCTTAGAAAGGTAAAGAGCATAAAAACTAAGAACACCTTTGCTAAACTGGACTAACTTGCTGCTGCTAGTTAGCTCGATTGTCTGCTAGCTTGAAGTTAGCTTAACTGCCCCTGTTGGAGTTAGCCTCCACCGTGCAGTTGTTGTGTAGACTGCCCACGCTGCTAAATTTGAGTCTTCCTGTGTAGTGTTTTACTTTGCATTTTGGAATGGACACAAAACTGAAACAAGAAAAGCAGAAATCTTCTGTTCACAACTGTCCTCGCATGGCATGACCCTCTCCTCCCCAAGTCCAAAGACGAGGAGTATCCTGTTGATGTCCCTGCAATTATCTGGGCTGACCCCATAGAATATATTGATGGGTTAACCGAAGACAAGCCAGAACTATGCAGGAGCACTGACCGGCTTCAGCCCAGCACTCCGCAGGAAGACAATGATGTGCTGGACATCGGCCTGGACATTCATGGTTTGTTGGAGGATGAGCAGGAGAGCCCAGTGTGCTGCCGCTGCCACGCCCACCGACCAACCACAATGGGACCCTGGGAAGCCAAGCCACCAACAAGAAAGCAGAACACACTGTTGTGGTGGGTGAGCCTCCAGCGAGAGCGCAGCCTCCCGTTCAAGTTCTAAGTCAGTTGGCTTGGAGCAAAGGTCCACCTTCGGGCCCCCAGCAGGACCCGATGCCCAGGAAGCTGCTCACCTCCCTCAGTGACACACTTAAGCGCCCTATCTGTGGGTGGTGCGAACCGTTGCTATCATCCACTGTGTACTGAGGTGATGTTGACTAACAGCACAATATCATCTTCCACATACTTAAGGATCAGGTTGTTCACCACACAGTTACCAGTTGCAGTTCCGGATCAACCGCCTCAGAATTATAAACCCACTGTTTACAAGGAGCCAGCAGTGATACTCAGAGAGGAAATAAGTCCACTATTCATCCCATTCTTGACCTCCAAGTCAAGAACAAATATTTATGAATGAACAAGTTCAAGACGCTAACATTCTGACAGCTTTTGAATGCAGCTGGCCCAGACGATTGGTTTGCAACAATCATGTGGCTATACACCCGAACCACAGGTATGCATTCGAGGGCATAGTCTACGAATACCTGGTGCTGCTGTTCAGGCGCATCAGAGACGCCTTTGCCAAAGCTGCCAAATAGGGCTGGGCGATATGGCCTAAAATCAATATCACGATAAATTGAGCAGTTAACCTCGATAACGATAAATGGACGATAACCACCCCAAGTGCCAAAAAAACAAACGTTTTTTTTTTTTTTTTCATTTGATGGGGCTGTGGCAGGCAGCATAGTTCCTCCAGTTATTTTGATAATATTATTCCCCCTAGACCTATTCATTGCAATTATATTATTACCACTTTAAAGGACTGAAAATGTCACTGAAAATAAATAACGACAATAGTAGTAAGTACTTTTAGTGGTTAAGATTTATTAACTGAACAAAATAAAAAGTGTAGGATACAATATGTAACCATGCTCTCTAAAAAATGTGTATCCCTTGTAAACAAAATAGTTTAATAATAAATATGTTTCACATTGGCTATTCACAAAGTAAACAATGATTGTGCAAATGTAATGCCATCATGGACAAAGGCCTATCTCTGCTAAGGCCTTGAGGTACTATAACTTGTAAACAAATAATGTCACAAACACAAATGTCAATTGAACACAGAAAAAACTATAATAAATACTAAGCACTGCCATGTGACTGGTGAAAACTATAAACTCTTAAACAAAAACATTAAATAGTGCTGTTTGCAAAAAACTTCAATAGAACACTGATAGTTAAAATTAGGCAGGCCTCCACCAGCTCTACCTCCGTCGCTGCTGCTTCAACATTTAAATCGTCCTCCATTTGTTCACCCGTGTCTCGTCTTGTTACAGGTAGTAGAGTCATGTGACTCCACCCCGTCAAGTCTGTAACGTAGCACAGCGTCTTAAAGGGACATGAACATCGCCAACCTGCACATGCCTTTTCTTTTTTTTTTTAAATACCGAATTTACCGACATGGGCAAAATGACGTCGATGAGAGTCATAAATTTCGGTAACGATAAATTTTTGATATATCGCCCAGCCCTACTGCCAAAGCTTCTCCAGTGATGGAGTGATGGAGTTCTGCACCTCCACAGCCACCTGATCAATAGTATAATCAATAGATAGTTTGTGATGACATGGACCGCAGAGTGAAGGCAAAAGGGCCAACAAGTGCTCAGCATCTCTGGGAACTCCTTCAAGACTGTTGGAAAACCATTTCAGGTGACTACCTCATGAAGCTACATACTACCAATAACTACACATAATTCTGTATGTGTTCATTCATAGTTTTGATTCCTTCAGTAAAAATCTACAATGTAAATAGTCATTAAAATAAAGAAAAACGCGAGGGCGTGATTTCCCATACTTATGTGCTGTGCCTCGTTCCTCTCCTTAAGGGAACAGAAGATATATAGATATAACTATTCATTCTCAATAATCCCCTCTGCACACAATTCAATTATGTACTCATGAAAGCACGTCAAGAATATTTGTTGTGTACTAGCTTCCTTCAACTAGACACACAATCAAAAAATGTAAAAAAAAAAAAAAACAAACAAAAAAAAAAAAAAAACAAATCCTGAAGATCCTACTGCACTCACAAAAACAGACATGCTATGACTTATAAGCGGACTACAGTCTTTGAAACAGAAAATTTGGAGGGCAGCTTCTGATACACCAAATTCATAGGTTTCAGTATGGCTAGCACAGATTCAAAGGGAGAACTGGCACTATTAAATCGCTTTGAAGTCATATAAAACAAACCACATTTTCAACGGCGTGAATAGAACCAAAGCAGGAATCTCCTGGAACAGGCAAATGTGGTTCTCACAAACGGTGGCCACTCGTCCCCCCACAAGCAGCAGTAAACATAATCACTCACAGAATCGCCCAAGGTGGAAGCACTTGGTCTTTGGTCTTTGTGTGGCTACCAATCCCATGGCATATGAATTAACATCACTATTTTCCACCACAGAGTGAACGAGGACGATAAATCCATTCAGCATGTGAGGGCTCAGAGCTGAATAACTGGATAATTGTGAAGGGCCTGCCTTTTGGTATCACCATGTTTAGTTTTGGTTGTTTTGAAGGAGATGGGAGTTAAGGGGATAAGACGCAACAAAGTGGTTTTTAAACGCAGATACTGACAAAGATCTAAACAGGTCTTTGCGCTGTGAGAGTCTCACATCTAACACAGATCTTCCTTAAGGCTAACAAGTACACAACCATTGCCACATTTTTGTATCATCCATTTACTCAAAATTATACCTGTCTATCACTGCCTCTGACACAAAATTATTTGCACAACTAACTTTACACTGACAAAGGACATAGCTTAAAATATTAAGCAAGAAAGTAAAAAAGGATGTTAATCACCAGTCTTTTAAAATTCTAAAAAGTAGTGATGTATGACATAATAGCTGTAGTAGGATTAGAATACAAGTATCAGTGTGGAAGCTGTAAACTGGCTTATGGCATGATGGCGACTGAAAGTATGTAATAATGTATCATAATAGGTAAAGGTAAGTAAGTACAGTTTATTTATAAAGTGCTTTACACAGACATATAGTCACAAATTGCTGCACAATCCAAATTTAAAAAAAAAAACATTGAGTAATTAAAATAAAAAATAACAGAAAATTAAAATGCAGTGAAAAATGGTGCACAATTCTGAACAGAATGTATTTACATTACATATTTTATGCATTTACACTAAAAGACCATCAAATGCAAGATTAAGATGCACTGTTGTGTGGCTTTTTCAATATACCAGTTACAATTAGAAAGCACAGTGCAGCTTTTCAAACAGCCCTAATGCAGTACAGAGTTGTCAAACTAATTTTATATTGCGGGCCACATACAGCCCACTTAAGTGGGCTGGACCAGTGAAACTCCCCTTTCTGTCAGTGTAAAGAAGTTACATATGTAACTGTTTTTCTACATGTTAGAGAAAAAGCTGCTATCCTTTTTTTGTTGTTGTGGATGTTTTTGTTTTTGTTTTGTAGTTATAAAAAAAAAAAAAAAACCAGATAAAATGATGCGGCGGGTCACATTTGGCCCACGGGCCTTGAGTTTGACACGTGAGGTAGTATATTGGCCAGTACTAGCACTGAAGAGCATATCCATATGGAGATGTATCAACTGTGCATCCATTTTACTTGTAGATCTATTATATGTTCATACAATACGGTACATACAACAGTTCACATTCTACAAAGATAATGTATTATTTATGACTTGTGTTAGGTTTTTACATGGAGACAGAGTTATCTCTGCCACAAGATTTGAAAGTCTGAATGGTCTTTGCATCAAAGCTGCACTTCCCAGCTATGTTTTAGCATCATTAATGCCAACTACCCATACAATAACTTAAAGAAACAAAAAATGACATTAAAAAAAAGCACAAGCACAAGCAGGCTTTTGAAGGCATTTCTGTAACTCAAAGGAACTGTAATATAGTAGTGACATGATCTTTTTCTGAAAGACAACATTTCAGCACTTTAACAGATTGTGGAGGCACTAATGTTAAGCATCCCATCTCTGAAAAAAAAACACCATACTTCAACTACATTAAAGCCTCCTGTCAGGTTTGGTTTGTATCTTATTCTTGGGAAAACATCCTCTGTCTGAGTCATAGCAGGTTAGTTTTACCTCATCTACCTTTTAACCTCAAGCTTTTAATTAGGTAGGTTGGGATTACGGCATTCATTTGCTTCCTTGCCATTACCGAGGTGCAGCAACCTCTGACCCCAAAGTTGTCTCTGCAGTCTGTAATGGGCTGAAATAAGGTCTGCTAGTAGAAAAGTTAAGGGTGTGCACACAGAAGAACACACTAAAAACATGGCGCGCACGCACGCACGCACGCACGCACGCACGCACGCACACGCACACACACACACTCTACTGGGAGATCTGTTGGAAGCAGCCCTAAAGGGAGATGCCTGGGTGTGAGGAACTGTGCTTTAACAGCTGGGGAAAGATATTATCTCATAATGTAAAGCCTGGAAATGGATCCTCCCAAGATACAACAAGCCAGGAGTGTAAGTTCATACATTCAACCACACCAGGGTTTGGAAGTGAAGCTTTTTTCAAGCTGACCTAACTCAGCTCATGACCCCTGCCTCTTGGATTATGTTTTTACCTTCATTCGTGCTCTCTAAACAGATTATTTTTCATAGATCTTAAAGGTTGAAAGGTTGTCGCACACCTACTTGAAAATTTTCTTACATAAGTTTATATGTTCAGAGGTATTTGATCAAATAACTGCATCCATACATTTTAAAAATAAAACTGTCAACATAAAAGATTAGGGTAAAAAATGCATTCAGTCACACTAGGGCCCTGGTGTTCACAAGTTCTGGTGTGAAAGGTCTGTATAAATTAATTTTTTAAATTCTATTATTCAGCCACTCTCAAACAAAACCGCTCTTTGTGAGGTGCACTAAAGTGCTGCAGTAAGGTAGGCATGGAATCCGTGGCCCTGTGGGAGGCATGTGGTCAAGGAGCTTTGTTGATAAGAGCCATCACCGTATGATTTATAACAGGCACATTCCCCATGCTCACTCTGGGTGATTTACACTTGTGAAAAACAGTGCTACGTGGCTCATCCCAAAATAAAAACTCTTATAGGGTAAACGGGAGATGATACATACATACATACTAAAGTATGTAAAGTTATAAAATATGAAAAAAATATTAGTTAACTACTTTTGAAAAAAAAACTCTGGTCCTTGGTTAAAATAAAGCTAACTGAAGCAATTTTGTGAACTTGAAAAACTAATTTAAAAAAAACTAAATATATAGATAAATCCTTAGTTTTAGTGCTGGTTATTTTGGTAAAAAAAATAACAACAAAAAAAACAACAACATCTTCCTTGATGGGGCAGTAGTGGACACGTTTTTGAAGCTTTGGAAGTCTACAACACATTCAAAAAGTTATCTGCTTTTATTGAATTAATTTTCCTAGATCTTGCCTCAGCATGTGCCCTCCAATAACAATATTTATTAAGATAACAATTAATAAATGTAAGACTGAAAAAAATAATAATAATAATAATAAACTCACAGGAGAATCCCACTCTGGAAATGAACTGAAACTAAACAGAATCAAAAACAAAAACGAAAAACGAAATAAAAACTCAAATCCAAAACAATAATAACTATAATATTGCACATACATAGTGTGTCACCAAAAATTTATTTTAAGCACACTTTGTAGTTGGTCCTATTTAGGTAACAGGTTAATCCGGTAGTCTGAAACTGCAACTGCAGTTGAATGGAGGTTTGCAAAATTGGACCAATGCAGAGTTCTGGTCTTTGTATACTGAAGTTGTGTGTTTGTTTGCATGTTGAGCAGGGAAGTCATAGCTAACCAGAGGTGGTCACTTTGACAGTCCCATATCAGATCATATGAACTGATGTAGTTAAGACAGTCCACTTTTAAGGAACATGTTGATGTCAAGTAGGTAGGTGAGGGAATCAGAACAGCCTCACTGAGCCAGTTTACATCACTTACCTGGAGGCAGGTCTGGGTCACTCGGGGCAGCTTGCTGTAGGCGACGGGGCTTGGCCACAGCCTTGGAGCTGTCTGAGACACTGCGACTGGTGGAACTAGAGCCACTTTCGTGGTCATCCTGATAAAACAAAAACAAACAACAATGCCTGTGATGACAGAAGCTGGACAAAAGGGCCTCTACAAGAGCTCTGCGGTTATAAGTTATCAGTTATAACCACATTAAAGTAAAGTAATAATATAACATATAGTAGTTGTGATCCTAGATTGTGCAAACTAGTTCTTGTTTAAATTAGATATGGAATATGTGAATTTTCATGCATAAAACATGTTTCTTAGATTGAAATTAGAGTAATAATATTGAATATATTTGTTTATATGTAATGGCTTAATTTACAATTATAATGCCTTTGTCCACGACTACACCAGGGTCCCCTTAGGTCCAAGCAACATAAATTTTGTTATCAGACAGTGGAAAAGAGGATCTTTGCGGCCTTTGACTGTGCTAACTTCCCTGGACAATTTACATTACAGTGTATCTGGTTACTGAGAGTAATGAAATGAATATAAACTGAGAACCTGTTCTCCTGCATCACTGGCGGTGGCAGTGATAAGAAGAAAGTTTACCATGCACCACTATTTCTTACACTAAACCTTCTGAATAGCCTTCTGAATAACCTTCCTCCCACCATTTAACAACCATCCCTGTGGCCTCTACAAATAAACTCTGGTCCTTGGATGAGAAAGATGAAGGTCTCTAGTCCATGACAGCACATGTCATCCACACTGGAGACACCAGTGGCCTGTCAAGCCCAGGAACATAAGTGCAAAATGTGTGTATGTATGTATTAATGTGTATATAGGAAAATGAAATGATCATCCCCCATTTAGAGATGAGCTTGGTGATAAACAGAATGACCCAAGATTCAAGCTAAGGAGCTTATTTATTGTTGTAGCTTGTAGAGAGCCTCGGGCTTGTGGGTGTTCTGTACAAATAAAAGAGCAGAGACATGAGGACAAACAGTGGAGGGGTCAGAAATAGTGGTTTTAGACTACTGACAGCCAAGGACTTATGCTGCATTCCATCTGCCTCAGATGTCAGAGCTGGGAGTGACGTCACTGTTGTTTGTGTTCCAACAGCAAAGTCAAAAAGCAAGGAAAACAGGATTTGTTTTGGTCCTTAGCAAGGTAGAGCCATTAATGCACCACTAGCAATACCAATATTGCTTGGCTTATTTTTTTTATTTTTTTTGCTTAAAAACAGCACATTTTATTAAAGCTACTAAAGGGGCAACAATAAGGTTGAGTTTGTAAATTTAATAAATGTGCCTTTTTAAGGAATTGAGGGATTTGCTAAGTCACAGTTTTGGATTGGACAAGTAATACTAAGATTCTATGGGTGGAAATCTGTCAGATCTGTCACTGTATCCACATGATAAACGTGTGTCCATCTTGGAATATATCGAGCCCTATTGTAAAGATGAATTTAACCATAAATGAGTAATTTGGAGAATAGGGGAGAAAAACTTATCAGAGCACAAAAATGCTATGACTACAGCAGCTAATGTTGAACTCCTAACAGCTACTATGTATAATAGCAAATACCTCATATTCAAACTCATGGTAGACATAAGCCTGCAGCAGTGGATGGGATGAAGAAATGGGAAAAAAAATTAGATACAGTGTCAAAGAAACAATATATTAGAAGCAAAACTAAGAAGTTAGTGAAAAGGTGGAGAGATTACTGAGTTAAAACTCAGTGTGGCGTTGATTAGAGGTTACTGCATCACTGTAACCTTTACACAATCAGCCTGGGTGGTAGGTTAGTCAGATAATTTGGACAAGAAAAGGGAGATCACATGTGTTTAGCATTAAAGCGTCTCAGGAGTCACCCCTTATCCTGACACATGTAAGCACTGAAGGTGTCAAAATCAAATATATTTGGCTACTCCACACACACACTTTATTTATAAATACTGAACCGATCCAGTTTAAACTGACAGACAGCCTTTGCAGGCAGGTCGCGTGTTGCAAATTTTAATACATTCATGCAGCTTACATATGTAGCAGACAATCCCTGGTTCTAACACTATTTAATGACAGTGAACCTTTTCGTTGTAGTTGAGTAATGATGATTTGGTTTTAAACATACTTTGCATTATCTGAGTTGCAGACACACTGACAGAAGTATCCCCCAGTGCAGTAAACACTCAATACTCAAAAGAGATGATTAAGGCTCTGGCAGAAATATTTACATGTTACTTCACTAAGGCCCTATCCAATAGAGCTCCACTGTGCAATCAGTTTTTTCCTCATCAGAGAGTGGTGGGAATTGGTAAACAGAGAGGGAGAAATAATAAATACTTCATCAAGGTTACAACAAATAAAGATCTGTGAATAATAAGGTGTAAATTTGCTGGTCATTACTCATTTCTTTTGTAGATTTGTCATCACTTTGAAAAGTTGCACCTATAATATTTAAACATGCTACAATAGAAAAGGGATTGTTATTTGATTAGGAAGGTTTAAGATACACACTCCAATCCTTAGTTTACATCACAATACCCTGCTTGAGCACATTAGAGTAAGAAACAGTCTCCTTCCCCCTTTAGTCTCATATCTATACCTAAAGGAATGCATAGCCCAGCAAGCCAAGAGTACATCGAGTTCAACAACTTGAACTGCCACTATGAAGAACAAGACTGCCAAATTTGGAAGTAGCGCAATTAAGCGCTCAATGTCACCATGGGCAGTGAGCAATTCTCCAGAGGTGAAAAATGCCTTTTCAGAAGGAAGCCCTGGGACAAATGAAGCCTGCCCTCAGCTGCTGCCAAGTAAATCGATCTCTCCAATTCCACAGCAGGGCACAGCACAGGGAGGGAGCCTAAGAAGGATGGAGAAAAGGAGAAGGAAAGATAGACACGAGGACCGGAAAAAGTAGGGCTGCTTCCCCTGCAGGCATGTCACCTCAGCTGTTAACCAAATATGATGGTAGTTAAAAAGGAAAAGAGAGACATGAAACCAATTGATAAGCGAGAGAAAAAACAGTGGAAAAAAAAAGAGAGACAGCAAAACCAAGAAAAGCTGAGGGACGTCTAGAGTGAAAGAGACTTGATGATAATGAGACCAGAACAAAGGGACAGAAACATGAAGCTGGTGGTGTGACTGACAGGTGAGGGGGACCCCCTACTCAGAGGGTAAGTGGGCACCCATAGAGGGTTAGGGCACAGGAAGGCCAGACATGACCTCTGTCCTCCTGTAATCGTCTGACTCAGTCAGGGAGCAGGAGGCGGTGTGCTGAGTCTGTCTGGAGGGTCAACCCATATGAGCTGCTCAGCACATTAGCTGAATACCACCACCACCTCCAGCTATTAGGAACAGCACCTCTGTAGATAAGAAACTCACAAGTTCCTTGTACAAATAATCTGGCTATAACTCACAGACACTAGAAACCAGTAACATCATATCTGCTAGTGACAATGACATATATGTAAACTAGTAAAGCTTCAAAAAGTACAAATATGTCTTAAGACATTTCATATTATGCAGGTATGTTTTATTATAAATAGATATTTCAAAGTATTTGTTCATGTTCTAAGCTTAATGCAGTCATTCATTTTTTCAGTCTGCTCAAATTAAAATACTCATTATACTCCCGCGGGAGCAGAATAACACCCTTGCTACAGTTTCTTGTGATTTGAGGCTTCCTCTGACCTGGACTGGCTGAAAAGTAGGCAAATTACCAGAGTTTTTGTTGCCCATTCACATTTCTTAATAAATATTAAACAAAAAAACAAGCACTATATTTTTTCTTTTCAGAAATTGCTAAGTATTTTCCAATTTCAGTTTAACACAAGGAAAAAAAAAATTGGCAAGGACCAGCAGCCGACAACCTCGCTTCTCTGCAACCGCCTGATCTTTGAAACCAAAACATTTTTAAAACTGGTCAATTTCACACAGTTTCAGCACATTAATGGGAGCATGCAGACCATTGCTAGATAAACACACTCTGTTTTTGTTGTTTTTCCTCTGCAGGTTGCTGGTGAACTCATGCTGACATCAAAGCAGCAGGCCTGGATACTGGAGGCACGGCAGGGGAGGGCGAACGCCTACAGAGTGAGAAAATAAATGAAGGAAACCCAATAGGCTCCTTATCTCACACAGAACCCCTTCTCCTGTAAATCACTCACGTACTCATATAAACACAGACACACACAGAACCTCTGCCCGACATGTTAAGGCCTAGCATTTACACCTCCAAGTAACCAGTGAATCATATGATACTCAAAGGATATAATGAGAATGTGGGACATTCCAGGTTGTTTTTCCAGAACAATAGTGGAAAAAAACACTACTAAAGAGATACACATACTCTTTTGTCCTAAAAATGTGCTTCTGTTTTTTTTAGTGCTCCTAGGTCTCATCTCCCCCCTCTCTCACCATCTTGCCTCATCAAAGGCCTTCTTTGCTATCACAGTATTCATTTCACTTTTGTTCATGTTTCATCTTCTTTACCTATATCTGACATTGTCTCCATCCTTCCACTTCTTCTAGAGCTTCTCATCCCATCTATAATTAGCTAGTCTGAAGCTTGTTTTAACAGTGTTGACCCTGGTTCTCATAAGAATGGTTTCCAGCTGGCACAGAGAGAAATAAAAACATGAAAAGGGGCTCACTGTTTTAAACATAATGTCACAGTTTGGGATGGTTCCAGTAATGTCAAATGGTATGCAGCCACTTCTTTTACACTTAAGCTGTTTGAACCATTGATGACAACCCCACCGGAATTTTTGCTGAAAAGAACAGAGAACATCACAGTTGACTCAGATTACCTTTTCTTTAACGTCTCTTGGCTTCGAACGCATCCATCAGCTTGGCTAAAAATTTGCTGCTAATGGCTTTTTAATGAAACGGTAACAAATGAAGAAAGCTATTTTACCATGATTAAAGACAGAGGGTTCATTTTCTCCTCAAACAGAAGAGAACTACAGAAGCTGGAGTAGTGAGGACAGAATTTCACACAGTCTCCATCACAAATAACTGTTGGGTATTAATATTATAATTATGCTACGTATTTTATACACAGACATCATAGGCATATTTAAAGAGAAATATGTGCATAAAAAACACAAATGTACACGCACACACAATATAAAATACTATACAGACCAATACTTAAGGACTAGAGCCATGCAGCTGGAATCCATAGAAGATTGGGGGGATTAGAGCCTGAAAGTAATCCAGATGAATATCACATTGTGTGACATTCTGAATAATTATCTCAATGAAAGTAGCATATCACAAAAATGTGGTCTATTCCCCCCCTCTGTTTCAGTAACTGAATCCACTACACAAAAACAAACCTCCATTTACTGTGGATTAACTGCACAAATTAAATATTACAGTCTCTACACAATGTTCTGTAGCCAATAAGATGAAATTTCCTGCACCAATAAAGCACGAGGCAGAATAAGATCTGAGAATTAAGCTTTTTCAGCAGTCTGAAAATGCACAACTTACCAAGTTTGCTGTTACGATAACCACTACAGAGAAAAACATACTCGTGGGAATTTCTGGATTATTAAAGTGTAAGGGGAGCTGTGATAGGTCTGTAATACCTGAAGTGTTACTAGGCACATTCCATCCCAGCAAAACTGCTACAAAGCAAACACCTTCTTTCCTTCAGAAGCTCCAAAATATAAAGTATTCATTAAGGAGGGGGAGCAAGGACATAGAAAAGATTCCCAAGCATGTGCCAAAAGAAGAATGCATAATTACAAAAGAATTTCACTCTGAAGGGGGAGGAATCACAATGACACCGGTGATGTCATGTTGGAGGTCTCTGCCAAGAGTGCCTCTGCTCTACCCAAGTCAAACTGTCTATGTTTATTATCTGCCTCCAACATACTTACAATAACAAAGACAAACGGGGATCCCAGTTACAGAGCAGACCCATAGGGAGCTACAAGAGGTCTTCTGACTTCTGAGTATTTAATTTGTTCAGGCATTGTCCTTGTGCTGTTCCCACCAGACAGATCACCTCTGGCTGCAGTTTCAGTATAGCTCTTTAACCAAGTTCCAGTAAACATACAACAAGATAAACTTAAAGTGTAAATGGTAAAAGTAAAATGTAAAAGTCAAAGGCCAAAAGTTAAGTGCCCTCCTCAAACATTTGACATTTAGGTGATTTTGGCTCTACTCTTGTTCTGTTGCACTTTCAGGTAATAGTTCAAAGCCCAGTACATTTTATTTGTCTTAAGTAAAACCAGCAGAAACCAATCTTGTGTTTACGGTACAGTAGCCGATGTTGTTCCAGTTTAACTGTCCATAATTCTACATTAATCTAATAAATCTCAAAGCCCTGTGTATTCATGCAGAAAACTGGATTCTTTGTTACAAAATCACTTTTTGCAGTCATTTCTCCACAATAGTAAGCAGGTCTGCAAAAGTAATAGGGGTGCTGAGGTCAGTCCTCTTTTATCCTCACAAACAATGTTTAGCACATTTTTTTATTTAAACAAAAGACTCTGAGTCTGAGTAACTCCAATTCTGAGACTTGATTAACATCCAGGAACAAGGAATTCAAACAGGCTTGAACTAATATAGGTGCCATGGTGGAATTTGGAGCCTGGATAAATAATTACAACAAACCACTGCACTTTCCACTGAAGCCCATTCAAAAAAAAATCACTCTGTGAATTCTTTATGCTCCTACTAGTGACCTCAACTTCAGTGTTCACAAGTAACAAGTGTTAGGGAAAAGAAGAAAACATGAAAGGAAATAGAAGAATACAGAGAGTCAACCGAAGCAAACAGTGAGAGAATCAAAGATTAAAGAGCCAGAAGCCATGGCAAAAAAAGAAGAAAAACAGGACTGTGACAACAGTAAAGTGGAGGCAGGAATATCAAAAGAGAAAGACACATCGAGGGAGAATCGGAAAGAGGGAGAAATTGTTCCTGATTTAGATCTGAGAGGCTCTGGTCCTTCAGATGTCTCCATCAGCTAACCACAAGCCCAGGCTGAGCATGTGAGGCATTCTGCTTACGCTGGCACAGCTACCCCCTAATGCTAATAACTGCAATGTGTTAGCTACAATAAAACACTCCACACAGATCCCTGACATACGCACTCACACACAGGCATGTGCAAAAAAACAAAAAAAACCCAACACATCTTAGACAAGTCAATTACGACACACACGGGGAATTCCCAAACGCAGGAATAGCTCTAACTCAGAACAATCAGCAGTGCCCAGTTATTTTCCAATTATTTATTACGTAATTACTGCCAATCACATCTTTTTTACTTCACAATTATTAGTCTATAAGATCCAGATATACATTTCTTTATATATCTTATTTATCTTTATATCAGCATTTTGGAAAATTGCTGCTAACTAGTGGTCAAGACCTGATTTTAACACCAACTGTCAAACCATAACCATGCAATCTCTGGGCCTTCCGATTTTTTCATACACAAATAAAAGTTCATTATACAAAACATAAGCACACCTTAAACAATGTAAGCACCAGTCTCAAAGAACAACGCAAGCAGCGGCTCAGGCTACTCTGACAACTTAATTGCACATGTGAGGTGCAGCTGGAAGGCACAAACTATAGAGGCCTAAGTGTTCTTGGAGAGCATCAATGTTCTGAAACCAGAAAGATAGAATAAATCAAACAGAGCAAAATGGGAGAGGACTTTCCGTCAATGTTGAGAAATACCAAAGCCTTACTGCAGGAGGTTTAGGCACGCAAGCGGAATGCAGCCGGCATTATGTTTGCATAGCTTTTATACACTGGGGTCCAAAAGCAACTGAGGTGGTGTCAGCATTCATCACATTGCTTGAGAGATGGAAAACTGTCAGCCTTACATAAAAAACAAGTAATTTCAATTGCATCATTGAAACATGTTGGAATCCTAAGCTAGTCCTTATCCATAGATCTCAGGTCTCCTACTGTTTTCCATAGCAAAGTAAAGTACAGGTCCTGGCCCTGGCCAAAAAACGTTCACCTGTTTTGTGAGATATATAAAAAAAAAAAAGCTAAATGGAAAAATTCTATAATAAGAATAATAGAGGATATACATTTTTAATAGATTATTCTGAGATTGGTTTTGAACTGTACAGTTCTGAAAGAGTTTTATTTTCTGTAAGGGTTAGGTTAAATAAAGCTGAAACCTCAAAGCACTCTGTACATTAAGAAAAGTAAGCAACTATCACAGCTCATCAATTTATTGTACATTTTCATTTTCAAACCTTGCTTTAAACTTTAAATCTATATTACTTTACTTCATACTGCGTTCTGTCTCTGTAAGGTTACATGTTAACCACCTCACATCACAATATTGGTGCAAGATATGTTTTGTCAGGAAATTATGACCAAGTATCACAGTTTTATCTATATCTGCAACATACACCATGGAAAGTGTAATGCTGGGTCATTATTCATGCTGCATTTTTCTTCTCTTGCCCACACATGATAGGGGGCTGAACTTGCCATGGTAGAGGCTAGCTATACAGAAAGAATTCACTTAGTAAAAAACTGAAAACATGATTAGAAAAGGTTTTCTACTAAATAGGTTGCATATGTGATTTTAGTGGTTAAAATGCCATGTCATTAACGGGATCATCATTTGAATATTGAGTAAGGGTCTACTAAACTGAGCATGCACTCATCCTGAAACAGAGCACAGTTTGTGCAATATAGAAGTACACCCAAACATGAGGGTTACTGCTTTTAGTAACTTTTTCTCCCTGAAAGTGAAAAAATACCCATCTTAGTAGATTACATAAAGACAAAAAGACACACAACAAAAAAATAATGATCTAAAGATCTAAATGAAAGGGTACATTTCTTCTCTAAATTGCAATCACGTCTTACAGTCCTTTCTACATTTTAAAGCTTATAAAGCAAACAGAGTTCCAAAGTGCAATACAATATCATCTAGAGTTTTTCTAAGAGGACAGTACTAATGGATTGAACATTAGTCTTAATTGCATGGTAATCATTTCCCAAACTACAATATCAGTGGGAGCACGCAGCATATAACAAGCTGCATTGAGGGATTGCTCTAGCCCGGATGGCCTGAGAGCAGGGATTAAACTGTAGAGTAGCAGCATCCTGGCCAGTGTGTATTGATCACCACTTTGATTCACTGGAATCACAAAGCCACTGGCTTTAATTTTCCCCCCCAACTGCTTTCCTGTGTCTGAGGACTGTCTGTGGAGCAGAAGTAACCTCATCCCACCAGGAACACAGACCTCAAAGACAAAGCTATGGGCAATGCAGCTTTGGCTGACTCACAAGCAATGGTGGCAGGGGGGTAAGGTCTCTTTTTCTGGAATGACACACTTCTGCACTGCCATCTACAGATGCTTTGAATCACTTTGGAATGCTGAACAGAGATCAGTGCAATGGGTCACTCTCCATTAGAGACTTGAGCAAGGGGATAGACTAGTAGTGAGACAGTGTATGATTACTAACACATATTTAGCTTACCATTAAATACAGACCTACTGACAACAAAATTTCAGCATATGTAAACATTAAAGCTGCACATGAAACAAACCCTTCACCAGCTGTTTGCCTGCCAACATGCAGAATACAAAAAACCACTCTCAACTATGAACAAGTAGTTCTACTTGTTGTCAACAGACCCAGTGTCTCCTGCAGTATTTCAAATTTTTGCCAATCTAGTACAAATCATCAATACTTCATTGTTAAATCTATCTTCAACTACAAGAGAAAAATCAATAAACACAAGTTTGCAGAAAGCAGATTTATTGTATGTAAGTTTTCAGGTAGAGCTCACATAACAGCCTAACGATTTCTCTTGATTGCCATTACTGTACTGTCATATATACTGTCATTTTGAATGACAAAACAAACAGAGATCCTTTTTAACTAATCCCAAGCACATGCACTTGGCTATTCTTCTGTCCTTCAGTAGTTCTCCTTTTCTCTCATCAGAATGCATGCTGCAGCTTCCAACCTGCCTAAGGAGTCAACAGTGTGCCAACATTACTCCATCTTTTTATTATTTACAGTCATGGATGGGTTTTGTTACTGCTATAGGGGGTTAGATTGGAGGAAAATAGATTCTCCAAAGCTCTGTGTTTTTGTCCTCTGTCTCCTCAGTTCTGAAGACAAGGCCCCACTGAGCTGATGATCAGATGGATTTACGGTGCAATCTCTGAAAGCCATTTGCTCCTGCTAGCAGAGAATCAAAGGCAAGATTTCCGGATGGCATTGGAACAGAGATTACCCAGTTTGTGCTATCTGATTGCAAACTTCCACAAGCTGTTTCCTTTTACTTCTTTCAACTTTTCCTTTGTATCTTCTGACTTGTGAAATTTGAGTTGAATGACCAAATACACACTAGGTTTCATTCTGTCAGAGACCATGCAGTATGTACACTTAAGGTAAAACTACATTGGATTAAATGTTTTAAGTTTTATTTACGAATTCAATATAATCAGCAGATCCTTTAAGTGGTGTAAGTTGTGATGTGAAGGGGGTATGGATCAAAATTGATCCAGCACATCCCCCAATTCCCTGTCAGTAGGTTGCAGTTTGGAAATTCTTTGTTCACAGCTGATGGCAAGCAATTGACAAGCCTTGTCATTTCAGATATGATCTGACACAGTCATCACGGACTCAGTCACAAGTTTGGTTGTGCTCAAAGTTGATCAATTTTTATTTTTTTATCTGTTTTTACCCCTTCCCATTTCTCCAGCACCGTACACAATGGCTACATAAAGCTCCTCTGTACTAATCAACCAACCATTATCACACCTTGTTAAAAGATAGCAGTATTTTCTTCTTCTGTGAGTGGTCATACTGTTTTTATTAATCACTTTATAGGAAGTTCACAGTCTATCCACCCAAACAATAAAGTACAGGGTGGGCCATTTATATGGATACACCGTAATAACATGGGAATGGTTGGTGATATTAAAGTCCTGTTTGTGGCACATTAGTATATGTGAGGGGGCAAACTCCTCAAGATGGGTGGTGACCATGGTGGCCATTTAGAAGTCGGCCATCTTGGATACAACTTTTGTTTTTTCAAGTTTCAACGTAACTTTATTCTTTCATGAGTTATTTACAAGCTTCTCTTTGTTCACAGCCATTGACATGTCGAAGAGGTTAACACGTGAGGAGCGGATCGAAATTGTGTTGATATCTGGTGAACGCAGTAACCGGGTCATTGCAGCAGATTTCAATGCAAGACACCCTACGAGACCACCCATCTCCCATGCTACAGTTAGCAAACTGCTTGCTAAGTTTCGTGAAACTGGTTCAGTGTTGGATTTGCCAAAATGTGGACGCCCACAGCGTAGCACTCGCCGCATGTCACTGGAGAGTGGCATTAGTCGAACATCCCTTCGGCAAATATTAGCTACTCACAAATGGCACCCTTACAAACTCCAGCTACTGCAGCATCTCAACGAGGATGACCCAGATCGGCGCACAGAATTTGCAGAATGGGCAAAACAAACATTGGAACAGGACCCTCAGTTCACGCAGAAGATTTTGTTTAGTGATGAGGCAAACTTTTATGTGAATGGTGAAGTTAACAAACAAAACCACCGCTATTGGTCTGACACTAACCCACATTGGATGGATCCCTCCAAGACTGTTGGAACAACAAAAGTGATGGTTTGGTGTGGTATATGGGGTACAACGATAGTGGGTCCATTCTTCATCAATGGAAACCTCAAGGCCACTGGATATTTGAAATTGCTACATGATGATGTGTTTGCCTCTTTATGCACTGAAGCTGGCACGTTCCCTGAGTTTTTCCAGCAAAATGGTGCACCACCACATTATGGGTGCCAGGTCCGAGCATTCCTAGATGAACAGTTTCCTGGAAAGTGGATTAGTCGTCGTGGGCCAGTTGAATGGCCCCCAAGGTCTCCCGATCTGACCCCCTTAGACTTTTATCTTTGGGGTCATCTGAAGGCAATTGTCTATGGTGTGAAGATACGAGATGTGAAGCACCTGAAACTACGGATTCTGGATGCCTGTGCTGGCATTTCTCCTGCAGTGTTGCTGTCAGTGGGTGAAGAGGTGGGAGAAGGTTGCATTGACAATCCAACACAATGGGCAGCACATTGAACACATTTTATAGGTGGTCAGAAACTTGTAAATAACTCATGAAAGAATAAAGTTACGTTGAAACCAAGGACACAATTGTTTTTCTTGTGAAATTACCAATATGTTTGATGTGTCACATGGCCCTCTTCCTATTGAAAAAACAAAAGATGTATCCAAGATGGCCGACTTCTAAATGGCCACCATGGTCACCACCCATCTTGAGGAGTTTGCCCCCTCACATATACTAATGTGCCACAAACAGGACTTTAATATCACCAACCATTCCCATGTTATTACGGTGTATCCATATAAATGGCCCACCCTGTATAATTACAACAGACTGCTGCTTAGTTCAGTTCAAATCAGGTTTATGGATATAAGGCTAAATCACCACCATTGCCTCAAGGCACTTTTTATGGTAAGGTAAAAACTCTACAGTATTCTGGGAAAAAAAATCCTAACAATCAAACAACCCCTTATAAACAAGCACTTAGCAACAGTGGAAAAGAAAAACTCCCTTTAACAGGAAAAACCTCCCAACAAAACCAGGTTCAGGGAGGGGCTTTCCCCTCATTCCCTTCATCACCAACCAGTTGTGTATGGAAGGGAGGAGAGGGAGAAAAGAAGAAAGAGAAAAGAAAAAACAGTGAGTGTAGGTAGAGAGAAGACAACGATTTTATGGCATGCTGCAGTGGTGTATAAACACACAGGGAGTGAAAACAGGTGAGTAGAGAAGAATTGCTCATTACATGACACTGTATCACATGAAGTCACACAGCAGTCTGAGCCAATAGCAGCATAACTACTCTTGCTGCAGTTTTGGATAAACTGGAGGCTTTTTGGGGCACTTTTAGAATAATCTGAACTATCAGAAACAGGATGTTTCCGCGGACGGTAATCACGATCACTGAACTATCAGAAACAGGATGTTTCCGCGGACGGTAATCACGATCACTTTCTAGCACAACACCTGGAGCTAAGGGGACAAAACAATCGCATGAGTGCTGCTGTTTGACTGAGGAAGAATAAAGTAGTCGTGGTAAGCCAGTCACATGACCACTTAAAGACAAAGCAACAAGGTGATATATACCAGTTTTTAAATTGTGTTGATAGGCCACGTAAAACCAGAGTCATGATAAACAATATATACGCGGCGTTTTTTCCTCAATATTTTCGTCACTTTTACTGTCTAAGGACAGCGCAGCGAGCACTCTCTGCTTATGAGCAAAAAAACAAACAAAAAAAACAAAACGGGAAGTTTTAGGAGTGACGGAGAGAGAGAGAGAGAGAGCGAGCGAGAGAGAGAAAGACAGCAGAAAAAGAGAGAAAGAGAGAGAGCGAGTTTTGAGATGTGACGTTTAGCGTGTTTGGGGTGTGTAGTTAATGTGTTGTCTTGTGTAGTTAGTGTGTAGTGTTGTGTATAGTTTTGTGTTGTGTGTCAGAACAATGAGGCGACTGCTGTCTCCAGGTAGAAAACAGGAGTGACACACCTGCTGCTGTCAGACCTGCAGGTATCAGGCTGTGATGTTCTCCTTTATAGTGGACAGAAATTATTTTTTTGGAGTGGCACAAATAATTTGTGTGGCATCTTATTGAATGCAGAACAGCTGATTGTTCTGTAAATCGTTTGAAATGGTTATTCAAAAAAATCAAGGTAAAAGGTAAATAACTTTGTTGTTTGCAAAACTTGTGCATATGATTTTAAAATTGACAATTTATATTTGCATTTAAAGTTATGAAATATGATTCATTAAACATGTTTGTGGTTGTTACAGTAAAAATATAACTTTTTCTACTCTGATTTTATGTTTTTTGTCTGATTTTAGATCAATTGTGTTAATACAGTATGTCAAAATGAAAACATGACTGTAAATTCAGACACGTGAGGTTGTGCTGAAAAGGATGATACCAAACAAGGCAAAGTAAATCGTTTTTAAAGGTAAAATGTTGAGGGAAAATCAAAAGTAGTTTAAAATGGCCAATTATACCCTGGACCCCAGAGGGTTAAATGTTTTTTTAAAGTAACGCAATAGTTACTTTTCAAGTAATTAATTACTTTTAGAATATTGTAATTCAGTTACTAACTCAGTTACTTTTTTGAAGAAGTACCCGTAACTATAATTAATTACTTTTTCAAAGTAACTTGCCCAACACAGTCCATGACAAACTTGTACTTTGCATTTACATGAAAACCGAGAAGGAAACAGTTCATTAAATACTCCATTTGCATTTTGATAAATACTACCTAGCCTAATATTAAATAAAATACAGTGTAAGGTCTGTTATTTTCAACATCCAGATGAATATTAAAATCACCCATTAGATTTATTTTAATGCTGAACTGAGTATTAAATCAGATAAAAATCCTAAAGGTGTTGATTCATTGACACTAGTGTATTCACTCTACTGTAACCAGGTTTCAGTGAGGCAAATTAAGTCATATACTAGAGGGGACTTAGAAGAAAGCAAGTTAATGTTTATTTACCTACATTTAATTGTTTTGCTCCTTTGATACAGTTATATTTTTTCTGTCTTTATGATTTTCATAATTAAAATGTTTCTTGCTGGTTGGCTGCAATGTCATGGAACAGTGGATGTGGATGAAGTGCAAGGTGGTGCTGGAAGCCGTGGAGAAGCCAAGGCAAGCCAAGATAAAGATGCAGGTTTTCTTCAAGCACCTGATCCAGTGCTCTCTGATAGAGACTTGATGCTTCTCCTTAATGGAGGAAAGTCCTGTTCATCTCAGTTGCTAAATTTGTTGGCTGGCTGGATGTCCTGAGACTGTAGAATGGAATTAGGATATTTTCTTCTTAGTTTGTGCTCTTTCAAATCGTGGTCCAGGGCTCCATTCACTAGGGAGTGGAGCTCATCTGAGCCTTTGGTTTGGCACTCAGTATGCTCCATGGATCTGAAGCCCGGGATTGGGCTGGTCCTGGCTGTGCCACAGCAGAATTAAGGCTACACAAAGAAGTTGTAACAGACTATACATCCCAAATTTTCTACTTAAGAGTTTTCTGCATTCAACCCCTGGGTGGCAAGACCACACACACGGAAAGCAAAACTCCTCTACAGGTCACACCACTTTAAAACCTATTTTCACACTCAAAGATCAGGTATCACATCTATGTCTGCTCTTAAATATTCAAAACTCAAAGTAGCATGCCTTAGCTGAGTAGATATCAGATTTAGATTATGAAATACCAACTTGGGGATTTAAGAAGTCTTTAAAAAGGGGTTTCCTTATTCACATGTATTACCCATTATTTAGGAGAAAAGAGGTTTGGTTGTGTAAACCCTAAAAATAGTTTGGAAGGAATTTAACAGAAAAAAGGGCCTAGTTGGACCATATGCCAAACCAACAAGTCTCAGAGGCACCTCCCCAAATCATCTTGAGGCAATGCATCAATCAGAACCTCCACATCAGTGGCAAATGCACTCAGCGGCCATAAAACTCCCAGATCAAGCAGTGAGCTCAGCCAAAACCAGAAAGGCTCTCCTCAGTAAACCCAAGCCCTTATCTTTGTCTCATAAAAAATAAAGAGTGTCTGAGAATATTATGATCCACTGTAACTGCTGTCCAGCCAGTTTCTCTCTGTCTTTGCTGATCACACCTCATCTTTAACATCTGGAGCAGTTTACCAAATTGTCAAGAAGAAAATTCTATTTATACTTATAATTTTCCAACATTAAGTCAATGTTAAAAATATTACTTAAAAATATACAAACAAAAACAAAAAGTGCACATTAAATGATACCTCCTACTGAACTTGTGGTCATTATCAAAAGTAAAATGAACTAAATGCTCTCCATCAGACAAAACCCATTCCAATCCACCATATAAGAGCTGAAGTCCTTAGACTGACAACACTACCTAATGACAAGCACAGAGAAAATGTCCTGGAACAGTAATCCATTATTAGTTCCTTCTACTCTATTTCTTTTAAACAAACATGACATAAGACACTAATCTGTCCCTATCCACACTGTATATAGAGGGATAGATACTATGATCACTGTATTCCACTTTGCACCTCTTGACAGTTTTACATTAGTTTTAATCTGGAATGGGCTGCCATCAATCAGTTCACTCATATAAACTAACTCATTAGGCCACACTAAGTGGATCTTTGTTCAAGAACAAAGAAAGTAAAACTGACTTTCAAAAATACCCCATTTATACCCAAGACAATCTCTTGTCACATCTTTTGAGCTTTTTGGTATAAGCCACGGTTTAGTGTAATTTCACTTGAAAAAGTCAGTTCTAATAATTCAACTCATACCAAGTACAACCATTTCAACTTTTGCACTTAAAATGAAATTTAAAAAAAAAACTGAGATAAGTAGAACTTGCTAAAATTAATGTAAACTAAACAAAGATGGTAATAATCTAAAAATAAAGACACGTACTAAAGAAAGGAAGTGGATTTCTATGCAAACTTCAAAATGTGATTGCAGTGGACAATAACATATATATATATATATATATATATATATATATATATATATATAGAACTAAATGTATTTTGTCTGTAAACGACCTCTAGTTTGTAAAATGAATGTCAAAAACAAGTTGACAACATTTTTTCTATTACCATACTTTCTACTCTACAAGTCCTCATTACAGCTTATTTTAAGCAATTACACTGTCAGCAGGAGCTGTAATCTCCAACTGCTGCTAAACGCCAAAATTTCCACATTTGCTGGAAACTATAATTGTGAGCTGCTCTTAGTGCTTTGCAGATGGGTCCTATTGAGCAATCTGAACATCCCTAATATTACCCAGTTCCTCTCAAGGGGAAACACGAACATTAAAAAGGTCCAAATAATTCCGGTCAAATTACACCGGCCTTAATGAACTTCAAAAGATGTGTGGATGTTTTTACAGGCCGGGACTCAGGCTTTAACAGTAATTATGAAAACAAACCATATTAATGATATCATTTATCATTTCCACACTTTGGCCGCACGAGGCCCACCATAATGTTTCTGTCTCTACTGGACTACAGTTAAAATATTATAATTTCCATACACAGATCTACTTTATTCATTTCTTTTCAAAAATCCTGTGGACCATCACCCGAATTACATAAGAGTTTCAGTGAGAATGGTTATGGCCTATGTCAAAGTCCCTGCAAGCCTGCTACAACCTAGCCAAGGTCTAAGATGTGAATTAACATGAGATCTAGAGTATTTGCTAAAGGATTAAACACGTATTTCTGTGAGACCAGTGTTGCTGTCAGTCTACTGATGTTTAAGTTGTAATAAAGATAAAACAAAGGAAAGTACAATAATAACAACAACAACAGCAACTATTATTAATATTTTTAAGCAATATAAATGTAAAACATGAAAAGGAAGCTGGCTTCATTTTCTTGGCTTAAGAACACAGTAGTCAGCCTCCTGCCTCCTGCCAGTATAGGAGAAAACTGCAGTGGCTCATTTAAATTCCACATACTAGAAGGATTTCTGCTGTAAGTCTGGCTTTACTCCAAATTATGTCTCTTGGGTGTACATACCACTGAATAATTTGTCCAAATGTCATTTGCAATTCCCCAAAAATCTTTTCTTCACTGGAAGCTTTTAGAAAACATCTGTAACAAATACTTGTTTTGAGACCATAAGCATTACACCAGTACCGGTACTGGTACATGACCTTAAGCTGTGTACGAAGCATAAAGACAAAGTTTAAATTTCCACTGAACTAGAAACCTGATCGCATGAGCAGTAGCCACCTGCATACTATGATATTTACCATTAGTTCTAGGCAGCTCAAGCTCATGTGTTACAAATCTTTTTGCCGCAGTCTATATAATTAGCTGTAATTGACTTCCCTTGAAATGTGTTTCTTCTGGGACATCTGGCCTTGAAACTTCAACCTTCCCATAAAGGGCCGCACTGAGCTACACTTTCAATTTTTAAAGCTGCATGGGTGGCAAATTTAGAGCCAGACTTTGCTGTAAAAATAAATTTCAAAAATACCTCTCATAAAACATTCTTTAAAAAATGAAAATATTTGTAACTAAACCAAACAAAGCAATAGAAAAATATTCCCCTTAAGACAATTCCCCTTAGATTTATATCCGCAATGATGTAGGACAGAGCTTCAAGTCACACTTCTTACCGATACTTACTTTCTTACAGATTTAATATTATATTGACTACAAGGACAAAACCAAGCAGTTACAAAGGCTATTATTGTGCAATCAATCTGACAGAGATGCAAAAGACTATCAGCTTTTTCTGAATGTGATTCCAAGTCTTCTAAGTGTCACGAGAAATAGTCTTCACTGTTTGACAACAAAAACAGGACATGCTAAAAATGGAGGCAGCCAAGTAGTAAATAGCACTGGTCAAGTTAAAGAAAGTTGCCTCTTAATTTTGAGTTCCTTGAATTCTTCAGGTCAGTGGTCAATGAACCATCTCTCTCTTTTTTAAGAAAAATCATACTGAGTGAGATAGCTGTGCTTGTGTCAGGGAAAAATCATGAAACAAAATTCCTCAAAGCAATTACTAGTCGATACTTTATGATGGAATTAGGGATGCACTGATCTGGACTGTACTGGCCAATATTTGCCTTGCTTACTGCCATTGAAATACCAGCAGATAGGCTGATATTCAGCAATGGCAGTTACTGATTCCTATGTGTTGTATCCCATCAAAACTTTATTAAATTGTATGACTGAATGTGTAATAGTGTGATAAACAGCAGAAATGTATTCGCTTATTTAAAACGATAACTTCTTTGCTTTCCTGGCATCGACTATCCCAAAGCCTCACACATCAGTGCATCCCTAATTGTGGTAGTTTGGATGAAAATACACCTGCAGTCCCAAGATTGTGAAGTGTGTTGTTTCAGCTAAAACCAATAAAAGTTTTATATATGTATAAAAATTTATTGACATACAAAAAAAAAAAACTTACATTACTTATTGACTCACTTTATGAAGCAATATAAACAGCGATGACTAAATCACTTTTGTGTTACATGTTTATGTGTTTCCACAAAGATGCTAACAAACCAGCAGCAATCCAGCTCACCTCTACTTTATTTAACCAGTGAACAAAATTAAGAGCTGGCTGCTTAGTCTGGTTGCACATACATTCAGCTTGAGACCCACTCTGGGCTTTGGGATCTTTAGCAATACTTATCGTACTTCCAGTAAAGGAATATGCTGAGTTGTCCTGCTATGAATAAGCTATTTCCTGACAATCTCAAGCAGTGCAGTGCACGACCAAACAGTGGGTTATTTCTCCAAATTCATGGATTATTTCATCATTTTCTTGGTTTATAATGCAATGGCACACAATGTCACCACTCCCAAGCTGGCAACACAGTAAAGAGTGTTGCCAATTTATTCCCCAAAAGCATTTTACATCATTGTTTTGAATAGCAAACATATTTTGCGTCAGTGAGGCATCAGTTTGTTTGCTTCTGGTTTCTTGGTTTTCTTTTTTTTTCAATGCATTTTTCATTAGAGTAAATAAACATGAGTAAGAAAAGGAAAAACGCAACTGCTGCTTAGCTGTGTCAAATTAACATTCGATTTTACACAAAGTCAGAATTAAATAAGATGGTTTTAATTGTACAACAGAGTAAAGCCTGCTGCACTAAAAATGTCAGCATGTTTTTAAACAAAGGCCATTACGAAATTTCTTGGAAACACATGGAGAAAGGGAATGGGAAAGCTTAACTTTGGCATGAGGAGGACTCTCACATAAATAACAGGAAGATCTGGCTAGCCCTGTTTTGGCTGTGTATAGAATCAAGAATAACATCTTTCTCATACCAAAAAAAGAAAATGAAAAAAAAAAAAAAAACTAACCTGGGCGCCATCCCTTAGCTTCAGGATGCACTCCATGGTGTTGATGGTGATAACTACAGGCTCTGAGCCCAGCTTGGTCCAAGGTACATGGATACGTAGCTCATGGATATGACCACTCATGAATGTAAAAGGCAGTTTCAACTCCTGTGGATATAAAAGGAGTTACAAGAAAGAAAGGAAAAAAACAACAGCCAGCTAGAAATAAACAACACTAGAATAATATGGATAAAGGTGCCAATACAAGGTAGAGGCTTCGAGAACATTTTGAATCTTCATCCATCCACTTTCCAAACAGCACTTTGAAGCTAATATTTGTAGACGAGTAGATAGTAAAAACAATAGCTACAGATTACATACTGGTCACGCTTCTAACAATATAAGTCGGATATTTTCAGAGGCAGGCAAATCACTGTTCTGCATCTTGAACTACTCTGTGTGAGAATGAGTCCCATGAAACCAGACTGCCTACACACAGGCTTCACATGCTTTCTGTACAAGTCTGAGCCAAAAAATTAATAGCCAAACATTTTTCTGAGGGAAAAGCTGTCATGGATTTACAGTATGTCTGCTTTATAACCCCCACAATGTTTCACCAAATATTATATTAAGATGATCTCAGATTGCACATTTGAGAGGAGGTACTGTCCAAATGAAATGGAATAAAATAAATGCAAAGGTAGGACAATTTCCAAAGTTTTGACACAGCATTACAGACAAATCTCAATCCTAACACAATTCCCACTGTCGGATAGCTTGAAGCTGCTTCCAATAAGAACTTTCATCACAATCTCTTTGGGTTACGCAGTGTTTTGGTCTGCTCTTCAGCAGCAGTCAGAACCCACTCAAAAGAAAAGAAAATCCTTTTAACTGGTGGCAGATTGATCTAATCCAGACATGACATGAGTAAAAGAGAACACTGTCAAAATAACACTGCAGAGCAAAATATCAAAGTAAATCTGGTAAAATTCTTCTGAAATGACAGCAAGAAGATGCTGTTAGTGCCTGACTAAACAGCACTGTAGCGTTTTCTTTTACTCTAGTCAAGGCAATACAATGGAGAATAGCTGCAGACATAATATGGCAACTTTTTTGTAGGGTGTATGTGCCTGCATAACCAAGGTTTATAAACGAAACTCTACAATTTGTTTACAGTAAGTAAAATACAAAACTACATTCTGAATATATATGTAGGAAGTGGGCATTTATATTTTAAACCTCTGACTTAAATATTCCCATCATTTTAACCTCACGTCAGTTTTATAAAGAAAGGTTCAAAGCAAAAGCTGGATTTAACTTTTAGTACCTGCTCCAGTACATCCAACTTCAAGTCCAGCTTGCTCAGCACCACATCACCGCCCCACAGAGAGAGCTGCAGGTCAGATGGCTTCAGATTCTTGATGTACTTGTTTACATAGCTCATCAGGAGCGGTGTGACATAAGACTCCAACATCTTGTCCTTGTTCTGTGTACACAATGAACAAAACAAACAAAACAAAAAAAACATGGTAATATCATTTGACTGTGTTAACATCCTTTTGCCATTTTATATCTCAGTCACTAAACTAATAGTGCTCATTCTAAACTAATTACAAAGAATATGTATTTCTTAAGAGTGTTATTTTGATGTCATAGCCTAAAAGCACAGCTCTAATTAATAATTGTCATTTCTAAAGCAGAAGTAGTGTGCATGTTAGCTAAGTGGAATATGTCATAAAAATATATATAATAATATCATATTTATTATATGTATAAAGCCATAATTTAAGATATTGGCTATGCTTGAACATTTCTTTTTATGACAGGTCCAAACACAACATTATAACCTCTTATCCAACTTGCAAACTGTGGAAGTACTGGCCGCTTCACACAAACCTCAAGCTGTTTTTTGTTACAGTTCAACAAACTGATGTCAGAATTAACTGGCACTCCTAATGACATAAATACCATATTGGCATCCAATAACTAATCCAACTGTGCGTAATTTATAGAAAGGTTGTACAGGTTTTGGTTAATAAACTTAATTAGGTGTAAAGACAGTTCTAATTACGCTGACTTCTCACCAACGCAAATTTAACTAACCCTTCCGTAAATTATGAACATCAACTCTTCTACTTTTACGTATTTTAACCTTAAATGAAATTCACCGGAATGTCTAGCTTCCTTGCTAAAGTGCCTTCATTCCACATAACGGGGAAGCCCAGGAGCAATTATGTACTGCATTTGCAAATTAATTCCAATGTAACTAAAAATAACTTCAACAGCGACGCTATGTCGTATCTTATAGTAATACATTTAACTTACTGTGGAGCACTTAGCCAGGGAGGCTAGCTCTTTCCTCCTGTCATTTAAGTGATACACAACAGCAGCGAAGCAAAGAAGCTAGGCTAAGTGATTAGAAGAAGTCCCTATAACTTCGTTTCAGCTGGCTAAACTGGCTAGCCACAAGTCAAATAGAGAAAAGACTCTATTTACCTGACTCCCACTTGTATCCTGCTGGTTTTTGTTTAATTCTACGTTTAATAAAAGATGTTCATCCCGTTATCTAACGTTAGCCATATCGCCGAACTGCAAGAGTCGAAACGTCATCAGTAAACACCAACGCGGCTTCCGTATGCTTGGTGTTGCGTTTTTCAGTGGGAAATTTGCGTTTCGAAGGTAACTTTACATACACAACGTACAAACATAAGTAACTCAAGAGAAATTTCATTTGTGATTTGATCAGTTAACAGGCATTATCTTCTTCGGTTACAGCAACTCTGGATGTTTCCATGCCGTCAGATTTTGATATAACAAATACCTTTATTCCTATTAAAACGAAAGAGTGTGTACAAATCCAGACTCTCTAACAAGTACAGGAAGGGATCTCTTCGCATAATAATCGTCATCGCTTAAGCACGCCCCTACCCTTTTTATGGCAGCGGAAGCTCACCTTTGCCGAAAGAGAGATCGCGTGAACTTCACAGTGCTCAGCATAGTGAATGTGTATTCTTGATTATAATTTTCTATTATTTTTTTTGTTGTTGTTATAATGTAACAAAATGTTCTTATTTACCATCTTAGTCCATAAGAGTTTCAATTTCAACCTTCTGGGACCTAGGTCATTGCAAGTGAAAGTCAATGAAAGTGAATAGTGGAGACGATAAGAAAATTATGTTTGCATTTCACACAGGGAAACTGTGCAGATTTTAAGCATCTCATCATATATCTCAACTCTAAATATATCTCAACTGCCAGAGTAACACAGGCCTATATCTGGAGGTTAGGTGAAATATACCAACGCAGACACACTGTGACATGATAAATATCTTACATACTGGAATTTAAAATGAAGAAGAATATACTGAGGGCAACGAAAATATACTAAAATGTAAACCATTTCTGTCTTTCACGGATCTCGGTTTTTTTAGGGTCACTGGTTATTTTTCAGACATGAAACGTAATAATGTCAACGGACAACTGTATGAATTGCATAAAAGAACGGGTTAGACTCAACCTTTATCTCACTGTCACTTGAACACCTTTGCTGAGAAATGATCTTGCTAATTTGTGCGTCCAAGGAGTTCGTTGACAGATAAAATATTTCTTTTATTATTTTTTTAGTCGTAATGTTGAGTTATGTTGCTCCAGTGGTTAAGTAAGCAACCTTGTCATATTTAAAGTGAACAGCAGTCATAACATACAAGAAAAAAAATGCAAATTATAGCAGTTTTATAGCTTAAACAACAAAAATCCAACTTCGCCCTGCCGTCAGTATATTTCACGTCTTCAGTGGTTTGCTGAATATGTTTGCATGTTTGTTTGTTTGATTTATTTATTTAATCACCTATCTTTGAGATCAGACCATCATCTGTCTTTTTTTTCGTGATGAAACCTTTAAAAAATTGTCTTCCGCAGGCCGCACATAGGGTCAGAAGCACTGCAGATATGAGGTCTGGCCTGTAGTGGCCTGTAGTCCGGACAGTCTCTCGTCTGCTGTAAAGCTTCATGAGGATACAGTCCACATAAGTCGGTCAAGGATGACGATCGCCCTGTGACCGGCCACGCTTTGCCAACTATGCGTACGTGTGTCAGAGTCAAGTGGTCACCCACAGTTAATGTTACTATTCTGAAGTCCTTTCTGGCCAGGATGCTTTAAATTAATACAGAAAAATATCTGATATCAAGTTATCTCACTTCTTAGACCAGCAGGTTGAATCTGGAATCCAAAGGAAACCAGCGTACTGTGCCACAATCCAAGTCTTTAAAGCCAGAGATAAATTAGGAATCTTCTGTTGTTATTCTCCACGAATGATATGTTCCACGTAAACTGCCTTAATTAGTGGTTTTCCACTACAGCATTTCAGTTGAAGCTATCAAAGATTTATTTCGGGTTAAAAATAAAGGGTTTTTGCTAAATACTTACAGCAATACATGGATTAACTAAACAATTAATTAAACAATATTAAATAAATACTTCTTTAGAAAGGCTAAACGGCTTTGTTCAAGAACATATAAAATTTATATTTCCACTGAGGAGGACAAAAATGGCAGAAAATTACTTTCAAATTAAACTGCATATTGTAACAGATATTTTGCATTTATTCTTATTAGTCGGCTCCTGCATTATGTTACATCTGTTGTCGAGGCGTCAAAATGTTTCTTTTTTCATTTGTTTTTTTCTTGTTTATTAAAATGGATAACAATTTGTTTAATAAACGTTTATTTGTTAAACGTTTATTACAAATTCAAACAAATTATATTCAAATATATTCTATATATATATATATATATCAAACATTATTATTATTATTATTATTACATGACCTTTTTGTGTGTGTTTTTTTCATATTATATAGTTTTCAGATTGAATTTTTTTATGTTTTACTAATGAATTATGTTTTTATGTGATTGTCAAACAGCTCAAATACTTCCCCCCTTCTTTTTTACATTTTTTTATGAGCTCGCTGGAGACGTCGCACTTTGTTGTCTTTCCTTTTAGAAAATAATTAGGAAAATCCTAGCCCGCAGTGCGCAATAAAACGGGCCTTAGTTAATGGCCTTTCAGCAGCAATGAACGCACTTTTAAATCTCCTGATGTTATTGTAACCACTTGTTCCAGACCCTATTTTCGAGCCCATTAGAAATAAATGCTACTTTTTCGTGCAATTAATTGCACCGTAAGGTGAAAATCAAGTTTCAGGCGAGCAGTCAGTAGCCACCGCTGGCTCTTGAAACGGGGACACAAAGGGCCCGAAGGCCAGATAACACCGAGAGACACAGAGATGAGGAGAGAGTCAGAGGAGAGAATCTCGCTTTGACTTCACCAGATGATAAAAAAAAAAAAAAAAACACCCAATACATTATAGACGAGCTCGTCCGGTTACAGGCAGCAGGCTTGGTGGTTAATCAGTGGTCGGTCAAAGTTTAGTTGGATGAAATCCAGATCTTGGTGGGTTTTTCTGTGTATCTACGCAAAATTTAAACCACAGTGTAAATGAGTTCTTACAAAACGCTCTCCATTTTTGCTTGAGGCTATTTGTGGCTATTTGCCTCTGTATCTATGAAGCGCCTTGAGGCGACTTTTGTTGTGATTTGGCGCTATATAAACAAAATTGAATTGAATTGAATCATAAGGACCTGAGAAATAATCTTTGTATATATATTTTTTAATTCATAAAATTAGTCTATGGCGCATATAGGCCCAAAAATTAAACTAGGAGACTCACGTCAGGCCCATTAGACGTCATCAGCTGAGTGGTACAGGTGTTTTACATTTCGAATATGGCTCGGTAACACATCAGGTTCCTAAAAACATTTCTGAACCACCATCTGAGGACAGACGCAGACACACGGCTCCGCTCATCTGCGTGAAAATGCCTTCTTAGCGCTGATGGTTCCTTCTGCCGTTTTGCAGGTCACTTATGATGTCAGAGGTGATCTAGATAAAGACATGTGATATGGCCGCTAATGCGGCTAATATAATACTGATCAGCCTCTGTAGAGGACATGTAGCCTAAGATAATAATAGAGGCTAATAATTCTGAGACGTACAGACACTGAGAGGTGGTTGGCAGACAGTGCGTAATGACTGACCGTTACATGGTCATAACTTTTATTCGAAGAAAAATCATTGTAAACTTTATGATCAATTAGCACCCGCGATGGCACACAGGATTGTGCTTATGAAGTTATGCTCTTTTCCGGGAGCTAAAGACGTCCTCGGGGCTTTCTGTCATGTGGTGTTTCCTGCTAACTCCCTGCTAAAAAGCCCAACACGTCCGCCACATAAGCTCTCACTGCCCGCCGGCTGTAAACATACAGACTATTAACTTGATGACCATGGTAAAAGATTTCACCTAAATATTGCTTTTTGGGCTGTAACACTGTGTCCTCTGTTTCGTGGCAGTGAAAATGAGAAATAAAAACGGGGGGAAATCCAAATGTATCATGGAAATATTTATTTCTAAAATACAATTTAACATACTTTAAATTTATGACTGTTTTTTGACAACTTTACCATTTCAAGGTCAGAAAAAGAACATTAAAAAACACAACAACAACAACATGAGAAACAACATTATGTACATTTGATATTTACAGGTGGTGTGAAAGTTGGACATGGCACTGGCTCCGCTGTTGTTCCGCTTGAGGTGCAACCAAATCCCACTCTAAAACGTGCTGAAGTAAACATGTCCTCACTTGGAGATTGTCCTTGATCCAAAAGAAAAATGTCGCTGATTTGTCTTTCTGCATTTTGTCCATTGTTATTTTTGTTTCTCCAGGCTAGTAGTCCTGATGTGGGCTGTGCGTCAAACTGTGCCGTCGCAAGTCACAGTTGCGCCGAAACACCTTTCCGCAGCGGCCACAGCTGTAGGGCTTGATGTCTGTATGGGTGAGAAGGTGAGTTTTCAGGTTACTTCTTTGATTAAAGGTTCTTCCGCATGTGGGGCATTTGTGTGGAGATTCCTGTTTAGATTTAAAGCAAGCAAAGGATTATTGCCTTTAATTGGATAGAAGGTCTATCAGTTCAATCTTTCAATAATCTGATAAATCCACTGTCGTGTCAGATCTAATTTACTTGTTTGCATATTATTTTTTATTTTTATTGTATTGTTTTCTGTGGATCTCTGACTCACATTTATTTGTTTTTAATTTAGTGATAGGTTTTGTGAGGCTTTCTTTTTCCACCCCCATGCATGCAGTAGACAGGTGAATTATGATCAGAGAGTATCACACGTTAAAGGTCGCGTTAAGATTCTGAGCTTACCTGCATGTGTAAGGTTTTATGGACGGCTAGAGTTCGAGACTGACAGAATCCCTTCCCACATTCTTGACATTTGAACGGTTTTTCCTTGGAGTGGATGTATCTGTAAAACAGAAATGACACTTAATCAATGCCCGCTCATGCACGAAGTTACTTGTAAATGTTACAGAGCCCACAGTCACAGAGCCGAAAATCTCCACTGTGCAAGTTATGAATGTCCAACTTAATGCTGAAAAGTGCTTTAGCGCCCTCGTGGAGAAGTTTTAGGGAACAGGCCTGCTTGTATTTTATAGCACAAATTAAGGAATATAATTTTAATGGCCGGTTCTGGAGAGGCTATTAACTTAAATCGAGATATCTGAGACTTAAAATCACAAATCATCATTGCTGCTGGAAATTGCTGACCCCCTTGTCCTAACCCAGTGCGCATAATATCCCATAAATCCGTCTTACCTGTGGTCTCTGAGATGGTCTTGTCTTCTGAAAGCCTTGTGGCAAATGTCACAAGTATAGGGCCTCTCATCTGTGTGGGTCCTCTCGTGGATTAAGAGGTTGTAGGACTTGGTAAAATGCCTGCCGCAGAACTTACAAATAAATTCCTTTTTAGTCTTGGATGGTAGCCTGCCCCTGGTGGGTTTTCTGTCCGGGGACAGCTTGCTCAGCTCGGAGATGGTTCCCCCTAGTCCCGATGCCAGCTTTGCCAGGTCCGCAGCTTTCGGTGGGTCCTCCTGCGTGGCAGCGAGGGCCAGGTTCGCGAAGTCAAATCTCGGCCTGTCCTTTTGCAGCGAGGGGACGCCGTGCGCGACGGTGGCTTGCTTTGGATGGAATAACTGCGCCGCGGCGGTGAAGGGCAAAGCTGGGAAGGGAATCCGTGGGTCGACCAGACCCTGGGCGGCTGCCGTGATCGTCGACCTCAGTCCCTGCATGTGTGGGTAGCCAAGAGTCCAGTGGTTCATGTGCATGGTTTGCACGGCGCTGAGGCCGTACAGTCCCTGCAGCTGGTCAGCGGGGAAAGTGTTGACGGCCTGCAGGAAGGAGTAGTTTGTGAGCTGCAGGGCTGGGTGCAGGGGGATCGGAGCGTGCAGGGCTTTGCTCCCCATCTCGGCTCAGACCTCTGCAGAAGACACGGTGATAACCCTGAGAATGCAGAACACACCGAACAATAAGTGTTGTGTGTTAATCCCAAGAACTGGTTATTGTGTGGAAAGAAGAACAGAGAAAATGTGACGTCTCAGTTACCGGTTATGGTAGACTACTTAAATTCACCTGTTTGCATATACACAACTAAAAAGATTTTATTTTTTGAAATTGTAACTTTTCATTATTGTATTAAACTGATATAAATATGTCCTTTCGCAAAGGTGAATATACCCAGCCACCCCCTCTCCCCTTTAAACCTAATTTAGGCATATATATAATGAATTAGCTTAGTTTATTTTTTGCACCTGGTTCAACGCGAGGAAGCTGATGAATAAAACGCACAGGTTAATGCGCAGAAGGATTGTCCTATATTAGTCCTATATTAGCCTGTCCCGGCCTGCTTATAATATCTAAACCTCTGTTTTTCATAAGCGAAACCACTGAGGAAATGTAAAAACACAGTCGCCCCCCCTCCTCCCCCACCCGACACGGAGATGCGCTTCAAATCAAAATTTAGGAAACAAATCAGTCACCGAAAGTATAATTAAATCAAGTGGGTGTAAAACAACTCATGTGGCATCGATTAACACTGCAAATTGCAATTTCAGATCACTCTGAATGAAGCACTAAATCTCACAAGAGGTAATTAGAAAGCACAGCTTGGTGTGTGTGTGTTTTTTTTGAAGTTGCAGTTAGTATTTCGCAATAAAAAAAACAAAACAAACGTAAGCAGCCTGGATTTGTATTAGTCTGAAATTTAGACAGAAGAGATGAAATATGTTATTAATTGAAGGAGCAAAACATACACGCTGTCTGTCTCTGATGGAAATGCATGTGCTTTTCATTTTTATTTTGGAAGAGTTGATATTATAGGCACTTTTGTCCTTTTAAGGTTTTTAATGTAATATTTATCTATTTATTTATTTTTTTCCATATGAAGTTTTTCCCCCCTTCCCCTGGGCAAGGCAACATGGCAGCAAATGACCCCTGTGCATTTAACCTACATTTCAAAAGAATAATGTTTCCCTTAAACAAAAGCATAAGCGAGCTCCCTCCGCTGTTTAGGACAAATGAGGTGAGCTGACAGTATAAAAATTGGCTTGTGTCCGAGTTTGTGGGGATGACAAGTTATGTTTTCCCACACAGAAAAAAGAAGATCCACCGTAGAAGTTCAAGGCTCCAGATGGTGAACGCGGGACTGGCAATAGGCCAGTTGTGCTGACCTTTAGATATGATCAAGAAAAAGAAGAACAGCGAGCTGTGTTTAGATAGTAAAATACATCATTTAGGTATCTACACTTTTTCTTTTGTGACAGATCAAGCCAAATCATATTTTAACACAATATGTCAGAAGTCAGCCTGTCCTGAAACTGCCTCAGAGATTAAGCCATTATCCACACTTGCAGACTGTGAGTCTTGCGCGCACGGTAGTCAGGGTAGCTACTGGTCGCTTGTTTCGGTCAGGTCGTTGCCTTCAGCTCTTTCTGCCTCGCTTTCCCTCTCACCGATGGTGAGGGGTTAAATATAATTTCGCACAGGTGCAGCGTGAGACACCGCGAAGGCACTTGCTGTTCTTTGCCCAGGGAGTTCGTTCAGCTTGTTCTTGTTCTCACCTTTGGACTGCGCTTACACTTCGGGAGCAGCCAAGTGTCCGATCTTGTTCTTCGAGTCCTTGTAAGGTTCATTTTTTTAAAAGCTTTTCATGTGTTTATTTTTGGCAGAAGGCTTTACATTTCTATCAGTCGTGACAAGTCTTTACAAACGCGAAGATCACTGTTTGTTTTAGTAATGCTGCGCGCCGTGGACGGAGGCCAGCAATGTCAAAGCGTGAGTGAACTGTGACCTCAAGTTAGTTAGTAATATGACGAAACAACACTCCTGTCTAGAACACTTAAAAAAAAAAAGAAATGTTTGGTCATTAAAAGCTGATCACTTTCTAAGAGTCTTTGAGTCTTTGCTTTAAAGCCTAGACACTAAACTTTTTCTTTTCTTTTTTTTAAGATAACAACTTCTAATATGTTGGTTTGGTTCTCCTTCCTCAGACATAAATCCTACCCTGCCAAACAGAATCTTACCCCAATAAATAGCTGCCAAAGGTCCTGCGGTATGTCAGTAATCCACAGTAACTATAGAGGCGACGAGCTCCAATAAAGCGTCGCTAAAAGTTTTCCAAGATCCAAGTCCATGAAACTTTCATGTAGCCATGCAGCCAAGTCTGATGTCTCGGACTTTTGCAGAGATGTGACAAGTTGTGAAAAAATGTGGAAAGAGGCAAAGTTTGGAGGAGAGACAGCAGCAGCGTGTGAGTCCCGTCCGGAGCTGGGGCTGGAAGTGTGCGGTTCTTCACTTTTTAGTGCTCCAGGACTCTCGAGCGCTCAGCCCGCCCCCGACACGCCTCCACCCCCCTCCTCTATCATTAACTCCAATGTTCCCCTCTGTTTATTTGTGTTTGGATAGCAACTAAGGCTCCAGACCATAGTAGAGGAGCGTGCTCAGTTCGACCTGCCTCCTCTGACACCTCTCATATACCATCCAGCCAAGGCTGATAGCTTCTTTTGGAGGCATGTTTGGAAGCAGGGGGGGAAACCCTGAACGTTTCCCCCACCTCACAGTTCCACGATTTTGAAAACGTGCTTTTGGATACTTGAGGAGCTTACAAGATTTTTTTTCCTCCTTCTTTTTGAAACCATAGATCCCATTTGCGTAATGGAGGGCATATGCAAGAACCACAACATTAAATGGTTTAATTCACTGTGGTAATAATAATAATAATAATAATAATAATAATAATAATAATAATAATAATAATAATGTTAAAAAATGAGAAAGGTTTTTGATAGAAAAAGAGGAGATAAAATAAAGAGAAAGAATTCGCATTCTTAAGACAGATGATTTTTTTTCTTATTTTTTGGTAACTTGCGTTAAAACACCTGTACAAGGGTGCTTATTACGGTTATTACACTGTTGCACCACAGGAATTGTTGCCTGCCTTTTTAAAAACTTTTATATGCCCATTTCAACACTGATCAGCCCAGGTGTCCCCCCATCCAGCACAAAAAATAAACATCTAGCTATACTTAACAAATGGCATACGATAAAATGAAGGGAAAACTGTGCATGTGTGTGTTCAGATAAGCATTAATCAGAGCTGGTTGTTTTAATTTAGTCTCATTCTTACATCATTATTATTATTCAGACGGTATTTTTTTTTAAATTGAATTTATGTGCAGTGACAGACTATATGAGATTAATCACACTGGCCTTTAATTACATTGAGGTTGGTTTCTGGCCGCAGATTATGATGCAAAGTAATGAAGACTTTTTTTGACAGCCTCAACCAGAAGCTAAAGAGTGTACGCCTTTTGTGCTGCATAGAAAGAGACGTGACTTCAGGCACATGAGCAGATTGTACTTGAAGAAGTTCATATATAAAATAAAAAAGTTTAAAATGTATTTTTTTAATCAAGAGGCGTCTTAATAAAACTGTGATTGAGTTTGTTTTTAAATAAAATCATAAAGTCACCCTGACATACTTTTTTTTTCCTAATGAGATACCCAAATCCATCAAAGGTACTCAATCTATCTATCTCTATATATACATATATTTCTGCGATCTCTTTAAGTGTTATTTTTCTCCTGTATGCCTGATACATATGAGGTGTTGGTGTGCAGCAGGACTGACAGAGGTTTGGAGTTAGTTGCGGTCCTCGTCTTTGCTGTAGACACTTTGCAGAATGCAGGTCTGCAGCGCCGCCTATTGTAGCATAGCTACAACAGCAAACTCCCCTCTTTTCTCAAGCATTCGCGGCTCTGACAGAACACTGTCTCACAGCAACACAGAACAACTTTACATTTTCTGTTCACATCGCAGAGAAGCGCTTCACTGTGAATGGAGCCGGTCTGCACAGGATGAGCTCGTAATTTAAAACGAACTGATATTCTTGAAGTGCACAGATCGGAATAAATTCTCTTTCTCTGTATATATAGATATATATTTATATCAAAAGAAAGGCAGACTTTAAACCCACAAGAGGGAAAAAAAAATTCATTTGTGCAGTGCATTCTTTTAGATCTATTAATGTGCACCTTTAATAACCACATAAGACAGAAAAGCAGAACGAGAGATTTTGCTCTGTTATGGGAGAGATAACAAGTAAAGTGCTTGTCTAAGACGTTAAGTCTATCCACGAGCTCATGTAGCCTAATTTTCGTTTTCTTAGAGCTGCAGAACATCGTCTGCACACAACATGCTTGTGGTTTTTCGTTCGGTTTCATATCACCCCAGCCTCCTATCTTCACTGTCAAAAACCCCAACAGCTACAGACAGAATAGAATACACACAGAACCATGCATTTTAACATTACAAATAATGGCATTTTCTCAACGTATCCAGTTCACCCTGGAAAATTGGAAAAATGAAAATTATGCTTTTTTTTGGTTCTTGAAAAAAAAAAATCCGATTAAAATAAATAGTATTTTTTTTTCAAGTATATCTTGTGCTTGTCTAAGAGATATACATTCACTATTAATAAAACTGGAATTTGCCAGTATAATTTAAACAGTCTGAATTCATTAAAATCTCGTGAAATATACACACAAAAAATTCTGCTAGGAGAATACCGACTTCCTGTGGGAGTTTTTTTGTGAGGTTAAAAGTTAAACTCTTCAGTGAGACAGTCGTCTTATTATCGGCAAAATTTACTGCTTCATGTATGAGACGGATTTTATTGTTTTTGTGGTATTAAAAAAATGCTGCACATAACTACTTCAAATCAATAATATCCAAAACTAACACGAATATTAATTCAGTTCCGGAGGTGAACATAATGTAGCTCAGTGTTTTCAATTCTTTTTGATTATCCTATGATATCACCGCTATAGAAATATGTCCCAAGTATAAATATTAAGTTTACTGCGTCGGAATTTTATCTCGCATGACAGGACATTTTGGCCTCTATTTTACAGTTTGGATTTTACAGTTGCACTAATCTGTGCTATAGGATTACTGTAGTCTTTATAGTTCGGGTAATGTCAGAGCCAGAAAGTTAGTGTCTTGCCCTTTGGCCCTGCCCTAAGTCCCCTGCAGCCGCCATCATTCTCTGTGATAGACTCCCACAGAGTATCAGTGTTGCAGCTCAGTGCAGCTGCCAAGCCTGTAATGGCCGACACTCCTCTTCCAGTAACACTGAGTGACAGCAGAGAGGACTAACAGGAACCATGAAGCTCTCCCAAATTTAAAGGAACAGGTTTGGATACAGAAAGGAGTTTTGGACTTGTCAAACACAAGTGTGCACAGGAATGCATCTAGAAATGTAAAAGATAAATAAATACAAATGCTGTTGACACCATGTGTGACATTTTTGGGTTTTGCAATATATTTCCAACCAAACTATTTGCTTACAATAATTGTGGCGTGCCAGTCATGTACATCACTTTTAAGATAAATGTAGTTTTTTCCCCTTTATTTTATAGAAATGGTGTTAAACCTGTTTATGCCTATCCTCTATAACAGAGTGATTAAAATGCTGTCATGGCCCACTCCTGCCATACAGCTCTTATTTTAGAGATTCACTGTCCCAGCTCTGGAGATGTGAGCGAGCTCTTGAGATAACACAAAATAGTTTCAACATGTCTGTATTTGACCTTTAATATCCTGTCAAATAGCGTCGCCTCACATTCACATGCTGCTTCTTACCTCTGCCGTACCCACATGTGGAGCCCTTGACTGAAAACGTGGAGCTGTTGGCCTGTTCTGGAGGCTGACTGGGCCTGTTTGTCTCTCCGTGTTGATGTGTCTCTGTGTATATTGGCAGACAGGATGTCAGGTCCATAGTATAAGAGCAGGGGGAGGTAAACCTGTCACTGTTACCTGCCTGCTGTGGTTTCAAACCCCCCACATCCCCACCTACACTCGCACTCATCCTGTCCCAGCAGCAGCTCTGAGTATGGGGTGTTTTTGATTCAAAGACCCCCCAAAGTCGCATTTTCCTCCACATCACACCCTTTTACCTGAAATTGTACATTTCTAGAAAAACGGGGGGTTATGCTTCTCTTACCTCATGGGTTCTTGATTGTTGTTATTTGAGAACGAAATGGAATTTTACTAAGACTTTCTGTTTTATGTCAGCGTGTAATGAAGTTGGTACAGTGTATTGTAAATATATTTTCTTCTAGAAACAAAACTAAAAGATACACAAACTATTAAGTATATAATTCATAGGTACAAAGACATATCTGTTTTACAATAACATTGGTATGCTGTTATTACTGTTTGGTGTTGTCTTTTACAGCATGGGCTTGGCCTTTTCTCTTTCTTTTCTTTTGTTTTAACACTTCCCTCTGTAGTGGCTGCCATGCTTTATAAACCTTCTTCTGAATTTCTGAAATTTAAAACAGGTCTTTTTCATGACATTTAAGAAAATTATCCACTCAACAAAGGTAAATACAGTTAGTGTGGACTTGTTAGAACAAGCTATCCATCTGAGCTATTGTGACTTTTTAGACACAAGATACTAATTTTAACTGTCCTTTGAAGTTTCCAGTTAACTAATATCACTGGAAGCTATTATGTGAGACCAAGTTCAGAAAGTTAGTTTAAATCTGACAGGATATATATAGAGAATGGTGATTAAAAACCCATGTTTATCAAATGAAAATAAAAAATAAGTAGCAGCTAAAAAAAGAAAATACTGTCCCAGACTGGTTGGAGAATCCGAGGACAAAAACATCCTGCACATTGCAAAGCATATTGTAGTGCAGCTGTGACTGCAGAAAGCTTTTGCTCCTGCTTTATTGTACAAGATTGCCCCCTGTTGGATTAACCTCAAAATACTGAAACATTTTATGATCTATCATCATAGGCCGCATGATTCAGTGACGAGTGCATGACTGTCACTTTTAGAACTGGGGGCTTAAATGTCATTTATGAAATCACCACTGGCCATGAAAAGATAATTATCTAAGTATCTAAGTATTTTTTTTCTTCCCTTTTTTTTCATTTAGGGCACAGTCTGAAACCTCACTGAAAACATTATACTTGTTAAAAACTAGAGGAGGATCATATGCTGGCAGAGTCTCAGATATATATGTGTTGCATTCTTCTGGTCTCCGCATGATGTTTTCTCCATCTGCTGTCCAGTGCCACTCTCTTCACTGGTCTCCTGCCATCTGTTTAACAGCACCTTTGCGTGACCAAATGCCATAACTCCCTGCAATGTTATCCACGCTACCAGAGAGGCATAGAGAAGAAAACCGCCATGATATTGTGCTCCATCAACCAATAAAACCCACCAGTTAAAGCTGCTCAAGCCCAACACCAAATCCCATTTGTCAGCAAATAGCTTCCTCGGCTTGTCTGTTCCTCCGCTTGGCTGGGTGCTTCTGTGGAGCTCTCTGCCACGAAGATGACATTTTCAGTTATTTGTTGTCTGCTGTGATGGCAAGCAGTGAAGTGAGGAGGAGAGGGATCTGTATATGATCATAAATGTGCCTCAAAAATGTCTGATAGATCATCTGATCTTTGTCAACTCATCAACGGGTTTGACTGATAGCCCGGAAGCTTAAAAATCAGCACTATGTCAGTCTTTATATTAGTCAGTATTCATTAAAGGTCCATTTAACACTTAACTGAGACTTTTAACTGACTGTGAGCAAATTATAATGCCTGTATCTCTTTGGTACCTGTCTAGAAGCAGAAAAATTGAAGCACTAACTGACAGCCTAAGGATGAAATGATAGAAGGGCAGGAGGAGTGTTACAAAATGCTGGAATGGAAAGATTTCCACAGAAACATGGAAAAACTGGAGATTGAAATTAAGGAAACTAAGACAAAAATGATGATTTGTGCAAGCCGCACCACTCCCCACCTCATCACAGCTGTGTTGGTGTATTTGTGTAAAAAGCCAGCAGGAGAGCTGGTTTAGGTGAACATTACCCTGCAGGCTCTGGGTCCGCTTCCTCCACCGCTACAATATAGGCAGAGAGGGTCATATCAAACTGTCTCGAGCATATTCTCCCCGCTGCAAGGTCACTGCATTTTTGCATTGTTGTACACTCTCGTCATGAAAATGGTATTTTCTCATAGAACGTTCTGAAGCTCTTCATGGCTGAGCTGTGAAAGCCATGACCTTTTTGTTGCCGGGTGGGGATTTCTGGATTCAGCTGCTCTGCTGGTGTAAGGGCTGTGGTGCTTTAAAAAAAAGAAAAGAAGAAAAGCTTGTTATGCCTTGTTGCCCTTCAACCATTGCATCATTGCTGCTTTACCACTTCTCTGACTGAACAGGGACTGATTGGCACCTCATCTTTCAGGCCTTTCTTGGTCAAAATCTGCCACAAATCAAAAATGTATTTAATGGAACAAAAGTTCATATTGGTGACGACGGTTAGAGCTTAATGAAACACAAAGAAAATGTGCGCTTCTCTTTGAAAAGAGCAAAATCTCAGCAAACAGCCCACAAACACAGCCATTCACACAACTTTATACAACTTCTAACTTTTCTTTCAGTCTCCTTTCTGTCACGGTTTCTCTCTCACGCTGATTTCCACTAAAACAAGCAACGCACATTCTACTGCTTTTTATTGAAGTTGTGTCTTTGTGGGCTCAAAGCACTGGCTACTCTGATGTAACTATGCCTGCACTCCTTTTCTGCTGATCAGCTCCTGCTGGTGAGGTGATGGACAGTAAAACTCTCCCAGCACCTGTTTCCTGGCCGTGCTCAAGTGTTGTTAATAGGCTGATGAGAGACGTTAACAAAGTTACTGCAGCACGCTGGAAGGATAAATCAACACAGCGGCGCAGTGTCTCATCCAGTCTGTCAGAAGTGACAGTTTTAAAAGGTCCCAGCGACCGCTCAGTCAGTCCTTTACCTGCGGTGAGATGGAAAGATGGAAACGGAGCAAAGACTGAGTGATTAAAGCATGGGGAGATTTAACAGAGCTTGGGTGGACAAAGAAAAGAGAGGTTTGATGGATAGGAAGATGAAGGAATGGAGGAATTGCAGAATGGAAGGGGCTGCAGATGTTTGAAGAAGCAGATGGAGAAATGGGCCAGTGAAAAGGGCTGAACTGAGGAATGGAGAAACGGAGGAATGGCTTTAAAAAACTGTTGATCAAGACTACTAGTCGTGATTTTGGTGAAATCAAGCCTCCTCGAAAAAATCTCTGTGAAGTTGTTGGAAGAGGAATGAATAATGCAATAGACCAAGTCATTTTCCCACATCAACAGCAACAACAATAACATTCATCCTGTGTGATTTCATATAATTTCTTTATTCCCTTGCCTTTCTCTCCCTTTGTGATGTGCCAGACTTATGTGCATTACAACGAGAGTCAGGAAATGGCTTTCCACTTAAAAAAAAAAAAAGAAAAAGAAAAGAATGAGAGCAGATCTTGACACTGTTACAAAAAGGACCTTTGGCTGTGAAGTACCTTTGGGACAGAGGCACTTCTCTCAGATTTTCATATGAGCATAAGACTATCTAATTAAATGTACCCACAAGGAGCAATATTTCTTCAGCGTGTTATCATTTTTCTGCCAGGGACTCACCAAGACATTACTATCATAAAAGATAGAAAAGGGGAATTGTTTTTCTTTGACTAAAAATATCCTTTCTGGCTGGAGTCCAGCCTTGTTGCTTCTCCCCCTGTGATTTCCCGCCTACTCTTTGAACTAAAATAACATCTTTTTTTTTTTTGAATGGACTCTTGTGTTATTGATGGATTTCTGCTCCTCTGTGGTTTGCATTAATAGCTTGGATGCCTGTATGGTTGCATTTAGTGTGAGGACCCACACACGCATACGCACAAGCACACAAAAACGCTCTCAGGCATTATTACGTCGGCGCACACTCATACGAACTCGCACACGTACACACACGCTAAGTAAATGTTAATATACACAGGTGCAGTCTTTAGGGAGGTTGCTTTTGCTCTCTCATCAGTCACTCGTAATCACTTCCCTTCCAGACCAGTAAATCATCGTCTTTTACTGATGCATTTATAGGATGCATGTTCACAACTTGTAGCCAGGGAAAAGTTTGACCACCACTAGGAATACATTATAAGCTTCTGCATCCATACAGTCACACAGTCACCACAGTCATGCAGTCAACTCACAGACAGGAAATATTGTTTTATAAATGTCCACTTAGTTTCTGAAATGTATTTGTGCTTTTAATAGGGTTTTAAGCTGTTTACGACATATGGGTGAGAGTGGAGTTATTGGTCAGGTGGGGGTGTGGGGGGTTTGGAGGGGGGCTCCTGGGCGGCTGTGGATATTGGCAGGTTGCACGACTCCACCAAACTAGTCCTGGGGAGGTCCCAATGACCTGTTTTATACCAACACTGGTGCTTTGTCGTAAAACCAGGGGGAAGTCGAGTCACAACTTGAGTATTTGTTTGAAGTTGATGGAAAAAGTCCTCCTGTGGCAAGATCGAGTGAGTGTTGTGTGCTGCTGTGTCTGATGGGAGTGGAAATGCGCAGAAAAACCAGCAACTGTGTCCTTACATAGACTTTTGAGCGGTGCCCAGGTTCTGGTAAAATACTCCCAATACCACAGAGGAAAGAGAACTACATTCCCCTCTTACTCTTTTGGATGGAAACAGGTTCTTGTCGCCGGCGTTTGAATGTTGTAATTGGACGTTGAGGGGCTTGCAGAGAGAGGTGTGAGCTCACGTTAAAACTGCTCACAAATCACAGATTTCTCACATAAGTGGAGGTTTGCATTCAGACTTTAGCAAATGCTCAGCTGTGCCATGCTTGTTGCTGCACCGTTCTGAATGAGACAGGTGAAGAAAACTGTCTGTATGTTTTCACAGATTTAATATTTGCTAAAAGCCTTGAATTTTACCTGTCACTGTAAAACAAAAAAAAATGTGTCTTTGCATACGCACGGGGTGTCAGTATGATGGATGGTGTAAGTGTGTTCCAGGATTATGTTTTATGAAAGTTAAAGGGCCCTGGGGTTGGTCTGCGAAGCACATAATCTCAGTCAAAGTGCTCAGCTGGATGAACCGAGGCTTTATTATTAAACACCTACGAGAGGGCCTAGAGCTGGTGGAGGACCCTGAATATCCAGCTTAACTCTCTAGACGCTCTCATCACACGCCCTTGCCGTTTAGGCATGAAATTGAAACGCTTCTCAAGAATTCATTTACTACTAAGAATGAAACAGGAACGGCATTAATAGGCATTGATACATTCGAAAGTGCACTCTTTGACACCCTTTAAATATTCTGTCATTTTGTTCCTTGGAGCTATGGTTCCTTATCTTTTTTTTTTTTCCCTCTTGCTTTTCATAAAGTGAGTTTTATCTTTGAAGAGAGAGTATTAAAAAATAGTAATACTTTTGGCAATAAGTTTCAGATTTGATGGCACAAGTGAGAACTGGCTATAAATGATGTGGTATTGATTTCACATGTGGTGCAGCACTACCAGCAGAAAAAGGGAAAGGGAATGCAGTCCCCGGGATGTTCACGGAGGGCTTGCTGTTAGAGGCTCTAGGGGATCCAGAGCCTGGTTCCACAGCACTGGGAGCTGTTAAAAATACCATAAAAGGTCCATATCCACAATTACTCTGACTTTTTAGATTTATAAATCTTTGTTAACGCTTATGGTGGATGCATTACTGGTTTAAACATGGAAATTGATTGCTGCCCCTCCGGTAATATTGCACTTGGTAATTCTAAATGATCCCATAAAGGCAACAGATTTTTTATAGAAATTGGCACAGTAGATTTGGTAGTACAAGGTAACCTGTGCAGGTCAGTTTGAAGCAAACTGAAAGGGAGGTTGCACAAAATTTTACTCTATTGTAACAATACATGCAGCTGAGATATGAAAACACTTTTGAGCCGTCCAAGTTTATAATGTATTTGCACCTTAAGTTCAATTCAATTTTTATGTATATAGCACTCACCTGTGCGGTTCACCTTGGGTCTATGGGGCTAACATCAGCATCTGCAGCTTTTTTCCCCCCTTTTTGCTGTATACTACCTGCTTATCAACAGACACTGCAGCAGACAAAGAAGCTCTCTGAATCTTATACAGAAGAACAAAACCAAAGAGCGAAACAAGACTTAATATTGGACTTTCTCTCCCTCATATCCCTAGAGGCAAATCTCCAAATCCAGATATTGAGCTCTACTGGATGTAGCCATTGCTGGTTAAAAACATGGTCTGGTAAGCATGATACCACTCTTTTCTGTAATCTACGGAGGCTACTCAGGTTAAAGGTCTTCCCTTGGAGGAGCTTGCGAGGTAGGCTTTGTGCTGTAATGTAACATTGCGGAGCTGCAACTGGTCTGGACTGTGAAGCTGGAAATGTTTACCATGGTCCACATGGCTAATTTGTGTGTTTTTATTTAGCTGTTGTGTATCTGGGACTTTTGGTTGGGGTTGGTGGAAAAGGGGGGCGCAGCAACAGTCAACAGATGCTGTCAAAGTGACCGCAGCGAGGAAGCAGAGACAAATGCTCCTCATTACAGCGCTGACTGCAGCGCAGTGGCCCAGTAACTAGCAGAAACCAGCTCCATGTCTCTGACTGTACAGCTGAAGATCAGCTGATCCTCCCTGGTTTTACTTAAAGTCAAGACCCATTCTCTTTTTCTTCGCTCCAGCTAAACAGGGATACGTTGTGGCAGCCATTGCAGTACAAATACAACAGGGATGCTCAATTTAAATGTAAAATGCACAACGCAGCTCTCAATCTTACTGATGTAGTGACTGAGCTGCAGCTTACCGTTATCACCTAAATTAATCCCATCCTGTCATTCACTTTCATCCCAGATCCAACCATTCCAACAACCAACACTCCGGCTTTGGATTTTGCTTACAGTGCACTGAGTTAGAGACCACATCCGAGGTGGGCGGATTTCCTTGTCAGTGGAATTCTTGTCTGGAAACTGTCCAGTCACATTGTTCATCTGAGAAAACATAAGGCGATGGAGGAAAATATCAACAGATTTGATTAAACACAACCATATGAGCAGCATAATTGGTATTTTCAGGCCAAGTGTGGGTAACCAGAAATTCGCTGTTATAGCGGTGTTACGCTCAGATGTCTGAGCTCATATTGAAGTGACAAGCTTAACTGCTGGCTTACACTCAATTGACTTAGATGGTACAGTTGACATTTCAATGGATAGCTTGAGCTTTGAGGCTTTTATTGCACATTCAGTAATAACATAAAATACCGTCCTTTCATATATTCTCCGTGGCCCTCATAAGGATTTTGTTTGTTTCCTTTCCCTTTATGACTCCAGCTGGTCCCTGTTTTCTTTGTGATAAATTGGATGATATTATTTTTCATTATCTCAATTATCTTTTCACTCACCCTGTAAGTGCTAAAGGTTCATATGCTCATATGCTTTGTGTTATGGTGCAAAATGAAGAAAAGTTTTTCCCAGCTCCTCCTCACTGACTGAATCAACAGCACTGTACAACAGTGTCCACCAGAGTGATTTAATTGGGCTGTGAAACCAATGTGAGCAATGTTCCTGACCCCAATCAGGAGTCAGACAGCAGTACAGGGATCACCAGGGGTTACACTGGCCCCCGCTAGATGGACAGGAGGGGAACTGTAAACCTGGAAAACCAGGAGCCCAAGCTCTGTGTGTTTACCCCACTACTTTTACAAGTGATGTCACCACATTGTAAAAAGATACAGTTCTCTGCGGCCGGTCCTTTTGTTACTATTTGAGAGAATAAACACTAGATAAGTGCATGCAGGGAGATGGAAGCAGAGGACTCTTGCTGGCGGGAGAGAAGAGGTAACGCAGGCTCCCGTGGAGTAAGGTGCGTCCAAGAAGTTGAAGTGGACTGTGGGGATCTGTAACTGTCCAGGTGCTGCAAGCCTGGGCCCGGCCTCGCTGGTGGACAGGGGGATCCTGCCTACAAATATTCAGCCATCCTCTCTTTTTCTTGTACACAGCAACAAAAACATCAACTGTTATTGATCTCTCTGGGCCTTTCAGTGTGTGTCTGCATGAATCTGTGAATCATAGCGTGTGCTTTCTTTCTTGAAATAGAAGATGCGGTGAATCACATGCTCAAATTCGGCATCTGTCTTCGGAAATCACCTTTTGAAAGCCTTTCTCATTCCAGCTCCTTTTGAATTCCATAAATATTCAACTTCCACCTCATATCCCTACTCCCTTTTCTTCCTCTTTATGATTCTCACTCTCGCTACAGGTCTTTGCGGTATTGCAACAGAAAGTTTCTTAACATAAGTCAGAGCACCAATGTGTGGTGTAAGTGTAGCCGTATGCGTAAAGGCAATGAAACAGCTTGTGTTTTATGTGAGCTCTCCCAGTTCAGACAGCTGGGTGGCTGCTGGGGCTGTGTTAACCTATAGCTCACGGGTCCCGGTCTGCACTGTAGTGATGTAAGTCAAGCAAGGCGATTCCAGTGCAGCTGTAAAGATAGGGAGCAAGCAAAAGCTGGATTTTAGATAGTGTAGAGAATGAAGGGACTCATCAGCTTCTCCAAAATTTTCCATGGAGTCTGTGATTTCTTTCTTTCTTTCTTTTTTTTTTCCTTTTTGCTAGAGCAAGCAAATTTAAGACTGCTGTTTGTGATATGCTCCTCTGAAGTCCTGAAGGCCCATCTTTCTGTTGACTCTCATGGATGATGTCACATACACCAACAAACCTGACCACTGATTTTCTGATGAAGCCTTTGCTGCCTTGCTCCATCTGTGGGTTCAAGTGTACTTGTATGGTTCCTTGGCTTGGACTTTTATTAGCTTTTCCCGAGCCTCAAAGAACTTGGCCTAGCTTGGTTCTCTCCGGCACTTTCCCACTAATGAAGTGCACATTCTGCCGGCGCGCCTGGCTGAGCCTGGTTCCTTGGCTATCCCTTAATGGGAATTTCCCCTTCTTCCATGCATCTCTGCCTGTCTCGCTTTCTGCCCCTGCCACTCTGGTGTGTGTGACTCATGTCCTGTGCGGCCAGGGGATGTTTGATTCATAAACCTTCTCACACTTGTTTGCCACTGTTGGACTGGTTGGCTTACTGTCTGTGCAACTGGCTGCCTGAGTTGTTAAAGGGCTGACTTATTGCACGACTGGGTGGCTCAAAATGGGATAAAGGTTTAGAGGCTGTGACAGTGAGTGACACTGAGGAGTGGACTGTGAGAAGAAAAAAAACCCCCAGAACAAAGGTGCATTTTCAGTTCACTTGAACATCAGTACACATTAAGGAGTATATTTCTTGTGAATCTTTGAAGTGTGACAGTAAATCAGAGTCTGCTGGATGAACGATTTCAAAGGTGATTGCATCCTTCCACATGTTTTATAATGTCTAAAATGAATCAGCAGCACCTGTTGCCGTGTAACTGCAAAGCAACTTAATTTGCACCAACTGGAGGAGCCGCACACCATCTGAAATTTCGGAGCCTCTTAATCACTGGAAAAATAATCCTTGTGTGTTTTCGTTGCACAGCTCAGCGAGGATGAGATAGTCTACATCCTCAAATCAACCTTAAAGGGCCTGTGCTATCTGCATTTTATGAGGAAAATCCACCGGGAGATGAAAGCTGGGAATATACTCTGTGACAGGGAAGGTCATGCGAAACTGGCTGATCCTGGCCTGGCTGGACATTTGACGGTGAGCTTTGATTCCACTGGGCCTTCCACTCTCTGAAAGTCAACATAATAAAATCAGGTCTCCCTTGGAGAATATGGCATATGATAATAATTTCTGTCCACAGTGGTTTCACTGCTATTGAATTAACCTTTCTGATGGAAAACAAAAAGCTGGGAGCAATAGAATTTGGAAGTGTTTATTTCCACACAGCTTTTGCTTACATTTCACATCCAAAGAATGCAGCTTTCACAAACCTTTTACATCCCCTCATGAGCTTTAATCTTGTCAGAATCTAGGTTTACCTTAAGAAAGCACTGTAGAGCTGCCAGAGGGACACTATGCTCAGGATAGAAGACGAGAAGCTAGACTCTTCAGGCTGTGCAGTTAATTCCCATTATGAGCCATCGTCATGTTTCCAACAGAAGTTTGTGGTTTGGGCGCTTGCTGCTTACAGAGGACATTTTCCTTTTCCCACACTGGCGTATCTTCAATGCACATCTTTTTCTTTTTGTCTCTCCATAGCGATTGGCCAGTGTTCCTCTGAGGGGGGTCAGAGAGCAACTCTTAGCTCCCCGTGGGGGGGTTAGTAGAGAACTCTTTGTGGGCGATGAATTGTGGCTGCTGTGGCAGATATACAGTACTGTTTAACAACTTTAATGAGAAAGGAGAGCAAAATATGCAAATGATACAAAAGCCCAAACAAAGCAAAGCACTGAAATAGTCCAAGTACTGCTGAGGTCAGAGAAGTCAGCAGCAGAATCCTTCAAGCTCCACCCTGGCATGCTTCCACCTTACTGAAGTGTCCTTGAGCAAGATGTGGAGTCGTTACCAGTTCCAGGAGTGCTGCTCTGACTGATCCTGAACTTTGACCTCCTTGTGGAGAAGGCCAGTAGATAAGGGATTTCCCCTAAGGGACCTGTAAAAATGTCAAATTATTATTTTTAGATGCAAAAATAATGGGAGAGGAAGATGACACAGAGAGAAAGCACAACTCACTTAATCTTCATCAGCTTTCTTTTTGCTGAATTAAAGGCAGTTCATCTTCTGAAGACTCTGGGGTTGTTTCTAACCAGAGCTGATGACCAGTGCTCGGGGATCCTTCCCCTGGTTTAGAAACCTACAGCTGCAAATAGGCTGGGTCGGCTGCCGCTTGCTGGGTGGTCTCTGGTCTATAGAGCATAAGCGCCCCATTACTTACCTGGCTGCATTGTTTTACTTTTTGGACACTTAGAAATTTTTGCTAAGCACTTGATGATTTAAAGAGATCCATAAAAACTGCAGGACTGTGACCCTTAAGAATCTGTACTGGCTAGAGCTGAGCTGGACCAAGACACTGGGAACAAAGTACAGCTATAGGGAAGGTGTTCAGGTTTCAATTTAGCATGGCATATATATATATATATATATATAGTACAATAAACCATTTAAAACCGCAGGTTTAACATATATAACACAGAAATAATTTAAAAATAAAAGTGCATTGGGAGATTTTTTTTTTCACTTATAGGCAACGAATCTGCAAAATTCATCATGCACGTCTCTGTCAAGGCTGTGAGGGAGGACAGAAGGACTGGATAATAAGTGTGTAATGATGATGCCTTTTACAGGGTCATCGTTGTCCTTGTCCAGGCTCCACTGGCCTATTTGGAGGCCTTTTTCTCATACAGAAAAATAGACACAGCATCTTATGAAGGACAAGGGAAAAAAATATCCGTCTGAGCTGTTCTTTGTAAGATGTCATATTGGCTCCTTAAGAGAAATGGCATCCAAAAGCCTGAGCAGTGGTACTTATATGTTTCTGGAGGCAGCCGTAGAGAAACTGAGGAATTCCTAACATCTCAAGTAGGTGTGTTTTCTGTTTTTACACAGAAATCTTCATTGTTGGAAGGAAAACTGTGCTAAAGCAGCCAGTTTAAAAAAGAATCTAAACCAGTTCTGATGATATTTAAGGAGGGTTAAATGGTGGCGGGGAATGCTTGCCTGAAACGTTGTCTCTTCTCTTCCTGAACTCACAGGGCTCTATAAAACTGGTGGTTAGCCTTCAAAAGAATATGTAATTTGTGGAATCAATAGTGGTATAGTATGTGTAAATTTAGCAATGTTTAATGACCAGCGAGGAGATGACATATGGCTTTTATAAGCCTCGTTATCCTTAAAGAATGCAACAATGAGCTTGAGCAATTGCATTCTCATCAGGAAAGCCAGTCTGGGAAAAAATGTCTCACAGAGATACCATGAATAAGCGAAGTGGCAAATAAATGAAGGTGATGAACTTTAAATGTAGCCCCTCTTCATGTGGTCTCGGTGGGCGTACTTGGGACTTACTGTTCTTACATCCATGTGCAATCACTGAAACACTCTCAGCATGAGCATTTTTTTATTAGATCACATAAAGTAAACAGTCCCAGTGAGTGTTTTTGATAAATGCAATTTGCTGCTATGCTCCTTTCCAGGCTGCATCTTGTGTTCAGCCTGTTGTAAGTTAATTTGCCAGATCAACTGAAAAAACAGAAATCTAATGGAAAACACTGCCCTGGCATCCACACTGCATACCAGTGGTTGTCTAAAGAATGGGAGCCCTTTAATGTGGTGATTGCATGGTTTCAGTTTGAAAGTTAGTTTCCGTAAAAAGAACATGCTTTTCCGTTGTGCTTTTGCCTTATTTCATCCCCATTTCCTTTCCTTTGACGGTTACATTATCAGTTTTGTGGGGGTTTTTTCAAGGTACTTATACAAAATCATCACTGACATGTTGTGAACTCTTCCTTAACTTACCTTTTTATTTGTTATTGCAAGAATGGCAACTGTAGCGGCTGCAGCTGGTTTCAGACATCTACTTTTTTGTGTATCGGTCCACATGTGCATGTACTGTGTGTGTGGGTCTGGGCCTTCATTAGGAAAGTGCTGCTAAGGTACCAGACCTTCTATAAATCCAGCAAACTTCCATGAATAGAGGGAGGAGAGCTTTGGGATTCTGGGCAAAAGTAAGCAGTTCTGGAAAAATCAAAGGCATATGGCACCTGAGGGAGGTGTATTCCCAGCCATAGTTTTCATTTATGGTTAGCTCTAGCTGGTGAGGAACTGAGTTTGACACCGCCGCAGCACTGCTGTTCTTTCTCTGCGTCTTTCATGTCCTCTGGGCTGTGGGCACTTCACGCACGCTTGCTTGCTCCTACAGTGAGATGTTAGTTTCTCTTATGCACTGAACTGTTTCTCACCTTTTTAGGAAATTTTCAGTTGTTTCATCCTGGAACACACCAGAGGGCCTTGATGGCTGCAGTTTTGGCTGGTGGTTTCCTGAAGGCCTTAATTTCTGGCAGAGCTTTTCCCTCTAATACAGCCTGCATCTGTTGCAAAGGGGGAGGGGGGGGGGGATACAAGCAGCAGTCAGCCAAACAAAAATCTAGCTTAAAAAAAGAAGAAGAAAACTACATTTACAAGGCCCCAGGCAGAGCTACTCTGATATAAGAGCACTATAAAGAACATGGAAGTTGTAATGACACTAAACCCAGTATCCCGCTGATTTACAAAAAACATAACCTGTTATGTCTAATTCAAGCTGAGTTTAACCGTTGCTGTCTTTCTTAATATAACCATCAAGTGCTCCTAATCATCATAATACAAAAATCACAAGTTGTCACTCTGAGGCATTGTGATGGATCTGCTGAATGTAACGCTTGTGCTGTGCAATGTGAAACGATCATGTTATTCTATTTTCTCTACCTGGCATTAGGATACACACACTGACATTCACAGGGACACACACACACACACACACACACACACACACACACACACACACACACACACACATATCCAAGCAAATGTTACATTTCATCATATTCACCGGCCCTGCTCGAATTGACATGGACACAGAAAGTAGGCTTCCTTATTTTCTCTGGAGCACATCGAGGACTTGTGGTGTAGGTCTAAATGTGGGTTATTGTTACTTGAGAGTACGTGCTGGAATATTGGGTGTATCGATTGCTTTTTTTTGTGCCGCAAGCCCTCTTGGCCAGGCCACAAAAGCCTCTTGCTCCATGCTGCCAGTAGACCCATTTCTGCTACACTTATTTTTAATACAAGTATTACATGACTTTGCTCTCTGAAGGTTTCAGAGGGCAGGAAATAGCAGATTGAATGTAAACAAGATTAGCCTCCCTCTCGCGCAGGACAGCCAGCTGCTGCTTCAACGCTCGACTGTAACGGGCCGGTGCAGTGTGGAGCTTTGTGCAGGAAAAAGAGGTGTCAACCCTGATTTTGTCACTATCTGGCAGTTCTCGAGGATGTGCTGCATGCCCTTCAATAGTAACATAAATGACAGATCAGCAATTTTCAGAGAAGCTTTAAGCTTTGCAAGAATGTGGCGTGTATCTCTTGTGTCCCTTGTGTCATGCCGCACTGCCCTTCCTTTGGTCCTGCCGTTTACCGTCGCATGTCTTGGCTCCTATCGCTCCCTCGGCCATCAAAAACTAAATATAGCAGATTTGTTGCTCTTTCAGAATATATTCCACCTGCCAAAATACACAGGCCCTGCTTTCTTAACCTTGCGCAGTGATCTGTGTATTTGGAGTGGAAATGCAGTGAAAGGCGAAGCAGGGGTGTTCAACATAGCTGGCTTAAAGGAGAGGTAATGACACTGCCTGCTTGTGTTTTTGGAAGCTGTGAAACCACAGCAGGGAGCTCCCCATAACTGCGTAATTATAACTCCTTACTATTACTCACATAGGAGTCTTTTAGATATTGATTGCTGCTGGAATGCCCTCCATGCGGTGTTTCTGCTCACGCCGTAGCGTCTAGGCTGCGTTGGAAGATTCTGGCTTCGCTCGACTGAAGAAGAATTACAGCAAAAATATTTTGCTTTAAGAAGTTAACATCAATAACACTGAAGTGGTATAGCTCATTGAGCTCGTACCCATTTACCCTCATTTTTCTTGACACCTTCCTGTTTAGAATTCATTTTTAAAACATGAGCTATGAAGTCATACCTAAAAAGCGGTAAATGGTTTTTTTTTTTTTGCTTAGATTTTATATTCAGAGGGAGTAATCCCTGCAAAACATCACTGCGGTTAAACAAATGAGCTCTGGTAAGTTCTGCCTTCTGTGCCCTTCCAAATGCACAGAATTTACTGAACATTTTAAGCGGTAATCAGCCACATGTTTGTGTTGTAAGAATCGCTTTTGCTCCCTTACATGATACTCTAGCAGCATTGAGTAATGTACTTCATGATATCAAACAGCTTCTCTTGCTTGGAGTGCAATCAAATGAAAATGCCTAACAGAATCTGGCTGATATTTTTAAGAAATGGCTGGGTTCCTCCTTTCCAGATGCAAAAACTTGTTCTGAGAAATGTAATCAGGCATCAGAGTGTTTGCGCTCTGTGTGTTTGCAGCATGCAAGCAAACTCTGGTGGGGTTCATCAATGATGGAATGTGATTTCACAGGGCTTTTAGAAATGCACATTTCAGCTTTCACTTCAACACTTCAGGCTTGTAAATACAAATAATGTCATCATGGCATTTGAATATGATTCCATGTCCAGCTGCCCCGTGTTGCCTTTTCATATATGGATTTTCTCAATGATTAAATGCATAATATGAATATATATCTTATTATTTGAGTGGTTAACACTGGTGCCTAACAGGAAGAAGGCTTTGGCCTCCAGTTCACCCTCTGGCCTTTCTGCGTGGAGTTTGCATGTCTTCCCTGTGTCTGCATGGAATCTCCTTCATGCAGTTAGTGGGGTTAGGTTAAGTGGTAACCCCAACCCATCAAACCTCATATGGATCAACATTGGATGGATAAAAGGAATTGAAATAATGCTGAATGATCAAGCAGCAAATTTACATTTGACAGTGTGGTGCAGTGGAAACCATCTGATGAGTTTCCTTTATGGCATGAACACGTTGTCAAGGGGATGAAGGTTAATGATTTTTCCTCTGACAGCAAAATAGTTTCTCACCACGTATCCACTTGAGATCAGCTTCAGTTGCATTATGTGTTTGATCCTAATTTGTAAATATGTAAATGCAGTGTATGTTATCATGCTGCAGTTTGAATTTACCCCTAAACAAAACCAAATTAGATCTCACAAATTTGCTTGGATGGATGGCTTTGATGACTGCAGACATTTTTTTTTTATTTTGCTTGTATGTGCATCTGTTAACTAGCAAGCATAAACAAAAGATCTTCAAGGGCCCACAGTCATGTGGATTGGCCATTCTTCTGTCATCTGCCTAACAGGATGAATCCACAGAACTGATTAGACGACACAGACAGCATCAAATTTACGTTCTACGTTTCCCCCGGCTTTTAAGATGCTTTTAAAAACATCTACACATGTTTTACTGTAATAATATTGATTTTTTTCATCATATTGGATGGATAGCAGAAATGGGAAGGATTCTCATATTGACTTTGAACATTAATTTTAATGGTTGCATTATCACAAAGTTGTTTCTGATAAAAAGAAATCACAGTGTGCCAACTATAAAACACTATATCCATGAAGTATTGTTTCAATAACACTGATATGTAGATGTTAGCTGTTGTGAAGCATCTGTCTTTTTTAATTCTTCAGGCATTACCATTTCTTAAACCCCAAGTGGGAGAAATCAGAGCTTTCAGGAGTAAAGGAAATAGCATTATAAACTCATAATCACTACAAATTCAGTATGACATGACCTGTAGTTCATGTGATAAGTTTCTAGTTACAAGAATATGGTTAACATGTCAGAAACCTGTTTCACACTCTGTAACAATGTTGTGCAATCATGTGCCACTGCAGGCTGCGAGGGTGCTGTTTTTCATTGTGAACAGCTGATTTCAATGATTACTTTGTCTTCTTTCCTCTTCTCTAATCAGTGAAATCAGCCGATATTGCCTTTGCTTGGAAGAAAACTCCGCATGAAAACCTTTATGTTACACGATTGCCTTATGTTCTCTTTTGTCATGTAAACAAATACTGTTTCAGTTATTTTAGTGGTTATTTTGTACATTGATTTTCCAGATTATGCAGCTGACTCATACATGCAAAGACTGAGCTGACATGGGTATGATTTGATCTCAGTGAGTGCCAGCCCCCCACCCATCCCACTGTGATCCGGAATATTGTGTAAGTGGAAATGAATGGAAGGATGCACGGGTAGATGGAGCGTCTACAGTCAGGGGTTAAAGTAGGCCGGAACAATCTGGAATGGCACCTTCAGGTAATGAGTGATTAAATCCATTCTCTTCCACTTACCCAATATTCCGGATCACAGTGGGATGGGTGGGGGGCTGGCACTCACTGAGATCAAATCATACCCATGTCAGCTCAGTCTTTGCATGTATGAGTCAGCTGCATAATCTGGAATTTTATTGTAAAGCCCTTTGGTGTACCGCTGGTCTTTTAAACGTGCTATACAAATAAAGTTGTATTGTATTGTATTTTAAATCTGATAGATAGGTTAATCAGTAGATAGGTTAATCAGAATGAGTTTATTTGTCATGTCCTGCAGTCTGGCATTAATTGCAGCTATAAATAAAGACACAGCAATAACCTGCAGTCACAACAACACTTTTTTCCCCTCATCCCTGTAATGCGTTCACGGTGCAGATGTAAAGTTGAGGTTGTGGTACTTCTGGGTCTAGCTAGCTAAAGAAAAGGATTGAGCATAAAGGAGGTAACTTTTTTTTAAGTGCCTGGAAATTCAAATTTGACTTTCCAAGCAACTGAACAAATATCAGCAAACACACAACCTGCTTCTGTGCAGTTTGTCACAAAATGTGGGCTAAATGTACAGCTGCAGGATTTCCCAGCGAGAGAACAAAATGCTAATGCTCAACACCGACAAATGGAAAAAAATATAAAAAGAGTAGAAAGGACGGGAACGGTAAAGACTCCTCCGCAAGCCAAATTTTATACACTTTATAAAATGAATTACGACATTAAGATCTAAATTTTTAAATTAGACTTTGGATCTCTACGTGATGTCTTGTTGAATTATGTGTTTGTGAAACGTTTCATTAAACAAATGGAAGTATACTAATTTTGTGTTTTTTCATAGATTACATGGAAATACCAGGTGGTATAAGGCAGGCTAAATGGGTCAGTCTGATAAAATTTATAGTGATGCACTATGTTGGACTGGTTACATCTAGGGTAGGGAGCAGATGAGATTTACTTGCTCAATTCTACTTTTATACTAGCTTTATAAGTGTCTTAGGAAATCAGCCATATAGCTCACATACCATCATTCCTTTTCCTATGCTGCACTGCTATTCTTGATCTTGGGGTTCCCCCAGCAGCCAAATCCCTTCGTATAGTGGATTGTAATTTGTAAGAAAATGTTGTGCAATCAAAGTACCTGTGTAGATCTGTCTAGATGTGCGCTACAAAAACTATTACACTCAAAGAGAACACATGTAAAGTCATACTGGAACTAGAGAAGCAAGGCAGCAGCAGGACCCAGCACCCTCCTTGCCTTGAATCACTCTCGCTGGTGTCACTCCCTCCAGCCACCCTCTCTCATTCCCAGGCTCTGAATGTGGGTGTCCCATCGGGAATTCAAGTAGCACATCGGGTCAGCCACTCAATACCCCTCGTTTAAAAGGATTCATTGCAGACTAATTGGGATAACATGGCTGGAAATGTTGACCTTGGTATTTCTAAACAAGGTTTCAATTAACTTGTAATAAGGCCAAGCAGCCCAGCCCTGGACAGATCCTCCATGAGCAGGAGGAAATGCGAAACATGCCCCAGTTGATGGTTGGCTTTTCGTAACTTTGATTAATCACTCAGAAAGCAAGCAAGTGGGACTGGTAAAATAATTAGAAGGAAAAACACAGCATGCTCGCTGCAGTAGCATTTAGAACCAAGGCTGATTTACTGAAGGACATGTAAGATGCCTTTTATTCCTCCTTATTCAAATAAATCACATTTTTGTGAAAGGAAATACAATACCTCTGTAGCTCCTGGACAGAGAGAGCTGTAGGGCAGCTCAGTCTATAAACTTTCTTTCTTTTTCAAAAGAAATCATCATCATTTGTTGTAGGAGACAAAAAAATGGCATTGTCTTTTTATTTGCTATGTTTCTTTTTTTTTCCTACTGAGGAAAACCTTTTCAAACCACTAATTTGTTTCTTTGTATAGCACATTTTGGTGTTTCCCCATCTTTGTGTAACACAGTCAGAAGGAATGCAGCTGGTGCCCTCTGTTGTCCAAGGTACGACTGTAATCGAGTACAGTTCAAACACATAGAAGTGCAGATATGTTTGATCTGCTTTTAATAATGACGTGTCCCCAACAATCTGCCATTAATTTCTTAAACAAAAGCCTCCTTAAACCCCATGCAAAACTGGCTCTGACTTACAGAACTGATACTTTGAGGAAGTTTATTATTTCACATTATATTGTGTACAGGCTCTTAGATCTTGGTGCCAGTAGCCCCAATCCAGCAGGCCTATAAATGGGCTGCCAGAGTTTTAGATCTGGTACAGGAACTGAGTTGAGCCACCTGATGAGAGACAGAATGGAGTTCTGGCTAAAGATGAGCTCTTTCTTGCTGCTGAGTCAGCAGATCATCTCTGCGTACCAGGTCATTTGCAGCCACAGGACACCAGCTGACCTGCGTTGAATTATCGTTAATTCAAAAAGCAACAGTTGAGCGTGTATCTGTGGGCCAATGGAATGAGAAGATGGCCTCTGCAGATTAAAGCCAAACTCAATGAAATTCTCCCTCCCTTTCATGTTGCTGTGGAATCGTCAGGTTGACAGTTTTGTGTGTTTGGCTTCTTCTTCTTCTTTTTCTTTTCTGCCTTCCTCCTACTCAACTTCCTCCCTAATTCTTTTTTCCCGCTATTTCGAATGATCACGAGTCCAAAGAATGTCTTTCTGCAAGTGTTTAACACACTAGTCTTTGAAGCACAGTCCAAGTGTCTGCTTTTGTCTGTGCTTTGTTGTTCTAAATGCTAGCTGTATTAAATCACCTCCCAGTCCCCCGGCCTGTGTGCTTCATCTCCTCCAAAACTCCATCTACAATCTCCAGGAGGAAGTCCTGTTCTGCACTTCTGAGGCTGTCGAGGGACTTGGCATATTTACACAGGTTTTTAATGCAATTCTAATAGAACCGTGACACTTTAAATACAGATTTTTGTTGCTTTTGGAGCATTTTCCCTCTGCATACATCATTACGGTGGAGACAGGAGCTGACTGAAAAAGAGCGGTTTGCTTCTTTGTCACTTCCAATAACTGGTAACATACTTCCTCTTTCTTTTCTCGTGTTTAATTTAAGCCTGCGCACATGTTGCCAAGTAGAAAATGATAGAAAAGAGATGCAGATGATTTACTGAAAGATACTCTATGTAAATGTGGACACTATATTCCATTTATGATTCTAGTGTAGAATTTGGGGAGTGTTAAGAGTTAAAAACAAGTACTGATCCAGATCCGACACACATAAGAAACCCATGTTTTGAGCAAATTCATGTCACATATGTCACATACGATAACGTCTCTAGCATGAAATGCATACCTCAGTTTAACCCTCTCGAGGCAGGCGTTGCAGAATTGCAACAGTTAAAAACTAACAACCTGATTACCCCACATACATATTTTATGAGTTTTTTTTACTCAGAAGTACCACTGCAGGACTTGGTTGTGCATTAGCAACAAAAAGTTTAATTTGAGGCTGAGAGGGTTAAGAGCATAATTAACTTTGCATTCATGGAAAGAACAGTGGCTCATGTTTGCGTTTATTTCCAAACATTTGCATTTGATTCGTTTTACAGACAGTCTTATAAAAGCCTGTGAAATGATGGAAGCAAAGCAAAGGACACGCAGTAAACCTGGCAGAGGAAACACACCTTTCTTTTACAGCCTGGACATAAACAGTAGTTTATGGTTGTGGATTTACTTGCATGTTGCAAAAGCATAACCTCTTTTTAGAAAAGAGGTTATGCTTGGGCTGCGGTGGATGTCTGGATCTTTTACTCCTAAACATTAATTAAATAAATGTAGGTTAAAGGTGCCCAGGAGGCACTCATCAGCAAGGATTAGTCCACTCCAAGATCCCTCGTTGGCTTTTTTTACCCCCACATATTTTTCATTTTCATCAGAGGAAGGGTGACTAAATAGAACGAGGATTGGTTCAGTCCACTTCCCAGAATTGTTCTCTTGTTTCATGTGTTTCATGGTTGTCAGAAACAAATGACTGCACGCACAAATTAAGGTCATGATTTTCAGCATCTATTCGCTACATTTTGATCATTAGGGTTGGAAAACAGTAAAGCTGCCACAGATAACTACCTAGAAAGAGGCCCCCTCCAACTGTCAGTGATCTGAAGAAAGATGAGCTGCTCTTATCAGCTCCCTCTGTGCAAGGCCTTCACCTCTGCCTTATACACACTGGTATCTGTCTTTTTTCAAATAGCTTCCCTAATTTTATGGCTTTACCACCCTTTGTGTGCGTCTCTTCACCTGTAATAGTGTTCAAAGGTGCATCCACCCAAAGATAACAGTTTACAGTAGTTAATTGGTGATTAAACGACTAGATTTCCTTGTAAAATGTCGCTACCTGTGTTGTGGTGTTTTTAAAAAAAAAAATATATATATCTACATTATACATTTTAGAAATATATTTTTTAAAAGGTTGGTAAAGATTTGAAAAATTTCATTGGCTTTTCAAGCAAATTTTGGGTTATTTTAAGGGTTTTATAGACTTGCATGAGGAAGCTGTACAAAAGCATGTGAAAACAGATGTCACAGTATATTAGACCTCAAAAGCAGTAAACACAAGATTATTACGCACTTAAACCTAAAGTGAAATTGAGAATTATTTAAATCAGCTAATTAACTTTATTAAATTGGTATCACTTTTATTTCTGTCTGTTAAAAGGCAGCAGTCAGTAGATGGTTAGCTTAGCTTAGCACAGAGAGTGGGAACAGGGAAAACAGCTAACTCAGTGGTAACATAATCAGCCTGCTAGCTCCTTTAAAACCAGCTAATTAAAAGGAAAAGTGTAACATCTTCCATTTTTAGGAGGCTTTTTAGTTTTTTTTAATGTGGTGACCCCAGGTTGTTACAGGTCTCAGCCTAAAAACAGTCCTCCATGGAACATCCTGTAAAATGGTAAAGTGTTGTTTTAACACTTCAGCTTTTCTGTAATTAAACAAACTAGATATTTCCTGTTGTTTAGCCAGTTTTATAAGTGAATTTTATTAGTTTTGAATGAGGCCAAGCAAGCACTTTCACTTTAAAAGAAATCATCTAACTAAAATTTGCTAACTGGCTTTGAGTTATGTTCTGAAATCTATTAGGTCAGGTCAGAGCGGTCCATTTTCTCAAGTCGCCGCCAGAATGTCAGACTCTGTCTCTGAAGTGGATGACGCCGAGTGCACAAAGGTCTTCCTCTCACCAGTCAGATTTTTACACTGGCAACAGGTCTGCCAGTGTGAGATTTGCAGCCACCCCAGCCACAGCCAGAGCTCTAAACCCATGTAATTACATTTTAAGCAGCATTGGCTGGTTGAAATACCTCAAGTAATTAGTTTTGTTTTTCCACTCTTCCTATAATCTTCTCCTTTTGTGTTAGGGTTTGGCCCATGAGCTGGAGAGGGAAACAGAGCAAGACGGTAGGTAATATGGAATGAATTTTAAAAAAATCTGACGTGGTTGAATGTAAGAATAGAATGACTCCCACCCCCACCAAAAATCTGCTCACACATACACATACACACATTCCCTTGGACCACCTGAAATGTGTTTTGGCGCTTGTTTCCTTTGATTAGGAGTGTTATGGGAGTGCTGTACAAACATAAAAGCTGTCCAGACGGTTTTATAGTGTTTATTTGTGGTACCACCTGTGTTTCCATACAGAAGAAGAATGAGGCTGTGATGGTGATGAGGAACATAGTATAAAGGAAGTACGGTCTCTGCCATGTGCAAGTTCAGATGGCCAGCCAAGAGCAAAAAACATGCCCATAAAGTGCATCTCAATCTGTTTCTGCTTTAAAGAGACCAGCAAATCCTCAGCTTAGAACGGCCTTTAATTAATTAATTGTTAAAAAAAAATCTCCAAGGCACAGTTGTCACCAGACTCGCTAAAGGTCCTTCAGACACCTCTCACACCCCACTGCCGCCTCACCGCCCCCGGCCATCCTCCTCCTTTCCTCTGTCCTCATCTCTCCCGCTCTCCCTTCTCTGTCAAATATTTATAGCTGATGGCAGATAAGATTATTTCAGCACTGGACCTCTCAGTGCCAGCTGCTGCAGACCTTTGCTCACAATAAAGCCTAAGATGCGTTCCAGGCAGTGGGAAGATTGTTTTATTTGGAGCTCATCCGAGGCCTCTAATGATAGGCGAGTTATAGGTGCAGAAAAACAAGACACCAATGACTTCTTTGGCTCTGCACATCATCAGCTACTCTTATCTCAAAATGCTGGAATTTTTTCCCCTTTCGTTCTAAAGTTTGATTTATTCGTTTTTGGATAATAGAATATACCAGTTTTTGCATACTTTTAAAACCCCCAGCAAAAACGATAGCTGCACGCTTACAGTATTTATTGATCGTCAAGAATAATCCCTATGATGTGGTCAGAAACTTCATTCAGCACAGACTGATAGTAATGTATCCTGTAATGTCCTGTGAGTACATAAGTAAAATTTTAATAGCAAAAGGAAACACATATTGAACATATTTTACTTTAATCTTTGCTTCCAGAAAATTAGAAAGGGCATTCAAAGGAATTCACCTCTAGCAATTCTTTTTCTTTACTATTAATAAACATTAGTAATTAAGCTTACGTTTGTCCTTGTCTATTCACAAAAAAGGGAAATCTTTTATGGGTTTAGACAAATTTCTGTTTTATACATGTGCACTTGTCAGAGTGAATCCGTGTCAGTGTCTCTTTATGTAAGACACAGACGAGTGGCATGAAATGCCAGGGCTAATCCAGCTGAACACACTGCAACCTGTCATAGTTGGACCAAGAACGGCCTTCTAGCCAGTCAGCTCGTGAGTGGAAAATTAATCTTGCTTAATAAAATTAAACGCCATCTGGGCTTTGCAGTCCAAATTGTTCCAATATGTGAAAAAGTCTTCTAAAAAAAGTTTTATTAACCTCAAGCAACCCTGTAAGTTCTGTGGCTGCACAAACGGTTTGGAAGCACAGACTGTGGCGGATGCACTGAGGAGAAAACGATAGTGGCATTTTATCAAGACGTGTTACAGCTGTGAGCAGATGCAATAAAAAAAATATTCCTGTATGCTTTTCAGTCTATACAGCACCGTCAGCATAGTAGTTACTAATCATATCTCACATTTTATCAAACATCTTGCTCAGTTGTCCTCAAGCAGAGTTCAAGTAGATAGTAACAATGTATCTACATGTTCAGAAGCAATATTAGGCAATATACGAGTGTCAGTGTTGTCAGCCTTATCAGCTGACTGCCTTGTGAAACGGTACATGGATGTACACAAAGACACATTGCTTTTTTTATTGTCCAACAACACAACATTTGTTGTTGGACTGGATAGACTTTGTCCCATGTCTTTATCATTTTCTGCTGCATATCAGCCTTTAAGGTTTATTGGGGAAAACATCAGTGGTGCCATCTAATGGTCGATAGGCCACAAACCAGATAAACACAAAGTAGTGAAGTGTTATCAGAGCTACTGTCCATTGATTTCTTGAAGTGACTTTGAACCTCTTTTTCACTCTGGCTTCCTGATTAGGGGGCTTTGAGTCCATCCATATCTCCAAAATAAGGGCTGCTTCACTGCAGCCTGTTTCTTTTATAAGTGTCATAAGATTAGCGCCACTAAAAGAAAAGTTGTCGTAATGTTCCTGGACACACAAACAGCAGTTCATTGGCGCTCAACAGGAGTTTATTATTTACCAACCTGACTGGATAGTATTATAAAGAAATGTTCAATTCTAACACTATCTAAGGACTTACATATAGGTAACAATTTGGTCTTTTTCCTGGATTAGAGCAATGTTTAAATTTAAATTAGTTATGGTATAACTTTTTTTCTTACTGTTTTGAGGCATTTAATTGTGAAAGGGAAATACATGACTATAAAGTATATGAAATAGTGTTTACTCTGTAAAAATCCATCTGTCTGTCTCTGTAAAAAGTTTGATTATTCAGTGTCTTGTTCAAATCCACAAATGTTTGTACTTCTCCACATCTTTCAGCTATTTTACTGGGTCACTAAAAACATAATGTATGTGTACTTCCTCCTACAGAACAGCTCTACATGTATACTTTTCTGTTGATGGAGTTTATAACATCCGAGCAGCTTCTGTTCCAGACTGGAGCCATCGATTTACCTTGACTGTCTGACCCCCTCTTGTGCTTCTCCGCTCGTACGAGAGACATATGTGCAAGAGAAATGCAGTTTACGTACCAGCGTCTGCGCCACGTTTGTAGAGCTTATGGGAAAATGCGTGCTGTTGTGTGTGCAAGAGAGATGGATTTGTGCATTTTCTCTCAGATGATTGGTCAATGACCTCTTCAGCTCTTGGTTATGATGGCTGTCATTATAACCTTTCAGAACATAAAGGCTTTGGGAGCATAAAAATGAGCTGATTGTCAGCAGCCCTGGGCAGCAGATCATCTGTGCAGCAGATGCCTGTGATAAGATAATGATAAGGCTGCTATCTGGCCTTCACATCAGCCTCCAAAGCAATAATAGGTGACAGAGTATCGGTCACCATCTACTATGTGTCCTCAGTGGCCGATGCTGATGACGGATTATCTAACAGATACATTAGAGCAATGAGGCCTGCAGGAAGTGCGAGCGGATCACAAAAGGGTTCAAAATGTAAAGTGCACCTGTTTAACTACTCTGAGATGTAGCTGGAGTGATATAATATCGATCGAGATATGATAAGGATGGCTTGTTGTGTCAATAAACAGTCGCTCCCTAATCCTTGTAAGTCAATGACCAAAGGCGTTCTCCCTTTTTGCTGTGGACTTTCACATCCATTTTTCATTCATTATTCTGCCATCAATCTTTAAAGAAATGCACTTTTAGAACAGGCCTAGTTCTGCCCTGTTCACCTTATCGATCTGTGTAGAGTAAATAATGAGTGTCGCTCCTTGTTGCATGTTCTGCTTCTCTCATCTTTGCTGTGCCATCACCACCATCACATTGACTGATAGAACAAAGGTGAACTGTTTATTGGTGCCATTCTCCATCTTCTGGAAGCTGAAAAAAAGAAGGGATTACTGGTGATTTTTTTTTTTTTTTAATCTATCTGAGGGTCCTGATAGCTGGCTACCAATGCTGTTAGGAAATCGGTAACTATCTTTGGTGATAAGGAAGCAAGCACTGTGGGGGTCAAAGGGTATTAGCAGCAGAGCTCATTGACTATTATTCGCAACAATCCCCACTGTTTTGCTAACTGTATCAGAAGATCATTTTTTCTGTGATCCTAAGACAGTCTTGGCAAAATAATTTAAGTTCTACAGGGTGGGCCATTTATATGGATACACCGTAATAACATGGGAATGGTTGGTGATATTAAAGTCCTGTTTGTGGCACATTAGTATATGTGAGGGGGCAAACTCCTCAAGATGGGTGGTGACCATGGTGGCCATTTAGAAGTCGGCCATCTTGGATACAACTTTTGTTTTTTCAATAGGAAGAGGGCCATGTGACACATCAGACTTATTGGTAATGTTACAAGAAAAACAACTGTGTGCTTGGTTTCAACGTAACTTTATTCTTTCATGAGTTATTTACAAGTTTCTGACCACTTATAAAATGTGTTCAATGTGCTGCCCATTGTGTTGGATTGTCAATGCAACCCTCTTCTCCCACTCTTCACACACTGATAGCAACACCGCAGGAGAAATGCCAGCACAGGCATCCAGAATCCGTAGTTTCAGGTGCTGCACATCTCGTATCTTCACACCATAGACAATTGCCTTCAGATGACCCCAAAGATAAAAGTCTAAGGGGGTCAGATCGGGAGACCTTGGGGGCCATTCAACTGGCCCACGACGACCAATCCACTTTCCAGGAAACTGTTCATCTAGGAATGCTCGGACCTGGCACCCATAATGTGGTGGTGCACCATCTTGCTGGAAAAACTCAGGGAATGTGCCAGCTTCAGTGCATAAAGAGGGAAACACATCATCATGTAGCAATTTCAAATATCCAGTGGCCTTGAGGTTTCCATTGATGAAGAATGGACCCACTATCGTTGTACCCCACATACCACACCAAACCATCACTTTTGTTGTTCCAACAGTCTTGGAGGGATCCATCCAATGTGGGTTAGTGTCAGACCAATAGCGCTGGTTTTGTTTGTTAACTTCACCATTCACATAAAAGTTTGCCTCATCACTAAACAAAATCTTCTGCGTGAACTGAGGGTCCTGTTCCAATGTTTGTTTTGCCCATTCTGCAAATTCTGTGCGCCGATCTGGGTCATCCTCGTTGAGATGCTGCAGTAGCTGGAGTTTGTAAGGGTGTCATTTGTGAGTAGCTAATATCCACCGAAGGGATGTTCGACTAATGCCACTCTCCAGTGACATGCGGCGAGTGCTACGCTGTGGGCTCTTGCTGAATGAAGCTAGGACAGCCACTGATGTTTCTTCATTAGTGACAGTTTTCTTGCGTCCACATTTTGGCAAATCCAACATTGAACCAGTTTCACAAAACTTAGCAAGCAGTTTGCTAACTGTAGCATGGGAGATGGGTGGTCTCGTAGGGTGTCTTGCATTGAAATCTGCTGCAATGACCCGGTTACTGCGTTCACCAGATATCAACACAATTTCGATCCGCTCCTCACGTGTTAACCTCTTCGACATGTCAATGGCTGTGAACACAGAGAAACTTGTAAATAACTCATGAAAGAATAAAGTTACGTTGAAACCAAGCACACCATTGTTTTTCTTGTGACATTACCAATAAGTTTGATGTGTCACATGGCCCTCTTCCTATTGAAAAAACAAAAGTTATATCCAAGATGGCCGACTTCTAAATGGCCACCATGGTCACCACCCATCTTGAGGAGTTTGCCCCCTCACATATACTAATGTGCCACAAACAGGACTTTAATATCACCAACCATTTCTGTGTTATTACGGTGTATCCATATAAATGGCCCACCCTGTACATTAAATAATATATAATGTGGAACACATAAGTCAGTTAGTTTTAAGACAACATCTTTAGGCACCTTAGTTTTTTTTTCTGGAAGCACTAACATGTGTGTGTTTAGCGGGTAATAATTAGCATTCTCACCATATTGGTGACAATTTCTAACTAGCTAACAACATCAGTGCCTGTAAAGAATAAACATAAAGAATTTCCTTTTTACTAGTACGATGTTATTTATTTAGATATAGGACAGATACAGCAGTTTGCCACACAAACTAAAGTAAAATAAAATGTAGGGAAGAAATTATAAACAATTTTAAATAAAATGTGACAACCATCTATGGATTAGTTATTGGTTCATTTCACTTGAAACTAGAAATGTTTTACTCCTCTTACAGGGGAGGAAGAATAAAAGTCAGGGCATGACTAACCATTAGGATTCATATGCTCTATTCTGGATCATACAGGAATCTTAAGTGCTACATATATAGATATTTCTTAACTAAAAATCAAAATGTCAACCTGATTGTACTAAAAGCAAATCATGAATTCAAAAATGACCAAAGCACTACCAACTACCTCTATCCTCCGATCCTAAGTCAATAACTGAAGGGCAGACTAAAACATCACTCGTTCAAGAGCGTGAAATACGACAGCGAGTTGAAGGTAAAATATGCAGCAATTGTTGATTAATGCTTACCAACACAAAATTCAAACTTGGACCTTCGTCTCTGGCTCATTAACAGCAGTGGTGCTTGAGTGAATTATGCATAGAATTAGGACATGAAAGGATATTAGCAAGAACAAAGAAAATCTTTTTTTATTTCTCATTTATTTTGGAATTGTTTTGCAGCGGTTGTGTTGTAAAACAGAAACATGCCCACAGCTCTGCCCACATCCTGAACACAGCGAAATAAGAAGAAAAATATGAAAATACATGCCGAAGCCCAGGGGCCTCTGAAGATAGATGTACCGCTGCTTCTGGCATATAATGCAAGATGATTGATGCAGATTGCTTTTCTTTTCTGCTAGCATTTTTTTTTAAAGAAAATTGCTGCATATTTGACCTTTGAGACGGGATTTTACAAAAATATTTTATTTTGCCGTTATATTTTAAGGAGGCCTGCATGCATTGGGCAAGCACTTAAATCATTCTGCATTACACAGCATTTTTCTACACCGTTTTTACAGGGTGAAGCTTGAGCTCAGCTCAGCTAACAACCTCTGTCGCTCAGTTGTCGTGGAGTCAGTTCACCCTGAGCCTTCGTTGAGCCTCTGTTTGTGTTCTGGCTAGACATCATCTATAATGAGCGCTGATTAGTTAACTTGTTTAAATGCCTCTTCTATTTCAGTCTCCGCTGCTCAGTCGTCTCTCCATCCCGGCCTGGCCTTGCCTCGCTCACCCACCCTCGCACATGGATGACATTCTTCAGAGGTGTCTGCACTACAGTTAGAGGCTATGACAAGGCCAAAGGGAGTTTAAGCCTAATGTTTATTTGTTCCGTTTGTGCTATTATGTTTTATTGTATCTATTTATTCTACATTAACAAATTAATCCTCAATATATGATCTTAATCAAATCTCATCTCGTCTGTTCTCTCCCGTTTCACATTGTGTTCCCACTTCCTTCCAGTTCACTTTCCCTTCTAACTCTAACGCTAGCTAGACCTCCTGAGGCCACCGACACCAGCCGGACCTCACCCTCAGCCTGTTTTTCTTTCCAATGGGGAGGTGAATACATTTGAGAGGGGCAGGAAGGAGGGCCTGTCATGGCCTCTTCAGTCTGGGTCTGTGATTGTGAGTGGTGTTTATTTGTCATTGCTCACCCAGTGTTCCCCTTTAACACAGCAGAATCAGATGTGTCAGCAACAAAGTGGGTTTGGATTAGATCTCAGGTCTTCAAGATGAAAATCTATTTTTTGAAATTAGAAAATTGCAGTGAGGGTGGTTTGGTCTGAAGTCAAGGCTGTGACCCTGTTTTTAAAAATGGTGTAGCGGTCTACAGATGCTTCTTTGGCCCTTGTACAATGTGTATTAGCACCCTCAAGGTTTCCAGTATCCACTGACAAGAGTCCTAAAACTGATGAATCCAGTATGTAGCAATCTGAGGTTAATTTTTCAGCATTACAAGTAGCAGAGAACCTTATTTTATTACTATGTCCCAGGTCTCGCTGGAGTGTTTTTCTTGTTCATTGAGTCAGTGTGTGTGTGTGTGTGTGTGTGTGTGTGTCTGTGTGTTGAGTGCTTGCTCACAAGTGTGTTCCCTGACACATGGTGCTCTGCTCAACCTAGTGTTTGTGCACAGCATAAATAGGTTTTTATCTGATTGATGGAGGTACATGTTGGCGAGTGCAGCTAGGTGGAGGTGGGGGCCCGCCTCCAGAGAACCTTTAAGCAGGCCAAAGATAAAGACTCAGAAGTGATGGGCTCTCTGTGATGCCCTTTTGTGGGAGGAAATTTAATGGAAGTGGTTACATTGGTAGCAGATGGAGCAGTTTCCTGGATCTCAGTCACGGTAGAAATATTAGACACACAAGCACACACACACACACAGACACACACACCGTCAAACTCACACATACCCCACCCTTTTAAATTTCTTCACCAGATTTACAGTACGATGGAGGCAGAGGGATCGAACTGGAAAGTGTTTATTTGCCTGGGACCTCAGGCACCAAGGGTTCATATTTTTCCTGTGCTTTTTTTCTGTCTTCTCCTTGTCTCTTGCAGGGCATGTGTGTGTTTCTCCCAAGCCCCGGTGTCATCTGTATTTTTCTTTTTGGCTGCCCATCTTCAAGATTCTCACAGTCCCTTGGTGCATCTTCAGGATGCTGGAGCTGCAGGCTGACAAATTTGGTGTAAAGTTGTTGAAGAAAGGTCCTGGTGAAAAATAAATTGATGCTCAGCTTTTGCAAACTCAAGTGTGTACGTGTGTGTGTGTGTGTGTGTGTGTGTGTGTGTGTGTGTGTGTGTGTGGGAGGAGATGTATGCTCAAGTGAGGTCTGGCTACGTGTGGGTGGCTCAGCTGAGGGTTGAGTGGTTGGTCGAGATGACAGTAATAAATTAATTCACTTTAGGACCTAGCGACTGGATCATCAATCATGTTTATTAATGATGTGTGCAGCTGACATACCTCAGAGTCCCAGTTCTTCCTTTGTAGCCTGGACACATCCTACAGAACATCAACTAACTAAGAGGTGAACATCTGTTAAGCTGTGATGTAGTTGGCCACATAAAAACAACTGATACCACATTGAGATATCCATTACCCCCCAGGGTCCTCTCTCTCTCTCTCTTTATCTAAAATTACTGTGCAGTTTCAAGTTGAGGGCCGACACACAGCACAGCTAACCCTGTCCAGTGCTGGGAGCTTAAAATAACCGTATTGTGTCATTGAAAAAAAACTTTTTAATGAAATCACATGTAGATCTGGTGTGCTTAAGGCAGCAACCATGGGGTTTGTGTAAGTCACGGTAGCGATAAGCGTAGTGTAGTCCTCCCCTCAAAACACCCCCGCTGTAATGCCTTTGTTTGTGCTGTGGGAATGGTTTCACCAACAGAATGCAGCTCTGAGTATTTGCTGATGAGGATGATTAGACTGAAGAAATGAATTGTGGTGTTTTTGATGAATATTAAATATTGGAACAAGCCCAAACAAAGAGTGAGCTAAGAAGCTAATTTGGTCTGACAGTTTGTGTGGTGTTTTGTTGATATTTAAAGTACTTTGCCCCAATCTGGAAAGTGAATTCCACCGTGCACAGCGCAGAAATGTAGTTTAGCCCCAGTTGATTTGGGGTAATTAAGCCAGACTGATGAATGTTTGATGTAAGTCAGTGATTAGAAGGCTTTGAGGGCTTTGAGAGTGTTTTGAAATGAAAGCCAAACAGTTGTGCCCCTGCTCCTTCTGTAGGTATGTATGGATGTTGGGGTTTAGGGAAAGAGCATTTCCCGGCAGGTTTTTTTTTTTTTTCTTTTTCTACGCTGCAGTTTAAATGCACTAATAAATCTCTCTGTTTTTTAAATAGATTGCTCTGTTATTTACATTAGACTCCGACTGGATTTCACTGCAGCCCTCATTTCTCTTTCAGCAGAAGTGAGTCAGACAGAGCTGATTCTTCTTTGGTTAGATTGATATGAGATCCTTAGTTTAGGTGAAAAGCAGAACCAGAACAATCGCAGCATTTGGTGGAACGAAAGCAACTTTATTCACTCACACTGAAAAACACCTGCCCTCTAAGTAGACAACCTCCATCAATGGTCAAAACATGGCACTTAGAGAAGGACTAGTGCTGTGATATATAGCGCACACTTAGGGCAATTTCTTATCATTTTATTGACTGCTGCTTTCAGGCATTTGACCTATAGCCATCAGCACTTCTCCCTCACTTGTTATCTCTCCCTCTCCCTCATTCTTCCGCACTCCCTTACCTACTATTCACTCTTTTTTTCTCTCTGTCTCTCATTCCTTCTACTTCTTCATTGCTGGGAATGCCAAATGTGCGACCTCTCAGGGAGGTCATAAATTTAGCGATGAGAGATAGTAGGGGTAACTCAGAGAAATGAAAGCATGGTAGCTCAGTAATCCATCAAACCCTCGCTTTTGTAAACACTTCTTATTGCCAATACTATTAAAAGTACTCCACAGTGAGAAACTCATTTTAAGAAAAAGCTCAGAATTTCCACATTGGATTTCTTCCCTTGTAACTGTTTTATATTTATAATTAAAACTTCAAATTTTACTGCAAAAAACTACAGTATATTAGTATATTTTATCATAAACAAATGAAACTTTACTGCTAACAAAATTTGTGCTGATTAACTGCTTAGTGGCTCAAAGTAAATGGCACCTTCAAAACTGGCTTGCTGATGTCCTGTCAACAGATCCCGCTGGATCTATGGCTGAACTCAACAGATGAACTCACTGGGCCGAGGGTGTATGATGAACAATTTGCCTGTCTGTTGTGTATTTGAGAATGCTGATATATTTGGACAGTGTGAGAGTCTGGAAATGCAGACGGGTCTGTGTACGTAACACAGTGGCCAGCACCACGGTCCACCCTTTCCAGCCTCTATAAATCACAACCCAGCGTGTTCCCTCTTTGCTCCCAGATAATGTTATCAGAGCTGATAATGCCCCTGAGCCCCTCCTCACTTTGAAACTCTGGCATCCCCCACGTAGTGGGCCACTGGTATTCACTGGGGTGAAGGAGAAAGAGGTGTCCCCACCCCACCCCAGCCCATTTGATCCCCATCTATCCTTTAGCTCCCATGTCTGTCTGCACTGGCCAGACTGCAGCACCGATAGACCCCAACATTAAAGCACTTCACCACCACCACGCCCCAACTCAATCAGCCAGCGAGATTCCCCAGTATACCCCCCCCCCCCCCCCCCCCCACACACACACACACACTCTTGTTTTGATAGCTGCTGATGTCATTCCACAAATTTTTTACAAATTAGGGGGCTGAAATTATGGGGCCGCCTCGCCTCACTTTGACTCGCCATGTTGTGCCATCCCGACGGGAGCTTAATCCCTAATATCAAAGTCTGGCTGTTGGCTCGGGCATTGTCGGATTCCGTGGCCTCCATCCAAACCCATCTGCTCCCTCCGGCTGGTATGAAGTGACAGAAAGTTGAGTCTAAACTCTGGCAGCCGTGAGGGGTGGGTGTACGGGGACTGTGTAGAGTTGTTACAAATCACCAAATGATTGAAAAGAGTTTTGAGAGGGCGAGTTAAGGGCAAGGGAGTCTCAGGCACGTCAGTCCTGGCTGGCTGCTTTTTTCCGGGGGAGAGGGGTATAATGATGGGACATGATAAGATTACCAGGGGTTAGTGGTAGTTGTGGTAGTGGTGGGGCTGAAAAGGAGCAAGGATGGGTGACTGCTGGGGCACTTGAAACTTGCGTTCGTCATGGGGGAAAGCCCTTGGTTGCCTGGAAACAGAAGGGAAACATATGTAAATATAGCCATCCTGCATTCTAGATCTTACCGCTGATAGCTGACTATTTATGTGAATGGTATTCACTGTGTGGAGCACAAACTTTAACCGCGTGACTGTAGAATGACAAGACAGTTGACAGTGAGGAACTGCAAAAGTGACACTAGGCACGTAATTTAGGGTGATTTAAAATACTTTAGATAAATTTTAAGGCAAGCACAAAGTACTGGTTAAGCCCCTATAACTCAAAATAAAGAGAAGAGTTCATGGCATAAATGTGACCACACTTCCCAGGAAGACCAATGACTCCTTGGTCCCCTGAAAGCCTGTAATTGCAGTCATCTTCAATATTGACTTTGTCATTTTTACAGCTCCTCTAGATGGTTCTCATGAGCACCCTGCCAAGAGAGCCTCATTGGAGGCAATGCAGTTAATGATTTGAGACATTTACTTTGTGTGCCCTGCTACACAATGTCAATGCCAGACCTGCCTGTGTGTATTGTGTGCCTGTCGAATGTGCATGTGTGTATGTTGGAAATGGCTGCCTCAGTTATTATCAGGGTAATCCTGAAATTGGAGACAATATTAGAGTTGGGCATGTCATTCTAAAGCGGGATCCCGCCTGTGTATTGACTACCGTCGCTTCCAATTAGACAAAACATTTCCTCAAAGCCTTGCAGATCGAGAGGACTAACACGCTTCATTTTTTGGATGTTCAATACAGACAAACAGACCTTAACCAGCTAAATGAGATCTCTAGGTGATTTCAGGAATACAGCTTTGTCCTGCCTAACATCCATTCTTCTCATTTCCCTCTTTTCCCATCTTCACCTTTAGCCCAGGCTGTTTTTCCATGAATCCTCGTGTAATAGGTATGGATATTAGTCTGGCTGGGCAGTGTCGGGTGACAGCGGGCTCAGCATTGGGCTGTACAAGGCTGCAGGCCTGTCACCGTGGCCCTTGTAGACACTGCTGATGGAGTCATTTGTTTTTGCACATTAATTCAATTCTGTCCCCAGACCAGGGTCGGACACCTGCTTTCCATTGCGGTGGAACAGTGGGGGAAGGCAGAGAGGATGGGGCTGGTTGGGCCACCTGCCGATGTTATTACAGTAGAGAGGCACCCAGGCGAACAAGCGGGTGCATGCGTGCACACACACACACACACGCGCGCATGCATGCACACACTCTTGGCAGCTTTGGAGAGTTGTTTATGTGCTTGTCTTCATGTTTGTAATAAATCACCAAAACCTATGCCCAATCTTGGCTCATTGTGTCTTCATGCTGTAATTAAATTACAGAGCCATTTTATGATATTCATTAAGGCCTGTGTGGAGTGTGACAGACAGTCCGGGCTCACATATGTTTGGTTAACCTTTTAATTTTTCATGCACCACTGTGGCTGTGTGAAGTGGATGGATTTTATTTTAAAGGCGTGCTGAGGCTGCCTCACTCAACACTTTGCCAGTTGTAGAAATTCCGTTGGTGATTTCCGCTGGTGGAGGTGAGGAGAGCTCTGGCTCTTACGCTGTAACAGTCAGTCTATTGTTGGACCCGCTCACCCATGTAGAGCTTGATGGGCCTTGTGGGTTGATTCAGCCCTACAATACACTGCCCCCCAGTGCTCAACATGCCCCTGTGCCAGTAAAATATGACAGAAAATGAGATCCATGGGCACCTCCTGTTCACTGATTTAATTATAATCATCACCAAATCTCGCTGTAGTCACACACACACACAAACACGCACACAAATACACTAAAGCAAACACAAACACACAGACGGTTAAATACGAATGCTCAGAAATGTGAACCTGTAGGCTTGTTAGAAATGTCCACATGGCGGTGTGTGTGCACACACAGAAGAGACACACACATGCACACTGGGAGTCACACCAGGATTACCGCATCCATTTGTATCCATTAGATATGAATCGGCTCATCACCAGTAACCTGCAGCTAGAAATCCAATAGCCAGTCATTTGATTGAAATCTGGCAGTACTTAGCAGCCTGGTCCCAAGCTGCCCAACAGAGATGTGTATGGGTGTATACTTTTGCACATGTTCTGCAGTGGATGTATCTGTGATAAGTATTAAAACGTTTAAGGTCTCGTGCACGAAATGTCAAGCGACTGAGCAAAAGGTGTGAAAGAGAAAGCTGCATTTTTAATCAAGCCCTCCACGAGTGCAAAATAAAGAAATGAATCAAGTTTAAGGTTAAACATCCACACTCATGAGGTGCTGTATGTGCGGGTAAAGTATTTCCAGTTTCCCCCACTTCATTTGTGTGTGTAAGATTCTGTATACCTGTTGTATATGCCTGCAATCAACAGATAGTTATACACACAAGTAAACTGCGGTTATACAAAGTTTCCCCATTACAAAATACCCAATACGGAGGAGCTATTCCGTCCAGACTTTACATTAAGGGGCCCAAGGACTATAATCAGTAGCATCAGTGACTGTGTGTAGTTTCACAGTCAAGGACACTGTAATTGAAATGCTTTCAGTCCGTCTCCCTGCCCGCTCACTTTGAAGTTCCTACAGTATATACCTTTCTCCTCTGACATAAGGTAAATAGGAAACCAAAAGCTGATGTAACGTGTTGCCTACTCTGCAATCAGCTCCCTTACTACTGGGACGGACCCAATCAATGCCTGCCTGTTGGCTTGCCTGCCGCCCAGATGTAGCCTCTGCCTTAAACCCCTGCTTGTTTAAGAAAGCCCCATCCTGGAAGGAGGTTTTGCAAACCAAGGCTTCCCCTGGAAATGACCAATTAGGGAGTAATATGGACCTGGTTTCCTCCGTGCCAGTTTGAATCGGTGTGCTGGTGCTATAATGTGATACGATCTGAGAGATACATGAATGGAAGTGGTTTGGAGTAGCATGAAATGGTTCCCCGGGCTTCTCTGCTTTCCTCTCTTTCTCTCTCTGTAGCCCCAACTCCCCCTTCTCCCCCCTCCAGGAGTAAATTGGAGTACATAATTACTGCAATACCATGTGAGCCTAATTGATTACTGCTCCCCCTTGGCCATTGGCAATGGGTTGTGTGCCTGAACAAATCTTTAGTGACCACACATTCAGTTGAGGCTGCACTGATCTTCCTGGGATGTGATTTCAGTTCCAAAGTTTCTTTTCAAAAACATTCCTTCTTCCCTTTAGGAAGTACAGAGAGATACCTGTTGTCCAAATAAAGTTGTGGTCAAAATGTGCAATATTGAATTTGGGACCAAACTTGTTTTTAAGAGAATAAGATGCATAATAATAATCATAATAATAGTAATAATAGACCCAAAAATCTCTTATGCTGCAAAACCAAAACTGAAAACCAGCAAGCATACAGGATTGGGTTGCATATTTATATTTAAAATGTCAGTTTTTCTGAAAAATCACGTTATTGAAAACATTCATAGTTCACGGTTGAACATACATGGTTCAACAGTCTGAACACCTTGCACATATCAAATTGTTCGGTATGTCAGCCTTTGCACAACTTTGTGTGAGCTTTAAGACAGATGTATGTGTGTGTGTGTGTGTGTGTGTGTGTGTGTGTGTGTGTGTGTGTGTGTGTGTGTGTGTGTGTGTGTCTGCGAATGTGAGGAAACTCAGGTGGCAAGAGAAATGAGGTTTCGTATCCTGTCCCTGATTCTAATGATGTGGCAGGCATCTGTTCAGACCGTCGTCCAGTCAGAGCTGTGGTCCCTGAGCCCAAAGCGGCTCCTCGGCTTTGAGCCCAGCACCGGGTGAAGTCGGCTGGTGGCGCAGGCAATGAGGCGAATCTCCCCCTTCCAGATCTCTTACACTTACACACACAGTCATGACACGCACACTGATGCATGTGTGATTTAACAGAAGCACAAGCCTGTGTGTGTACATACACATGGGCACATCAGAGGCCCGTGGAGTAGCCACAGCTGTTTTAATGGGTGGGTGGGGGGGTGAATGCATGGGAGGTGTAGGATTTTTATCATTCTCAAAGGTATTATAATAAGGAATTTAGAGTTTTGACGGATTTCTGCAGCTTCCTGTAACCAGTGCAAGGCTCGAATATGTAGCCTCAAACAGTGACTGCTGTTTCTATGACGATGACATCATCAGGCCTGTTCTGTCATCCCTTAAGAGGTGAAATGAACTTCTTTTGTGAATCACATCAACCCAGCTGCATGCAACCTAGCTAGCGTTACCCCAGTCCATCCCAAACCTGAAAGGCTATAGCTCACTCTGCACCACTTTATTTCGACTCAGCCGTTTACAGTTAGAACCTTTTCTGTCGACTCAGCGCAGCTCTGGCCAGATTATTCAGGTAAAGTCTTCTCAGCCCAAAACAAACAAAATCACTTTACCTCTGTCACCCAGTCAAAAAAATACCAACTCATTAACCCAGGATCTTTCTTTGTGCATTTTTTTTAAATGAAGCTCAGCCTCAAATCCTGATCATATATCGAATTCCAGGTCAGGTTTACCGTCTTGATCTTGGACAAACAAACTCAACCAACAGCAAACTATCTCCCGATCCCTGCCTCAACCACAAATTATATTTACAAGGCAGATCTTCACATCTATAATTACTTTTACTGCCTGTCACTCTCCAACAAACTCAGTGAATAGCGCGAGCTGCTGCACAGTCAGAGTGTTTTCACACCCTGATTGAGTTTCCATTTGAAGTCGGATCCAAGCCGCCTAATGTCCTTTAAATGTTTTTTCCTAAACACAGCAGCAGTAGTCCGCGCCTCAGAACAACTTCAAACAGCTGTCAGCACAACCTTGTTGTTGCATCTAGTCAGGGGAGCAAAAATCCCCCTACTATCCAGAGAGGACATTGTGATTAAGGCTTGTGGCTGCCATATGAGATACGGGAGACAGCAAAGACCAGTGTGAATTTTGCTAAGCACAGAGAATGATGGTCATGTCTGACCACAGTTTACTGGATTAGGACAGGCTTTAAATCTGTGCTGAAATCGCCAAAACATTTGTGTGTGTATTTATGTGTGTGTGTGGGATTTGGTTGGGGCTTGATTGATAGGAAGGAAGCTGAGAAAAGCAAGGCAATGGACAAGAAAAAGACATGTGGCATGACTGATTCAGAATGGACTGAATGGACTTGGTTGCACTAAATTGTCGGAGAGAATAGAAAAGGCAAGGAAAGTCCTGTAAGACACCAATGCTTCCTTGTTGCATTTGTCATGTGAGAAATAAATCCTCATCCATATGAATTTGTAGCTCACAAAAACACATATAGTAATAGCAAGATAACAAATCCAGAAAGCCAGCAAGTGAGGAAAAGTTGATGAAGCAGCACTGAGTCAGAGTGGACAAGCAGTTGCTACTTGGATGAGACAGAGTCTGGTGACAGCAGCTAAAGATGATGACTTAAAGGAAAGTTTACCTTGAAGAACTTTGCAAGTCAGCATAGATACATGGAGGAAACAGCCTTGTTATGAACTTGTTTTGGAAGATCCTGCCAAAGGAGAGCCAGGAGTCAGGACAGGCAGGCACAGTTAACATGAGGAGTCATGGAAAAGTCACTGCTGCCTTTCCACGGCCCATTGGGCTTATGATGAAGTGATGCTAAATAGCTGCTTTATTCCTGTTGAAGTCATCATCTTGTTCTGGACACATGGGTGCTCACAGCAGCTGAGATTCTGGATGGAAAACTAGGAGGCTCAGTCATTTCTTGCTCGTGGTTCAGCGACATATGCATGGGAGCTGGTGTTGGTCTATACATGGATTATCCAGGTGCAATTTCACCTTACGCCACTAGATGTAAGTGTTGCACCAGCTGTTTCTATTACCCCCCACCCCCACCGCACCCAATAATGTTTCTTCTGCCTAATTTGAGGTGAAGTGAGTTTCACATTTTGACTGTGATTGCCCCTTCCCGACTACGTTATGCAGAATCAGTGTTAAACAGCAGTTTGTGGGTGTTGTGATTAAAGCAGCCTTACAGCTGGAAAACAGAATAACAGGGATTTTAGGGAGGAAAACAGACAGAGATGAAGGTTATATTGAAGGAGGATTACAATTAGTAGAGGATCATAAGGGAAATGGAACAAGAAGGAAAACAGTGAGTAAGAACAAACCTGGGACACATTTCATCTGTCATCACATCATCATGTTACTCTTCCTTTGTTCTTGTCTGTTGGCCCACAGCTGCTAGCGCTGTAGGCGTTTCCTGACAGCGCTGACCTGACATGTGTTAGGAGGCTCTATTAAATGTTAAATAGGAAGTAGAGCGTGTTTGTTAGCGCCAGGTGTAAATGACCCATTTAAGCAATCAGTGTATCCTCGTAAGGATTGGATAGCTGCAAGAACACGACTTCACTCGCCACCTCTCATTTAGGAAAACAAAAGTTACCTCATGTTTCAGAAATGCCACCCACAACCACTCTACTAGCCCACATAATGAAGCTGTATGATTTGCAACACACACAACACAATGACTTAATTGTCCCTTTTGATTGGGGACTAATGTTAGATGATGAGAGACAGCATGACAAGGAACAGAAGAATTTGAAAGACTTTGGTGCGTTGAGGTTGTTAGAAACAGCTGGATGACTTATTCATCAAGCAGTCAGTCTAGCCTGCCTGATATGAAACTGGCCCTTGGACAGCAGCGTTATCAGTTTGTGAAAAAATGGACATTGACAAACTGCTGGAGTGTTGACGATGTGATGGAGGATCATTCTTCTGCATTCCAAAAGTGCAGGCAGTGTTTATTAATTGGACAACAGCTATTCACCTGGATTTGGCAAGGTCCAGAGAGACTGATTACTTGGTAGAGATAGCCTAATGCAAGTATTAATCATGCAATTATGCTTCAGGGAAAATAATTTTCCAGACTGTGTAGCGGCATGCAAGATGAGCTCAGTGGTAGCCTGTGAAAATGCCTCATGCAGACTATGTATCATGCGGAGGAATGTGCACACAGCCTTACCCTTATCTGATTATTTTGGCTTGTGAAATGCTGTAATTTTGATTGCAGTAAAAAAAAAAAAATGTCTTTAACCGCTGATTGCAGTAAAACAAATTTATAAGTGGACAGCCATGTGCAGCATGCCATCAAGTAGATAAAGTGTTTACCATGTTCACCATTCTTGTTCATCGTTTAAGCAAAAAGCACCAGAGACAGCAGCTGCTGCAGACAGCAAACTGTAATCAGTCATCAAATTCAATGAAACTTTGATGCTGTATTAGAGTACAGCAAATTCAGTGACATACATTTCACTCACTGGAGAAAAGATTAGGCGAATCACCAAAGTTATCCTGATGAATCTTCTAGATCCATAAATCGACATATCTGTTCTTTCTATCTACGTTTTCATGACATGTAATCCTATTTGATCTAATTATTTTGAAGACATTTCAGTATAAATTATACTGGCAGACTTAACAATAGACTTGGGCCCACACCCTCTGAAAACATCACAAAAAAAGGGGAAAAAAAGCTGCAATTCATCATCACTTTTGTAAAAATAGTCTTTGAAAGAGAGGATGAATCATTCATGAGTAACATCACATTAGACCAGTGTACCTGCTGTGATCCTCAGTCCCTTTAGTCAGGTACATCTGCCCAGCACATGTCAGTCTGTATCTGCCCAGCCCCCTTCTGAGTCTATCCTTTGGGAGAGGAGGGTGTTTCTGGGACTGTGGGCCCATTACATCCAGGTGAGGGAATCTCAGACCTTCATAATCGCCCTAGGACCTGTTAAAGCCACTCAGCTCTGCGCTCCGCTGACATATGCTAAAACTCTGGGGCCCCTGAATGGATTACCAGCTGGGCTGTTTATGGTTATGGGATTTTCACACACAGATGGTGAAGAGAAAGAAGATCCAGTTTTATGGCAGATAGTTTGGGTTATGGTGGAGCTGTTTAATTTGTGTTGTATTCCTTTGTTTTATTTCAAGTATCGCTGTTTATGTTCCAGCAATGTGAAGTGCATTTGGAGAGTGCGGTTTACAAGTTACTGGAAGAGAAGGTTTATGTGTGGAGGGTAAAATTAGACTGTACCCAAGTGAGAGAGCAAAATTACTGTGGAAATGTGTTCGTGTTGCTGACCGTGCTGCAAATACATACGATCATTTTTAATTTTCCCTTTTTTTAGATTATTGAAATCTTATTTACAAGACTCCCTGGAGAGATGCTGGTGAGCGTGTTTTTCATTCTGCATCCGTTAGTGTGAATGAGATGGCATCTGTGGATGCACACCCTGTGCGTGTAAGTCAGTGTGGTTGTGCACAGTTTCTCTTTCCTTTGCTTTATGTGTGTGAATACAGCTGCGTGTTCATTTATGCTCTTGCTGAAGAATCATCAGCTTTGTGGAGCCTCTGCCCTTGTGAGTCTGAGTCATCATTTGAGGTGCTCATGCCAAACGGCTGTGGAAATAATGTTGATGTTCCCTCTAGAGAGATTTGGTGCCCAGGCCAGCTAACATCTTCACTGTGGATTTGATCCAGCCCCGATTACGTCACATACCCCCAATCCATTTCCCAGCTATCAGCAGAATTTTACCACATACCAGTGTTACCTCTATTACATTAATGATACCGTCACTGGCTGCTTCATTAGGCACATGTGTCCAACTGCTCATTAATGCAACTATCCAGCCAGACACATGTTAGCAACTTAAATCATTTAGGGAAGCAGACGTGATCATGACAACCACCTCAACTTCAAGGCTCGAGTGTGAATTTGGAAGAAATGTTGTTTAGGTGACTTTAAATTTGGTTGTTGGTGCTGTTCTTAGTCTTTAGAATTTAACAACCTCTAGAATTTAAGAAGGATGGGCAAAAAAAGAAATTATCCAGTGAGTGGCAGTTCTCAGGGTGAAAAATGCCTTGTTGATGGCAGAGGTCAGAGGAAACATTGGCTCAAGCTGATCAGAAGGCAACAGTAACTCAAATAGCCACTCGTCAAAACCAAGGTATGCAGAAGAGCATCTTTTAAAGCATAAGGCTCAAACCTTGAAGCAGATTGGCCGCAGAAAAAAAAGGACCACACGGAGTGTCTGTCCTGTCAGATAAGAAAAGGACAATGGGGCTACATTTCACATGGCTTCACCAAAATTGTACAGTATGAGATGGAGAAAAGACGAATGAAAAATTTCCTGTCTGATGATGATTTCTGGTGTGATATTCAGTGTCAGAATTTGGATTAAACATCATGAAATCATGGATCCATGCTGCCTTGTGTCAACAGTTCAGACTGCTGGGGATGGTGTAATTTTAGGCTATTTTCTTGGCACAATTGGTGTACATTTGTTTACATGGCACAGTCTACCCGAGTATTCTTGCTGTCCTTCCCTTTACCACCTCAGTGAACCCATCATCTGATGGCTGCTCATATCATATTAAACTAGTTTCTTGAACATGAAAAAGATTTCCCTGTACTCAAATTTTCTCCACAGTCACTAGATCTCAATCCAGCGGGGCAAAGATATATTGATTTGCATCATGGCTGTGCATCCGACAAATCTGCATCATGTCAACATGGACCAAAATCTCTGTGGAACATTTCTAGCACTTTGTTGAATGTTTTCCATGAAGAATTTAGACGGCTCTGAAACCCAGTGCTAGCAAGGTGTAGCTAATAAAATGCCCAGTGAGTGTGTAGGTCTATACGATTTAACCAAGCTATCGCAAAGTCACAAGTTAAAAAAAGACGGAAGAATTCATTTCAAACTCTTGTCTAAGTGTATGATTTGAATAAAAGTGCCACATGGGTTTAGGAAAAGCACTTTTTGAGCTGCTCTCCAGCACTGATTTAAAAGCCAAGGTCAAGGGCAGTCTGGATGAAGAATGGTTCTTTAAAGCTGCTGGGCAAGAAAGAGAAACAGAACATTTATTATTCATTGTTATTTATTTGAGGACTTAGGTCTAGCTTTACAAAAATATCTTCAAAGCTAAATGGCCTGTATTTGTATAGTGCTTTTCTAGTCCCTAAGGACCCCAAAGTGCTTTACACAACCAGTCATCCACACACTGGTGATGGCAAGCTACATTATAGCCACAGCCACCCTGGGGTACTAACAAAGGCGAGGCTGCCGGACACTGGCGCCACCGGGCCCTCTGACCACCATCAGTAGGCAACGGGTGAAGCATCTTGCCCAAGGACACAACGACTGAGACTATCCAAGCCGGGGCTCAAACCAGCAACCTTCGGATTGCAAGGCGAACTCCCAACTCTTGAGCCACGATCACCCCCAATACATTTTATTCCATTATGTGTAATTAAAGTACCATGAAAAATTATTTGCCCCATTCCTGAATTCGTAAATCATATATTAAATCGTGAATTAACTGTGATTAAAAACCATTTTTATTGTTAAAATAATTTTTTGAATTTCACTATCCACAGCCAGGCCCGATTACTGCCACACCAGATTTCTTGAATAAAGAAATCACTTAAATAGAACCTGTCTGACAAAGTGGAGTAGGCTAAAAGAGCTCAAAAAGCAACAAATCATGCCATAAAGAAACAGCTGAGAAACAAAGTCATTGACATCTATTAGTCTGGAAAAGAATACAAAGAAGACTAAGGCTTTGGGACTCAGGTGAACAATGGGGCGAGCCATTATCCACAAATGGAGAAAACCTGGAACAGCGGTGAACCTTCCTATCAAAATGACTCCAAGAGTGCATTGACGACACAGCCAAGAGGTCATAAAAGAACCTAGAACAACATGTAAAGAACTGCAGGCCTCATTGCCTCAGTTAAGGTTAGAGTTCATGATTCAACACTAAGACAGAGACTGGACAAAAATGGCATCAGTGCTGAACAGAAAGAACACAAAGGCTCGTGCCATATTTGTGAAAAATGTTAGCCTTTTTGGAAGATTTGTGTCCTGTTACATTTGGCATAAAATACCAAGAGTCAAACGTGGTGGTGGTAGTGTGACGGTCTGGGGCTGCTTTGTTTGTTTAGGACCTGGAGGACTTTCTGTAACTGATGAAAAAAAAAGAAGCACTTAGAGAGCTCAAACCTCTGCCAAGGCAGCTCACTCTCTTACTTTGGAAGTAATAGTATTGTATTTTTTGACTCTTCTATAGTCATTTTCTTTTCCTTCTTCTTTTTAAATGTACTTTAAGACGTTTGTAGCGGAATCAGATAAGGAGGTTTACTTTGATTACACAAACATTATGTAATGCATTGATTTGCAAATAACTGGGCATGAATAAATAGACTTCTTACCACCCTGATACAGGATTAGACACACGATTCCTGCCAGCTGCTCCATTGAAAGCCTGAAAAACTTCAGATCAAGACATCAGAGATTTCTGATGAATTTGAATTCGATGAAATGAATTTGTTTCACCTCGATATAGATAGGCACAGATGGGAATCTACAGGTATAGCTGTGGTCTTAGCCCTTTGCAGAGTCACGTTTCCGTCTGTGCTGGAAGAGTCTTAGAAAGTGTGACATTCAAGTCCATTTTTCACTCTGTGACACACTGAGAAGCTGGGGGGAAATCCTGCACGTATTACCTAAATGTCACCTTTCCAGGAAAAGAAGTTGCTTTGTTTTAATCTTGACAACTATCCATTTCTAGCTTTCTATAATGAGGTGTGCAAGGTGTTCACAGGCCCAGGGCGTTTTAACATTTTCTATATTTTTCTATACAAGAACAAAGAAGAGGAGATACACAATTTTTACCTGACAGAGCAGAAAAGAAATATTTCATTTTTTCCTTATACATAAACATTAACACTGACTTTACTCTTCACTTCAATCATCAGTTTCTCTTTTCTTGAGGCCTTTCGGGAGGTGTTGTGGCAAGTGAGACTAAAAGTTTCTGACTGGAAGGAAATGGGACTCCAGACAAATCAAGTCAAATAAAGAGGGAGTAGTGGAGACTGAGAGGAGGTAGGTGGGCAAGCGAGATTTAAATAGGGAGAGGAGACATGAGAACAGAGGGAGCACATGAGTGAGAGGGATCATGGGAGAGTGGTAGAAGAATAGATGTTGAAAGGAGCCATTTGTGGGGAAGAATAGACCGCAAAGTAGGCCAGGGGTGGTGCTGGGTTTAAGGTAGAAGCAGGTGAGTCATTACATCCCTCTTCTAACCTCCTCTGTTGCAAAAAATACACAGCTGCCTCATATATACAGTAACCAGCACACTGCAGACCAAAGATGGATGATAACAAAAACAGCTAGACTTCAAAATCGGGTCAAACAGTAGGCATAACGTGGGAGGTGGAGTAGGAGACTGCATTACATACTTTCTATTTCCTTGACTAAATCTGAACCTGCTGCTTGAATGTTATCCAGGCGTGCTCTGAGGCACTTTGAAGTCGTTTTATAATTGGACATGAGAAAGAAGGCATAATTTTACTGACACCAACCGATCCACGATGTCAAATTTCTCAGAGGAAGAAATTCTGTTTAAGAACTACTTCTAGCATCATATGTACACAGAAGGTTTTATTTGGCAAGGATCTACAAGGCACACGAAACAGACTACTGATGTTTTCTGATCACATGTCCTCTGCTGTTCCCTGCTGACAATGCTGTGAAGGCCTGACAAATTCTGGTTTTGGAGTTGTTGTTTGAATAATTTGATACCCACCTGTGAGTAATAGCAAGATTGTTTTCAAAATTTTCTCCTGACCTCATATAGACCTCTGCTGCACTGCTTTTGTTTATCTCACAGTTTTCCATTGTGTTGTGCTTGAAAATCAGATGAGATAAACACACGTAATCAGTTATCACGAAAGTGTATTCCTCTTGAAGAGTTACAGTAAAACGGAATCTCTTAAACTTGCCTGTATGCACTGTAAACTCTATTAATATGTCACTTTTTCTAGATATTTACATTAAATGTGCCGTCAAAGTGTAATCTTTTCCTGTTAATGTATGCTTCTGCAGCAGGCCCACGTAACCCACAGATAATTTCTCTACCCATTTAAATGAGTTTATTGGGATAATATTATAACTGACAGTAAAGAGCAAGAGTGTGAGGCTGTTAGCTTGTAAAGCTAGTTTTAACTGTCAGACCTCTTTTTAGAAAAAAATACCCACGTTGAAATGATTGAGGCAGGTGGGTGATATGTGCCCATGGTGAGTTGTTTAGATTTACTTAAAAGACTGGAAGCTTTTTTACCATTAAATGAGAAAGTGCAACGGAAAATACAGGGCTTAAATACACAAGGGAACGACGAGGGAACGGGGGAATGGGAAACAGGAGGGAAACAAAGCTGGGACTAATCAGACATTATGAGACAAGGGGAAGAAAAACTAGATACACTGCACACAGGACTATCAAAATAAAACAGGAAACAGGAAGCAATCGCAAAGACACTGACTTGACACTGAGACATAGAGACATGACTGACTGGGGAGACAGAGGGAACTAGAAAAATTTGCATTTCCTGCGAAAATGCAGTGTGGATGCTTTAAAGCTGAAGCTGTATGCAAAAACTAGCTGAAAAAGCTGAAATGTTGCAGAAGTTGTAAAAACTTTTCAGAAGCAAAGGAAATTTGCTAAAATGTAATAACTTAGCAGAACTGCAATATCTTAGAGGAAACATAATACTTGGCAGAAATACAATAGCATAGCAGAACTTAGCAGAAATATTGTAACTTATCAGAAACATGATAACTTCTCAAAAATACAAGAATTTAGGAGAAATAGTATAAGATAACAGAAAGAATATATTTAGCCAAAAATACTTAAACATTACAGAAACACTATGATTTAGAAAAATAGTACAACATAGCAGAAATACTGTGTTTTACCAGAGACACCGTGATGAACTATGAATATTGTAATTTTAAATTAATACTATGTTTTAGCACAAATACTATAATTTGGCAGAAATACTATGATTCAGCACAAATACTCTGGTTTAGCACAAATATTATAAGATAGCAGAAATACAATTATATAGCAGAAATGCTATATTTAGAAAGAAAAATATAATATAGTAGAAATAGTATGATTTAGCAGAAATACTACAATATAGCATAATAACAATGATTTAGAACAAATACTATGATTGAGCAGAATAGTTATAACTTAAGTGAAAATACTGGAAAAGTAAAATGACAAGCTGAAAAAAAAACGGAACATGGTTAAGCTCTCTGAAAACTAATTATTGTTCACCTGTGGGGAAAAAAAGAAATACAAATAAATAAATACAGAAATGTAAAGAGAGACACACACACACACAGAGTCTATGCCAGTCAGCCATTCTGAATATATTATATTTTTATCAAACAATGAGATGCTGCCCTAAAGAGGGTCTCTCTCTCTCTCTCTCTCTCTCTCTCTCTCTCTCTCTCTCTCTCTCTCACACACACACACACACACACACACACACACACACACACACAGAGGGAGAGAGAAGCATGTTAGGTCAGTCAAGCAGCCTGGGAGCTGCTGAATTTGAATCCACCAATCAGAGAGGCTGTGTACTTTTTCCCGCCAAAACAGGATTTTTGTAGTCTATTTCTCATAGTGAGGCCTCCTTTCAAACAAATGACCATAATTTCCTAACTGTAGGGGCTAGAACGGTCATTCTTACACCGTTTTGTTCAGAAGAGATGGGGGAATCTTCAAGTGTTGACAATTTATCATTAAAATATGAATTTTTAGAGATATATGACATGGATGGCTTGTTGGCTTAGAAGCCACGAAGGCCCCAATATGCAAATTTGAATGCCTCAGCCCTAAGATATGATTGGCTGGCTGGGAAGCCGTGCAGGCCCTGATATGTAAATTTGAATGTCTGAGTCCTCAGAGAGGATTGGCTGCCTGGGGACCTGGCAGAAATATATAGAAATAGTATGATTAAGCATAAATACTACATTTAGCAGAAATACTATGTTTTGGCACAAATACTATAAAAAGCAGAAATACTATAATTAAGTACAAATACTATAAAAAGCAGAAATACTATATTAAGCACAAATCCTATAAAAAGCATAAATACTATATTAGGCACAAATCCTATAAAAAGCAGAAATAGTATGATTAAGCATAAATACTACATTTAGTAGAAATACTATGTTTTAGCACAAATAGTATAAAAAGCAGAAATACTATAATTTAGCAGAAATACTATATTAGGCACAAATACTATAAAAAGCAGAAATACTATAATTTAGCAGAAATACTATATTAGGCACAAATCCTATGAAAAGCAGAAATAGTATGATTTAGCAGAAATACTGTATTTAGCACAAGTACCGAAAAGTAGCAGAAATACTATGATTTAGCAGAATAGTAATAACTTACAAAATTACAAATATGGACGCATATTGAAACACAAATGCACAGAGGGACACACAAACACAGGCTCTAATCCAGTCAACCAGTCTAACTATATTCACTTTAAATCCTACAATGACATGCTGCCAAATAAGGGTAGGTTTCTCTCTCTCTCACTAAACACACACACACACACACACACACACACACACACACACACACACACACACACACACACACACACACAGGGAGAGAGAAGCAAGTTTTCAGTCAAGCAGCCTGGGAGCTGCTGAATTTGAATCCACCAATCAGAGAGGCTGTGTACTTTTTCCCGCCAAAACAGGTGCACGCAGCACAGAGAGACACAGGATTTTTGCAGTCTATTTCTCATAGTGACGACTCCCCTCAAACAGATGACCATAATTTCCTAACCGTAGGGGCTAGAACGGTCATTCTTACACCGTTTTGTTCAGAAGAGATGGGGGAATCTTCAAGTGTTGACAATTTATCATTAAAATATGAATTATTAAAGATATTTGACTTCTAATGCACCATAACTGACTAAATGCGAAGCAAAAACTGCCTTGACTTCCCCTCAAACAATGCTTTGTAACTCTAAATCTATTTGGAGTATCGATATCATTCTTTCACCGTAAGAGACAGCAGGCTTTGGTGAACAATCATGGAAATTTTCAGGTCTCTGTGGAAATCTATCAAAAAGATATGACGAGAGAAAAAAGTGGTTCATTTCCAGAGTTTGAAATCTGAAGAAATCTGAGCAAAGGACGAATTTCCTACCCTCAAACAAGTCTAACTCATCTCAGAACGGTAATAGGTGAGAAAAAAATTCGTAAATTGTGAGCGTCAGGAGTGTCTGAAGATATACCGGGACAAGCCTTATGTCTTAACTTCGCTTCGTTAAGGAGATATGACGATTCGAATATGCCTCTCATTACAGAAATCCAGCGGTGATTTTGAACAAACTCTCCATTGACTTTCTATGGAGAGTTTTGAGACTTTGTGTTGGTCTGAGGAGATTTGCCAAAATTCTCTAAATCCCACAACACTGATAGTGACATTTTCTGAAAGCCAGCAAAAATACCTACGTTTTGATGTATAATTTGTGGAAGTTGAGTGAAAATTGAGCAAGTAGCAAGAAGTTGTTCGGACATGAAGAGAAGACTGCGAAACCTACAGTGGCACACTGGAAGCCAAGTGCATAGCAACCATAACAACGCATGTATTTTGTGAAAAATCACAATTTTGCAACTCAAAACTTAAAGAGGGATAAGATGAAAACGGTAACAGATATGAAAAAGCTGAATCATACATGAATAGCCCAATAATTTGTGAACATTTTAAAGTTTGAATGGTTGTTCTAGGCGAAAGTATGAGGAAGTAGTTAAGTTTCAAAAAAGAGCAAGTTTTAGCAGAATTTTGGAAGTTTTCCATTCATTTCAATGGGACAAATTAAAGGAAAAAAGCTTAATATTTTAAAAAGTATAATAGCAAAAAATAGCAAAAGTCATAGCCCGCATTAGCAGAAATAGCAGAATATTTTAAAATTTGAACGGTGAAAATAGCATAAAAAAAATTGTGGAAGTAGTTAAGTGCCAAAAAACGTACAAGAAGTTGCAACTAGAATAATAAAGTAGGATAAAGAATAAAGAGAAACAGGAAAACAATAGTGTGGATGCCTTAAAGCATCCACACAACTAGAGTGACTAGACGAGGAACAGGGGAAGGCAAAGTAACAGAAAGCTAAATCCTAGGAACTGAGAATAAACACAAAAAGAAAACAATGAAGAGAACCAAAACCACGAATAACAATAATCAAAGGATATAAATTAACCCACAAAGGCAAGGCAAGGCAAGGCAAGTTTATTTGCATAGCACAATTCAACAACAAGGTGATTCAAAGTGCTTTACAGAGACATTAGAAACAAAAACAAATAAAAAGCATGATTTAAAATTGATTAAAACAAGCAAACAAACAAACAAACTAATTAACAAACAAACAAAACAGTATATAAAATCAAAACAGATAAAATCAGAACAGTAGATAAAATCAGTAGTTAAATGTAAGTTTTGAAATTTAAGCTTAAAAGTGTGGATTTGGTGCTTTATTCAAATGCAGCTGAGAACAGGTGAGTCTTCAACCTGGATTTAAATAAACTGAGTGTTTCAGCTGATCTGAGGCTTTCTGGGAGTTTGTTCCAGATATAAGGAGCATAAAAGCTGAATGCAGCTTCTCCGTGTCTGGTTCTGACTCTGGGAACTGATAAAAGACCGGATCCAGATGATCTGAGGGATCTGGAAGGTTCATACTGGGTCAGGAGGTCACTGATGTATTTTGGTCCTAAACCATTCAGAGCTTTATAGACCAGCATCAGGACTTTAAAGTCTATCCTCTGACGGACAGGCAGCCAGTGTAAAGACCTCAGAGCTGGACTGATGTGGTCCACTTTTTTGGTCTTAGTGAGGACTCGAGCAGCAGAGTTCTGAATGAGCTGTAGTTGTCTGACTGATTTTTTAGGTAGACCTGTAAAGATGCTGATACAGTAGTCAAGCCTACTAAAGATGAATGCATGGACTAGTTTTTCCAGGTCCTGTTGAGACATCAGATCTTTTATCCTTGAAATATTCTTGAAATATTCTTGAGGTGATAGTAAGCTGATTTTGTTATTGTCTTAATGTGTTTTTCTAAGTTTTTCTAAAACACAAAGACACAGTACCATGACATTTCCCCATTACATTAATTAAAACATAGAAAATAATAGTCTTGTGTGGATTGCTCTGCATAAGAATACTAGACTGAACACTAGGAGGCCTGTTGTTCAGTCCATACAGTGTGCCCGTAATAGTGTGTTTTCACAAAGTGTCCTGTGAAATGCAGATAGTTTCATGTTTCCAAAACTTAAAAAAAATTATATTTTACATGTACTACAAAGGCATTGTGCACAATAATATTTAATATTTAAATGCCATACTGAATTTCTCTTGTCTTTGGCTCTTGTGTCCTGAATACTCACCATCTCTAGCCTGTTGTTTTGTAGTGAGTGGGCAGTATGCAGCAGGAAATGTGTGTGGGTTTTGGTGGGCAGTAGTTCTGCTAATGCTCCTGTATATGTAGGCAGAATGAAGGCTTAATAAAATAACCTCAGCACTGCTAGTGTTGAGCATGATTGCCTCTCATCATGATCTGTTCATAATAACGCCCTCTCAGGCGAATTTTATCGCAGATGGTTATACTGTATTGAAAATGTCATTGTGTTGCTTTGAGAGTGCATTAACAAAAACATTTGAAATATGGGAGCTTTCACGTCACAGCACTTTGAACAACAACTTTTCCAACTCAAAACTGGAATATTCAGTGCAGCATGGAACGTGGCATGTGGCAAAGACTGGAAACTGCTGACCGGGCTCTGTAGGAAGGCAGTGGAGTCTGGAGTCGGAGTGAAGATGGATTTCAATCTTTGGAGGCTACAGTGCATGTAGTGATACTGTTTGAAACATTAGAGGTCCTCGTTGCTTTTGTTCCTTTAGAGGAGCTTCTTACCGCTGTGGCCTCCTCCTCTCTCTGTGTGTGTGTGTGTGTGTGTGTGTGTGTGTGTGTGTGTGTGTGCGCGCGTGTGAGAGAGGGTGGGGGGTGTATGGTTTAAATCTGTTGCCTGTTAGCCTTTGTATTTCTGCTTCCCGCTGAGAAAAAAGTCCATCTCTGCCGTGATAGCCTTCAGCTAGGCCCTTCATTCTGCTGTGTGTATGTGCATGTGTACGTAGGATGTGCTATAGGGAGTGTCTGGAATAGTTAAAAGAGCTTCAGTGGTTTGAGGGGCCACAGCCTCAGTGTCTGATGTTTAAAGTAAACTGATAAGAATGTGCAAACATTAAAAAACAGATCGGGCGCCTACCTGATCTGCATCTTATAGTATGTCTGCGTGTTAGGGTGGGACGAGAAACAAATCGATGGACTTTTCATTCAGTGAAATTTACTTAACTGGAGATAAGAATGATGCCAATTTCCTCTGCTTTGCATATATGTTCATTAAGCAGAATGGAGACATCATCTGCAGCAGTGAGTCACTAAACACCCACCTGATGCTACTGAAAGTATTCTTTGAGATCAACCTCATAAACCGTGAATCCTTTGATGCACTCGGAGTTTCCCTGGTAACTATAGGGGAAAGAAATGAATAAGTTTCATGAATTATACTGCATCTATAATTTATTAGAGTGATCTAATTGTTTGTGGACACTGATTGAGAACCTAATTGAATATCAAAGCCATGAGGTAATGTTTCCATCTTCAACACTTGGGCCAGTCCTGCACCGATGGAGATGAATACACAGGAGAAGTGCACGTGCAGCGCACAGTGACTATTGACTGTTGGCACTGTGATACTCTACAAATGAAATTAGTGCATGAATAGATAAACTGATCACTGATTTGCAGAAAATTAACTGGCAACATTTTTTACCCCCTTTTTTTTCAGTTTTAGTCCTTTCAACATGCTTTTCATTCATAGTAGCTGAGATGACACAAAATCAGGATTGAACAGTCACAAGCAGCAAATGGAACAAATGACCTAAACATGACTTTTTAAAGCTGTTGGATTACTTGCCAAATAAAGAAGAACAGTGTGTGTGCTGGGACGTATCACACTACGGTAAAGTACTTCCAAGTAATTAGTTTCTTTTTAAACAATGTCTCTAATCCTCTCCTCTCTCATTATTTTTACCCTGTTGTATACTTTCTTATTCCCTCTGCCCACACAGCTTCTTACACCTCTTACAGGGTAATTACCAGGACTATCATTTTATCTTTAAGAAAGAGGTAAATAGCAACATTTGAGAAAAAGAGGAGGACTGGAACCTGCAACAAAGTGAGCAGGGCACACGTGGTACGAATAAAGTGAGAGCATGGTCAAAAAGCAAATGAGCGAGCAAAAACAAGGAATGGGCTCAACCACGCAGTAATTAAACTAGAGAAATTCTGTGAAAAGAGCTGTAAAAGAAAAGAAAAGAGCCACAAAAGACAGTTCGTGAGACAGCTGACAATCGATGCTGTCATTTATTTGCTGTGCCACCCACTTTCCTATCTGCTTGGGTGTTAAAAGATGCTGCAGCTTTACTGCGTGTCTTCGATTTACACTACAGAGACATGCAGCTCTACACACTTATACGTTTAATTCACTCTGAAACTTTACATCCTTTCATGTCAGACTAATAGTCCAAAGCGGTGAATTCTCTTTCGCAATCAGTGGACAAGGATTCCCAGCAGCCATCACAGCTAAAAGCCTACAGCGAGGCTGTTGAGGGGGTCATTTGTTATAATTACAGATGCTGAGAGGGGCACACAAGTACAGACTTCCATTTGTGAGCACCTGAATGAAGACAGATGAATAGAAGAGCCTAAACAGTTTACAAACATTATCTGCTTTATTGCCTGTGACGTTAGAAGTGAATGAATTAAGTGATGCATGCAGCGGAGGAGTGATTTTGTAACTGAATCAGTATAGATGAGCAGGTGTAGCAGGATAAAAGCAAGTCATGTCCTTAGATTTAACCTCAATCCAAACTTATAGATCTCCATCCATCCATCTTCTTCCCCTTATCCAATTCAGGGTTGCAGGGGGATGGAGATTATCCCAGCTATTTTAAGGTGAGAGGCAGGGTAGACCCTGGCTAGATGGTGGGTTCAAAACCAGAGCCTTGTTGCTGTGAGTCAATAGTGCTAACCACTGTGCCACCGAGCTGCCCTTCCTTATAGATCTTATGTTTCAAATCTTAGTTGTAGGGGTCCAGTTTATCAAACTACTAATACGTCATGAAGTACACACACCTAAATCTAGACTGAGATCTCATGCAGAATGTAAAGTGTAGGTGTAACAAATGGATCCCTCTAATAACAGTTGTTTTGTTGCATTAGGCCTATATAACCACATAGGACCCTTAACTGCATCCACTCTGTGTACAGCCACTCTCTGCACTCACCTAAGAGCATCTTAACTCTTTGTTGAACTGTTGAACACACAGAGCACATTACTACTACTCCCAAATGTTTTAGAGAAGTGTGAGACTGAGATGTGGGTGACCCAGAGTTCACTCTCAGGCGTTATACAACAGTTCTGTGGGTGGGTAGGCAAGGCCAGGCTGCATGAGCACTATCAAAGAGTGGTCTTATGGTATTGTGGGGATTTTACTTGGCGATATCCTCTTCTTTCAAGCTCAGGCGTGCAAGGCGTCCTGGGCTTTGGTTGGCAGGACAGTTTAATGTTGATCTGCGCTCTCTTCTAAGGACATGAATTGTGTTTTTGCATTTTTAAAGACTTCAATATCTGATGAAACACGAGGAAATCGCAGAATTTTCTTTAAATATGAAACCATTATGGATGCATTGTTGGTTTGAGACACTTCATTATACAGCAGGTGTATAATTAACTAGAGCTGGGAATAATTCAGTTTCACGTTATTCTCTGCCTCGTCCTTCCTTTTGAAGCTCGTTGTGCTAATTGGAACAGCCAGCATGAATGTTGCACGTAACATCTGTGACTGTGGGAAAAAAATGATAAAGATTGGTCTTGTGTTGGTAGGGTGTGATGGAACTACTGTAACATCATGATCGCTACTATAAAATGTATCTAGGTATTTATACCTATTGTCAATACAAATAGTTAAAATCCACAATTTGCAAGAGTTCCTCAGTACAAAAGAGGAAAATAAACACCTTGAAAAAATAAAACAAATACAAAAGGAAGAAAATTGATCCCATCAAAAGTGCCATCATTTTGATATGGATAACAATGATGTCGTAAAACTGAGATAACATGCAGTATTTCACTTTTCTGCAGTCACTTTATATAGAGAACTGGGTGAGTGACATAGAAATATTATATTTCATTGTATATGTACAGTATCAAACAGTTCAAGTTAGAGTCAGGATTCAGAGGTCACAGCAAAAAGGTGTTGCTGCTTCCACAACAGCTGTGATTAGTGTTCCTGGTGATTAATAGCATCTCTAGTAATATACAATTTCTGCAGTTATTTGCAATATTAGCCTCCCTGTCTCTGAACTATCTGATTGCACTAAGAGGCCAACCTGACTATCAAAAATGTAAGTTGCCTTACATGGTTTAACTTTTACGTGGATGTACATTTTCACCAATACTAAATGTTCATCACATCCTTCTCTGTCAGCTCCTCAGCACAGACCGTCTGAGAATCATATATACTCTAATCATGTAACAAATTTCCCTAATCTTCACAACTAAAGTGAGTTTATTTCTGGCATAATAAAAGCAAGTTTTTTTCTTTATTTTATATTATATTTATATTTATATTGTATATATCTGTATATATCCTCTCTCTCTCTCTCTCTCTCTCTCTCTATATATATATATATATGTATATATACACTGCTTTTTTTCCCTCACAAATGTTTGCTGAAGTACATTTGCAGGGGCTATTTGAAGCTTCTATGCTCAGCATTCTCCGTATGATTCATAACATAGAGGACATCCTGCTCACTGTTCATTGATCAAAAATAAGACCTGTGTGAGTTGTAGTGAATAATAGCCACAGATCATTAGTCAGCTGGAACTGTGATGAAATATCGGTGAAGATTTTGGCAGATATGAAATACAGCAGCTGACCGTGTCATCTTAAACTTCATCCGAGCTCAGATACTTTTTTAGGCCCCTTATCCTGCTGAGTAACAGGAAAACAATGTGCACATCAATCATCAGTACGTCAGTGCTACGAGGTGCATTTCCATTAAAACCATTAATCCATGTATAAAAACTGCAAAGTTTTTAATTTAGATAATGTTTCTAATCATTAGTAACGTTATTGTTGCTTTCTCATTAGTTTGTGTGATGTTTAACCTTTTAACTTTTACTTTTTTTAATCATATATAGCACTGTATAGTACTATACATATATATTAAGTTTGTTTTACGGGCAGCTGACGCCTGTTCCCTTGTTATTTCATGCTGAATGACACAAACAGAAACTGATGTTGACTCTAATTTTAAATTTATACAGTCATGATAGAAAGAAATTATACCTCTGTCAGTTTTAAAGTTTCACATATCAAGACATAATAAAAAGAAGTGTCCGGTCCTTATCAGGTCTTATGCGCTGTCTCATAGCTATTGAGAGAAAATCCCAATTCCATTTGGATGAGCTCGGCACACATAACATCTTAGGTGCTATAGAATCAAACCAGACGATAAGATCAACAAATAGTAAGCAGTGAGTCTAGACAAAACTAAAGAGTGAGCTAAACAGAGCATGCAGTGCAGAATCCAGTCCCACCTGTCTACTTTCATGTGGCGTGTAGCCTAAGCCACGCTTTCTATACTTCATTTGAGTGCTGAATCATTCTAAATTGGAAGTTAACCAATCAAGAGGTCACAGACTGGAGATGAACACTCAAGAGAAATATCTATGTGCTTTTGAACCATAAGAGAATCTTTTACTCCAAGTGTCTGTTTGTCTTTCCACAGCTCTCTTCTGTTCTCTGCTGTAATATAACATGTTTTTATGTTATCAGATATACAGGAAATAGGTGATGACAGACCTGATCAATATTTGTTTTATCCAAGCAAAGAGCTTAAAAAAGTCACTCCAGCTAGCGATGGAGTGGGAAGCAGTTTCCTTGGGAACACGTCAGATTACAAGACTTTTCTTTCTGTGTATTGTGGGATGGTTGAATGTATGCAGCTGCAGTGATGAACTGACTGCCTCATGAACTGAAAGAGGTGCTGACATCCTATTTTTAAATGAATGAATGACCACTGAACTGGAATGCCTGTGGAGATCTACTGATGGGTAGTTGTTAGTGGAGGATGGGGCTAAGACCCAAAAGCCCAAAGAACAACTCTATGTACACATAAGTGTGCAGTATATTTTTGACAGGGCAATGTTGCCCTCAACTTGCCAGAAATGTTGTTGCAAAGCTTGAAAGCTACTATTTGTGCTATCCACCACATTTTTGGAATATATGCAACTAGAGATGAATCCGATATTACGTATTGGTATCGGTCCGATACTGACGTAAATTACTGGATCGGATATCGGAGAGAAATAAAAAATGTAATCCGATCCATTAAATATCAAAAAAGCACCTCACAAAATTTGCGACAGGGCGTAACTCGGCTCATAACCATAGCATGTGGGAGCAGTGTGCTCATGTGATAGAGCAGCTGTGTGTATTTGTAGCTGCTACCAAACTGACATTTCATCTCTGAGGAATCCCAGAGAGAAGTAAAGCAAGTGTGTAAGTTCATCCTTGAATGTTTGTAAAGCATTCCCACGTTAAGCTTAACAACCGATATATGGAGCGAGTGCCTCTCTCCCTCCCTCTCCTGTTGCTACTTCAATCATGAAACTGATTAATGATCAGCTGATCGGCTTTTCTGTCGTGAGTCCATCTCTCTTCTTTGTTTTTGGCCCACTTTGCACCAGAAAGAGGAAACCAGCAGCTGAACAACATCAGCACGTTTAAGCTTGATAATCTGTTGTTAGAATTTATTTACTATTACTTTCTACACCAGGATCTTTTTCTACGTAGCTGACGGCTGGTAACTGTGCAGGGGCGGATCTAGCAAAGTTTTGCCAGGGGGGCCGATAGGGCATGAACAGGGAAAAGGGGGCACAAAGAAATACTTTTCTTTCTTATTCTCATTTAAAATGTCTAGTTTTTAATAAATAATTATCTGAATCTTACACCCAAAATTTTAATCTGATGTAAAATATATAGAAGTCCATTACTGTATATAGTAACTGTTAAGTCTAATATACCCTAGTAAGCTATAGTACTTTTTCCTTTGGGAAGATACCATCTATGCAGTCTGCAGTTCTGTTGAAGAAAGATGTTGAATCTATTTAATTATTCTTGAAAAATAATTTATTTCTGTGCATTTTTTTTCCACACTGCATCAAATTAAAGTTCATTACGTTGATTAAGCATCATGAGGCAGAGGGTGGGGGGTTCCCTATTTTTTTTTTTTTTTTGCTGGGAGTTTTAGAACCCTATTAGTTAGGTTGCTTACTCTTTAAAATACCAGAATAGGGAGGATGGAGCAGGTTTAAGTTTATTAGATTGATCAGTATTGCTGAACTATGAAATATTTTGGGTGCAGTGTATTTTTTACATATAGGTATAACAGAATAGCTTTAGTGTTGTTGTTTATTTAAACTTAAGTATGAACTTATACAAAATACAGCAAGATATTAAAAAAACAGTTTTATTGATTAAAAAACACACTATAGCGGATTCATATCGGTATCGGCAGATACTGATGAATTTATGATATCAGTATCGGACATAAAAAAGTGGTATCGTGCCATCTCTATATGCAACACAATGATCCTCTGACGACACATATTAGTGACTTCACTGCAATGAAGAAACAATTTAACCAGCATAAACACCAAATAGCACCACAAAAAATGATTAGAGTTTATATGATTCTCAGGCGGTCTGTGCTGAGAATCAAATTAGCGCTGGTTTCAGGATAATCTTACTTGGGTAAAACTGATGTACGTCGTTCTGCTCTCACCTGCAGGTTTTGGTACTGGTTACAGATTCGGATGCACCTTTGAAGAAGTGTGTTTAGCCAATGTTATTGTTCTTTATGGTCTTCAATGTTGTGAAATAGTTGACTGTGACTGTTTAATCACAGAGCTGAAGAAAATATCCGTGTGTCTCCGTATAAGTACAGCAGGTTCTGCCAGCCCCTCAGTCAGCCAGGACTGGTCAGGACACACTAAGTTATTCCAGCCAGAGGGCACAGATGGGCAGAAGCGGGCAAAGACAGATTTTAATAGCATATTGATTTTGCAGACCTCATCAAGCTGCTCTCCTCCGGTTCTTGTGTTCTGCCTAATTTGTTTGGAAACGAGGGATCAGAAAGTGACTCATCAAAACATACAGCGTTCTCTGTCTGGGAGCAGAGAGCCACCACCCCTTAATTCATCCTTGATCATCATTTTCTATTCATTTCAGTTCTCTGTCTAGTTAAACTGTCCAACATACTAACAGCTCAAGCCGCATGTCATATTTCATGTAGTCATGATCAATATTTAGACTATCAGAATAACTGTATCTCAGACAAGAACAATCCAGCTATGATTCCTTGCAAATGCCCTTTTGCTAAAAAAAAAAAAAAGTAGTATTATGTCACCACAAACTCCTTTTTTGTAAAAATCAATATTATAGGCCCATGTCCTTTGTGCCAAAAATGTCCTTTCATGCTCTCATTCCTGGTATCTGCATGCTTCTCTAACCCACAGGGAAAGAGGCTTCCCTACCTAGCAATATTAAATCTTCTCAATTATATGGTTGGGCTGCTGCCGGTTGCTAGTCTTGGAGAGGGCCTATTGTTTTGATGAAAAATGTAATCAAGATACTGTCTTTCACTCTCAGCGGTTGCCTTCTTGGCACGTCCCTTTGGAAAAACTATGAAAAAAGAGAGGTGGCTGATTAACTGTCTTTCTGCCCTAACTGCTGCCAAGCACACATGTACGAATTGCATGTGCTGTATTATTGCACACTGCATACTTTATATATGCATATATTTAGACCTGCTGGTTTAATATGTACAACGGCTGTTAAGATTTTTAGGTTTGAATGAATGTCATCGTCCTTTATGCTTTATCCTTTCACTATTTATTATCTTTAAAAAAATATCATATGATCACTATTACTTATTTTCTAAATATGTAGTTATACCCCAGGGGTTGTCAAATACACATTATACAGATTTTCCTACTGATTATGACCACCTCCATGGCTAGTCATTCTACTCCAAAGTAATTGAGTAACAGATGCACAATTAAATAACACTTTTCTTCACTGCAAACTATAGAAATTAATGTTGTTGTTCTTTTAATAATGTGTCCAAAAAAGAAGGACCTTTCTTGTAAATTAACAAAAACTTGATGATATAGGATCATTTTTCTGTAATTTTACAGATTTATTTATTACAGTTTAAACCCAAAGAGTCATGCTGAAAGATTTCTTTCATGTACTACAGCAGAATTTCATTATCATAAGGAAAAACGGAGACAGACTGTTGCACTTCTCTTTCTCTTATTAAGATTTAAATGTATAGTTAAACTTCTTTTCACTGACAGAAAGCAGAGCTTGACTGATCAGGCTCACTTAAGATTAAACTAAAACGAGTTTGGCAACCCTGCTTTCTCATATGCTTCTGCTGACATTCATACTTGCATGCAGATTTAAACAATGCCATACAACATATTAACGGCAACACAATGACAAATGATTATATTCATCCATCCATCCATCCATCCATTTTCTTCTGCTTATCTGGGGCCGGGTTGCGGGGGCAGCAGCCCAAGCAGGTGATCCAGGTGTTTTGTTTGTTTTTCTTTTTTCTTTTTTTCTTCCCCCCTTCCTCACCATCTCTATTTTTCTTTCTCTCCCTCTCTTTCTTTCATTCTTTCTCCCTGTCCTATCCCCCAGTCATGTCTGTCCCGTCTGTAACAACAGAAAATCAAATCAAATAAATACATAATTATAATAAAGGTCAATCAAATGGATCAATATGGCAAGGCCATGATGATCCAATTGGTAAAGTAAATCCGCTTGGCATCTTTCTTGCCCTTCAGACAACAATTCTGATGGCTAAAGATCCAAACGGGACAGGCAGAAAGAAAAAAGAAAAAAAAGAAACAAAAATCGGGTAAAAAAAAAATCTGGTAATTCTTTGTTTTTACATTCATTGGGTCCCAATCAGCCCAAATATCAAAGAGAAATAAAAAAAAAATGCATGCCGTGGAAGAGTTTGGGTCTTAGGAGGTTAAGGAATAATAAGTGATTTTTGTTAAAATAATAGTGGTGCTGGCTGGGGTGTTTCTGTGTGGAGTTTGCATGTTCTCCCCGTTTTTGTGTGGCTTCTCTGTGGGTACTCCGGCTTCTTCCCAGAGTCCAAAGACATGCATTTAGTGGAGATAGGTTAACTGATAACACTAAATTGCCCATAGGTGTGAATGTGGGTGTGAATGTGAGTGCGAATGGTTGTCTGTGTCTGGGTGTTAGCCCTGTGACAGACTGGCGACCTGTCCAGGGTGTACCCTGCCTCTCGCCCTAAGACAGCTGGGATAGGCTCTAGGCCTCCCCCGCGACCCTGAAAAGGATAAGCGGGAGAGAATGAATGGATGGAATAGTGGTGCTCTCTGAGAAGAGTGAAATTCTTGTCCAGATTTATGGAGAGGTTATTGAACAACCATTGGCTGATCCTGTGGATTCCTGTGTGGTTCATCTGTAAGCTGTGAAACAACTGATCAATCTCTGTGGATATCAGAGCAGCCAATTAAAGCCATGGAACAGAGATCCATCCAGCTCTAGACAGCATGTCGATAGCTGTGACAAAGCAGTGACAGGCTGTGCCATTTTTAGGTCGATAATGCTCTAGATCTGCATGAACTCCCTGTGATAAACTGCTCCACATTTCTCCTCTTCGCCCTTCTAATCAATTCCTGTTCACATAAGTTGTTTCTAAATACCAAAATAAAAATAAATTACCTTTTTCTAATGATTTGACTTCAATCAAAAATATCATGTGGAAAGATGTGAAGGAGTTCTCAAGTAAAGAGAAACGTAGTACTCAGAAAATCCGACTGCACTTGCAATAGGCTCTTTAATAATTTATCAGTTGATGTTGTTGATGACATGACTCTACAGCATTGAAACTACAATTTTTTGAAGATGGACTACAAAAAGTGCATCTTAGGCTTCCTCACTTCATGTGTTCGTATTGGGTTGTTCCATGCAGGTCGTATAAAAGCATAAAAGAAAGCAAAAACCCACTTCATTAGGCTTAAAGTTAAATGATAAAGTAATATACAGCCTGTAAGGTTAAATTAAATCCTTGTCACACTGAGATTAGCCCCTCACACTTTCTCTTCTAGCTGAAGTGATGATCCGGTGTAAGACTATGGCTTTTAACATTTGTGATTGAAGTCAAATTAATCAGTGATAATCCTAAAGGCTGGCAATACAGCAAAGCTCAAACTGGGGAAATAACTAATACATACTAAATTATGGTAAACCTTGAATTCACTTTGATCATTTTAATATAGCGCTTGATATTTATTCATGCAGCATTTGTACACAGAAATCTGTTCTTCAAACAACACAACAACTTTCTAAGAAGCAGAGTTTATTACAGCAGCATAATGTTCAGAGTTCACCTGATGTGGCCTTTCAGTGGAGATTCAAAACATATCAGCAGGATATGGCATGAAACAGAAAACAGATTTCTAACTAATATTCAGTCATGTTTACAGTTGCTTTCATTAATGGTCTAATAGTGCTTGTAATGGAGAATAGGGATTCCATTACCTTAACCTACATTTTTACTAGTTCATCAATGACTGATACTGGAAGCTAAGTATACACACATTTATTGTTTGGTGATTCTTTACTCAGTTTATTTGATATTCTGGGAGTATTAGCTTAGTGAGTTTATGGAAGGTGAGGGAGCAGAGGTGGACTGGCTGTCCCACCTGCGTTGGAAAATAAAATAATCATAGCTCTTCACACGGTCTAATTATTTGTCTTGTAAGCCTAAATTCTGTGTTACATAGTTTGTTGTGGAGCAAAAAAGTTCAAGGAGCTCAGTCGCTTGCTTAGGAGGCCCTGTGGCAAATCAAAAGCGACAGGTTAGAGGTATGTAGAATATGATCTGATTAATGGATATGTGCTCTTAAATTATTATTTTGTGTTTGATATTGATTTATGGAGATATTTAGCTTTTCATTTAGTGACCATTAGATTTAGGCTATTCCAGACATTCACCACAAGTGTAAAAGGAAGACTATAATTTTCAGAGGGTTGATGTGTGTTGGCGTGTAAATTCTGATTCTGCTAAAAAGGGCCAAATATTTGTGGATATTTTGTTTTCAGTTTTACGTCTCTTTGTTTTAAACCTGAAGCTATGAACTATGTGCTAGCAGTATATCTTCTTTATTTTTATACAGTATAGTCCAGTGCATTTTATGTTTAAGAAAGTTATCTGTATTGATAATAATTTAAAATTTGCAATACTTCTTAAAAGTATTGTGTAATGGAAGCATGCACAAGGTTAAAAAAGCACCGGTCTTAGTACAGAACTTGGTGGAAGTCACAAGCTCCGAGTGACTTTTGTTTTCATGGAAAACTTTTTTTGTGAATTGTTGCAAAGAGCTACAGGAGCCTCCCTGAATCATGACCTTTTTCAGAGAAGCAGCAGTTAGCCTGCAGCATAATAAACAATATCAACTTATGTGGGAGTTAAGTCAACACAGCTGCCCTCCGTTGTATTGGCCTTTGTAAAGTTAATACCAATAGATTCTATTAATTTAAATGTGGTTGGTGCATTTTCAGGTGGGCATTAACTGTTATGTAATAAAATGCTGTCAGCATCTGCAACACTTTAAGTTCACCCAGTATATTTACAATTTCTTCATTAAATAGTTTACCGACACTGACAGGTTAGCCAATATGAATTATTCTCATTTAATTGTCCCATTTAACAGCTTCACTTTAAGTAGTGGTATTCATTTTCATTATGTTCATATGAATGACCTCTCTAGCTTAGGTGAATGGGGAGCAGACACAGTGTGTAAGGAAGCAGCTTTAGAGAATGCAAGTCTGCCTCCGTGTTGTCAGAGCTCATGTAGGTGGGATTCAGGCTGTCTCTCCTTTTAAACCAGATTTTCCAAAACAAACATCTCAAATTGTCTCTACATAACTGTCTGTGAATTATCTGTAACATTAAAAAAATGGTCTGACACTCTAGATTTGACATGCAATTCAAAAAGTCACCAGACCAATTCGCTTACAAAAAGTGTGCCACTGATCATAAAATGTGGATTTTATGATTCACAAAGAATTAAGTGATGGAATGGTTGACCCCATTCAGTGGACTTCACCTTCTGCAGTACAACGAGTACGACCCCTACGACCCCTCAGGAACCCTGATCAAATTTGTAAATGTATGACTTTTCACCAACTCAAGACATTGACTTTTTTAAAATTCATTATAGAATTTTACCCTCTGATACACCGCATGCTTTGACCTTTTTGCCTGGTTGACTTGGATCTGTTCTTTACTCTTTCCATTCCTCCATGCAAAGTGAATAGTGTAGTTTGTAATTGTCTGTATTGATTATAGCGTGTTGTGTCTGTCTTGCATGATGGGATTCTAATTATTCCCAGCGGCCTTGAGCTGAAAATTAGCACTGACACTGTGACTACAGTAACTTCAACTTGTAATGACTGCACTGTCTTGGAAGAGTGTACAGGTTGTGTGCTGTATTCATCTATTTATTCATCCAGAACGAGTTGACTAGTGCTATTTTGTAGCAGCGCCCTGAATTACACCTTGTGAGTAACGCTGTTTGATTTTTTTCTAAAAGCAACTCTTTGACCATTAAGGTTGGCTTTGTGTCTGGTTATCACAAATCAGTCACACACTTCCAGATTATATTCAAACAACCTCACAATGAGAATCACTGCAACCCTTATGAACTGATAAAGCCAATGCTACTTTGTTTCAATTCTTCCCAGTGTTCTACTTAAGAAATCTTCAAAATATGCAGAAAACATCTCATGTTATTGTGAATAGGCAATGAAACATTAAGCTAATAGCACAGTATTATAAAGTAGCAAGGAATTGACCTCAACGGCTTTTATAGCTCGAAATTGTGTGCCTTCGAATGTATGCCTTCAACACTACAATTACATGTAAAAAAAAATTAAAATGCAAGTTTAGGTAGTGGCTGAAGAGAAAAGCTGTCAGGATAATCTCCAGTGGAATTAGCATGCTGCTATAAACCCTGAAGCAGCGTCTTCTGCAAATGCCACTGAAAGCAGTACCACGGACATGAGTGTCATCCTCTCATTGGTTTGTGTAATTATTCTACAAAGGTGTCACATTTAATTTGACAGTGATACGGCAGTGTTTGGGAATGCTGTGCACGACATCCAGAACTTCTACAGCTTAATTGCGGCTCTATTTATGAGAACATATTTGTTGTTACTAATTGCAACTCTTACGTTTTAATTACACTGAGCTAAATTAGCTTTGCTAGTTGAGCTCATTGTTGTGAAAAACTTGTCACTCAAAGACAATATTATCAGCTCCAAAAGATTTTAATGCTTGGTTGCAGCTGCATACTCCAAAACACTTTTCTGAAGCAAAATGGAAAACACTGTAAAAGACTTCATTTTTTATAAGCATTTTAATTATTACTAGGATTGTTATTGGACAGTAGAAATGAAAGGGAAGTCTTGGATTTAAAACTTGATAAATTAAGTAGCAACAATATTGCCTTGTAAATGAATAGAAAAGAGTGAAGAAAGTCAGATGACATAAAAACAAAGGCCTGTGGTTGAGCATTTAATGGCTATATACTTTTAGTCTGCTTTTACATTTTTTTGGTTTCCTGAAATTTCTGTACCATTTCTGCTTCATTTGCTGTATCGTCACAAACTACAATCTCCTAAGTATTATGGCATGGGATATGCATTTATTTACTTTAGCAACTTCACTCATGTTTTCATCTGGTTATTACAGAATTTGCATGATACTGTGTTAAGGCCTAGTTAAAAGTTTAATAAATTGAAAAAAAAATAAATAATTTTACTCATAAACATTGATTAGAGTGTAATTACTTCTTCAGACAAATTGATGCATTCTCATAAACTTAGAATTTATCCATTAAAAATACACAGATGAGGGCGCTGGTTTGTGGAAGACACTGTTGTGACGCTATCTTGAATACAATGGGTGAGATGGACGGCACTGTTCTGCCTAATTGGGTTTTATGTATGTGGCTAAATATTGAAAATTTGTAGTATGCTTGTAGCAAAACAAAAACATAAATAAATATAATATAAAAGCATAAGTTATTTTAACCCCGATATTGTCGCAATTTTTTATTGCCAGCAGCTTAGATATGCAACACTCCCGTGTCCGTCTCAATCGTCCAGGTAAGGAAATTCCAGAAATCCCATTTTCAGCTGGAAAATGCAAAGTCCAGATGAAAAGAACCAGCTTTCTTGGAGTCAGCTAAACAAAAATACCATCTGATTATAAGCTTTGTTAGGCTCAAGTCTCCTAAAAATCACACTTTCCCTTTAATAAATAGTGTGATTCTATGAGAGTTTGTTTGTTTGTTCAAACAAAGTTTTACTAATGCTGGCTAACAGTAGCTAACAGTGGCTAACAGTGGCAAAAACAGCAGTGCTTACTGACATCGAAGTTTAGGACATCCTAAACAACCTGCCTCAGTATCGATGACATCAAACAGAAGTGACCTTCACTGACTTAAATCACCTTGTATCGATACTTTCAGCTGAAAATATGGTCACATACTGTATTGATAGCTGAGGTAAACTGCTGACTGACAGCCTACACTCGTCACAGATGAAAGGTGGCCAGATTGTTTGTCCTGGAGTTACACTTTCAAAACAAGTTACTTTTGGCTTGACATATTTGAGGCGAGTTATTACTTCACACCACTGCGAGCCTTCAAACATCAAACCGATTTGAACCTTAGCAGTAACGTGTGCAATGCAATCCTGTTTGTGTATTAATCACCAGAGGATGTCACAAAAAAAGAGATGAAAGAGGCAAAACCTTGTACGATAGTCAAGGGTTATAGTGGGCTGTTTTTATTTTGTTTTATTTATTTTTTTGGCACAACACCGCAACAACTGCAGGTGTCTATAAGTTACAGTTGGACCACTCAATCAAAATTATTGTGAGTTGTGATTCTTTTCCCCACGATGAGCCATTTCAACCGATTTGAGGTTTGTTTTAGGCTACTCATTTTCCTGTTTAGAGTCAAAGTCACCCTCGACAATGCAGAAAACAGAAAATAGAGATATTTTTTTTGTTTTCTACTTAAAATTAAAATTTAGGCTAAAATAAAATTTGTATTCCCATGTATTATATTATTTATTATTACATTAATATAACAAAAATAGCTGGCGCCTTGAGGCAACTGTTGTTGTGATTTGGTGCTATATAAGTAATTGAACTGAAATGAATTGAATTGAATAGAAACGTCCTCCGAAGAGCTACTTTTTACTTTCTTTCTTTGAGTACATTTCACTTGAGTAAAGAAGTTGAATCAGTACTTCAGCATGTACTGGAGTATTTTTAAACACTTATTTGTACTTCTACTTAAGTATGTCTGTACTCCCCCCCCCTCTGATCCACACATATAGTGGTTACAACCTGCCACTACCAACAGCCATACCTTACATTTATCAGAAGACGCACATCAACTTGACTTACAGCAGAAATAGTGAGTTGTTGTGAAAAGACTGCTATATTTCTCCACAACTCCCTGCCTGCCTGAAGTTTTTCTTTTTCAGTGCAACAAGGAAAAGATGACAGAAAAAAATGACATTAGACTGAATGGATGGATAATTAGGTTCATGGTGAGGGTGTGTCTAGAAACCTTTACAGTTCAAGATGCAGCTGTTCAAGATGATGTGTTCTCTTTTTAAAAGGTTTTTGAAAGCATTGCTTGAGGTTTCCTGAAATGAGTACACACCTACTAAAGATTTGAAACCTATAACATAAGTGTTAAAAACAAATAGTGAAATGGGAAGGAAAATAACAAAACGTTCTGAAAAATATGAAAAAGAAGAGGAATTAAGAGCAATACAAGTGATATCATGGCTAAGTGTGTGACGAGTGAGAACAGCGTTTTTGAAAAGAAGAAAGCACAATTGCAGTGATGGAGGAATATACTTTAGATCCTTTCTGTCTTTGCTTCCTCCCATCACGTCTGAAGGAGAGGATGAGTCCTTAGCGGAGTCTACACCATATCAGCCGTGACAGAATGTCATTAACTCCACACCCACTCAGATGTCATTCCCTTTGTTGTGTTTTGAGCCCAGTGGCACCACCAGACAGAAGCAAATAGATTCATGCCCCTGGATAAAAGAAAATCTGATTCCTAGCTGACTGATGGAGTAAAGCCTTTTCCTGGCATCCACAACAAAGTGTGCTTTCTGAGGAAATATCAGCCATCCATCACCATCTCCACAAGTCTGAGAAGCTAAATTAATGGTGACCTTATGAGTGAATGCATGAGAGTCCTCTCCTGGGTCTGACTGGGAAAAGGTGTGTGCGTGTGTGCGTGTGTGAGTGTGTGTGTGTGTGTGTGTGTGCGTGCGCGTGTGTGCGCGCGCGTGTGCGTGTGCGTGTGTGTGTGTGTGTGTGCGCGTGTGTGTGCGTGCGTGCGTGCATTTCAAGTACTAAAAAGTGTCCATGAAAGAATAATGAACTCCTCCAAATGATGCATCAGTCCCCAGTGGCTCTGAGATACAGAGTAATCAAATCTTTTACGCAAGGAATATTGGTGTGACATTTCAGCAGAAAGCAATCTCCACCATCTGTTTCAAACAGACAGCATTGCTCCCACCTGTGGTCCCAAGAGCGCTGGTGAGAGCATCACGACAGTCTCCCAGAAGGTGGGTTGCTTAAAGGACTGCAGAGGTCCTGTTGTTGTGTCTTCACTCCACTGCACTCTCCTTAAGCCTCGACACAGGCTGGGCTATGGGTACTCAGTGCGTCGCTGCACACAGAGATGTGACTGGAATACAGAATAAAACAGTGTTATGGAGGAAAGCTAATCCAGAACCAGAACCAGCATATTTAGAAATGTTGCAGTGGACACACCAGCTGAACAGCGGCGGTCTCTGTGGGATCGAGCTTACTTAGGTGTGTTTGCTCAATTGGAGTTGACATGCAGCCCAGACTAATAGATTAGAAGGGCCTGGGTGAGCAAATCTCTCTCTCTCTTTCTCTCCATTGCTCCCTTTTCTTCCCCACCAGTGAGCCTATTTGATGTGACAGAGCTTGGAAGTTTGGATTTTGAACTTGACTGTGTGACTGTGTCTGCAGTGCCAAGGACATTATTTTGCAGTTAAATAAAGGGACTTTTGCCTCTTTTATTTGGCTGCACACTCTCTGTGACACATCAGTTCATTATGATTTGTAGCATATGGTTTATGTTGATTTTAAGTCAAGATAATGTTTATGAAGCAACTCGTAAAACCACTTTAACAACTTTTATACTGTTACAACCTCCATAAAAAAATTCTAAAAGCACAATAAAATATATATATACGCATACACTATTCCACACTCACATAAGCAGTTACAGTATTTGGCTCATGGGAAGCTATAATGATCCATAATGGGAAGCTATCCATCTGTATTCTTCAGCTGTTTTTTCATATTCACACCCCTGTTGCCTCCAGTGGGATTGCAACGAACACGAAGCAGCATCTCCCAGCTGGTCCCTCTTTCATCATGGGTTGCTGAATCACCCACATCCACTGTAACAAATGTCCTATTACTTGAGTTAAGAATGGTTTTTCAATTTAATTGGTGTCAGCTTACCTTCTCACACTCATTATATCCCTTGTTTGTTGAGTCTGTATGTCCTCCACTTGTCACTAGATAGATAGATAGATAGATAGATAGATAGATAGATAGATAGATAGATAGATAGATAGATAGATAGATAGATAGATAGATAGATAGATAGATAGATGGTTGTGTAAAAAACGTTGACATATTTGCCGTTGTAATCTACAATATAAATGTTTGTCGCACTACCACTCAGAGCTAAAAACATTATTTAAATCCATATGCAGAATAATTTAATCACCAATTATGAAAATGATTTATATTATTCAGCAATAATAAATTATAACAACTTGTTTGTAAGAGTGACTATACTTGCATATTACACTCTAATTTCCAGATATATCACTGTCATTCCAATACTATCATTTTCCATTACATCTAATTTACTGGGAAATAACTTGGTTATTTTCAGCTGTCTATTTGAAGTCAGTGACATTCAGTTTTGGGACAGCAAATAACTGCGAGCATCCGCTAATGTTCATATTAACTTAGATTAAACACATTCATTGCCTTGGGATAAAGAGGACAGTGTTTATTTGATAAATGAAGGTTTAAAATGGCAACAAGCTGTCTTTTTTTAAAAAAAATAAACAACACAGAAACCTTTTGACCAACAATTGCCAGCTGTGACTAACATTTATTGGACATAAAGAACCATAGGGCACCTCTACATTTACCTTGGCACACAAACCACCTACACTAGTAGCTAACCTGAGATTAGTTAAAATGAAAAGTACACAGCCACTCCACCAAACGCAGAGAGGCAGGCCAAAGCTCAGTTTGTTTCTATAATCAGTCTCATTTAGCCAGCGCGGTCCCCACAGAGCAGCTGCAGCACAGTATAATTCTTACACAGGTGGATTTCAAAGGCAATTAAGCACACCAGACAAGTTACATCACTGCATTTATAACAAATCTGGCAATTATCACCATTCCCTAACATGATGGTGGGATGAATGTAGCCCTTAGTATTTAGCAAGTTGATGATCCAGTAAGATAGATGGAGCAAAAGCAGATTTAAAAAGAGAAAAGGGCTGCCATACTTGTGAACAGAAATAGACTCATTATGCTATTATATTCACATCATGTCTCACAATATGCTATCACAGTCCCTGTTATTTTCAGGAAATCAGTTTTCATGTCGCACTCCTCGCATGTTGTGTGTGTTGTCTCTTGACAACTGCTCTGATGACACATTCCACCAACAGCTGAAATTTTCTTTTTGTCCGTGATCTGTATTCATGTCTTTTTTTCTTCGTCTCCTCTCGTTGAGTCAAAACACATATTTCCTTGTGCCTGTGGCCCTGACTGACTTAAGTCATTCCACCATTTCTTTGTCTTTATTTAAAGTGAAGAATAGCTTTAGTGCCTCTATGCATCTTACAGATAGTTTTCACCACGCTGTCAAAAGCCTGTGGTTGAAGAAATCTCAGTAGTCACATTCATTCACATTTTCTATGTTATTGATGCAACATTTTCCACATAATTGTTTTTTGTTTGTTTTTTTCTAAAAGTGCACACATGAGATGTCAAGGTTTTCTCAAGGTGTTACTGACGTCATCCTGTTGGGCTCAGGTGGACTGCCACCCAGGCTCTCAGACACCCTCCTGTTCAAGCTTTACAAATCAAACTGTCTACACCCATGTCCTTGGCACGTCCCTGAGGAAATTGATTATGGAAGGAAGAAGTGGCACACGCATGCACGCACACAAACACACACTAACTCTGCACATACTTGAAAAAATACGTGGCCACACAAGCACATAAAGAGACACAGACGGATAAGTAATCTATATGTATCTCCTCTGACTTTGAACTTTGAAAAAGTCTGATTGAGTCTTTTTGACTGGACCCCTTGTCTCCCAGATCCAGCTGTAATAATGGGTTCAATCTAACTCTGTCTGCCTGCATACAGAGACGCCATCTCACGCTGAGCTTTTTTGTGTTAGCCATCACTTTATTGTGTTTCTCACTACCAGGGCCACTGATTTAGCCACACTGCTACTGAAATGCAGTGTCGCACTACAGGCAGAGAGAAGTGTAGTGACATGTGTGAATTATGAGTCAACAGAAATTAAGGCATTGTCTGTGTGCCTGTGTGTACATGCATATATGTGTGTCTGTTTTTCCACCTCTTTTTAGACCTGGATGATTTCATGCATGATATCATAGGTGTGTGCAGTCTATTACTGTGGTTCTCAAAGGCCTTTGGGGTAATTACACAGAGCTGCCTTCCAGGGAATCTGCAGCATATGAAAAATGATGTTCAGTGTGCTGTAGCTCTAGTAGAAGAATCCATGGCCTGGCTGGAAAAGTAGGGATGTGCGCAGATGGTCATATAAATGAAAAGTTTCTGGAAATATCCAGGAATGGATATAATAATAAACAAAAACTACAGCACCGCTAGAAGCCATATTTTTCTGTTTGGCTCTGTGAAATCTCTCAAATGTCAGATTTGCTCTTGAAAAGTCCTGAAATAAACAGCATGTTATAATTAAAGTGTTTTCCTCTCAGTGCTGCCTCTGTGCCATCCTGGCAAAACTGCCAAGGTACACCATTACCCTTCTTGGCTGCGGAGAACAAAACTGCATTTACAGTCCTTTCAAGCTCTTTAAACAAGACAAGACATGAGGCTCCAATAAAAATGTGGGAATTGATTTTCATAACAGTCTTTGTTAAAAGGTAACACTCCCCGGGTGTTCGATTGGCCCATTTTGTGCTATTCATTAAAATTCAGTGGGAACACCATTGTGATTTAAATCCAGAAACATCTGTCTCTGTGGATGAGTCACTTAACAGTAGCAGACTGAAGACTCTGTTAAAAAGAAGGCACATTGATGGGTTACTTCATCTAGATTTATTGTCTTTCAGAAGTGGTTATTTTAGTGATTGAGAGTTTTCCGGTGGAGGACCAGCACCAGTTTTAGTAGCACAACATTTTGTGTAAGGTCACAAATCGTTATGATGTTATATATTTTTCAGAAATGTTCATTTAGGCTTCAGGAGAATGAATATAATCCAAGGTTGCAACAGTCTTGAATAAACTGAAATAATCTGACTGACATATTTCGTGTGTGTTAATTACTCCATGTGGAAAAAGCAACAAGGAAGCTTAAAGGAATTAAGATGACAACAGTCGGTTCAATGCACAATGTAAGGTAAAGACGCTACAATAATACAGTGAAAACCCCAACTATCAGACGACCCTCTATGAGCAAGCACTTGGTGACAGTGGGAAAGAAAAACGCAGTTTTAACAGCAAAAACCTCCAGCAGAAGCAGGCTCAGGGAGGGGCAGCCGTCTGTAGCGCTGACTTAGTGGAGGTTTTTCAAACTGCAAAAAATCTAAGCTTTAACATATTTGTGATAATTTGGTGTAAACTTGGTGTATTTGTGTTGGTACTTGGTTTAAATTGTAGCTGGTCCATAGAGAGTCCATAAATTCACTACCAGTTAAATTCTAGAAGTAAGTCTACAAATTTTGTTCTTCAATTGCATTTTTTGTGGCTTTTTAGGACTCAACGAAAAGCAAACGATTAAAACTAAAATGTGGTCTCAAAATTAAATGTCAGGAGAGTTCATAATGCAGAGTCCGAACATGAAAAATATCTCCCTATTATTTCCCACGACCCCGAAACATCAGTTTGATTACAATTTCTAATTTAAAAAAAAAAACAAAAAAAAGCAATCAGCCATCCTTAAGCATTACTTGGGTTTGATGTTATCATGAGATCTGTATGTGATAATTAGCTATGCCGCGATCCATGTAATGAAAGATTATTTTTGGAGATGTTCACAGATCACACGTGGTGGGAAGTACGGAGGGAGAAAGAAACATGCACGCAGAAAAGATCAAATCTTCCCACACTGTTTAAAGCAAACGGATAGTAGCAGATGGTAATGTGCAACAACACGGAACGCCTGCTTAGTAACAGAGTTTTATTTCACCAATACAGAGCAGCCTGGAGATGAGCCTCGTGCTGCCAGCTTTGATAAGTTCCCCATTAGACTCGCTGTGTGGTGTGTTTGTGTACAGTACGTTTGCACATGCACACTGGGAAGTACGTACACCATTTAGTTCTTATTCCCTGTCGGCGCTGCATTAATAAGCATAATATTCTTCCCAGATTTCCAGGACCTTTTTTATGCTCATCTTCTCTTGTCTTTGTTCACAGCTCGTGTGAAAGGAACCAAATGAGCACGCTCATTTAACTTTATAGGAAGCTCATTTAAATCAGAAGTCCTTTGATCAAAAGGAACTCTTTTGATTTAATGATTAACATTGAAATAAAATAATAACCAACCCTTATTACCAAGTACACCTCTAAAAGCGTTGATGATTACATGTCAGACAAATTACAAGAAAAAATAAATCTCCCTCTAATGCAACTGTTCCTTTCACAATGTTGAGTCACAGGTTTCAGTCACGATGATGGTTGGACTGGATGTTTAAGCTCTGCTGGTTACTGGAAATGAGGAAAGCAGATTTTATTTTGCCACGGTCGCCCTCTAATGACCTGAGCTGCCTCCTGTACTGTGAGCCAGGCAGGCTGGGGGCCTTTCTTACATCTATCACCACAGTCAGAGGGTAATGATACAGGCGAGCCAAGGGGAGGCAGCTGAAGGGCCAGACATCTCCATCTTCCTTCTCAGGAGTCATGCTGACCTACACACACACACACACACACACACTTGGACTTGGATGACATTGTGCAAATCTACTCTCTTTATTACTGTTTCTCCTTTGCCCGCAGTCCTGGAGTACATTTATACATTTCAATTTTCTCTCAGATTCTATAATTACTTTCTTCTCCCTGAGATGGAAAAGATTGACTGTTGTTCTGTTTTGGGTTGGCCCTTTGTTGATATGTTAAAATGTCACCCGCTGTCACTGTGTACTCATTTACTGATTTTTCCATGCTGGTTGGGTGCTGCAGTGGCGTTTTGGATTTTGTCCCAGGGGGAAAAGTCTTTAAAGGTTTAGGAGTAAACAAAAGCAGACTGATATAATTGGACGCTGAGGGTAAATATTATTTCAAATGAGCTCCCCAGAAATCCTGGGAGAAGATGCTGGATATACGCAGGTTTCTCATTAGGATTTGAAATGTGAGAACATTGTGGCTGAAATGCAGTGAAATGATCTCTGTGTCGCTCAGTTATTCTGCCAAATGTGTGATATAACCTTATTTGTACACCTGAAAGCTCTTTGATATTTGAAGACATTTTTCATTATTTAAACTTGTACAATAATACATAATTCTTTAAAAAAAAAAAAACTTCTTTTGTTATTGTTGGGATTCTCCTTTACACCTGGTGATAGTGACTGAGCTACAATGTGCGGTTTTTCTGTGCTCAGACTAATTAGTTATGAGCAGCAATATGTAAAATCCTTCTGCCTGTCTGCTCAAATTAATCTTGAGACAATGAATTTCAAATTATCTCTCTGCCACAGGAGCAAATGAGTTTGATTGTTCGAGTCACTGAAATGTGCATGCATGTATGAATTATTTGTACGATGAATAAAAACAAACAAAATACTGACACTGATGAAGTGACAATTTTACCAGTCACAGCTACACAACGATGTGGAGAGGATTCAGCTCAAAGCATTAATGATCATTTCTCATTTTAAGAACTGGTGTCAAAATAAAAATGGCCTTCAAATTAAAAAGTAATTAAAAGAAAAGAAATTAAAAAGAAATCGATGCAGTTAACTGTTCTGAAATATGAGCTGATGCAAAACTGACTTTTTCATCTGTTTTTTTTTTTTGTTTGGTTTTTTAAAGAGCTGCTGCCTACTTGTATCAAATAGCTCTTTACCCTTTAAACTGAAATCAATAACACTAAGTGAGTGTTCTCTGTTGAATTTCTGCTGCTGTTATTGCGTCCAGTGGGATAGCTCCTTATCGTAAATGCTGACCAGAAACAGGGAGAGGGGTCCAAAAAGCTGCATGCTCCCCCTGTGGGATCATAAAACTTGTTTTTATCTGGACACAGTAAGAAGAAGAGGCAGAAAAAAAGAAAGAAATATGCAGGTTTGTCACAGCCATTCATCTTCTGAGTTTACAGGCTGGAGACAAATTGCTTTCTGTGAAAAAATTAATTGAAATGTAGCACTGAGATAAGTAAAACTAGAACTTTATCTCTATGGTGTATTCTCCAGAGAGCAGTGATAACCACAAACTAACTACTGAACTTTCTCTTCAGTTCTCCCTTACTGTGGACTAACTTCTATTTTATGACCATAGTTTTATAGTCTTTTTAGAACATGTGCTGATTAATATTTTAAAATTGTCTCTTGGGAACTGAAATGGTGATGCCATTAAAAAAAATCAAATCCTTAGCGAATAGATTTATTCAACATGTCAGCTATGAATGGCTGTTGCCATGCCTGTCAAACTGTTTCAGATATTGTGTCAGTCACTTTGTTGCTATAAACCCCCTTCCACCCCTCGGGCTTACATGTGTTCCCTCAATCAGGATCAGAGTTAGACCCTAACTCTCGTATTAAAAAAACAAGGAAGTATGTCATGTATTTTTCTGTTTGTTTGATTGTATATTTAATACACTTTGCTTTAACCACACATCTGAAGTACTGTTGCAACACCACAATTATACATCGAGACTCTTTTGAAAGAGATACAGTTACTTCAGACATACTTATACAACATGTATAGCTGGAAAGTGGACTACAGTGTGACACTGTAAACAACTACAGCATTCTTTGTCTTTTTCATCAGATGGGGTCAGATTTTTAGCCTGTTTGTTGAGCAGCCGTATTAGTGCACAGTGAGACGTGATGTTCAGGCTGTACATTTGCTTATTTTTTCATTGTGATAGACACAGAAATGAACACATTATTGCACTGAGCTACAGAGAGGCAAACGGTCAGACATCAGTGGAAGGAAGCAGGCTCTCAGTCCAGAGAATTTCAGCACTCTGGAGAGCTCCTCGGTAGGCCACATGTATTGAACAGCGTCACCCGACCTGACTGACAGTGTCCTGTTTCAGTGTATTGATTCGTTTAAACTCTGTTCACTGGGTGAACTCCGGCTCATGTTTGACAAGCTCGCCATGAGGGATTTGACTTTGTGTGCGTAATAATTCCTCAGGTTGACCGAGGGCACCTCTTTTATCCCCTCGTTGAAGTCGCAGCTTCTCATTGCGATCTCCAGCTGTTTCTGTCTCTTGTAGAAGAGGGAGAATTTGTTGAAAATGAGCGTAATCGGAAGCACAACTACTAAGATCCCGGCCAGGATGCACGCAGAGGCGGTTAGTTTGCCGGCAATAGACACCGGCACCACATCACCGTATCCCACGGTGGTCATGCTGACGGTGGCCCACCACCAGCATGCCGGAATGGTGGTGAGATCCTCGTTATCCTCTTTCTCCACCGTATAGGCCATGACGGAGAAAAACGACACCCCGACTGCCAAGTAGAGGAGCAAAAGCCCCACTTCTTTGTAGCTGTTCCTGAGTGTGGCTCCCAGGGAGCGGAGCCCCGTGGAGTGACGGGCCAGCTTCAAGATGCGGAAAATTCTCATCAGCCGCAGCACTTGCGCAACGCGTCCTAGATTTGCCAGTGCGGGGCTGCTCTCCACCACCAGGTTTATGAGAAGTGTCAGGTAAAACGGAAGTATGGACACCAGGTCTATCACATTTAACGGATGATCGAAGAAGTGCAGCAGATCTGGCGCCACAACGAACCTGGCCACCAGCTCCAGAGTGAACCAGCCGATGCCAAAATGTTCCACAGATTCGAAACGTGGGTCCTCTGTTGGCTGGCCTTCGCTGTCCAGCAGGCTGAACTCACTCATACTGTTCATGCACATAGTGGCTATGGAGCCGAGCACCACCAGGATGGAGAGGATGCTGATGATGCGGCTGGCCACGGAGTAGCCGGGGTTATCCAGCATCAACCAGATGCGCCTCCGTGCGCTCCCGAACAGCTGCTTATCAAACTTGGAGGCGTCATTGTAAAACTCCAACAGCTCGTCAAAAGATGAAGTGGTGCTTCCTTCATCGCTGCGGTCATCCCAGTCTTCCCGGTCCTGGTCCATTTTCCTACAGTGGTAGGAGCTGCTGCAGCAGGAGTCGATGAAGAACTCGTTAATGCCCCAGTACTCGATCTCCTGACTGAAAGAGAAGATGCACAACTCGGCCATGACGTGCAGCCGCCCCGTGTTGTAAAAATTCAACACGTAGGGAAAGAGCGCTGGGTTCCTGTCGAAGTAAAACTCTTTCTCCGTGTCATCGTAGTCATCGCACAGTTCCAGGATGGACTCTTTAGACTGGCAGTGGAGCAGACGCGCGAGCCTCGTCTCGGGAAACCGGGAGAGAGTGTCCGACTGGAGACGTTTCTTGAAGCCGCCCACGTTGATGCGGATGGCGGCGTTTTCATCCGTGTGAGCCCCGCCGCACGGTTCCCCCAGGACCTGACCTGTCATATCTGGAGAGAGGAATACACAGAGACACACGGAACACAGAGAGACAGAAAGAATGGGCGACAGACGGCAGACACAAAGCGGAAAACACAAGAGGAAGTTTTTGTTTTTCGAACTGCAGTTTTATCAATTCACAGGCTAATAAACCTTGTTTTTAAATGTGAAAGACCAAAGTGATGAGCCTTTGTTAGAGCCACGTGGGTTCTATGAAATAAACGAGAAGAAAACACCAAGGATTTCGGCTTTAGCCGCGCCGAAACAAAGACAACTGTAAGAACTTACTTTAAAGCGCGTCCAGTTCACCGAATCCTCCGGCAAGAAGACTCAACAGCATTTCACCTCCAGTGATGGCACGTTTTAGTTTGTGGGTAACCTGCGCGCCTGCAACAAACGCCGAGACCTTTGTTCACTGGATTCCAGAGAAGCGGCTCTGTGCCAGGTTTATTTGGTAGAGGTGGACGCCTATTTCAAGCGCAGTCGGCGCGATATCAAATATAATTTCGCCTCCAGGCAAAGATCTTCAAATATACCCGAAGGCTTGTTGTAGATGGCAGCCCTTACATCCTTCATCCATCGGGCTTTCCTCCTCCTCCTGCTACAGGTATCGGCTACACTTATCACAGGAAATTCTGAGCACCATAGGAACTGATACACGCCCTGGCAGACGCTTTTATTTCTGCGAGGGAATTCCTCTCTCTCTCTCTCTCTCTCACTCTCCTTTCTATCTGTTGCTGAGCAGCAACACGTAGCTCTCCCTCTGCACCGCCCTCCCAAAGTGATCTCAGCATCACTGTGCTGAAGGGCGAGGTGCAGCAAATGTGGTAGCATATAGGTTTGATGTTGTTACCGTAATAAAAACGGACACACACACACAAACACACACACACACGGTATTCATATCTTGTGGGGACATTTAATTGACATAATGCTTTCCCTAGCCCCTTACTCTAACTCTAACCATGAAAAATGGATGCCTAACCCTAACCGTAACCTTGTCACTAAAACCATATTTTGAGTCTTAAAAATCCCTTCAAACTTGAGGGGACTGGATTTTGACCCCCATAATGGCTGTTGGTCCCCACAAGTATAGTAAACTTCCAATTTTTGATCCCCACAAAGATATAAATACACACTCACAAACACACACACACACACACACACACACACACACACACACCATTCAGCTAACATAAATGAAAAAAAAAAGAAAATCTTTAAATGGCCAAAATAGCCATAAATATGTCCTGATGTTTATGACTGTTATAGCTCCAGCCTCATTTCATGTGACTCGTTTTTGTCTTGCTAACTAGATAAATGCACACACCCTAAAATTCACTTTCCGATTTTGTAAGAATTCTCAAGGCCCAAACTGAGAAAGCCAAAGTAAGGCCTTCAGTTTCTAGTGCATCAAATTTCTAAAGCTCCATCAACATCACAGAAGACACCAAAATAATAGACCGAGAAGAAACTATCATGATGAGTAAAATGAACTGGGTTTCCAAAATCTCGAGGCTGTCTGCTCATGTTAGGCTGAAATAGCCCTTTTTGAACTAGAGAGAAACCTTGTACGCGTCCTGAATGCCCTCTGTTGTTATTTTTGCACAGATGTATGATGGTATGTTACACATGCACATCGATGCCCTGATGTAAAAGGTCACAATTGATTGCTGAGTCTGTTCCCCCTGATCAGACACATTCATTCATGTGGTGTTAATGATAAATGCCACCAACAGATTTATGACATTCAACCCTCACCAATATCTCCCAACTGAAACATCTGTTGCTGTTTACTAATATCACTGGTGTATGTGGGAACTATGATCTCCGAGCTGATGAAGAAAGCACGTATGATGTCTCAACACAGAGCACCTCCACCTCCCGAATCTCCTTTTATCAATTCAGTGGCGACATCATTAACAGCTCTGTCTGGCAGAACACAAAGCCAGTGTTAAAGCTGTGGCCTTGCCCAGCATCCCTGGTTTTATTGATTAAGAGCTGAAGGTTTGGTCTCACACATGGCAGCATGTCTAGTGCCTGCAGAGAAAAAGCTGCCTTGTCTTGGGCGAATTCTTAGTGGTATACCATCAGTTAGGTCTTTGTCACGAGAGATTTTGCACATAAAAAAGGTATGATGCAGATAAATTGTTTGTGGCTAAGCTGTCGAATCAATCCACAAGAAAAATAGAGCATTATTGGTTTGTGCTGTTTGAAGTTTTCCATCGCAGCACAAACTTATAAGTTGCCGCTATAAAGCTCTGTTGAATCTAGTGAAAGCTTTGACAGCATCTACTTCTCCCCCAGCTCGTGCCACTGCCATCGTTTCAGCTTTCGTTCTTTCCAGCATCATTTACTGGCCATCTTGTTGAAGATACCGGGCCTTAGTTCCAATTTGAAATACATTTAGGCGCATTGGATGCAATTTCCTACTCGCTGTATTGTATTGCAGCACTTGTTTAGAAATATAATGGCCACAGGCAGCACTGGAACTGTTTACACCTAAATAAGATCTTTCACTGCCATATTTTTCCCCAAGCACCCAGAACATTAATATTTCATCACGTTTTTTTTGCCCAACAATTGGAGCTTAACATGAGTGTGCAAACCCATGAGACTGCCTGAACAGATTGGGTCTTTACAGTTTCTTTCATGCACTGCATTCTCATTCTGCTTTTAGCGTTTTATGAAAACCAAAAAAGTGCTCTATATGACGGTATTATAGATCATCTTGTGGGCCTCTGCAGATCCTTGACACCCTCTCACAGCAGCTCTGCAGGATTTGGAAAGCTTAACAAGAGCCTCGAAAGGACAAACAACCACTCTCTGCTGATTACAATATTGCAAAATTACAGACTTTCTCTTTTCGCTTGTGGGATCCATCTGTGTTTGCATGGGAATGTAGTGCTGTGGGTATAATCCTATTTGGTCTATCATTATCATCATTCAGCAGGATCTCATTGACTGCCTCAGTATCATCCTCTGTTGACTGTGATTCCTTGTTTTTTGTAGTCTGTATTATTTGATTATTTCTTATAGTATTTCCTCTCACTGTGCAGGAGTGCCTTTTAAAGCTAATGTATTCAGCAACATGTCTTTGTATTTGGATGGCTTTAGATGTCAGCATCTTGGGATTAGAGGGCAGTCAGTTTTATTTGTGTGTGTGTGAACACGTGTTGGAAAAGGCCCATTTTCTGTGCAGGGTATCTGATTTAGGTGATAATATAGGTGCCTCCTCACTCTGCAAGCTTGATCGGTCTTGAATGCTATCTCCGACAGCACACACATACACCTCCCTGGATTTAATTAACGTTGGTGAGCAAGCTTGATGTTTGTAATAGCAAATGACGTTAGGACTTTGTTCAGGATTACTGGGGCGGTTTTGTGCTAAATTATTTGTGATAAAAGACTATCATTTGCCGATTATTCACCTTCTGCTTTTCATCAGAACAGGCCGCTTTTGGTTCATTTTTCACTCGCATGGTTGAGTTTAATGTGCTGCTTTTGTAGCAGATGAACTATTGGCCGTAACTTGTTCCTCAACAAGTCTCTTTAGATCTTCTGTCTCGATGAAAGCAGATCGCACTTTCTAGATCAATCCTTAAGTCTCATTTTTCATTCCATGTTTGGTTTAGTCAGCTATTAGAAACCTGCAAAGGTGGAGGAAGTACTATCCACTCCCAGTACACTGAAGTAACGATACACAAGTGAAAAAGTGAACGATCTTTATTTATGAAAAGTATTATCAGAGTATGAAGTGTAAAATCTGCATAAAAAATGTCTCTTGCAGTTGCCTTACATCGGGATATCAGCACCAGTGCATCTGTGATTTAATGTCTTTGGTGTTGTTGCAGATTGAGGTGGGAATTATTAGACCGCTGTTTACAGTTAGGCAGTTTAGTCTAAAAGGTCAGGCTGTCTCCAAAGGCTCACAAGACACATGAGAGGGCTTCTGACATGATTAATGACAGCACATCACAGGGACATGTTTCTAATCACTTTGGGGATTTTTGTCTATTTGTTGCAGTTGCTTGTAAAATGCAGAAAATGTGCTTTCATAGGCAAACATATTTTATAATCACCTAAAAAAGTTTAGAGAATTGTCTCCCTGACATCCAAAATACATTCACAGAGGCCAAACGGGAGCCTAAAAGGTCAGGCTTTCTCCAACGACAGCTACTTTTTTGGTAAGAGATAATGAGCTAAAAGGTCAAAATCCACTCATAAGTTTGTGATTTTATATGCATTCACATAAAATCATAAACTAGACTGTTTAAGAACTGTCAAATAAATGATGTGAGGCACATATTTTGCTCTGAAATACCATACTTGGATAAATATATTCCTGTACTTTAAACTCTGACAAACAACAGTTCAAATATCTAGATACAGTGAACTGTAGTTCAGTCAGCTGGGTGGGTTTTTCAGTTACTGGCTCTTCAGGAGGAGCAAAAACCGTGACAAAAAACATATATATACACATATATGCAGGCCTTTGTTTTTCAAAGTCTCAATAAAATGCCTCCTGAACTTTAAATCACTCCCATTTTCATTCTGTGCACTCTTGGTGAGCTTTCATTCACATCTCATATCTTTTGATGGAGCTATAAATGTAATCATAAAATAATAGACAGCTTTATTTTTATGTCTTAACCAAAACAGCTGAACAGTAGATAAAGAAAATAAAATGTCCTCTGCATTAAAATGCTTGACAGCTTGAATTTTAAGCCCCGACTTTAAATCATAAGAAACAGAGTTTGGCATGTGCCTTCAGTGTATTACTGATATTAAATAAAGTCATGAAGAATTTCTAAATGGTCGATATATTAGTTTGGTAAAATCCGCGGAAACTGATGATTTAGTGCCAATATGTTTCAGTCAAGCTGATGTTCAGACAAACCTTTGAGACAATTTACAGTGTGTCTGAATTAAATACAGAGCTGTTAATCATTCTGTCAGTTTCAATTCTTCAACTTTGAATTTCATATTCAGTAATCATACCCACATGGTCGAGATGAGGCGGTCCATTTATCTCCTAGGAGAGACATTTTCTGCTGCCTATTGGTAAGCGAGCTAATTTGAAGAAGATAAAGCAAGGTGTAGATAAATGCATGGAGAGGAGAGAATGAGAACGAGACAGACATCAAGGAAAGAAAAACATATGGCTGCCGTTATCTGTCTATTCTTTCTTTTAAAGCCTGAGGTGCAGGCTCAAGTGTGAGCGTGTAGGAGTTTTTGTGTCTGTGTTGACTAAATCTGCTGCTCCCTATCTTTTGCTTGGCTGCCTTTATCTCTCTTTCCTTTGCTTTCTTTCCCAAACCTCACTGTTTTTATGTGTCTCTCTTAACATTTTATATCCCTCTTTTCCCCCTTCACATATATCTTTTATTCTTCATCCATATCTTTCCCCGCTTCAGTCTGCCAACATCTTTTTCTATTAGAGGTCAGAGTTCAACAGTGTGTTGACCTCATCTTAGACTGAAAACATCAGTGTGTCATCTGAAGCCTCGCTGGGGGGGGACTCAGCAACCACTGGGGAAAATGTCACGGCCCTGTATCCATGACAAAGGTTGTCATTCAAAGCTCACTCGGAATCTCTGCCAGCACTGATGGATAAACCAGCAGGGTCCTAGGAGATTTATGGAAATAGTAAAGAGGGAGAACCTATTTAGTCATGTTATTTCAACATGTGAAATAAAATGTGCTTTCAATCGTCTTCCACTTCACGCCACAGTAATCACATCAAACGGCTCTTGATTATTATGGCAGAGAGAGCTGGCTGACTCCGGACAGAGCGCAGACAGAGAAGGAGCAGGATGAATACAGATGGAAATCGGAGACGCTTATTCTTCTGCTTCCAGCTCTGAGAGTATGAGTGTAAGTTGAAGTCCAGTAATTATACATAAAACATATTAAACACATTACTAAGCCTGTGTCCATCTGGCTGGAGTCTACACGCTGAACATGGCGAGCACAAATTGGCTCAGGTATCAAGCATTAACATGGAATAATGTGGAACACTTGCAGCATGTTGACCTACATACAGACTCAGATACATGATAGTAATTGGAACAATAACATATTGTGCACAAGGTAGAGGTCTGCCCACACAAGGAAATGAGTGTTTAGTGCACAGATACCAGTGTTTATTTCTGCGCTTCACCTTTATGTAGTTCTGGGTTTAGTCAGATGGGAGCTGGTCCACCGCATCTTTCACATTAAAACACTGACTGTCTTCAACCCTTTAATGATGTGGAGACTTCTCGTATTTAGATGCTGTTGCTATGTTTTCATCTACTTTGAGTCCATTACTAATGCTGCTCAGTGTTATACAGATGATAAACATTACCAGTAAACTACACAGGCTCTGCTCGGGAATCTGACCGGCCACCACAAATTACCAAAGTGAGGAGGAGGAGATAGTTGGTGTGTAAACCAATTATTATTTCTTGACAACCACAGAATACTTCAGAATAACTTTATAATACATCTTATTGAAACTGATTTGCACGAAAAGCTTCTAAGTTGTTTAATTGCCTTTTTTAAAAAAAAAAAAAAATCAGTTATAAGTGTATTGATACCAAGAATGAGTTTTTTAATGGTACATTTTATAACTGTTTGTAAGATCTGTCTCTCAATGCAAGTGTCCAGTACTGGATATCAAGATGCAAACTGCAGTAATTTGTCACTAATTGTGTCTGATGTTAGCAATGTGCCAATCAATATATGAGGTCAACCTGAGAGTTTTAAATGTGACCATAGGTGACCATATTAAGGATACCTGGTCTTACTGACATCACACAGTGAGAAAACCATGTCTGGAAAAGAGCAATCTTAAGTCTGAACCTTTGGCTTATGTTCAATATGAGAATCCATTATTTTAATAGTGTCTGTAAATGACAGGGATGAAAGAAAAACAGCATATTCAGTCCATTTTAAAGACATTTTTGCAGCTATAAATATCATAGTTCCCTCTGATCATGAAAAGCATGTATATGTGTCAAGACAGACAGCTCATACTCAAAAGAAGGCAGCAGCCCCATCTGCACAAGCTAATTTTGTTTGTGCAGAGACAAACACTCTTCTCTTCACAGACGTGGATCAGAAAGATGCCACAAAAGACGACACACCGATGTATCTCAGTTCAACCCTTTGACTGGGATGTGGGGCTACTCACAGCTGGACCCAGACTGAATAGAGATTAGATGCGGTCCTACTGATGTAGCCGGACTTGTCTGCATGCCCATTTGTTATGATGATTCTTATTTATTTATTTATTTATTTGATCTTTCTTTCAGCTGCTGATGAGGTTTCCAAAGGGGTGATGAAGAGCGAATAGGAAGAGATTGCAAATTCAGGCACAATGACACACCTGTTGTCCGTAGGTGAGAACATTACCAGCCTAATTAGAAGAGGGACATCATGTGGCTCTAATCAGATGCGCTGTCGAACCATCTGCAAAACTGCCACTCTCTCTCTCTCTGTGGCCAGCAGGTGGCAACATGTTTAACAAAAACTGGAGCGCTGACATAAGATAAGATAAGATAACCTTTATTAGTCCCACACGTGGGAAATTTGTTTTGTCACAGCAGGAAGTGGACAGTGCAAAAGTTATGAGGCAAAAATTAGGATACAATAAGAATAAATACAGTACACAACTGTACAGAATAGAATAAAATAAAATAAAATACTATATACAGTAGAATAAAATAAAATAAATATACAATAAGATAAAAATAGAATACAAATGCTATATACAACTGAGTAAAAATACAACGATGACAGAAAAGATTATTGCACTTAGTGTTATTGCACATGTGTGGATGTGTGTGTTTGATCAGTTAAAGTCTTTATTGTGGAGTCTGACAGCAGTGGGGAGGAAAGACCTGCGAAATCTCTCCGTCCCACACCGTGGGTGCCGCAGTCTCCCACTGAAGGAGCTGCTCAGTGCTGTCACAGTCTGCTGCATGGGGTGGGAGATGTTGTCCAACAGTGATGACAGCTTAGCCACCATTCTCCTGTCACTCACCACCTCCACTGGGTCCAGAGGGCATCCTAGAACAGAGCTGGCCCTTCGGATCAGCCTGTTCAGTCTCTTCCTGTCCCCGGCAGAGATGCTGCCGCCCCAGCAGACCACACCATAAAAGACAGCAGAAGCCACCACAGAGTCATAGAAGGTCTTCAGGAGTGGGCCCTCCACTCCAAACGACCTGAGTCTCCGCAGCAGGTACAGCCTGCTCTGCCCTTTCCTGTAGAGGGCGTCTGAGTTATGAGTCCAGTCCAGTCTGTTGTTCAGATGAACACCAAGGTACCTGTAGCTGTCCACAGCCTCAATGTCCATACCTTGGATGTTCAGTGGTTGCAGTGGAGAATGCTTGTGCCTGCGGAAGTCTACCACCAGCTCCTTGGTTTTACTGGCGTTGATCTGGCGGTAGTTCAGCTGGCACCAGTCCACAAAGTCTTGGGTCAGTCCTCTGTACTCCTTGTCGTCCCCATCAGTGATGAGGCCGACTATTGCAGAGTCATCAGAGAACTTCTGCAGGAAGCACTGGGTGGAGTTGTGGGAGAAGTCTGCAGTGTAGATGATGAAGAGGAACGGAGCCAGAACCGTTCCCTGTGGGGCCCCCGTACTGCAGACGACCCTGTCCGACACACAGCCCTGAGTCCTCACATACTGTGGTCGGTCGGTGAGGTAGTCCAAAATCCAGGTAGTGAGGTGATGGTCCACTCCAGAGTTCACCAGCTTGTCCTTTAGAACCGAGGGAAGAATAGTGTTAAAGGCACTGGAGAAATCAAAGAACATGATTCTCACAGTGCTTCCAGCGGTCTCCAGGTGAGCGAGGGAACGATGTAGGAGGTGAATGACGGCATCATCCGCTCCAATGCCAGGCTGGTAGGCAAACTGAAGTGGGTCCAGTGATGAGCTCACCAGGCGCCGAAGCTGAGCCAGGACCAACCGCTCCAGGGTCTTCATCAGGTGGGATGTCAGAGCCACCGGCCTGTAGCTGTTGAGGTCCTTGGGGCGTGAAGTCTTTGGCACTGGTACAACACAGGAGGTTTTCCAGAGCTGTGGGACTCTTCCCAGCCTCAGGCTCAGGTTGAAGAGGTGCTCCATCACCCCACACAGTTGGTCCGCGCAGGACCTGACGACCCTCGAGCTGATGCCATCTGGGCCCGCTGCCTTCTTGCCATTAATCCTCCTCAGTTCCCTCCTAACCTGGGTGGTTGAGAGAGACAGGCTGGAGCCTTGTGTTGAGTGTGTATTGGATGCTGTTGTTGGGGGTGGGGAGGAGTAAGCAGGGTGAATAGAGGAGGTGTGAAGTGTCTGAGGTGTCAGAGGTGGAACAGCAGCAGTGGGGGTGGGTGAGTCTGCAGCCGATGTTGCAGACTGCCTCATGGCTGAATCAAATCATGCCAACTTGTTTGGATTTCAGGAGAATTAGTATTTCAACTTGTACCCCATCTTAATACACATTTCGACGCACTAAACCAAACAGGACAGCGGCTTGGTGTTTGTCTTCGTCAAACTTCTATCCTTTAACGAGAAGCTTGCGCATGGCAAGTCCCGACCCAGTGGGTTCAATACTACTGCCAAGCAGAAAGTTAAATTCACTTTTCATTTAAACCCAAACACTATAAATCTTCAGGTCATGGGCCCATTTCAGTCGAGCCTGAAACAAAAACAAGCGAAATCTCTAACTTTACAATCAGTTGGATTCTGTTTACTTCCATTCTAAGCCATCTGATCGATAATGACGCATCAGTCTCGCATCAAAGTGAATGTGTCCCAGTATCTGCGGTCAGTGCGCTGCTTTGTGTGCGCGACGAGAACTGCGGCTTTCCTGATGCCTACTTCAAGTCCACAGTTATGTCGTACATCAGAGCGTCTAACCGCCAATGAACATGAACGCAGCGGGGCTCGAAACAAACAATCTGCTGTTTGTCTTGCTGCTTCCAATCCCATCGTCACAGAAGTGATGAGCACAAGTAAAACATAAAAACGATGCACATGTTTGTTTGCTTTTTTCGATGACTTGTTAATTTAAAAGTCTATTTTCCCGATCGTACCTGAAGCCATCACCAACTCCTGATTCCTGTCCCCAACAATGAAGAACTTTTACCCTCCGAGTTTCCACTGAAGCGACAAGGACGTGTGGGATGCCTGGGACGGGATGAGGTGAAAGTCAGATGTAACGCCAAACATGTGAAGAAGAAAGGAATCGCGACAAAACAGTGTTTCCTTTTTACGTGATATGGAAAAAATGGCGAATTCAAGTTCTTCTCATGTGTTTCCTTCCTTGACCCCGGCTCTGGCTCACCGCGCAGAGGTCCTGGAAAATCCGCTTCAGGTGAGTTTGTTTAACTTTGAAACGTTTTGGCAAGGTGAGATTAAAAAATAATATTTAAAAAAAAAAACTTTCATAAGATGTATAAGTCACAAGCTTACAGGTAACTTGTTCTAATTTAACAAAAACCTAAAAACACAGAATGCGTCGTAAATTTAAAAGAAAACCATTTATTTATTTATTTTTCAATCTCTGTTCTACAGTATGAGCCATATTCTGTGCACCGTAGTTATATTTTTGCCCGCTTGTAATATAAATGATATTGAGCCTGTTCCAGCTGCAGCTGCGGAGATGAGAGGAAAACTTTTTTAATTTTCAGAAACTTCACTTTTTAAACTCCATTTAGAGCAGAAATTTGCACTCCAATATCCGAGAGAAGATTTAGTTAGTGCCTAAAAAAATTATCTTGAAAGTCAAAGTATAACCTCAGCCTCTAAAGCTCTTTAGGTAATGAGCACTCAGTGTGGATGAGGAATCTAGACAGGGCAGAGATCTATTGGTGCTGGCACCTGTCACAACTATTTTTTAAAGCAATCATGACTAAATCATTGCGTTGAAAGGCTCTCTCTTTCTTTTGAACTTTTTAACTTTGTCAAGTGGGTTCGATTAATCTGTCCATTAAACAGAGTATGCAGACTGCGTGCACTTCTGTTTGTGTGTGATAATAAAAAGCAATTTCCTTGATTGTGTGTGTGCAAACGTCCTGTTATGTTATGCCAGTCCTCTTTCCTCCCACTCTTATGTAACCACACATTCTTCTCACCCTCATTTTCCCCTGTCACTGTGTTTCGCCGTGTTTCCTAATTGTGACATTACCACTGGGGGCCAGAGAGAGAAAGGGTAGCAGAGGAGGACTGAGAGGCGTGAGTAATGAGTAATGACCCATTGGTGGGTTGTGAGAGAATAGATCTACTGTAAGAGTTCTGAACAGCTGGCTAATGGTCCCAGCTCCCCCTCTGTCCATGGCTATCCACCATCCCACAGAGCATCTCAGGATGGGGACAATATCTGTCTGTGTCACACTTTGACAGCGTTTTAGAAGTGAAAAAATGCTGCTGTAAAAAATGATGATGATTTGTCATCTTGGTTATACTTCACAAATGAGACTTATTCCCAGTATCTTTGAAAGATAGCTACTTCCAGTGATGTGGTCCGTTATGTTAGGTAATAGAGGATGGGTAATATTTCCTAAGAATTTCTTTACCAGTTTTTGCCTTATTGGAGTTAGTGTGGGTAATAGCGGGCAGCGGAGCTTCCAGGCTGATTCAGTCTATGGACAAAGCTGTTCACTTTAAGCTTATTCAAACTCGACAACTGTATTTTATCTTTGAAAATTGCAGAATGCATGTGCTGCTGAACTAAATACTGCCAATTTCTATTGGAGGTAAAAGAGGTGGGTGATGGGAGACCTGTACAGAATCTGCTGACAGCAGATAGCACAGCGCAACAGTAAACCCAAAATTAATGTCCAGTATACAAGAGATTAGATTTTAACAGATAGGACTTACACATTTTCTCCCTCAAATAATAAAAAAGAATACATTTTAAAGATCTAATTCCTGGACCTCTTCTCAGCACTATTACTTGCAGAGATCTATAGCCAGCTGTGTTATTTATCCTGGCTCTAGATCCTGATCAGAGCCTTTACTCAGTAAACATACGGTTTAAGGTTAAATGTGACGCAATCCACAAATAGATTTTGATAATGGTATTAAAATGTCTGTTTTCTTTCTACTACTGGTATCCATGTTTCTTCTGTACCCACCACTCACCCGGAGCAGAAACTGAAGGGCTGCATCCAGAGATCAGCCCATCCCAGTGAGTGACAGATCCCTATTGTCAGTGGACACAAAGGACCGTGCTGTCTGTACGTCTGTCGGTCTTTCTCATTGTTGGTCAGTGTCCTAGTGAGGAGGAGGAGGAGGATCAGTGCTATCAGGCCCTTCATCAGCCTTCAGATCCATTCAGATTTAAATTCTTTTACTCAGAACAGTCACATGTAGTTTCCGGGTTCTGGTCTAATCCACTAATTGGAGTTTGCTCTGTGCTTATGAAACGTTCCTTAGCAAAAGAAGCTCAGGCTGTCTTATCTCTGACATTTAAGTAATGGAGTTTATACAACACACGGCCCACAATTGGTGGTAAATTCCCTCATTGTGTCTCGATGATGAATGTTCTCACGCACAGAGTTAGAGCCCACTTTTCCTTTTGCTGATAGCGATATTCACACTTGCTGGACTGCTGCAGTGGGAATCCTTCTTGAGTTTGTGTCATTGTAACTTTTAAAAGCACAAGAATCTTTATTTGATACTTTGCCTTTCTCACAGCCAGTATCAGTATCAGCTTATTGAATCCAGCCCTCACAATAATCGTAGCACTTCTTGTTAAATCTGGCAGCAACATTAAAAACTAAACATGCTGCTCAGGGGCTGCATTATTGTGTTGCTTGCCAGTTAAGTTGTCAGCTCTTCAGAATCATTTGCTCTGAAATTATGTGCAATCGAATTCCTTGACTGTAACAAACAAATTACATTTTGAGGAAGCTAAAATAAGACCGCAGTAAAAGCAGATTTCTATTTTGGATGGCCTCAAACAACCTGTAATTACAGAGGACGGGAAAGACAAGAACTTCTGGATACCTGCTATTGTCCAAACATAGATGCAGTGGAAGGAGGCGTATATAGATCCTTTACTTAAGTGAAAATAAAAATACCAAAATGTTTAATTGCTCTTTTATACTGATAAAATCACAAAGAACAACACAGGTTTCTAGATCCTGAAAGTCTGACAGTCTTACTGCTATTATAATCATTCAGCGATGAAAACCTCACAACCATATCCTAGAATTCCTTGAGAGTAGCCCACTGAATATATGGACAGTACCAAAATACTCTGCTCAGAGGCACTGTTAATAAAACTCTGGCCAGTATAATTAAGCAGCTGATATTACTATTACCCTGCTGATAAACATCATTACCAACATGGGAACCCATCAGCCAAGATTTCAGCTCTTCCAGAAGAGATTTGGGCAAATAATTCACATTTCATGCACCCACTGTTAGGATATGTTTTAAAAAGCTAAATGGCTGAAACCAGATGATAGCCAGCACTTCCTATATGGCTGTTTTTCAGATGTTTTTCCTCTTTTTTTCCCTCTACGTTAAATGTTTAAACTGCTCAAACGTGATCAATCAGTACTGCCTGGACAAAAACAGAAACCAAAAGCCTCCAGTATCGAAAACTGTTCCTTGCCTACAAATTCTGCATATTTATGTGCAAATATCTCTTCTTAATGCACTTGGATATAAATGTAATACAGTATAAGCATAGCACAAAATGGACAGGCTCAACTAAATTCAGATATTTTAAATAATGTAGTTGAGTAAATGTAAGTGATTATTTCTACTTCTTTACGCGTTAACTGTCCTTATATTAAAATAAAGTAAGATGAAGAATGTGCAGCAGTTTAAACGGTGCTGTGGTGTGAAGTGTGTCGCTTTCCTTAAAGTGCGTAATGTTTGCTAAGCAAGTCAGCCAACAAAAGACACTCCCAGTATACCAGCCTCGCCTGATCCAGCAGCTTTGTTTGCTCTTCCTCTGACAGGAAAAGTCTCTCCCTTTTAACCCTCCCTCCCTTTCTCACTTGCTCTCCTGCTTCTCTTCTCTCACACTCTCGCATGAATTTGTCTCCCTCGGTGGGAAGAGCATTAGGCTCCTGCAGCCTTGAGTCTTGGCCTTGATTCCCGCAGTGACCACCTGTACCGCAAATGCACACCCTCCAACTTTACACCAACAAACGAGAGGAATGATTTATTATGATAAGGCTGAAAACACTTGCTGGTCAGCTTAATATGAAGTGAATGAATCCAATAGAAGTTAAGATGAATCCTTCCTCACATTTCAAATTGCTATCTCCTGTGTGAAGTCTGTGGAATGAACTGTCCTCAGGCTGCACATCCACCACCACGTATTCTTAACACACTGTTTCTCACGCACGCACACACACGCACCCACGCACAGTTAAACACCCTGTTCTGCCCCCGGCTTCTCTCAGCATTAACCTGCAGCTTCCCCATGGGCTCAGTAACAGCAGCGGCAGGGAGCCACTCACACTCTCTCCTGCAGAGCTTGACAAGGTTATTGATCTTGGTTTAGTGTACAGACCACAGCTGCCTGATAGGTGTCTGATCATAAATTACTAGGGTCATATTCTTCTCCCGTACAGTCGGGAGTCACAGTCCACTCTCCCCGTCAGTCTGTATGCCATATCATTAGAGGACGCCGTCTATCACTTCACACCCACACACACAAGTTCAGGCTTTTTACCTATCAGTCCCCTAGGAAACTCATCAGCAAGCCGCCCATCTCCTCCCCTCCTCCCCCCAAATCCTGTTTACCTCTCCTACTCTGCAATCATCGTGCAAGTGTAGAAAAACACACATGAACTAAATCCGGTTTAGCACTAGCGTCCTCGCTGTAGGTTCCAGGTGAGTGATCTCATCCAGCTTGGTGCCAAAGTGAAAAGGGAGAGAGAGGGTGAAGAGAAGATGGGCTTGAAAGAGAGACGCGAGAGAAAAACTGGACTGTAATGTGGTGGTTTTGAATGAAAAATTACTCATAAGTCCCCTAGACTTCAATTTCTTATCAAGCTGGCGAGGAGCTGATATGCTGAGTTATGAAATAAAAAGTAGTAGTTTTTAGGAGTGCCATGAGCAGATAAGTCAAAACTAATTGAAAGTTGGCTGTAGGTTTTCTTATAGCTTCATATCTACTCTGGTGCTTAAAAGTAAGGAACACACTTTTGTCTTTTCCTTGTAGACTAACAGCTGATCAGAGTTTTCAAAGGGACCCATGTTGTAATTGACCAGTCTCATCAATATGGATTTATCATAGGCTTTATATGGATTCACTTGACATTTTATTCAGACATCAGTGTCGCTATAGGGTAACATTGCAGTATCAATCCTCTGGGTTTTCTTCAGGCGCCTTTACCGATTTAAATAGTTAATTTGCCCTCCAAAACCTCTCAGTGGGACTTTGCGTTGCTTTCTTACTTGCTCTGACTAGTGTATTTAACTAGGGTTTGCAGCTGTGAGTTGTCCTGAACCTGACTGCTGTGTCAAGGGCAAGGACAGCTGAACCGCAAGGAAATCAGGTGTGTGAGCTTGTCGCCACATGTGTATCCAAGACACGCATCATGATGCAGTTCACTGGGAGTAGGAGTGGCTAATGGTTCATTAGATGGGCAGAGGGGTTGTCAGGATGATCGTGGAAATATCTGTGTTGCTCTACTGTTCCTGGTGTCATTATTATCTGTAATGTGCTCTGCAGTGTTGTTTACACGTCCACACTGTTATACAAATAGTCAGTATATGTGAATGATTACTGGTAAGTGATGTGCATGAAGCAATTTAGTCAGACATTCCTGACAGTTTTCTGGTAAGTCAGACACCATTAATAGAGAAATGATGTCCGCCAGTGAATTCCATGGAGCGAGAAACAGTTTTTTTCTAATTTATTTTTGTGCCTAATTCATTTGATCATAAGTAAAATCACAGTCAGTCTCCATTAGTCTTTAAATATATAAATTACACTAAAAAGGATACTCTCCTCAGAGCAGCTGCTGTTGTTGTGTGCGTGCATTCAGTCTCAGTTAGTTATGTTTATCTGATTTTGGTATGAAGCATGATTCGAGGATGTCATTACACCGTCACTAAATATTTGAAAGTTAGAGCTTAATAAAAGGATCTGAGCTCCATTATCTTGTTCAAATATTAAACTTAATGAACCTATTTCAGGTCTGCAGCAGGCTCGAGTTAAATCTTAGAAGAAGTGACGGTAGTTTAGGTTATTTGTTGTGCACACAGATAAACTAAACCACAGTGAGCAGCTTTTCTGACAACAGAGCAAAGGAGCGCTTTGGCCTAAAAGATGCAGTATAAATTCATGCTCCACATTAAAACTGCAAACAAGCAGCATTTTATTGTCTTTGCTAGAATACAGTGTTTCTTATAACCTCGGCCTTTATTGCTAAACAAACATGAAAGTGTATGACTCATAATTGTGCTGGAGTCATATTATGTATGATATCCCGTCGACCTTAACGCACCACTTTATGTTTTTATAGGACTTTTTATTTTTTGGTTTTGAACTGGATAGGTAGCACACTAAGGCAGGTAAGGAAAACATCATTTTAACCTGTATTTCGTGGATGTTTACTCTCATGTTTTCATGTGGTGCTCCTGTGTATGCTTCCATGTATTCTCTGAGCCTGGCAGTAAGAGTAGAGGATTGCTGATATTTCCATTGTTTGCACGATGAATTGCGACTTATGCTTTAATGTAAATAATCATCACAGCTATTCCCTCTCAGTCTGGCAAAGAGATGCTTCATATTGTCACTGAGGATTTCTAATGATGCGCACTGATGGACAATAGGCGACCTCTGGATCGTGCGGTACTGAGCAGCTGTTTTTGGAGCTGTGTTTGGAGACCAGAGGAATTAATTTACACTCCATTCACTCCCGTGTCCTTTGACCACGGCGGTGTTATCTTATTGTCAACAACATCAGATGGATAATACTGACAATAACCCACTGTCTGTCTTATCAGACAGAATGGGCCACTGAACCTGAACATTAATACTTATTTCCTTTTTTTAAAATCTATTGTTGCTGCATGTGATTAAATTTCCCTCTTATTCTCCACCTCTCTTGTTTCTCATCCCATTGTTTTAACTCCCATCACCATCCACCTTCTCCTTGTCCATCCTCCACCTCTCTTCCATAAAGCAATTTCAAGGGATAAATGCTTGGCTGCGCTTTCTTTTACTTCTTCAAGAGTGATTGAGTTCTCTTCTTTAGGTTTTATCCTTCACATTCCACCCCCACTCTGTGCTATCGTTCCTTTATAAACTTTGTCCACCCACAGCCAACGGCATGTTAATAACCCAGAATTCAATTTTCTTTTGGCATTCATTTTCCTGGGATATATCAGGGACAAAACAGCCAAGTATACTGTTCCAGCACTTTAAGTGAATGTGTCCCGTTTCTCCCTCCATCACTTATACACCTACTCTGAGGAAAATTTGCTACAAACATCTGATGATACTTTTTTTTTGTTTTAATTAAGGTTGCACTAAAATTGAATTTGGCTGTTTTATATAGCAGTTTTACTTTGGGTGTCTCAAAATCTTTGTATTTAGTTACCCAAAAAGCCCTGCATAGTTTGAAATTATTGTATTTATGGTGTACAGTGAGACATCCACTTTTCCTTATTGTTCAGGATAAATTGCAGCTTTTGCTAAAATGCTAGTTTCTTGATGTGGATGCTATTTGCAAGTCAGAAAGTCCTAAATGCAGTATTTACAATACAAAATGAATCCTGGGAAAGTGTTACTGTGAGTATGTTGGTGTGCAAACACTAAAGATGGTAAACATGATAGTTATAGTTGAGAATCTCCATTTTTGCCTTTGTCAGCTTGAGTGTGATATTCCCAGAACTTTGTGTGTTTATTTGTCTGAAGGTGTGCACCAGCCTACATCCAGATATTAGTGAGGTGTCAGATATTGTGTGATTGGATTGTTTTCATTTTTTGGCATATCTGTGTCAAATGTCTGTTTGCTGTTTTTGTTTTGTTCTTTTACTACGTGTGAGAATACAGATTTCGGTGTTACGAAACCTTAGAAGCCTCTGTTCCACAGGAGTACAAACAATATCTACACACACAGTTGTGTCTTTGAACACAACACCAATGGAGCAACGCTCTCTGTGGTTGTCATGAAAATGACAGATGCGACAGCTGGAGGGAAGACTTGCGAGAAGTATTATGGGGTGTTTGGAGTCGTGTGACAACTAGAGCATCACCTAATCCTCTGTCTATTTACTGTTTGTTTCCACAGACTTATCTCCTGGGAATCATCATCTCTATATGTGGGAATGTCCTCATCAGCATCTCGCTCAACATACAGGTAGGAAACACTGGAATCCAGCTGTATGACAGACACTCAGCACAGTAGGCGTTTAGCTCCTGTAAAGTATTTCTAGACTGCGTTTCTCCTCATGGTTTGCTCTCTTTAGCAAACTCTGTGTGCTCATCAGGATTTTAGTGCGTGTACCCTCGGGCACTGTGGCTGTGTGATCTTCACAGCAGGCAGTGTGCATTAGAAATGACTGCATTTCATGACAGAAAAGCCTGTTTGAATTAAAACGAATAGAAGTGGGTGTTAAAATATTGCAATTAAGTATTCAAACAACACATTTTTTGCACAGTCTGGACCCGAGTAGGGTATTAATAAGCTGCCCTTAGGTTGATAGCTCTAATTCAGGTGAAGTTTTACCATTTTCTGAGCATCACAATGTTAAAAAATAAGGACTTCATTGATTAAATGTAATGTAAGCCTACAAGCGCTAACACTTACCAGTCTGAGAAGATTAATCTAAAAACATTATTTGTCTAAAGTGATCTTTTTTTCTGGGGAACTGATAATATGAAATAAAGTCTGCATGGCAGCAGCATGCAGAGCATGCAAAGCAAACTTGGATGCCGTGACAGCTTCAAGTAGATGTGAAAAAGTGCTGAAAGAGGTTGATAACCCTTACTTAGAAGCCAGTATAAGCTTCCAGAAATAGAATTGTTAATGATTATGAGGTATACTGTAGACTTGTGTTGGGATCATACAGCTTCTTAATTGGTGTCATGTCTCTTCTGAGATGAAATGGTAATCAGCAGAGAGTGTGATGCTACGTTTAGAGTTGTGTGACAGTCGGTGTAATGCTATATTAAATTGATTGATTAATATCTTAAGTTGCACCTACTTTTTTAGGATTTGCACAGTGCAGTGGAGTTATTGTCTGTGTTGTGTTGCTGTAGTTTGTACAGCTCTGTTGGGCCCACTTTATCTGACTGTTCCCCTGGCTTCTCTGGCTCCTGTTCCCTCTCTTCCTGACAGAAATATGCCCATGTACGTCAGGCACAGCGTGGATCCAAACCCTACTACACATCCGCCACGTGGTGGTGCGGAGTGGTTCTCATGGGTGTTGGGGAACTGGGAAACTTTGCTGCCTATGGCTTTGCTCCAGCATCTCTCATAGCCCCACTGGGCTGTGTGTCTGTTATAGGTAAATATAATCTTTTTTTAGTGTGATGCATTATCCAAGTGTGAAAGCAAAACTAACAGTGAAAGGTGTTTCCATGCAAGGCCTGTCTTTCCTTCTGATCCTGTTGACAGTGTCATGCCAACCAAAATCTAATTATGTTTTATCCAGTCATTTTTTATTAAAAACATTCTTCTTATAGACTTTATTTAATCTGTAGCACTTTATAATGCTTATTTGTATATTTTATGCATTAATAAAATTATATGTGCGAATAGTAGTCTCTTAACCAGAGGTGGCAAAAGAACAGACATTCTGTACCTAAGTACTGATACTAGTGTTGAAAAATACTGTACTGATTCAACTTCTTTACTCAAGTAAAAGTTAAAAAAAAAAGTACAGGCTCTGAAATGTACTCTAAGTAAGAAAGTAAAAAGTAGCTCTTTGGAGGACATTTCTACCAGCTGTTTTTATGCAAAGCTAACTGAACCTTGTGCTTTATTAATGTAACAATAATATTAGAAGAGCTCTATTTTCTGTTACCTACATTGTAGAGGGTGACTTTGCCTCTAAGCAGGAAATGAGTAGGGAAGAGATTAAAGTGGATTCAGCAGATGGCTATTGTACAGGCTGTGAGTAGCAGACCTGCTGCTCTTTGTGGATGTACACAACGTGTTACAATAAACACGTTACTGTAATCCGATTACTTTTTTCAAGTAACGAGTAAAGTAAGGGATTACTATTGCAAAAAAGTAATTAGATTACTGTTACTTTCCCGTAAGCACACTGCATTTCTGCGTTACTAAACCGTGATTTTGTTTGTGAAAGGGTCTCGTGACAATGACGTAAACGCATGCAACGTTCGTGGTAACAGACGTGTGCAGATCAACAATGGATAATATGGAGAGCAGGAGCGAGTACGACCATGCAGGGTTTAAAGCTTGGAAGTGCTGACATTACTTTGAGTTTGATTCTGTAAAAAGTGACAAAAACATTAATGTACGCTGTACACTCTGCATGGGAAGAAAACTTCTTTTTACCGTGAAAATGTAAACTTCAAATCTGAGCAAGTACCTAGCACGCTGCCACGGGAATGTGAAATTCACAGAGAAACCCCCCGGATCCCCCCCACTGACATGACCGGGCAGACCTCCACCCGCCCCACTCCTGCTAAACAGGTGAAAAAGAGCAACGGGACTTAGTGCCACTGAGACTTTGATTTTATTTATTTTTTTGCTGTGTTTTACTTGCATCTATTTGAAAGAGGGTGTAAACACAAAACTTTATTTTATTTCATATGCTTGAATATGCAGAAAATAGGTTTAAATGTTAAACAAATTTCTTTCTGTGAGAGAGTTGCATATAATTAAATTTTTGCTTGATGCAATGCGCATGAAGTTAAAAGATTAAAACTAATAAAACAAGTTTTAAAAAGAGATTTTTTCATTTGATTCAATTTTATATGATGGATTATGCAGAAAAAATAGAATTGGGCTGAAAGGTCTATTGCTTTATTACGTTTTCAGGTTGTGTATCATGTTTTAAAAGCTAACTGGTCAATTGTGACCGAAACATTAAGTAAGGCGGGTGGGGGTGCACACAACCAGAGGGTTAAAAAAGTAACTAAGTATCGAATTACTTTTGAAAATAAGTAATCAGTAAGTAAAGGGATTACTTTTTTGGAGAAGTAATCAGTAATTGGTTACTAATTACTTTTTTCAAGTAACTTGACCAACACTGTACACAGATGAATTCAACCAGATGTCAGCAGATGTTTCATGAGTTGTCCTGGCTAATTTCCACCCTCTACACTGACAGTACACTGTTTATATTAACTTTATTCTAGACGACCACGGTGCACCAGTCACACACTGTTCCTTTCTTTGAATCCATTACAGTACAGCAAACTAACCTGTTCATGCTACACTAACCTGCTGAGGATTTTCATGCAACCTTTAAATAGTGAAATACAGCAGCTGTATCTTTAGCTAGCAACACAGTGTGCGACAAACTGCACACAGACAGTTTGTGTGTTGAGCTCATAGAAACGCTGCGTTTGACAGTGACACCAGCTCAGGTATTTGGATTAGCATCCGAGTGGCTTCCAGATACTGGTTGGTTGATTTCCCTAGAACCATTACTGTTATATTTCACTGTAACACCACAGTAGGCTGACTGGGTTTATTTTTCCCACTTAGCTAAGTAAGCATTGATAACTTAGCTAACATTACCTCTATCACTATATTAATGGGAATATGAGTCATTGTGAGACTTACTGCTGGGAAAAAAACAAAACAAAAACAAAACAACTTTCTTCTTTTTGGTATTGGGAATTAAATCTTTTTGCTCTGTCTTTATTACTTGCAGAAGAAATCTCCTAGGAAACATTGTAAAATGTACGGTGGCAGACCTGGGTAAAGACTCGTGTGTTTCACATTCATTTTTATTCCAAAGTTGACGTTTGCTGTTGTTTGTGGAGCATCTGAGAACTGCAAAGACTCTCTAGGATTTAATGGATATTGTTTGCAAAAGAAGCATTTGATTCAAAATAGGAAATAATAATCATCTTAAAATAGCTGGCATTTAAACATACACAAGAAGACTTCACGGTAGTAATGCAACTTATCGATTATACAAATTCTTCCCCACATTCATTGGCTTTCAGTTTTCGAGGGATATATAATAATATATAATATTAGGGCCTTATAATAGGGATGCAGAACATATGATGCATTTTTTAGATTGGAGGCATAATATTGGCCTGTATTATTTATATGAGAACCTTAATTGAAACATGTGAAATTCAACACATAGACATTAGTTAGTAAAGGTTTAAAAGTGACAACAGAGCTAAGGTAATTAGGTTCAGTAACTGTACTCCTTTTATTAATATTTTAAATGTAGAAGCATTGCAAGTAAGTACTGAAAAAGTACCTTAACCTGTTTCTATAAGACATTGTTTTTATAGAATCACGTAAAATCTATTCTTATCACGTAGTAATGTTTCTTAATAATCATTATATTTAATTCCCCTATTGCCTAATAACCATTTATATTAAATGTCACAATACACTGGTACTTAAATGTGTCTATTATCCTATTATTTTGTGCTGCACTGCACAATACTAGTTTCTGCTCTACCCTTGCGTGTTAAATAGACCTTCATATATGGTGATATATATCACTTCATCAGCTCATTAGCTCAGCAGCAGTATGTTCAAGTGCAGGGCATAAAAATGATCTGTATGTATCAGTGAAGTTCTCTATCTGCAATAACAGTTTTATTTCTATCCTGTTTCCAAGCTACACAACTGCTTATAACTGATGAGACTAACAGTCTTCACTTTATTCACTGGAATATTCAAGCTTACAAACCATTCTTTGTTATTTAAGGTGTTAATTCAAAAGTAAATGTAACAAATTTTAAACGAGCAGAAACAGTGGGTCATTGTGTGTGTGTGTGGAAGAGTGGTGGCGGCAGGGGGAGTTCATGTGTCATCGTTTCAATTCCTACCTTATATCCAGCACTGAACCCAGAAGATAAATCTCTACATTTTAGCTCCAGAGATTAAATTACATAGGAAGTCCAATTATTCCTGACATTATGAATCTAACACCACACTTGAGAAACAATCATTTTTACGGCCCACAGTTGAGCTAAAGATGTCACAGACTAAGCCGAACTCATTAGCCAGTCAAAACAAAGCCTGGCCCATTGCTACAGCTGGCAGCTGCTCAGTGCAAACACTCTAAACGCAGGTTAAATATTGAGCAGGTTCACTTCTTACCTTCCACCACGCATCACTCACGGCGCTGGAGGTGGTGGTGACTCATGGATATTAATGACAGCTATTACCTCCACGCTTCCTATAGTCACGTCTTGCCAGTGGATGAATGGTTTGAATAAAACACTAAGCGAAACCACAAATCTTGCTAAGAAGGCTGCACCTCTTGTTCATTGTAGTTTTGCTTGCCACTGTATTTGCTTCAGTGAGCACTTACCAAAGAAAAAAATGCTTTTAGCAGAAAAATAAAGCCTCAGTTCTGTGGTCTGTTAAGACCAGCAACCTCCAAATGTGTTGTCAGTGTGTGTAAATCTAACCTTGTGATGAATCAGAACCATTAACAATTACCGTACTCATTTCCATTTTACTATCAGATCCTCGTGAAACCAGCCGATTGCTAGTGTTGCACTGGAGTTTGAATGAATATTATGCAGCTGAAGTGCGTTTTCAAGGAGCCTTTTAAATAATTAATGCATCTGAGATTACGAGGTGAAAGGAGGAGAAAGAAGAGGAAGATGTCTGCAGTCATGACACAGTCTGTCCTCCTCAGCTACAGGGGAGAATCTGCAGGTTGGCTCCTTTCTTTGACTGACTGTACCCCTCACCTCACACTGACTCACACTATATGCAAATGTGTAAAGCACATACATACACACACATAAAATTTATGCATAACTGTAGCGGTGTGTAAAAGGTCTAGAGGATTGTGTCGACTTGGGATGCTCCTCTGACATATGCACACACAACACACACCCTTCCTGCTGTGCTGTTGTGCCTGTTTTCTGAGAGTTGTGTGAAGGCACAGAAGGGGGTACAGACAGCAGGATGCCTTCACTGGGTAAACAAGAGGGAAGTGAGTGGCTGGCTTGGAGAAAGGCTGAGGAGAGAGGAAGAAAATTTCAAGGAAAGGAGAGCATAAGTATGTGAATGAATAAGACACAAAAGGCAGAAGCAGAGGAGTAAAGGGCCGGGATCGAGAGAGCTGACGATGCCGCTGTCATCCGCCTGTCCGTGCATGTCACGCTGGCACTCATGACGTTCCGGGGAGAGCAATTACTACTGTCCGCGTTCACAGAGCCCAGTCCTCTCTATTAGGAATGACAGCATCAGCCCAAAAGCTGTTGTGTGGAGCAGAGAATCAGCTCTCTCGTTCAGATACCGATGTCATCGCATGCAAAAGAGGAGGGGAAGCTGGCAGTGTGGAAATGAACAGAAACCTGACTGCATCACTCACAGATGTCAGACCTGCAGCACTGTATTATCCATTAGGATGCGGTGTTAGCATAGTGTGAAGAAGTCAGGATTTAATGTAGATGTATAAATAACACAATAATTTTAAAGAATGACTTTACAGTGTGACTGTATTTATTCAGGGTCAGGACAAGATCTCATTTCAGATTTCAGAACTCCTTTACAACGTTTGTGTAATGTTTTCTTGAATAGCTTCTGAAGGACGGTTTTGATTCAAGTTATCAAAAGTTCCTGTTTGGGAAATTGTGAATACAACTTTTGTTTTCTTTTACAAATTACACGTGCACAGCTCTTATATTTGAGCTTTTCTGGGTGATGGCAGCCAGACTTTTGTTGCTTTCATCTTGCTCATGACAGATTTGTGTTGCTCAAGAATGTTTGACACTGTATGTTTCGTCCTCACTGGTAGGTACCCATTACTACACATCACAAAGAGCATGTATAGAGGTGCTGCGCACACAAGCACACAACAGCAGTGACAGAACTGCGTACCCCAGAGGTTCCCGTTGCCACATTTCTCATTATATCAAGCCGTGCGAAACTCACTTTGTATGGAGTTGCTATGGTTACTTGTTGGATCCAGCTGGTCCCAGAGGCAAAAGAGTAGTCCAAAATGTGAGTGCGAACATGCTCTCAGTATGAAATATTTAACAACTAACTGTTTCATCAGAATATTAAGGAGAATCTTTATAAACTTCCAATTAGAGCGTAGGGTCCTTGCGGCATTGTGCACATCCATGGCCTGTTCTTTCGGAAAATGTGTGTTTGGAGATACATAGCCTATTTGAAAGAAAGTGTGGCTTTAAATCATGGTTTTAAAATGCCATTTTTGCTTATATTTGATTTGTTTCAGATAAACTTGCAACTATATATCTTTAATATCCATGTTAAGAACCTGTCACTGCCTGTGATCCAATGCGTGCCACACTATGTCTCTGACACATTGAGCTGTTTACACTCTGTATCTAATCTCCTTATGGCGGAGGCAGAGCCCATACACAGACTCAAATGCTCTGTCTGTTTCTCTTCCAGTAATTTCCAGCAATTTCTTCTATTCAATTATTCCCTGTGTCTGTGTGCCATCACCTGCTCACCCAGATTGCTGTCTGGCAGTCGTGTCGGCAAAACATAGCGCCCATAGTATGCTCTGCTGTGATATTGGTGAAAAATGCAACATCATAATTCCAACTGATTATATAAAAATGAGCTTTCCACTTGTGTTTTTTAGTGAGGAGACCTCCAGCACGGCAGCGTCAGCGTGTTATGCAAACTGACCTCTTCACTGTGACAGGCCGCTGTCACTTGCATGTCAGTTTGCCTCTCTGTCCACTGGCCGTTTGTCTCGCAGTTTGTTTTTCTGTCTCAGCCAGTTAGCGTGCCTGTGTGGCCATCCATCTGTGTATCTGCCTGTTTATCGGCATGTCTGTGCAGTCTGCACGCATTTCTGCCCGCCTCGCTATTTGTCTCCGTGACAGCCGAATGCCGTGTTTCTCCCTTGGTTCGGTGCAGATCGCGGGGAAACATTAAGAAGACTAATCTCAGGCTTAGCTGATGTGAGACTGATTGCTTTTCAGTGTCGCAGTTTTTGACAATGATATTGATGGATGGGTTTGCAAAAAACGCTGGCGTGGAATATCATAATTTCATGCTGGTACTATGAAGTCCTAATGAGTTCCATTTATCCAAGCATACGGACCGATTTTTGTCGGTCTAATCTAAACATGTCAAGCATTGTGTACATGTATTTATGTGAACACACATTTACATATAATAACATAGTGTCACTGTGTGAATATGTGCATAACTAAATACTTGTATCACTAACTGCATTTATCTTGTGTAGACATTAAAAAAACCTAAAGATGGCTTGTTCTGATGTTAGTAGCCTATTTGAATATGGCTGCCCTGAAGGGTGTGTAAGTGGTGGTTGGGAATGTTTAGGAAGGAGGTACATGTCAGTGAAATATCCACATGAATACCAGGACCCAAGGTTTTCCCTCAGAACAATGTCCAGAAATCGCCTTCCTTCCATAGTGCGTCCTGCAGCCTTCTGTTTCCCAGGTAAACCGTGCACCCAACGTGATGTAAAGCAAAGCACAATTTTTTTTAGTATGTGCCTCTGTACACTGCAACAGTGGATTTTAAATCAAACAGTCAATTTGTGACTGAAGTGTAGACTTTGAGATTTAATTCAAGCAGTTTAGGAAATTTTTCCATGAACTGTTTGGGAATTACAGTCATTTTTATAAATCGTTTCAGAGCGTCAAGAGTAATTGGACAAACTAACATAATTTTAAACATGAGGATTGTTTTTAATACTTGGATGAAACTGCCTGACGTCTCCAATCCGTGGACATCATCACATGCGTTGTTTACTCCCTTGAGATGTTCTGCAGTCACCCTTAGATGCAGCTTGTTTGTCAGTCTCTTCAAATTTGTATTTAATAACTAAAAAGCACGCTCTATAGGGTTGAAATCAGATGACTGACTTAGCTGTTGAAAAATATCATATTTTTTTGCCTTGAGAAATTCTTTCTTTGGTCTTGCAGCACGCTTTGGGTCATAATCCATTTGCTCTGTGCAGCGCTGTCTGATCAGATCAGAAACATTTGGCTGAAGCAGAAAGCGTAGCCCTGTACGCTTCAGAATCTATCCCTCTACTGGCCAGTGCATTCCTTCTTTGTAAAATATTATTGATTTGGCCACTCCCAAAATCTTTGATATCTCTATTGATTGATTGGTTAATTGATTGATTGGTTACTTTATGCATTATGATTACTTGCATCAACATCTCCTTTGACTTCATATTGAGCATTCCAGTGAACAACCACCAAAAACAACTCTATACAAATAATTCTGCTTCATTATTTTAAGACCTCACTGCCTCACAGATGCTTTGATGTGGTTGACGTGTGTGTGTCTGCAGTCAACAATGTAGACTACCTTCAACATTACTGATGTGATTCTTATGGAAATATAACTATGTTGGTATTTACTTTCATTGTAGTGGACTGAATGTTTTGAATTGCAGTTAAACTAAGAGACATTTATTTTGATTTTACAGCCAGTGCTATCATATCTGTGGTTTTTCTCAAGGAGACGCTGTGTGCCTCTGACATCGTTGGTAAGTAAGCATTCAGCAGCGATGATGGCACTTACAGTATAAGTGTCCTCTGACAATGGTAGTTTGAGTTCAGAGCAATTCTGAATGTAGTTTGTATATATGCCAAACTGAGTTTACAGATGATAATTCAGTCACAACAGAAAAAATATCCTGAATTCCAGTTATGTACTAGTAAAAATGCCCTCTTGCTTTTTTATCTTTGTAGCTTTGGGAAAGCGAAGGCACACTCAGCACAGACATATTTTTTGTTTTATGAAAAGCTTTTGTTTGTCATAACAATTTGGTGATTCTGCTGCTAAATGGCATAATTGTGATGACCATTCCTACTCCTGGACTGGAAATTCATATCAGCATCGCACAGCTCTGTTTATTGTTGCTTTCTTGGATAAATCGGCTGCAATGTTTTTGCCATTTTGTTTTACAATTGCCGAATGCCATTATCAACCGCATATTGGAAACAGTTAAATGCATGAATGTTTTATTCATAAAGGGGCATATTAGTGGGAACAAGCTCTGTTTTTCTGCCTGTGTGCAGCCAGCGGCAGAGGTAAAACCTAGAAAATGATCATTTAAATAACAAAAATAAAGATGAATATTAAAAACCACTGCAAGAATGAACACAGTAACATTTTAGGCTTCATTTCAAGTTCATTTTTCAAGTTGAGTTCATTCTTGTGTCAGAAGTTAGAAACACAAATATGACACAAAATGTGTTTTAAAGTGAAGCCCATTGGTAAGATATATATAGTCACTGGATCATTTGCAGGAAAAAAAAAAGAGCATTCGTACCATTTCAATAAATGTCCCGTTTATCTTTTTAGCAGGATGCCTATCGCAAACAATCAAATAAATGTCAGTGTGTGCCGCAGGGCTGTACCAATTTAAGGAATGGAGTGTATAATAAACAAGAACTGGGCCAGTTCTTTTCTTTTTCTATCAAACACTGCACTACTCATTTTGCATCTTGGACAGCTCTATCAAAAAATACAGGGAATCTCTATATTCACTTCACTTTTTTTTAAAATGACATCAAAATGAAAACACTTCTTTAAATAACTAAGCCATATGCAGTCATGTGCAAAAGAAAGGAGGCCCTCTTTCTGTTGTAAGGTTTTACGTCTTAGGACATAAGAAAAAAAACGTGTGGTGAGGTGTTACATGCGATACTGTGTCAGTACTTATTTAACAAAAATGAAGCCAAAGTGCAGAAGCAGCGTGTGAAGAATTACTGTAAGTACGATCTTACTGTTTCCATGGGGATTAAGAGGGGACGTGGCAGCCAGGTGCTGATAATCAAATTAAGTTAATTAACTGATCATCAGCAAGTGTGAGCGCTGCTAAAAGAAAAGCTTTGCCGTTTTCTAGTCTCAACCATTCACACGTGTTTTAACAGACTGCCAAGAAGAAGAGAGATCAGATCTGAAAAAGGCATTGCCCATCACTGCCCAATAGTATGAGTTATAAAGCCATTTCCAAACAATTAAAAGTCCATCATGTACAGTCAGAAGAACTGGACACAAGTGTAAAACATTCAAGACAATTGAAATATTCCCAGTAGTGAGCGTCCACGCAATTTCACCCTAAGGTCAGATCGTGCAGTGCTCAGAGAAACTGCAATAAATCCAAGGGCTACAACTGAGACTCTACAGCTCTTAGTTAGCTGGTTGCATTTTTAAAGATCATGACATTACAGTTACAAAAAGACTGAACAACTATCACTTGTTTGGAAGGGTTGCTGGCAGCATGACATCTGAACAATCCACATGACTTCTGGAATAATGTCTTTTGGAAAGACGAGACTAAAGTTGAGATGCACAGCGCCGCGTTCGGCATAACCCAAACAGTATCTCAGCACAAACACCTCATACCAGCTGTCAAGAACAGTGATGGAAGGGTGAGGATTTGGGCTTGGTTTATAGCCACAAGACATGGGCACCTTGCAGTCAGTGAGTTGACCATGAACAGCTAAAGTCAGGTGTGAGGGCATGTGTCCAGCAGCTTAAGGCAAAAATTGGCTGATACAGCAGGACAGTTTAAATGTTTACATAGTTGTTCAAACACTGCTTCTGCAGTATGGCTACATTTTAAAAAATTACACTGTAAAATGTGATGGGGGGGACATACAACCTGAAGAGGGTATATTTTCTTTCTCACATGACTGTAGATGTTATGGATTTTAGCTACTCCCAGTAGTAGTAGCAGAACTACTTGTAAGATGAGGTCAACTGAGCTGTCAAATCAATATAAAAACCACCTCCAATAAACTCACCACTCTGCTGTCTTTCTTTCTTAGGTGGTACCTTGGCAATAACAGGAACGTACGTCCTGGTGACCTTTGCCCCCCACACCTCCACACACATCACAGCCCATCTGGTCCAGTACTACACCATCAGCTGGCACTTCCTGCTTTACCTGGTGTGTCCTTTAAAATGCTCCCTTATAAGTCAAGTAATACACATTAATGTGTATTCGTTTAACAATATTTTTTATTTATCAGTAACAGAGAAACCACATGTAATCACAGAATGCATTATTGTGAGCTTTATTGCACAACACCGTGGTCATGTCACTGAAAATCCTAATGTAGCACACCACTGTTGGTCAAAGACAAGGTCACTCTTTACAACCAGCTGCTGCTTTTTCCAAACGAGGCGAGGTCTTTTCTACCACTACTCTTAGGGGTTGTTCCCGCAGCTCTGTTCTCTGTTGTGTTTCTCTGTTGTGAAAGTGGTCAAGTGGGAGAGAGTCCTTTTAAGCTTAGATAGCGTTTTCATACTCGGTAGTCACGAAATACTCCCTCCAACAAACAGGCTGTGAGTGCATTAACACTTACCCGTGTACCCTCCTAGTCCAGTTTCGCCTCAAGCAGCAATGGCATAAACATAGCTGTTGCTATAGTGACCAATCAGCAGACAAGTACAGAGCTAAAACAACATTTTTTGTTTTTGTTTTGTTTTTGTTTTTTGTCAAAACCCACTCATCACAAACATAAATGTTGGCTCAGAACTAGTCTTGATTGAAAGCACTCCTTAGACGCTTTTAAAGGAGCATTTCTGCAGACTGGGGTCATTCATATCCATCCAGCTGTGTCTGAGTCATTCCCTGACTCTCATGCACCTTGTATTTCATGTTTCAGGTTAAATGTCTCCTGTACCAAACACTACGTTTTGTGCCTTTTAGCTGTGATGTCTTAGTTAGTAACTAGTAAGTCCTGAGCTAACACATAAGACCTATAGGCTATTGAAATACACTGAATTTTTTTCATTTGTTTCCTATATTACAGAATATACCACAAATACAAAAACACTTTTCTACTGACGCTATCTTTCCAAATCCTAAACATTTAATTTACTTTTTTTGAACAACTTTTTTGAACAACTGCACATGATCTGTCAAGCTAAGTAGAAATAAATGTAAAACGATAACCGGCAGCAGCTCTTTAAGAGTGCTAGCCAATGGTGGAGATGGAGAACGTGCCCCGGGTGGCAGTGCCATCATTATTCAGGGCACAGCATTTCACTCACGAATCTTTTTGTATTTAGTAAACCGGTACAAAAAAAAATCCATGAAAAGTGCATAAGAAGATATTGGGCAAATACAAATGGATAGCTAGAAACGCAGAGGCTACGCTGTTTATGAATACTCATCAGCCTGCAGAGGAACAGCCTCCAACAAGTATGGGATTAACTTTAGTGGGTGATTAATCAGAGGGAATGAAATACCCATTGCCCCTTCTTGTTATTACCAAAGATCATTCTGCTATCAGATGGCTTCATCTGGAAGGACTGCTGTAATGTCAATCTGAACATGGATTGGGGTATCTGCCACAAATGCCTGAGGTCTTTGTTAATCCATTTTCAAATCATAATTAATCATTTTATTTAAAATAGATACAGAGATACATGGATGATAGCTGGAGGCATTTTAAAGGTCAGCTTGCCCTTTTTTCCCACTTTATTCTGCTTTACACTCTGTTGTTGTTCTTTATCTACTCGAGCTGCATTAGAGGATCCTGGAACAGCTGAATGCTATTTGACGACCCCGAGCTCTTTTCATTTAAAACCCAGCAATTCATTTCATTTTTCCGCCATAGTCATTTATTTCAATTAAAGTGTCCTGCTCTCTGGCTACATGCTGCACTCTCTTCCACTAATAAGACAGTCAGTAAAAGTACAACTCAAGTGCAATTCAGATTTTCAATTTCTGTGCAGCTTCGAGGAAATGGACTCTGCATTAATGATTTGTACATCTCTCTCTCTCTCAACAGTTTATAGAGATCGTCATCTTTTGCTTTCTGCTTTATCTGTACAAGAGGAGGAACATGAAGCACATCGTCATTGTGATGCTGTTGGTGGCCCTGCTCGGTACGAAAGAGTGGAAGTTGCCCAACTGAGGGCAGATGCTGTAGATTAAGCTGGAGGTTGCTTTTGTTGCTTGGCTACCGTATAGACCTGTTATCATTTTTGAAGAGAACCAAGTTGAGAACAATAGAAGGAAATAATTCAGCGTGTTCACTCGAATTAACCGCCTCCACGATTTAGCATGAACTTGTGAGGTGCTGCAGCTAAATGTTAAAGCGATGTCTTGCTTGTGTGTTGTTGCAGCCTCTCTGACAGTGATCTCAGTCAAAGCCGTGTCAGGGATGATCACAGAGTCGATAAAAGGCCAGCTGCAGCTCATCTACCCCATCTTCTACGTCATGTTTGTTGTCATGGTTGCTTCTTGCGCCTTCCAGATCAAGTTAGTCAAAGTTTTCTGTCTCTAGTTCTCATCTTTAAGCTTTTTGTCATTGCTTAAATCTCACGTTTGTCACTGGCTCGATGGCTGTTCAGTGAAGAGTGAAGGAAATCACATATTTTACATGATGACCCTGTACCTGCTGCATTTCATTCACCAAACTTCTCAAATGTTGCTTTGTTCTCTCTCTCTCTACAGATTTCTCAATCAGGCAATGAAAATGTTTGATGCCACAGAGGTGGTTCCTATCAACTTTGTGTTTTTCACTGCAAGTGCCATCCTTGCAGGTCTGTTAAACAGAAAGCTGTTGAACAGCTATGTGGGTAAATGAGCAGAACAGTTGCTTCTCTGGGCTTTAGGTTTCCTCTGTGGTCCAAAAATCTTAATGACCTTATAGTACCATATCAGCCTATTAGAGCACTTCGCTCTCACACTGCAGGCTTACTTGTTGTTCCTAGAGTATTTAAAAATAGAATGGGAGGGAGAGCCTTCAGTTTTCAGGCCCCTCTTCTGTGGAACCAGCTTCCAGTTTGGATTCAGGAGACAGACACTATCTCTACTTTTAAGATTAGGCTTTAGAAAAAAGGCTTTCCTTTTTGCTAAAGCATATAGTTAGGGCTGGACCAGGTGACCCTGAATCCTCCCTTAGTTATGCTGCAATAGGTGTGAGCTGCTGGGGGATTCCCATGATGCATTGAGTGTTTCAGTTACCTTTCTCACTCACTATGTGTTAACAGACCTCTCTGCATTGAATCACACTGCCTTCAAAAGCATGTCTCCTATCCTGTCTTCCTTCTCTCTCCCTAACCAGTCACGGCAGATGGCCCCGCCCCTCCCTGAGCCTGGTTCTGCCGGAGGTTTCTTCCTGTTAAAAGGGAGTTTTTCCTTCCCACAGACGCCAAAGTTCTTGCTCATAGGGGGTCATATGATTGTTGATTATTGTAGGGTCTACCTTAAAATATAAAGCGCCTTGAGGTGACTGTTGTTGTGATTCTGCGCTATATAAATAAAATTGAATTGCATTCAAAAATGATTTAAAAGTGCAACATTTAGCCACACTCGAGCCACAAAGTGACATATTCCTTTATGGCTCTTATCAGTGCCAGCTTTTTGTACTGTGGACATTGTTGTGGTGTCACGAACACTCACCACCAAACCAAATATATATTCATCGGTTGCTAGGAATTGCAACTGCATACTTCATTCATTATTTCTTAAAGCTACAGAAGCCTGTTAGACAGAAGTGTTCTAAACTGGACCAGTATAAGTAGAGTAATGACCTAGTTTAATAAACCAACAACTTCCCTGTTTTTTTTAGTATAAAAGAAGTACATTCTCAAAATGTTTGCATTTAATGTATCATACAGTATGGATGTTGAAGAGCCCGAGATGGTAAGAGTGCGTCACAGTAAATCTATGCACAAAGCCTTCACATGTAGAACATCTGGGAACTAAACAATAGCCCATTAATCCCCCTACATGTCAACATGTAGAAATACTCGTGGCCTGCAGGCTTTGTTTGTCACATCAGTTTTACTGCCATGCTAGCAACATTGTCTGCACTGGATAGATACTGATCACTGCAAAGCGGGAACACCTCATGAAAGCAGTTTTGGAGATTGAGTCCTACTAAAGAAGCAAATTAAAGGGTTTTAGATGTTTCATAAGATTTACTGGCAATAACAGACAAAGATGTGCTCCAGCACTACAATAGCTGAAATCGGGTACATACATTACACACACAGGGCACGATCAAGACAGTGACTCACTGCTGTGAACCACTTAGGAGTCCTTGCTCAGCAAACGCTGCAAGATATTTATAGTGTGTGTGTTCTGCCAGGTCAGGTTTTTAATATCTAATCAATAAACCAGAAAAACAGACAAAAGTTTCCCCCAAGTATTTTGGGCTTGAAGAGAAAATCCAGAGTAAAACACTTCATCACAATGTAAAACCCTTTTTGGCAGGACACCTTGTGTTACAAAATCCATTTTCTTGTTTGCTTTACTTCTGGATAAATTGCCCGAGTGATGTCATTTCAACCCATTTGCAGCATGGCTTCAGTGGAGTGTAAAAGAAGAAAATGTTCCAGCAGTACAAAACATCAGGCTCAAACAAGATCAACTCCGGTGTCGCTCTCATACTGCAAATGAACAGCAGCGTCTTTCACAACGCCGCCCAATACAGAGAGACGCCCGTGATAGAGGAGGCAGAGGCACGAGATGAGCTGTAGTTTGAATTACTCTTTACTTTCTCCGATATTGCTCTCAGTATTACTATTGCTCTGTCCGCCTACACGAATAACCCACAATTGATTGCATTGAACAACAAATTGCTAATGTATTATATCTGGCGGTGTAAGAACATCCGTGGGCGGACTTTTACTTTAAGATTAGTTTAGCTCCACACTGAGGAAAAATATTGTTTTGGTCCTAACCCGGTGACGGTCACAGCTTAAGATAGTGAAGTGAAGTGAGCACTGGAAAAATGAACTCGCTCTCTGAGCCAACAGTGGCTCTCCTACAGTCTCTGCACAGAGGACATTGTTTGTTTTTGCATTCTGTCAATATGCTGAGCAGTGTTTACTATTCATCTCTCAAAACTGCACCCTTTCACTTAATAATTCTCCCCACTCACTATCCCAGTATAATGTATGCTTAGGGTTTTAGGGCCATGTTTCACAAAGAAAGCAGCAGAGGTGATGTGCATGTTTTGTTACTCTGTCACATTAAATGGACTTTTTCATTTTGCAGGGATTGTATTCTATCAGGAATTTGAAGGCTTGGCTTTGCTGAACATCGGTATGTTCCTGTTTGGGTAAGTGTTCAATAAGCTACCAGCCACTGCAGCTTATCAAATTATGCTTATTGCAAAATGTCAACAAACTGTTTTTCCCCCCAGTTGTCTTCTGTCCTTTGTTGGAGTTTTCCTGATAGCCCGAAACAGGCCAAAGATAAAGCAGCAAGATCGCAATTTTATCGCAATGAATAAAATTCCTGGTAAGATCTATTTATCGTTTTTTATTTCGTTGCCTTAGAACCTGTTTTTTTGGTTTTTATGGTTCACTTATTAGCAGATAGCTTTTGAATTATATCTAGTGGCAGTGATCCTGGAATCACCCAGCTGCTATTGTCTGCCACCCGGGCAGCAGACTCCATCTAATGAGCTGCACTGTCCATATTCGCAGGGAGAAGGCACACAGACAAAGTTCAGCCTGAGGCAAAGACTACAACATACGGATCACTGGCAGCCAAACTTATGTGCAACAGATCGGGCCAAACAGACGATTCATAGGCCCAGCTCCATCTGTTGAGACTGTCATTTTGATGCGTTTGTGTGTGCGTCTCTCTTCTTGGTTCATTTAATGTGTTTATAGAAAGAAATGATGGCCATCAGTTAAAACCAGTGCCAGCTGAGCATCAGAACTGGTGGCCATATTGATTTTACAGTTTATGTTCCAACTATTAAGTACCTCTCATTAGGTAAAATATCCATTTGTGTCTTAGCATCATTTCCCACACAGGTATCAGAAATACCTCAAGAGGAGTCACTCCAACATAAGGAAACACCTCAGGACAAAAGGTCAATATTAGATTGTTCACAAGCAACAATTTTTTAATTTTGAGGAGAGTAGTGGCTGAACAAAAAGGTCCAGGAGGGCACTCTGACCGAGCCTATCAATATAACATAAGGTTATATGTCAATGAGCTGAATAAACCGCTCTGTGTGTCGTGTGTAAATAAATAAGGACAAAAAAAAGTGTTCCTGTGGTCTGAGGGTTTCATTTGTTACAGAAAAATAAGTGCACTACTGCCCTCTAATGGTGGGGGAGGGACTCCCAAGAAGACGGGCCAGCCCAGTTTGTGCCATGTTGATCTGACATGGCCTAATTTTAAAATGGGGAGAGAGAAAAAAAAGTGCTTCAGGAGCCATGTTTTTAAAATCTGTCACAATAAAGTTGCTCGCACTGAGGCATCGCTCCGAAAATCTGTTACCAATAAAAGCAATAATGCATCATGCACCCATCTTCACCTCGAACTACATACTAAACTTTAATGTTGCCGAGCAACTATGCTCTTATCTTCCACCTACATATTATGGGATGTGCAGGAAACTGCTTTTCCTGCCAGTGTGACTATAAAAAGAATGAATGTTAAAGCATCAGTTGTTCTGAGCACTTATGTTGATTGTAGGTTAATGGCTGTGGTTTCCCACAACAGTTCTGTTCAGTATAGTACGCCTATTTCATAGCATATACTCAAAACCTCTTCAATGCAATGGAAGCTGCAAACACCCTCTTAAGCACAAAGTCTGTAACATAAATCATCAAATCCATTCCTTCAGGAAACCCAAACTTAAAGTTTTAATCTTTCTGAGACAAACCAAGGCTCTCATTCATTTACAGTATTCCACCGATTCTTTTACAGATTACCTTTTGTTTTACTTAGTTAAATCAATAAAGATGTATCTCAGAGTATACTATACTCAACTAAAAAGTCACTTTGTTGCTTGTTGTGATGCCATGCAAGTCAATAAATCTTCAGTCAAGGCACACAGATTCCATCAAATCACTGAACAAATGAAACATCAAACAATTTACTGAACTCTTGGCATTAACTTGCATAGACTAAATCAGACCTCTATGTTGATCTTAGCAAAGCGGTAGTGCAAGGAGGTGGGGTTCCGAAGCAGCAGCTTTCCTTTGTGTTCGCTTGTCTGATTGAGGAGGGTATTAAGGAGCCCAGCAACGCTCACAAATCCAAGAGCCTCCCCGCAGCCTGCAGACATGGAGAAGTCACCCTGAGTGACCCAGCCCACGGTCACCCGGGAGCAGTGAGAGGCAACACTGGGCAGAGGATCCAGCCACAGCCCTAGGACGAGGTCTGAGGAAGACTCCGAGAAGGATTTAGGGTCTTTGGATGCGTTGGTGTCTAAGTCAGAAGCAAAGATGAGGTCTGCCTTCTTGCCATCAGGCTTATCAGGAGTTACAGAGGGTGTTGCAGCCTTCTTAGGGTCCTTCTTTCTGCGTTTAATTCTGCTTTTAAAGTGGTCTCTGTGTGGTGGCTCCTGAGGACCGCCAGTTCCTTGTCGATTTCCTAGCGCCTTTAGGTCCTCTGGAGTTGGTATGCTTAACATGGCATGGTACTCCGGTTTGCCCTTTGACAGCAGCGACACATGCACCCACACCAGACTCATCGCATGTGCTGATAGGAATGACGTCACAGCTTCACAGCTGATAGGCGGTAGCTCGCCAACCCGGCATGGCCTCTGACCTTTGGATGTTGTGGGTCTGCACCAGGCAGAAAGCAGCTTCAAAGCCTTTCTGTTCCTAGGAAGCAAAAAAAAAATTGTTTAAAAAGCCCCATTTAAATCATACTAAAAGGAAAAGTAGCATTTTCATTGGCCCCATTAGCCATCCTCAGAGACAAAATTTTGTTGGCGAACATTTTTAATGCCTAATGTTGAAAACAAAAGGCAGCCAATGGACGGTGAAAATCAATCCAATTTTTTTCCCATAAAGTCAGTCATTACTCAAAGCTTATGTGATGGTTTTATGAGGATAGATGCTACTTTTCCCCTCCACTAATCACAGTGATGTATTGCAGCAATTTAAGGCTGGATGTACTTTGGGTATTCTCATCGGGGACATTATGATGAAAGGGGGGTAAGACTGGAGAAGCAGCATGCATCAAAGCTGTCAAAAGCAGCGATTGTGTCTCTTAATAAAAAATACAAAGAGGAGGAAAGAGATGATTGGAGTCCACGGCCTCCCAAAAACACAGCACATTAATCTCAAGGGACTCTAAAAAGTCTGCTGCATTAATATTTTTAAAAGTGTGATTTAGACGTGTGTGATAAAGGCACTTTGGGAGCACCAGTGTGTGTATGTTAGTGTACACGTCAGTACTGATAAAAGTTTATCTTCACTCTAAAAAAAGAACACCACAAACGTTTAAAACATGTACCTCAGTACAGTGAATCGGCTCGGAGGTTTTGTTATGCTGATCGCCTGTTGTGATGTCCTCTCCTCGGTCACAGCGTCAGCCTGCGCCGTGGTTCGTGTCTGGCTGCCTCCTTCCCGCACGATGATCTCCCACTCCTCTGCCAGCTGTTGCCAAGGGCAACGGAAAGGAGCCACACAGCCATGCTTAATGTAATTGGTCCTCTTGGCGGGTGGATGCCTACGGAGAGGTCAAAAGGGCAAACCTTGTCAAACCGTTGGGCAACCTTGCCAATTTATGCAAGACATCACAAGTGTCGAGCAGTGGATAGAAGGGGACAAGCGACTTTATTAGCATCTCATCTGCATGGCGACAGAGATCCGCATTATGAAAATTAACTGGGTCACAACTTTGGAGTGCTTCCTCTTATCAAAACCTCTAATCTACTGCTGATCTCACCACTCAGGCTGTAGATTATGAATATTATTACCCCTGTTTATGACTTTACACTAAAAACAGAACATGGCGAAGAGTTTTTAGTTCCAATAAAGTCTCATTATCACCTCAGCTAATGTTTATGTAACTGAAAATATTTTACCATCACATTTGAAAGATTGCTTTTAACGTTGCCAGCAGTTAATTAAAACAAATTGGGGAAACATATCCAACATGTATAAACGACTTTGAGATTCTGGGCAAGTTCTTAAGATTCTGTTTTCTGTCTGCAGGCTGACATAGTAGTTAGACGCCAGAATAATATTACAAGATACACAAAAGCTTTGGCAGGACAAAACGTCCCCACTGAAAACGGACCTCACCGTGTTTGATAAAAATTAATCACACACTGCATTAATATTTTTCTTCCTTCCCTGCTCAGTATCCAGCTGACCTTTTAAACTTGTTCAGCAGCTCGGCCTCCTGCTCCTCCTGAAAACGCATGCCTGCGGGGCAGTCTGGATAATCACGGGGAAAGTGAGGCGCTGCTTTGTTTTGAGAGTGTTTCAGACTCATATTGAGTCCACCTATGCGAACTCCTCTGTACACCTGCAGGAGGGAGAAACGACAGAGAAGAGATGGATTTTTAGCCGACTTCAGAGGTAAAGCAAATCTGAGGGCTTCAGTCAATTCAACTTTATTTATATAGCACAACAGTCACCTCAAGATGCTTCATTTTGTAAGGTAAAGGCCCTACAGTATTATAGCATCTCTTACCAACATCACTCTACATTTTCAATAAAATGAGGAAGCAAATATAAAGTGAAAGCCTGAGAATCTCTGATATCACCATCTGGCTTATTTGCAACCAGTCTGGGTGATCCTGCCTTAAGCAGTTGGGTAGTAGGTTATCAGATGAAGGTGGTGTTATCTACATGTCAAGTGTGCTTCCTTTCATGCAGTTTAGGTTTTTTTGTTTGTTTGTTTTTTTTGTTTTGGGGGGGGGGGGGGGGGTTTAAACCAAGAAAAAGATACATTGTTACATTTTTCATCTGCAAACCAACAAACAACAACAACAACAACAAAAAAAGTAGTAACCATTATTAAATGTATCTGCTTCTAATGTGCACATGTATGTTCTGTGGAGTCGGGATTCAAGGAAAAACACATAACTGATTATTAACTCTCAGAGCTTACAGTCCGCAACAACTTGATGGCAAACAAGTAAAGTGGAAATATAGTTACCAAGTGACCGTTTATTGTATTTTTATTTTATTTTTTAAAAACAGGCTAAGATCACTTCCTGAACAGCTGACAAGCACATGTATTTTTCTATTCTATAGTTTTTTTAATTTTATCATACACAAAGGGGGAAACGGTCATTTGATCTCCTGCAGAAACTGTAAGTTAGTTTACTTACAAAGAAATTAACAGCCTTTATTTTCATGGAGAGAGTTGGAATATGAACCAAAATCCAGAGGAAATAAATTACAAAAGTTATGCACTGTTTTACTGATTTACGAGTGAAATAAATGTGAAGTAAAACAGAACTTGCTTACCAGGTTTGCACTCATCTTTACAGCAGCTCTAAATGCTTTACATTTCTTGGCTGATTCTTGGTAACTCAAAGCATACGCTCCCTCCACAGACTTCATATTGAGGATTGAGAACTGGTTAGCTGTGATCTTAATGAGCTTCTTTTTTAGTCACGTTTGGGTAATGGTCATGCTGGAAGACCCATCCTTTAGCCGTTTTCATCCATGATTTTTATGCCAGAATTCTGGCCAGGTTTGTAGAGGATCAAACACCATTTCACTCAATGACATGTAAATCAATTTATAACATATGTAATGCATTTATTCTTGATTTTTGGTTGATCTCTCTCCATTAAAATTAAACTTCCATAAAAACTGCTAGTACCTAGAAGACAACTATGGTATCAATTTTAGATCCTATGTGGCCTTGTTGTCAAGTTACCACATTCACAAGATTGTCAGAAAACTTGACCTCTGAACTTGAGGTCAAGATGAGCCATATACGAACTTGTCCAAGATTTTAATGGTATCAGTTTATTGGATCCACACTGGCCACTGCGCAGGGTGATGACAAAATCCCATTAGTGTTTTTCAGCTGTGGAGGAACAGCAAAGAGAGCAAAGCTACAAATTCAGTATGGGATCAAATAATCATTCCTCCCACTGTATCTGCTTTTGCCCCACTCAGGGTTCATACACATTTTTCAGGGTCAAATTCAAGCACTTTTTAAGCACATTCAAGGTCAATTTTCAAGCTTTTCCAGTACATTACCAAAAAAGAAGAAAGTATGTTTCACTTTGCATCACCTCAGTAAGACCTTGTAAAAATTTTAACAAATCATCTTAGGTCGACTTAAATGTCTTTTGTTTCCCTTTTGTTAAAAGAGAAAAATGCAGCACACAAAAATAGTGAAAGAGGAAACGGTTGCCTTACATGCATATAGTGTACAAACTCAAAAAAACACATTCCTCTTAAAAATTAAGATGTGCAAATGTGAACAAATCAACTTGTTAGAGATCTTCATCTCCACTGTAAATAAACAACCCAGAAAACAAGAAAACTGCACCAAACACCAACAAATTAATGTCTTCTCATCAGATATTGAAGCTTCTTTCCTGTGTGACATAAAAAATAGGAGACAGATGTTTGTTTTTTTTGTTCTTTTTAACTAGTTAAGCACCCACGCCCAGAAAAATGGTAAATGGCCTGTATTTGTATAGCGCTTTATTTAGTCCCTAAGAACCCCAAAGCACTTTACACGTTCAGTCATCCACCCATTCACGCACACATCACCACACTGCCGTGCATTTATCGAGACTTTCAACCCCAGATAGGCCAATTATGGATCTTCAGCTCTTTGGGTCTTAAAGGTTGCTGACCCCTGCTTTATTTTAATTAAATACATATTCTTTAATAAATGTTCTCTTTTATAAAAAGTAGGATAATTAAAAAACTTTTATTATAGCTCTATTGCATAGAAAAAAAAAACTGTCTTGTTTTCTGTTGTCTGTTATATAATATTAGGGATGTTTGTGACAATTAATTTCTTAATCGGCTGGACTAACCAATAGTCCACAACTAGGAAACACTGAAATTTTAAGTTAAGTTTTAAGCCAACAAACGTTCACCACAGAAACAAAGTCATCGTATTGAAACTCCAACATGTTTCCAAGAAAAAAAACAACCAATTCAAAAAGATTACGCCGCCTCTCCTTCCTGGCGTGGCCGGCCAATTTCCCCAAATGGCGTCTCATCCTTCCAAAGGGCGTTAGAGGAGAGTAGGAAGGAAAACTACCTTCTCCAGAAAAAAAATGCAACAAATTGAAGAAGAGAAACTTCAACTGGAGAACAAGTGTAGACGAATGGAAGCCCAAAATAAAGAGCTGGAAGACAGACAACTGCACCAGCCGGACATAAAAATTATTAATGAGGGCTGGGGAATCAAGTTTGCTCAGACCCGAGAGCAGATTGTGCACCTCATTAAAGAAAACAGGAAAAAGAGTGCAGAACTAAAAGAAATGACCAACCAGCTCCAAGACAAGAAAACGATGACTGATAAGATACAATGGGATCTCCAATACATGGACCGAAGGAATCAGCTCCTCCAAAGACAGCTCCATGAAGCTGTGGAAGAAAAGAAAGAATTCCTCCAACAGAAGGAAGAGCATGACAAAAAGCAAAGAGACATGCAGCACGAACTGAAGAGCATGCAGGAAAAATACCGAATGCTGAAAGAAAGCCTGGATGAAACACTGCGCCAAAATAAAGACCTTCTTCAACAGAAAGAGCAACAACAAGAAAGACTGAAAGAAGGAAAGCGTATCGTCCAGGACTTTGAGTCTAAAAATCTAAAACTGCAAGAGTTTTGTAATCAGCTGGAGGACAAAGCAACTAAAGTGGAAGAAGAAAAGGACAAACTGGAGAAACGCTGCTCACAGATGCAGAAAAGGATCGAGCAAAATGCGAGAAACAACTCAGAGCTCGTTAAGGGGATTTTGGTGGAATATAATAACTTGAAGCGTGAAAACACTCAAATGCGGGCACAAAAACAACAACAAGACAAAATACATGAAGACCTGCAGCTCACGCTCCAAGAAATCCAGAAAAAAAAAAAAGAGCAGTTAGAAGACAAGCACAAAGAAGTGCAACAGAGAAATGCAGACATGCACAAGGACAAGCTGATACAGGAGGCAACATCCAAACAACTCCAAGACAAGCTTGAAGAACAACAAACAACATTAGAAGAGGTGGAACAAAGATGTAAGAAACTTGAAAAGCAAAACACAGAAACAATTGATGAGTTGAGAAATCTCATCCTGGAGAAAAAAAGCGCTCGTGGAAAAGTGCATGAAAAAAAAAAGAAAAAAAATGGTTCCACTTGTTCCGGAGGAGAGACGCTACTGCTTCCTCACCTGATGTAGCCTCGTCTTGCTCCACCTCTGTTAACCCCCTCAACCAGTCCCGGCAGTTGACTGTCCCCTCCTGAGCCTGGTTCTGCCGGAGGTTCCTGCCCGTTTAAAGGCAGTTTTTCCTCCCCACTGTTGCCAAGTGCTTGCTCAGAGGGGATTGTTGGGGTTTTCTCACCTCTGTCTTTTTTCTTCATTTACTTGTTTAACTTTTTTCATTATTACTTCGTTTTACCTTGTTTCTTCATTTACTTGTTTAACTTTTTTCATTATTACTTCGTTTTACCTTGTTTCTTCATTTACTTGCTTGTTTAACTTTTTTTTCAACTTATCTAAATAAACCATTTGAATTCATCCTTTGAGTATTTTTCATCTCATCTTTACAGAATTTTTCCAAAACATTTTCAAACATTCAGATCTGTCTTTTATTTTGTTCTTGAAACCTCCACTGTAACAAGAAATAAACCACACCACAGTGCACTCTGAAGCAAACTAAAACTCACTATATGAGTTCACAGTACATCAACCCAACAACACAGTAAATAAGTAAATGTGGCAGCATTCGATTTAACCAAACCAAGTAGTGTGAAAGCACCCAAACCACTCCAAGGAAAAGTAAAAATACTCCAAAACGTATTACCAGTGGGATCCAGAAGGCCATCCCCCAGCCTTTGGGAAGCAACAGGTCCCATCCAGCACCCCACGAGCTCATCTCATGCCCAACCTGCTTGCCCGGCTGCTCAACAAGGAGAATGGGGACACGACCCTGCAGGGGAGTTGGGCTCAGCCTGGAGCCTGGCACCAGCACCTCACTCCTCATACGGTTCAGCTCCTGCAGGCGGTAACAGAAAGTGTGACAAGTAAGAGCCACATGTGCTCTTTCAGGAATGGAGAGGCTAACGCACGATACGACGACAATGCTAGTGGCGAGAGAATAAGCTACCTGCTCAGATATCTTGTTATCGGTGACATTGTCTCGCACAGACTGTTCCCAAATGAAACTCTGACAGCAAGGCTCTGGTACTCCCTCCAACATCAGCTTCCGCCTCTTCTCTTCGTCCACCTCTGGAAGAAACACACATACATGGCATACCCCTATATAACCAGCATCACTAATGTGAGGTGAGACAGAGTCCTCGACCTCTGCTTTATGATCTAAAATTTTGATAAGCAGGTGATTTATCAATGATTAAAAAAAAAAAAAAAAAAAAAACGTTGTTACATCTGCAGAGTTTTCATTTATGCAGCCAAAGTCATGTTTGCATCTCTCACACTGGGTTTGGCCTTAATAGAACTTGATTTGCCAAAATAATTCAAAACAGAGCGTTAAAGTAATAACATATCACGCTGCAATGCAGCGCTCTGCTGGGAAACCTTGGGTCCTGGAATTTATGTGGATGTTACTTTAACATATACCACCCACAGAAGCATCGGTGCAGACTAGCACACACCACCATGGCAACAGCAGGGCAGGTTGTTTTAATGTTGCAGCTGATTAGGGATGGCCACAGAGTGATCAATCATAATGTTATGCCCCTGTGGGTCCCATTTTACCACCGATTTACCAAAGAGGAGCAAAACACCCATCTAGTACAAGAAAATCTGTACTAGATGGGTGTCTAGTCATTTGTATAGTCAATAAAGTCCAATATGAAGATTTAAACCTGATTTAGTTCAGATGCTAGACATCAAATATGCATTTTCTATAATAACTCAGTACTCCTACTGTAAAGCAAGATGAGGCAAAGAAAAATAGTACTGAGCAATATTACCCAGATATCACAGCAAACCTGTTTGTCAGAGCTCCACCCACATGAACAATAAAATGTTCCCAATTTACACTTATTACAGCCTCATGATGCTGTGAAGCCATTAAGGCTGAGGGAAAATATGAAGGCATAAATGTATTAGCCAAGCAGTTCTATTTTTAATTGTAGAATTTTCCTGTTTATTCATATGTTCACATATTTGTTGTTGCTTTTCCCTCAGAGTCTGAAATATGCCTGATGATCAACTTCATACTGAAATTTGATAAAAGAAAAACTAGAAACTAACAGCTTGATATAAGACATTGAATATCAAGTATAATAATTATGTTAAGATAACAAAAGAGACTTTTATTCTATTTTTCCATTTATGCAATGAGAATGGATCATGAATATGGTACATCCGATTTAAATCAGTAAAGGGCCCTTTTAAAAACAGACCTCATCTTTCAAGCATCTTCTCATAAGTCAGCTGTTGCCAGTCACTAAGGGTGTGTTTGGAGTACAGGGTTCTGCCAGGATTCGAACCTGGAACATCTGCATGGCGAAGCAGAGGCTCCCCGGAGCACAGAACCAGATGTGTACTCACTGAAACAACCTCAGGACCAGAAACAACAGACTGACTCTCTGCTATGTCAGATTTTGTGGCAGGAGAGAAGCAACAGTGTCGATATACTGTGAGATGTACAAGTACTCGACTTTAAAACCCCTTTCCCCTCCTCCACCGTCATATCTGGTATATCTGATTTTACCTTGTGCCTGCTTTACACAAGGCAAAGCTTTAACTCTCTTTCTTGGTAAAGTGAGCCTCGGGTCATCCACAGTCAGACCCAGCACCGTGCCTGAGGGGAGCTCGGCGGTCGAATAGATGCCTGGGTGAACGACAGTCACGGTGAGACAGAAAAGCCTGGACACACAATCACCTAGCAAAATAAGTAATCAGGGATTTTAAAAAGTAAAGGAAAAACAAACCTTTCAGGATGTTAAAGATATCAGCTTGTTGTTGATGCAGAGTCATCTTGGCCTCATCTGAGCAGTGCTGAGGCCACCAGAGGGAGCAAGTCTGGGATTTCGGCACTTCCTTGTTTACAAAAAACAAATTCAAGCATGAAGTGAAAATGAAAACGCCTTTTGGGAACAATTCAAGTTAATAACATAGTACAGTTCTTACATCACAGCCTGTAGCAGCTTCTAAAGTGTCTACCAACACCGAATGGGACTGTGGTCCAATCAGCCGATAGCGTACAATCTCCATTGTGAGATCGCTGCACGCACACACACAAAGAATAAAGTGAATGAAACAATCATCAACATCTACAGTAAAAACCAATCTCCTAAATAAACGTTCAATCAAACGCTTCGGTTTGTTCCTGAAATGACACAAACTTTATAACTATTCCATTTGAGCTGGACCTCCAGCTCACTGGGGTGGAGCGTAATCTTGTTCCATCACCCAGGATCTTCTTTGCAGGGGGTCCAGTGGCATCTTTACAGCTACGCTTTCTCTTGGTTCCAGGTACCGGCTTGGCCTCAGGTGTGTTTTCAGGCTCTGACTCTGCCTCCAAGGTGGGATTAACCTCTACTGGTGCAGCCAGAGGTAATACAGCTTCACAACACTGACACACAGTTTGTAATTCAGGCAGAAGATCCTGGAAGGAGGATACCGTATGTGGAATTAACAGTCCTGCTGGAGTCATTTGTAAATGTAATAATATTAAGTAAAAATTCAAAAGGCCAACCATAAAAATCATTTACAACCAGCAGACCTCTAAAACCAGTCACACCTGCTTAAGAGTGGGATGAGCCCAGATCCACAGCTGCCTGTGCACTGAGCCCTGTGTGCGGGGTCTCCAGAGGAAGGTGACGGGCCCCAGGGGCTGTGAGGGGTACCGTCCAGCTCTGTACACCATGACACTGCCCTGTCTCCTTCCTGTCAGACACAGTGCTGCAGCAAACGTAGGGCCTAGAAAAGAAAACCAAAGGTGTATAACTACACTACTTAAACTAAATGTGTAAGTTAGCAGGAGTTGCTGCTAAAAACTCAATTTTTTATGTTTTTTTTGCCGCCTGTCCCGTTTGGTTCTTTTGCCATCAGAACTGTTGTCTGAAGGCAAAGAGAGAAGCCCAACGGAAAACCTCAATTATTTCTTACCTGCTTCCTTGCTGGTCAGCTGTGAAAGAGCAGCTAGAAGCTTGTCTTCGTCCCCCTGCAGCTCTATGCAGCAGTAATAAGACAGATCCTGAGCAGAGATAATGCAAAATGTAAGCTGATGTTCCAGACAGCGACATTACAGTACGTAAAAACAAATTATTCACAGAGTCTGTGTGAACAGCAGGTGGTTACCTGTAGGAGGCAGTGGCTGCTCATTGCTCTGTAGCAAGCCCGGTAACATTTGTATGTGGGCCTGTCCCCGAGGCAGTAACCCCACTTTTTAACCATGTGGAAGCGCTTGGCGTGCCAAATGTGCGTTTCCAGCCAAATGTTCTTCCGCTGACGGCGGTTGAACTCCAGCAGCAGATTTCCGTGACGCCGCCGGGCCTTGCGGCTCTTGCTCTTTGCTGGCTCCTTCTTCTTTTTGGAGCCAGCCTGGAGGCCCTTCTCCCGCTGACAGAGGAAGGACAAGTGAGTGGACATGTCCCAGGTACTCAGAGTGGAGGACTTTGTATATAAAACAAGGGTACGGAGGTGTTTGTGAGACATTAAAATGCTGAAAATAAAATACGTCCAGACATTTACCATTCTGTTGGCCACCTCTCTCAGTCTGTGAGGAAGCCGCTTGGTGTTGTGGCTCATGGCTCGTCTCCTCATGTGTTTGGGCAGAGCTTCAAACACACGGCTGCTGCTTGTGGTCTTTCTGACAGCTTTCAACATGGCGCTCACCTCTGCAGCCCTGGCCCTTGCAAAAGCTCCAGCTGAGTGAGGAAGGTAAAGATGGAGATGGAAGTCATTCATTGGACTGTAACTGTTCATGAATACCTTTACAATTCATTTCTTTCATGACTGTCTATGCTCTGAATTAAACTTAATATGTAACAAATGTTGAGATTTTACCAGTGACGTATTTGGGCATCTCCTTAGTGTAGCCACCACCATCTTTATGATGTCCACGGACCCATCCGCTCTGGTGGGGAGTTTTCTTCTGCCTTTCTGTAGAGGGGTGCACCTCCGAAAGACCACCTTTGAGAGGATCAGCATTTTTTCCTGTCGGGGTCAAACAAAAGTGAGAGTGAGTCATGTGTGGTCTGCCTCTACAAATGCGTGAAAACTCGCCCAACTTAATAAGGCATATAACATCTTTGTCCTCTTGTTTATTCTGTTTTCACATGAATCTCATCATAGAAACAACCTTAATAAGAAGGGATTCCTCCCTTGGAAAAAGTATCTTCCCTATATTCACTGTATGAACAACACATGACAGAGGAAGATGAGGAACTAGAAAGAAAACAAAAATTTGGAGGGCACTTAAAAAAAAAAAAATCATAAGAACAAAGTGACAGACAGTCCATAGGAAAGACTCACAAAATCTTGAGATACTCCTACCAGAGGTGCAACAAAACAAAGCAACAGTAATCGTTTTCTCGAAGGTCTCTTACACATGAAATAAATTCTTGCATAAAATTATTAATGTCAATTGGAAAAAGCTATGTTAAACAGGAGGTGCTAGACCTGAACTCAGGTTATTTCACTATAAATGCTCTGATTTGTCCCAAATTAAGTGTGACCATGGACAAGTGGGTCCTCTAGATGCCCGGAATGCCCTCTAGATGTCCTTTGGACAGAGGCGGTGCCTTACGACACCAACTGTCTGCCATCTATAATCCAGTTTTGAGATCCCTTTCCAGACGCGCTAATGCCCACTCACATCTTTGGTCATCTGACCTCAGTAAGTCACATGACAGGGTGGGGCTAATTTTCACAGTGGGATCACCCGAAACCTTGGCTGATTGTGACCCACACCCGTTTTCACACCTTGGCTCATGTGATTACGTAAAGGATTAATAGGAGGTCCATGACCCTCTTGGGGGGGGACACTCCCATAGGGCTTAAAATCTGGGACTCTCCACCGTTTGACCCTAGAACTGAAAAAGCTTCTCAGATGAAACGTCTTCAAGAAACTTAAAGAAGTCCAGACGCTTTTCTTTCCAGGCTCCTTAGACTATGATGAGCTGGATGATTGAGAACCTTCACAGACAGATGCAGTCCTATAAACACATACACGTACATAAGTACTCAAAGCCTTTGCTCAGGACTTTGTTGAAGCACCTTTGGCTGCAATTACAGCCTCAAGTCTTTTTGAGTTTAAGCTCTGCACACCTATTTTTGGGCAGTTTCTCTTATTCTTTTTTGCAGACCCCCAAGCTCCATCAGGCTGGATGGGGATCAGTTATGTTTGTTATCTTGGATGTGTGCTTAGGGTTGTTGTCCTGTTGGAAGATGAACCTTCATCCCAGTCTGAGGCCCAGAGCGCTCTGGAGCAGGTCAGCATAAAGGATGTCTCTGTACACTGCTGCACATGTACAAACATCCCCAGCACGATGCTGCCACCACCATGCTCCACTGTCAGGATGGTACTGGCCAGGTGATGAGTGGTGAATTTACCACAGGTGGGCTCCAATCAGCTATGAAAACAGTCGATCAGTTGAAACAGGATGCACTTGAATCTGTGTGTCATGGCAAAGGCTATGAATACTCATCTACAAGTTATACCTTTGTTTTTAGTAAATTTGCAAGAATTTCAAGCAAGCTTTTTCACTTTGTCATTATCAGATATGTCATGTACAATTTAGTCCATTTTGGAATAAGGCACAACTAACATGTTTTCATGCATCTTCCATGACAACACATGGAACAAGTGACACACTGTGAATACTTTCTGGACGCACTGCATGGCAAGTAGCAGAAATACCAGATATGGCATATATCCATTTACTTAGATAGGAAGAATGTTCTGTTGTGTTTGATATTTAATGTATAGCTATATCAGATACGGTCATGTATGACCTTATCTTTCAAGTATGTATGATACAGTCCAAGGAGAGCAAAACTGTTCAGTTCACCTTGGCTTTATTCTGCTTATGTGGTTCATATTATCTGCCGGTTTAACTATTTTGGCAGTAAATTTTTATACAAGAATCCATTTCATACGTGGAAGACTGGAAGAAAACATATGTGTGCTTTGTTCTGCATTACTGTAGGGGACTCGCTGGCCGTTCCTCCAGTTTAATATGTAATAGGCTACGTGAAATAACCAGGGAAGGCAAGAGTACCGGTGCCAGGGGCGTCTGCTCCATTCTGCGTGCTGCTCTCCACGTTAGATGAAGAAGATGGATACTGCACACTGGCGGGCTGATTTCTCATCTTCTTCTCCCGCATTTTGACTTTAGCCGCAGACATTTTCTGTAAGATACAATAAGACGCTTGAGACCTCGCTATGCGAGCAGCTTCTAACCCAAACAGTTGAATGCTGAGCTAAAACGCAGGCTTGCTAGCAACGTTACCTGGCGTAAAGTTGGGGAGTTGTTTTAACTAACAAAACCAAAGCAAAAACATTTCTATACCAAACGTACAGAGGAATTACACTTCATAAGGTTACCTCAAGGTTCCCCAGTGTGATGTGTGTCAGAAACGCTGTTCCAGCTGCAGGGACCCTCTAGTTTTACGTTTAGCAACCATGTGAGGTTTCCTCACGCTGGTGCTGGTCTTGTTTGCTTCCGGATATGACGTGTTCAGGGGGCTTTGTAGAGTATTAGCGCGTCAACAAAAAAATCCAATAAAAACCAAGGTACGTTTTCGTAAGATTATGTGATATGTTGTCACTATTGTCTCTTACTTGCGTTTTAAAATGTCTGAGGTGACCAGTTTTGGAACTAAAATCTGTAAAGGGAAATGTGTTTGCGCATGTGATATGTCTTTTACGGTAAAGTAGCTCTGACGTCCTTCTGACGTCAGCGCTTTTTCTGCTTGCAGCCTGCTGTTGTACAACTTACTTCTTTCACTTGGGCCGATAGATTTCCAGTGAAATGGCTGCACTAATCAGGAGGATTATCAGCACAGCTAAAGCTCCTGCTGCTATCGGTCCGTACAGGTGAGAAGAGCTTTGAATCATTGCCCTAAGGTTAAAGTTGCAGCTGGCACACACCTGCCGCAGGACCAACCTACATTACATTTGGACTGTTAATAGCACTGACTGCCAATTCATTGATGACACACCACGACTTTTTTTGCTTAATCTGGTAATACAGCTATACTGAGTTCACTGTTTCGTCCATAAGATTGCTGCTGGGAGAGGTGGGATAGCATATGCTCTCAGAGGTTTTGGGAGCAAAGTTCAGATTTTTGGATGTTGCACTTTAAACTCTACACACCACTAAAATGTTAAACAGCAAACTGTGCCCGAGGTTTTTCAATACTTTAGTCTGCCATTAATTTAATTCAGTTTAATTTTATTTATATGACGTCAAATCACGACACCAGTCGAGTTTTTTTTATATTGTTATAAATGGTAAAGAGCCTAAAATAATACAGAGAAGACCCCAAACAATCAAACGACCCTCCTGATCCAGCTCTAACTTAAGTTTAAGCCTAATCCTAAAACCAGAGAGGGTTTCTGTCGCTCACATCTGCACAGAGAGCTGGTTCCACAGAAGAAGGGCCTGGAAGCTGAAACCTCTGCTTCCCATTCTGCTTTGAAACATCGTAGGAAACACAGTTATGCCAGTCGTCTGAGAGCAAAGTGCTCTATTGGGGTGATATGACACTTTGATACAATGATCAACTGAAGGCTTTTTAGGTAGTTTTTAGGACATCCATATAATAATGAGTTACAATAGTCCCACCTAGAAGAAATAAATGCATGAATTATTTTCAGCATCACTCTGAGACATGATGTTTCTAATTTTACAGTTACTGTACAAATGCAGGTAAGCAGTCCCAAATATATGTTAATAGGGGCACAGAAAAATGACTTCAAGACTCCTCACAGGTATAAAGAGAGTGTTCTCTTTATCGAGAAAAGAAGCTGTGTATATATTATTAAAACAAGGAAGATGCATAAATGCAATTTTATGAATCTATTATTCAAAAGGAAATAAACGTCAAAAAACAACCCTCAGTTAAAAACCTACACATGGAGAAATAAGTGACATAATAGTCAAGTAAACATACAACTTTTTTAACCTCACTTCCTTCATTATCAGTAAATCTTTACTTAGCAAAGATCACCAGAAAGGACAATAAGATTTAACACTGTGAATGAAATAAACCCAGAGTAGCTAAGCCTTTGTCTTTGCATGTTTGTGTGTGTTTTCCAGCCAAGCAGTGGTGGTGGATCGAACCATGTATATTTCAGGACAGCTGGGAATGGACCCTGCCAGTGGACAGCTGGTGGAAGGTGGTGTTCAGGCTCAAACCAGACAGGTGACACTGGAATCCCCATCATCACTGATTCATTCATTCATTCATTCATGAACATGGAGTACAGCGACACTTGAAAGCGATCCAGATATCAGTAGATGTTCCTAATTCCTAACTGCTGAGATAATTGCAATGGAGTTGAGCTCATAACCAAACCATTAAGAGGCTGCTACAGTGTGAATAAATGCAGTCCATTATTTAAAAGAAAATCTAGTGACAATGCTTTTAAAAATAGTGCCTTTTGAAAAAAACCACCAGTTTTCCTGCGGGGGGCCAATTCCAGGTTAATTCCTTAATTCTCTGCTGCAGAATAAATTTAAGACTGGTCTAACGCATCCTCCCTGCAGGCTGAATGAGGATCTGAAAATCATCACAAAGTGAGAATTACTTTTGCACAATCGTGTACATGACTTCTGTTTCTTCAGGCTCTGGTGAATATGGCTGAAATACTCAAGGCTGCTGGGTGTGGTTACACCAACGGTGAGAGAGCCTTGCCTTTCTTTGCATGTGCACAGGACAATTCTTTCAACTTTTCAACCACAGACCCGATCATGCACTATTTTCTTTCTTTTCTTGTTACTTCCTGAAGTTGTCAAAACCACAGTGCTCTTAGCCGATATGAACGACTTCACCAGTGTCAATGACGTGTACAAGCAATGTGAGTATCAATGATTCAGTCATTAACGTGTATCAGTATGTGTTTGGAGTTATCTGCTGCTGTTGGCTTTCATTTTGCAATACAACGTTAGCCACCAGGTGTCAGCACAGTCCAGACGACATACAGCGCTGCTGCATAACAAGCAGATTTTATAGACTCTTTATTTTTCCAGTAATGTATTCACCCAGAAGGCCTTTACAATAACTCAACTAGGGCTTGAATTTGCCTCTTCATATTCTAAATATGCTGTGGAAACTCCAGAGCAAGTTGAATTATGAAATAAATATTCAGAAACACAGGGGCAGAAACACTCGCAGGGAACGCTGACATTTGCTGAGTCACTTGGCAGAGTGAAACCTGAGCTTCCCTCACCAACGGGTCTTAATCTTAATCTAAATGTCAGACGACAGACTGCCACATCTGACATTCCATAGATTAAATAAAAAAAGTTTAAGTTTATTCACAAAGCCCCCATATCCATTTCATTGTTTAAGTAGTATGGTAGAAAAGATAACTGGGCATTTTTCTAATGCTAGTTAATTCAGGTATTGCTCCTACAATCAACTGATCCAAGCACCCAGGTTGATGCACTCTGTGTTGAGTCCATTATCCGTGATTACATCAGTACAGTCAAAATCAGATTATTCTTTCAGTCCACCTCTGTCTTTAAAGGCCCTGCACCGAGTCACAGGTGTTTTCACTTTATTCTGGTTGATTAGGCTTTTGCTATGGTTGAAGTTGGGTGCAGCTATGCTGCTGTTACATGAACCGACAAGAACAACAATGGCATAAATTCTGCTGCCTGAGCAGAGGCCTGTACTACAAAACAGGAACTCATCTTATCCAGGTAGCTTTGGGGTTAACCCCAGGTTTTCTGTACTACAAATGTGGTTCACTTCTTACCAGGGTACATCGCCATGGTAACTTGTGCTTCCATATTAGAGGTCAACAGGTATGAAATCACCACCTACTGACCAGTCAAGTCTCCAGAAAATAGCGTCACCATTACTTGAAGATCCCTCAGACCTCCGAGAATAGGAGTGTCTAAAGTTTTTTAATAGCATCAGTAATAAATACCTCGATCAGGAAACCCTTGGTTAACTCAGTGAGTGGATAACCAGCTTTGTGATCACGAGTGTTAGGTTCAGTGAATCCAGATAACAGAGAGATAACCAGAGATAACTTTGTAGTGCAGTGCCCAGCACAATCAAGGACACTCTGTAGTAACTCATTAATGTGTGTTAATTATTGCTGCGGCTTTTCATTGTAATACATTTCCCATTGTGCATCTAATAATGTGTCGTTTTGTTTTTTGTACTGATGAAATTGTGTGAATATATATGATAATTATACACTGAATTTTAGATATTTGATGTATATTGTGTCTAATATGTGTGAACATAGTTAAATTGTTGTGCAGATTAAAATTGTCACAAAGATAAATGTTCTGTTGATTCAGTGCTATTTGCAGGTCTATGTAAATCCAAAAGTGTAACTAATAAGATTAATAACTGCTTGTTCAAGCTGACTGATGATGAAGTAGAGCCCTGATTTGTGTACTCGCACACCTGTGTTTCTCCTACTCTGACAGTCACTATAAAGAGCTTGCTTGTTTTATCAGTTGATATAAAGGCATGTCAGACAAGGACAACACTATAAATGCCAGGTACCAGTAGTTAATTGGCTGCTTTGCAGTCCTGTAAGCTTCTGTAGATTCTGTATCTGTGTCTGAGTCATTGAAAGTCTGTATGTGTAAATGTGTTGGTGGCCTAACTCAGCTGCTTTTTTTAGTCTTTAGCACCAACTTCCCAGCCAGGGCTGCCTATCAGGTCGCTGCTCTCCCTCGAGTGAGTACTTGACAAAGACTTTTTATCCAGTTATTCTTTTGTGCTTTGAACCCAACAGACACCACAATTCTCACTGTACTGATGCTGTCTCTTTCTCCAGGGTGGACTGGTTGAAATTGAAGCAATTGCTGTTTTGGGCCCTCTGACCGGCACTTCCTAACAAGTACATTAAACAAGCAAAAACTAGAAAGAGCTAAAGCCACTGAAAAGTGTGAAACTGATGTAATTATAGGTCTAGTATCATCAGCGATTTAGCGCTGTTTTAACATGCCACAGGTCACCTAGCAGACTAACAGCAGTCAGGTGTGGAGCACTTTCTCCTCCCTCACTGACAATGATGAGATGTATCTGAAGACAGCACTGCATTTTAAATCCACTCTGCTCACATTTCACTTACAATAGCTGAGAAGTACCTAAGCTTGTTTGTTGGATTGGATTACACTACCGTCCTGTGTTGTCATCATGACAGTGTATCCTCTCTCTTTGTACCAGGTGATAGATGATCGAGCATAACTGAATAATAAAAGGTTTTAATTTTCCTTAATTGCTTCTTAATGTCAAGAAAACCGCCTGTAGATGATCACTGTAATCTCACATTGTCTCATGTACACTAAAAAGTCCTCAGCAATTCTGCAATAACTATAAACAGAGTTTGTTTAACAGGGTTAACTCATGCCAGAATGGGTTGTTTATTTGCAGGCTTGCAAACCCATAAAGAACTATATGATTTGATTTCAGTGATTAACTCCTCCTGTTGGATTAATGTGTCTGAATCACTCGGTATACTTTGGGGCTAAATAAAAACCTTCAGCCTGTTGGAACTGCACAATGCAAACTGATTTTTAAAACAGCAGTTCAAGTCTTCATGTGCATACTAAGTATTAAATATTCCAAAATAATCATTTTATTTTCAGAGAGACTTAGCTTCTCATTCTGGTACTCCGTGTTCACATGCTTCATTACATGCATGGTGCAGTGTGTCAGCAGGTGAGTCAAATATCGGTATAGGGGGTAAAAGAAGAGCAGCGAGCAGCTCGTATGCAAAGCCTGAATTCATTTAAAGGATGTAGTCGGACCAGGGTGCCTTTATCCCCAGCGCCACACTCTAATACAGCAACAGAGTATTGTGACTATTCAGATGTCTTATGCTTGAGTGGTTTTAAGTACGTATGCTTCTCTAAACACACTACAGTATGCACTGGGGTCTTGGAGAGACTGTGGTCACCATATACTAAAAGCCAATATAATCTCCAGTCACAATTCAGTTACAGAGACAGAGTATTAGTGAGTAAAACTTTATTCTGTACACTAACAGGTTAGCAGAATCATAGACACAGTCAGAGAAAATGAATATATTACAGGGAGTGAGAAGTGAAATGAAAAAGATCAAAACAAAATTTGTTCCCAAAGCATCATCACATCTTATGAGGTTGCAGTAATTTTCTAATGCCCTTACACTTTTAAACTCAGCATGTAGAACTAATTAGTTAAATATTCTGCCCACTAGGCAATGCAGTGTAATGCACTCAATCTAAAACTGACAAGCGTATGACATCAGTGTTACCCCGAAGTTCCTTTTGTTGGAAGGTTCATTACTTTAAGAAAGAGAAGTTCACAAACACCCACCAGCTACGGTGCAACCACAGAAGGGTTTCACAGAACAGCAACATGGCCTCGTCTGTATCCTTAACCCGCCAACGACTGATTATAAAAGTATATATAAGTGCTAACCCTCTGCATACGTGATCTTTGCCCACTTTTCATTTAAGCAAATCAAAACACTTTAATGTGAACCAATAAAATGTTGAAATATTGAAACCATGTGTACCGAGTTACTCAACACTTATTACTGTCATTCCTATTGAATAAATGAGCCCTTTTGGAAAGGCTGCAATTAATGTGCAAACAGTTAACAAAAATATATGGTTTAATGTCAGAATTATAAACTAGAAATTCAACCAATTACAAATCAGTTTAATACAGCCTAAGTACAGTGTACACCTAGCCAGTGTGTGTCATTCCAGGTTTGTATTCTTGTCAGTTTTGAGTTCTTTGTCTAAGTTTTTTATTCACAGCTGTATTCCTCAGAAGCAGCTTCTTTAAATAACCGAGTATCCTTCCCTGTATTTCAGCACACTGCCATTCGAAACTCAAAAGAGTTGCTAGCAAGAGTTGACAGATTTTACAGAGGATTGCACCCTCTTGTCACAGGCCACATGTGTAGTACGTGGATCCAGAGACTTGATTTCCCATTAAAAAACACATACTCCTCCCGTTCCTCTCCTGAAAAGGTTTATATACAAATATGGGAAAGATTCTAAGGAAAGCTTTTAAGGCACAGTGAATATTAGGAAATGTGGTGTAAAGTTTGGTGAGTGCTGATGAGACAAAACTGAAAATCAGTTGTTTTATTCTTCTGTTTACTTCATCTTGTCTTCCTTCCAGTAGGTTTACAGTGGTAGCTTTGGGCGTTTTGTTGCATTCTTTTCTCTCTAAAAGGAAAAGAAAAAAAAACATGTCAGCACTTCAGCATCTGACTCACACTTTCACTCTTCAAGTTTACCTTTGTAACTGAGTATAAACAGAATTCAACTTATTTCTGTTTTTTCTACCAAAATGCATCCAGTTCACCTGTAGGAGACTATTTTTTACAAGTATGCACTGACTGCAGAGTCAGTCTAATCCTTCAGAGTTTGCACTGGATTATAGTTTGGTTTGTGGCTGTGCTCTTACCAACTCAGTCCTCCTTTTTGGCTTTCTCACCCTCTGTATCCTGAGACACCTCGCTTGCAGACTCCACTGCATATATATGTAGACACAAACATTAGCATGGCATTTTCATTAACTATGATAATGTCAAAACTGACTGGCTCTGAGGATTTATAACTGCCAAATTTATAACCACTACAAAACAGCATGAGTCCCTCTGAACTCGTTTACAAGTTACTACAATGTACACACACATTTGTTTCTATATCCTTGTGGGGGGTATTCAGTGAAATAATGCATACCTTAGTGTCTTACCCTAAAACTAATTCTTAACCATTAAATAAACAGCTTTTTGTGCTTTTATTGTCCTTACAGCCCCTCTCATTCTTACATGTGCAGTTAGGGTGAAGTCCCAACCAGGATATATAAACGTGAAACACACAGAAACTAGTACATAGCCTCGAGCAAAAAATTCTCATAAAAATTATGCAGTACAGCACGTCTTCCATGCCAGAAGTCCATTCATCTCGTGCTGCGTGGAGGCTTGTTTCTATCCTGAAAGTACAACATGTTCTCTGAACATAAAGAGTCGGGTGAAGGTCAAAAAAGAGATCGTGTGTGCAAAGCCTTGCAAAGCACTGGTGACAACTGGAGGTGCACATTATGATTTAATATGCAAGGTTGCCCAGTAAAGTGTAGAGAAAGTGTAGAGATGTAAATGCTTACTTTCTGAAGTTATAATTCAGTCACTGCACATTGTAATGAAGTGTATAGGTATAAAATCCTGCATGTTAGAGTGGAGCAAATCACCGTGCATTCAAAATCAAGTTGACTCGATTTTTCCTTCAAAATGAGCCCTTAAAATGATTTTTCTTGACAAATTTGCAGGATGAACTGCAGTGTGTTTTAATAGTCGTATAATTGAAAGCAGCAGGGCATGATCGGTCTGTAGACAGTGCATAACAGAGCACAATGAGTGAGAGTTGCCTGACTGGAGCTGTTGTGCAATAATTGACACTCTCAAGACGAGCCTTCATTTCTCTTTCTGAGTGTGTGCTTTCTGTTTCTCACACTGCACTATCTGTTCGGTCTCACAGCCCAACAATAGCCCGCTGATCCTGTCAGCTCCAAGCAGTCACATTAGTACACAGAGGAGTGTGTGGATGGTTGATTAGTATATGGAGAGTTTGGGGTTATTAACCACATGTGTGTTTAATTACCAGAAGTCTCTTGCTTTGGCCGAATGTGTTGCAGCAAGATAGATCTGGTGTTTGACCACCTGACAGACCGTTAATTGTTTACTTGGATGCAAACATACTCTTGTCCATTTGTTACTCATTACCAGGTTTGTTTCTGCTCAGCTTTTTCATCCCTCTCTGAGCTTGTTCCTACATGCTCAGCGTCCATCACATGTTTGCATAGAGTTCTGCAGCTAATTCAACCGGCAATAATCCTGCTGCGCCTGACCTCCACCCAAAAACTGTCTCCAACATTAGGATGATGGGTTGACATGAAATTTAGCGTGACAGGTTAATCAGTGAAACAACTCTGTGTTTAGTCAAGTAAATAAATCAACAAGAAAACCTGTCATTATAAACTCCCTCAAGAGGCTCAGTGGCAGCTATCATCCTCTAAAACCCAGTTGTAATCCTTCAGCTCTTATTAGTTTTACTCTGCAGGGCATGTGGCCGTGGCAAATTGCAGAGTATGAACTGTGCCAAAACTGTGCCAAAAATCTGTTTTGACGAGTAAGAAAGAAAAGGTAAGTAAGAAAAGGTAATCTGGAGCCATTAATGGTCCATACCACCTGGTGAATCTTCAGGAGCTGGATCGGTAGATGGGGCTGGTGCTGAAGGTGCTTCAGTTTCTGTAGGGGTGGGCTCAACCACAGGAGCCTCCACTGCTGCTACACTGTCTGCAGTGGACTCTTGGGTGACACAGGCTGGTGGAGCTTCTGAGGTTACCCCAGAAGGGGTTTCTGAAGCAGCTGGAGCAGGAGCTGGAACCTCTGCATCCTGGACCGGCTCAGTAGCAGCAGGTTCAACTCCTGAAGCTGGAGCAGGGGCATCCTCTGCGGTGCTGGGTGCCTCTGCTGGAGCAGGAGCTGGAGTAGGGTCTGTCGGCTCCTCGGCAGCAGGCTGTGGCTCAGCTTTGGTCTCATCTGTGACAGAAGATAACGCTGGCATCTGTGGGATAGTTGCAGCAGCAATCTCTGTGTTTATTACCGGCTCTGCAGCTTCAATAGGCACCGAGGGTTTAGCAGGTGGTGCAGCTTCAGTTGGTTCTGAAATTTCAGCTGGTGCTGAAGACTCAGCCGGTGTTTTTGTTAAAGCTTCGCTTGGTGCAGGTAAAGCAGCCTCTGGTTCAGAATTGTCAGCTGAGGCCTGCGCAGGTGCAGCCACTTCAGCAGGGGCCCCCACAGCCTCGGCTGAAGCCTCTTCCGTAATAACTGGGTTCACAGTTGGCTCAGATATAACCGGTTCAGCGACAGGCACTGCAACCACCTCCTCAGTGATGGCAGAGGCCTCTGCCTGCACCGCTTCAGCTGATGATTCAACAGCAGGGGCCTCTTTTGCAGTCTCAACAGGAGCTCCAACCTCAGGAGGGGCTTCTGCCTCTACAGTTTCTACAGGGGCAGCTTCTTCAACCGGGGGTAGTGCCTCAACAATTGCTATAGCAGCCTCAGGCTCAGCAGGAGCAGAAGCAGGAGCAGAAGCAGCAGCCTCTGGCGCTGTCTCTTCAGTAGCAGTAGGTTCTTCCTTTACCTCAGAAGCAGCTAGAAGGTCCTCCCCAGAGCCAAGGTCCTCTTGGGCCTCCAGGGCCACTAACACAGCCTCAGCTTCATCATCAGCACCCCTCTGAAGATCATCGGGTAACGCAGTCTGCACAGGAAGCTGCATCTGGTCCTCGATGGTTTGAGGATCTTCTGCAATGATGCCGTTTTTGACTGCTGTCAATGCAGAGATGACAAATGAAGAACTCAGTTAAGACTTATGACTGACACAAGTTCAGCATTGATCAGCAGGCTCAGCTAATGATAATCATGTTAGTGTGTAACACTGAATTCATGACAATACTGAATAACAAAAGAAGGATTGTAGAAGGTTCTTCAGGTAGTTACGCGTTCAATGGTTCTTTCCCAGTTGTTTTATTACCACACAAAAAATGTTTTGTAAATGTATTGCTTCTTTATGTGACTGTGGACCACTAAAACTGTAAAAAACCCTAAACCTATCAATAGAGCAAAACTTTTAAATCAAGTTAACATGAAACGCAGGGGAAAGGAAATTAGCAATAAGGGGCACACAGAATGCGTGCTGAGGAAAACTTCCTTTCATTTCCGTAGTTGAGAGCTCGTGTTTGTCTAGAGCCCTGAGGACACGCACTCTCAGAGGAAGAACAATACACGCGATGATGGCTTGCTGAATTTAAAGAGATGTCTCTACCTTTAGTCTCCCTCCCCAGTCTCTGCTTTTCCACACACTGTGGGTGTGAACAGGCTGCAGTATGCAACAATAGTGGGCTTGAATACTTGGACTCAAATATCAGAAACGTCAATGCACATCTCAGTTACGGGACTCACAGAAGCCTAACAGCTTTTGCCTGTCTTATTTCACAGCTAAAACACGAAAAGGATATTGTTCACAAGCAGAAGGGTTCAGTTAGCTGAATGGGTGGATAGTTTGGACGCTGCAGCTTCCTGATTTTATTTGTCTGTCAGAAGCACAAAAAGGGCTGAGAGTGATGGGTGGAAGGGAATGTGACGGCCTGGCAACTTGAATGAAAATGAGCCAGTGGAAGAACACGCAATGCATAGAGGTGTTTATGTGAGCTCAGTGTTGTTATTAACATGGTGACTGAGGGAATAGTGTAAAACTGCATAAGAGTGAAGGTGTTTTCAGATATTTTTATCGGTTTTCCACCAGGTCCTACTGTTTAATCAATGGCACCCACTATCAACAGAGACTAGAAAGCTGTTGTCCGGACAATAACCGAGAACTTGTGTTAAAAAATATGCGAATGTGTGTGTTTGGGTTGAGACAGACACAGCCACTCCAGGCATGGATGACTTGTGTGTCAACATGATTTCACAGCCAAAGATGACAGAGATCCCAGTCAAAACAGTGCCATTAGAGGGAGGAGGGGGAGGGGGGCACACAGACCAGGGGCCCAGACTGGGGATGGGACCATTGGTGGCTTGGATGGTACACAGCTGGTTTGTCAGACAGACCGTATACTGTACGATTTAAAACCTCCACCCATTCAGACACATTTAGAAAAAGCCCGCCCGGGCAAGGAGCACAATAACTGGTTTTCTTGCTGGAATGATGTAAAAGCCTGGAAGAGAGACCCATGCTTTTCCAGGTGACTCAAGCTGGTTGGCAGCAGAGACAATACTGTGACACAAGAGCGGTGCAGTGGCACTGGGGAAATGGAACACCTCACAAAAAGAAACTGTGGCGGGCAGGAATATGTTTAGAACATTTCAGGTTACTTCCTCAAAAGCGAGATTACATCTTTCGACTGCTGTCACACTCTCTAACAAGGCCTGCGTGTGTCCTGCTGCGTGTGTGTATGTGGGGAATGTCAGTGATAACATGCCGTACATGCAGCTGTGCTGGCATGACCAAGACATGTGTCACAAAGTTGTACGGAGCCGTGAATGAACAATCATGGGCTGTGGCAGGCCATTTGATGGGTTTCTGCACAGGCTTGAATACGGAGCACATATACTGTATGCAAAACCTGTCAAACCAAGGCAATTACACAGAGAGCAGGACTGCATGTTTTGGATGCAAAACTTTTTAAGAGCTCTGCTGTGCGGTTCCACAAAAAGGAATATCAGAACATCAGTGTCCAGGCTTGTAAAAGAGCAACTTTCAGACACTCCTTAATTATAACTGAAGTGTTGCATGTTTTGATAAAGGAAATTTTAAAACATCAAGCAATCATATCTGTTTGATTTTATTTCTTTAAACTACTGTTTGAAATATCAGTTAAAGATCCCATTACAGTACAAAACTGTCTGGATTTGCCTTAGGCTGCAAATAGGCCCCTAAACACTCCCAGCTGGCTTTCACACAGCGATATGCTTTAAGAGCTGCACTCAACCCCCGATGGGTTCAAGCAAAGTGAATTATCTTTAGGGAACGCTTTTTGAGAATTTCTGAAAATTTCTCAGGTCACATTTCAACAATAAAACATAGTGATGTTCACTGTTTTGTCCTGATACATTCAACCATCATTCTGATGAGTTAAAAATTATTAAATGAAAAAAGAAATAATACCAACCACTTATGGGTTTGATAAAGTGGATAAGCGTGAATGTTTCTTCCATGAGGTACTAAAGTATGCTGCCTAGCAGAGTACAAGTGAGAAAGCACACCATGTACTAGAGCAACAGCAGCAGCACCCCTGAGCAAGACCTGACTGAGTAAAGTAACAGAGCCTTGGAGCAACCACTGTATACATTTTATGAAATGCATACATACTCATGATCACTACTTACCCACTGTGTCTCCATTGCTCTCCTCAGGCTTTGTGCCTGGTCTTTTTTCTTGATCAACGGTCTGTGCACTGGATGAGGAGCACCCCATGTTTGGGGGGAAAAAATGGGTTGAGATGAATCAAAAACTTGGAATAAGAGCAAGCGAACACGCGTCTCAGGGCTTTCTGTTTTCAGAGACTGTTTGGCAGTGAAAACGTGGAACGCTGAACTCTCTCCAGTTCCTAAGAGTAACTGAGCACCATTATATCCCCTTGTCTGTCTGCGTGTTCATGCATGGCCTGCTGCCCTCTTGCCCCAGACAACGATGTGTTATGACCATGCAGCTAGGCAATGCAGGCAATACTGCTGAATGCTCCCTGACTGCCTCCTGCTCACAGTCACACTATTCATACAGGAGGAGGAGGCAACGTGTGCATGAAATGTGTGTGCGTGTGTCCTCCCCTCTACAGGAGTGCCCCCTCTGGATGAGATCCACCACCTTGTGGTCATGTTTATAATAGCAAATTCTTAATAAGTAGATATTTTTTTAGTTTTATCGTTGTAATTATTTTTAGTCAGCAAAACCAGCAAAAGTTTAAAAATGCTGAATGAATCCATTGCTTTTTTTTTTTACTTTTAGTCAAAAGTTTAAGTGCCATAGATGACTTGTAGACCGCTTAGAATCGTTTATGGTGAAAATATCATTTTTAAAAAGCCAAAATTATGAAGTGTAAAATGTTTATTTGTCAGTCTTCTGTACAAAGAGTTAATTATGCGATATTCCATTACATAACATTAACAATACTTCAGAAGGAATACACTGTAGTTTTAGAAAAGCTTATAAATATCGTCAGTAGGGTAGAGCTGCATTTGCATATGTTCCATCGTAGCTTGTTGAGCAGGATTAAAGGGATCCTGGAGATGCCGCAGAGTAGAGACTGATGAGTCTCGACCTTTCATTTATGCACAAGTTGATTCTCAAGAGTCTCCAGCCTCTTTGACATGGCTGCAAGTAGGCATGTTAAGGAGTTACTTATACCTTTCTGGCCAGTGAAGTTTTAGATCTGTTACTGGGAAATGATTGGATTTCCTGATGTAGTGTAAGTGAAAATGCATTTGCCACCCTCAAAGCTGTTTATACTGTCATGTCATCAGTGTGATTGAGGTAACTGAGTAATCAGCTGACAGATCTGGTATTTATCAGCCTCTGCCTGCTCCTAATCAAAGTTTTAAAACCTTCTATGAAGCAACTATTATGCTGATTACCTGCAACAATAAATGTAATCTTTTGATCACAAGTTATATATGTATATAAATTTGATCTATGCAGACTTTTCCCAAAAGGCTATCCCTCTACCAGCTGCCGTAATATGAAAGGAGGGCTACACCCTGGAAATGTTGTCAGCCTATTAGAGAGCTCCCAAGTTTAATATGAGTAACCAGGGTCCCTTTAAAAATGTGTCATAATTGAAATTTTTGACGCATAATGAGAGTTTTCTGAGATCACAGGACAAAAGAGACATCGTGGGATTAACCAGCGTCTGATCCCCACTTAACCTACATTTTAAAACTTGTCCTTAAGCGAAAGTGAGCGTGAATGGAATAATCCAATTTAGCTGCAAACTCTGTTCAAGGTTTTAAAAAAACACATAACAAAACACATGAATGACACATGAAATAGTTTGGCAGTGGCAATCCTGAACATTAGTAACTGTGCAGTGAGCACAAAAGGATATTATTCTGAACCAGGCTCTTCAGCTTCTCTGTGACTTGGTTTTGAAACATTATCATGTTTTCACACTGGCACATGTTTTCATCAGATGGTTTATCTGCAGAAGAAAAGTTGATAGGTTGTGAAAGACTTTCGGTCCCTGGATTCTTTTTCTTATCTCGTCCTTTCTCCCCTAATCCTTTTCTGCTTTCTTGTCTCTGCCTGTGGAGAATGTGAGGGACATGCAGGGAGGACATATGACTGCAGAGCATAAAAGACTGATGAGTTACTTGATATAATACAGTAGACGGTATTGCACAGAGTGGCTGCTCTGCTAGAATCACAGGTTACCATGGCAGCAGCAGATAGGTGGCAGTAACATTACATTTTTTTCACCAATCTGCCCTTATTATAGCTCCACTTTACCTGAATAGCCTCAAACATAGCATTAGTTTCATCTATTAAGAAAGATCACACATATTTTTGAGACCCTTGCAGGGATTCCTGTACTTCTGCCTTGTGTGGAGTACCTGCACATATCCTGGACTTGAGTTTCTTTGTAATTTCTGCCATTTTTTCAAAATCTTCAGCGTAATACAAGTGCTTCTCATCTGGCTCCGACGCAATTTCTCTCAGCTCCTGTTCGATGGCTTTGCCAACTCCCAAAGCGTATATCGTGATCCCTGAAAAGTATCAGAAAGCATCATAACAACATGAAACTTGTATTAGGAAGAAGATACTCTGAGGTTGTCGTACATCAGGATGACTAGAAATACCGGAATTCTTTGCTTTAGTGGCCCATTCAGAAACATCATCTTGTGATCTTCCATCAGTGAACACGATGCTGACACGGGGAATGTTGAACCTGCCGCCTTCTTTGGTTGAAAAACTAGACTCAAACATGTGGCGCAGGGCTGAGCCAGTCATGGAGCCCCTTCCCATGTATTGCATCCTGTTCACAGCACTCTTGATGTGTTGTGCTGTGGAGTACTGGCCCAAGGTGAACTCTGTGCGCACCTTTGTGGAGTACTGAAGAAGACCCACATGAGTGCCCGTCTTGGAAATGTCCAGCGAGTCCACAATGCTGTTTACAAACTGCTTGACCAACTCAAAGTTGTTGGGGCCCAGACTCTTGGAGCCATCGATCACAAACACAAGATCCATGACTCCTTCGCTGCACTCGGGTTCTGCCGGAAAAAGAAGGATATTTAAAATATATACATTTATTTATTTCACATTTTATTCTCAAGAAAACAGTCCATATAAGAGTAATCCTACTTTTGCAGCTCTTCCCATCCTCAGCCAGCATGAATCCTTCAAAACATCTACAGATGTAGGAATCATTGGTGCTGACACACTGATGCTCACAGCCATGGTGCACTGTCTGACACAGATCCAGACCTTTCAGTTTAATTACACAGAATCAAAGATTACCATGATGTTGCTGTAGCACATATAAGTGTATGGCAGAATTAGCATTTATATGATATATTGTGAGGCTACAAATATAATAAATGGTCTAATAACTCTCTGACATTATGAATGCTGTGTGGTGGTAAACAGAATATTCCTTAATCCAGGGGAGGGAAAAGATATATCTTTTAGTGAGCCATGGGATTAGCGCTGACCTCATAATTGGGTTCAAAAACACACTCAAAGTTATGCAACACATAAATACCCAAATAGGGGACATAAACAATCATAGAAACATTTGAAAACATGCAGATGAAAAACGTCACACTCTGAATTTGGTTTATTTTTGTCTCCTATAAAGATTTTTCTGTCTTGTGTTGTGCAGAGTGTTAAAGTTCTGCAGATGAGATGCCTCTAGAGAAAACTAGTAAAAGCAGAGAAAAATAATAATAAGACTCACTGCAACACAGCTTACTGAAAAGATTCAAATGTAGTTCTATGCTTAACCCACCGAATGCCTGCATTTCAACATCTATCATGTATGTGATGTTCACTTAACACTTACCCCCAACAATGATTCCAAAGTATTTCGGCAATCAGTGTTTTCACATTACAGTTGTGATTCATGGGTCACTAGAAAGTGTTAAACAATTCTCTGGTGGAGAAACTGTTATCATTTATGACACCGAATGAGCTCAAACTCACTATGACATGTTTTCCCATCAGGTCTGAGAGTGTAGCCTTTCCTGCATTTGCACACACAGCTGTCTTCAGTGCTCATGAACTCCTGCTCACATCCGTGGGTGCCATCGGCGCAGTGATCGATCTCTGCAGGAGAGCAGTGCTTCCATTATTGCCAAGTTCTTTTAATCAAATTCAGATAAAGCTGAATTCAAGACTCAGTTCAATGCAGTGAATCTATAAATCTGTAATTAATCTCTTACTGTACTCTTACTATAAGTGATGAATGGTGGAGGATAAATGTGTTGCATCATCATGACTACAGCCTCTACTGTTATCAGAATGTGAAAGAAGTTTATTCAAGAGTGGGTAACCCTAATTATTACATTGCTTATTGTGCTTTAACAACATTTTTACAGAGGCAATGTGGATGTCAGTTTGCAGCATAACACATGATATAAATCATTCAAGTGTTGCCTCACATTACAGGTATGAGCAAAAGTGTTTTTGTGACAAACCACAGCAATAACACGGAAACACAGTTTAGCTACACTTACTTTTGCAGGTTTTCCCATCAGGTCTGAGTGTGTAGCCTGTCCTGCATTTACACACACAGCTGTCTTCTGTGTTCATAAACTCCTGCTGACATCCGTGGGCGCCATCAGCGCAGTGATCGATCTCTGTTAGAAATCATTTTGGCGGGTCACAGAGACAAAGGAGAAATTAGATAACAAGCGAAAACAGAAGGTTTTAACTAGCTGTTGATTTTTTACATCAAGAAATGTGGATCAGAAACGTTAAACTGTTTTGAAAAACAAAACAGAACATTTACATCTTGCAGTTTTTCTGTATGTTTTTTAAATTGTATTAGTGAACACAAAATTAGCGGTAAGTTCATATAATTGAATAATCCTCTCAGACCTTAATGTGACACATTTCTACATCAGCCAATTAGATCTATTCCATATACTCAAAGCTGGTTAGAATTATATTGAGACAATAGATGTGAATGTACTCAGCATTAAATATGGTGTAAATCAATACTTGGGTGTTATTATGCTCTGTACGTATGAAGAATATGTGGAATAACTTTTAAAAAAAAGATGGATGAAAAAACAGTGCCAATAACATGGAAACAGTTCATTTAAAATTACTTTTGCAGGTTTTCCCATCAGGTCTGAGAGTGTAGCCTGTCCTGCATTTACACACACAGCTGTCTTCTGTGCTCATAAACTCCTGCTCACATCTGTGGGCGCCATCAGTGCAGTGATCGATCTCTGTTAGAAATCATTTTGGCGGGTCACAGAGACAAAGGAGAAATTAGGTAACAAGCAAAAACAGAAGGTTTTAACTAAGTGTTAAATTTTTACATGAAAAATTGTGGATCAAACTGGTTAAACTGGTTTCTATTGTTTGAAAAATACGCAGAACATTTACATCTTGCAGTTTTTATGTTTGTTTGTTTTTTTTAAATTGTATTAGTGAACACAGAAACAGAGGTAAGTTCACATAACTGAATAATCCTCCCAGACATCAATGTGACACATTTCTACATCAGCCAGTCGAATGCCTTCCATATGCTGAAACATGGTTAGAATTATATGAGACAATCGATGCGAATGTACACATCATTAGACAAGCTATAAATCAATACTTGGGTGTTTTTATGCTCTATACGTATGAAGAATATGTGGAATAACTTTAAAAAAAAATATGGATAAAAACAGCACCAATAACATGGAAACAGCTCATTTAAAATTACTTTTGCAGGTTTTCCCATCAGATTCGAGTGTGTAGCCTTTCCTGCATTTACACACACAGCTGTCTTCTGTGTTCATAAACTCCTGCTCACATCCATGGGTGCCATCGGCGCAGTGATCGATTTCTGCAAGGACGCATTGGGTGAAATTTATGTCATGGTTGCTGTAGCCAGCACCGTTTGAATGTTTCATAAGATGCTGTATATTTGCTGTGTTTTCACTTTATTTTGCCGCGTTATGAATGATAAAAAAAAAGTACTTACTGCTGCAGGTCTTGCCATCGAGATTGAGGACGTAGCCCCTTTTACATGTGCAGATGTAGGACTCTGGAACGGTGACACAGTTGTGCTCACAGCCATGATTCCCCAGGTCACAGTGGTCTATTCCTGGAGAGGATGAATCTCTTATTAGATATTCCACTTTTTCACTGGTTATTTTGTTGTTTTTTTATGACAAGACTTTTCAGATTAATAAAAACATGCCCAATACAGAAGAATAAGACTGCTAGATCTAATTATTTCATTTTAAAATAAAAAAAAAATCCACTCTAAAGGTGCAGAGTGTGAACCCACTGTGATGATTGAACTCATTCTTGTTTGGATTGGGATATACTATGACACTCCAGATACACCTCTACATTTCAGCAGCTGCACTGCACTGATGATTGCAAAAGCACACTTTCTACAGGAAATCTCCCCCACTTTGCTTTTTGTTAACATCCACCGAAGGAGCAAAGGGAAAATTTTCCATCAGTGGGTCAACAGACATCACTGGTAGGAAAAAAACTTCTCACGGTGACTGTGCCTTTGGGCAGTGTTGGCTTCATGACGCTGAGTTCCTTTATCCAAGACCAGATAAATTATTGTACTTTATTCCTACTTGCTATATATGATGATTTAAAGCCAACACTTTACTCCACAAACACAACATTGTGGCAGGAAGCAAGTTGTGTTTCCATTATGACTCTAACAATAAGTCATGAAATTTGAATAAAACAGTTTCTTATGAGTAAAAAAATGTAATATTACTGTTGCACGTTTTCAGGTCTATGGTGAGTTGATATCCTGGACGGCACCGACACTCATAACCACGAGGCAGGTTTGCACAGATGTGTTCACAGCCGTGATCCACCACAGCACACGTGTCCTCAGCTGCAATAGTGTGGAGAACAATCACCTACAGTTCAGTGTGCAGAAGGAAACCTGCAGTAACCAGTCAGTCAGGGACAGCAGAAACTAAATATAAGCCAATGAGTGAGACTTTTTAAACTGACACTCCCATTTTACTTTTCTTTGATTTAAGTGAAACTCATGAGTCGCAAGTTGTGTCAGTCTGGTGTAAAAAGGCAACATGAGGGTTTCAGTGATTGTTTTTGCAGCCAAACCGTGAGAGTAAACCAAAAATGAAAATAAGGTGGCCAGATGGGCAAAATCTGTTATGCGAAAGGTCACGTGATCCATTTTTGGTCCTTAAGCCATCAGACCATCATCAGGTCCTTTGTACAAGTTTTGGGCAGTGTTAAAAGACTGTAGCTATGTAAATAACAGAAGGGAGGGGGTTACCTGTACACGTCTTGCCATCAGGGTTTAGGATGTACCCTTCCCTGCACTTGCACCTGTATGAGGCAGGGCTACTCACACAGATATGCTGACACTGATGGTCCACCACCTCACACGTGTCTGAACCTAATGCACGCAAAAACATTCACAAACACTCAAGCATGAGTAGACACACATGCATTTTAGAAATAAAGAGAGACACTTAAAATAGACGGGATTATTCACCTCCACACAGTTTGGACTGGAACACAGAGATCAGGGTTTCTATCTGGCTAAAGTTGGCCACCAGATGCACATGCTCCGAGTGCGGCTCACTCCCTATGGCCCTCAGTGTGTTCATATCCACCCTGCCTACTCCAATAGCAAAAATCTGGATGCCAGCCTGTCTTGCCTGAGCTGCAATCTCCTCTACTGTGTCCTGAGGTCTTCCATCAGTCACAATCATAGCAATTCGTGGGATGTGTAGGTTCATTGGTCGGGCTCCATGTTCCTCGGTGAAGGCTGTCTCCATGGTGTACTGGATGGCCAGACCCGTCATGGTCCCTGTGGCGAGGTGCTCCATATTCCTCACTGCCTGCTCTACCTCGCTCTTGGTGGTATAGGTGCTGAGGGAGAACTCGGGCTGGACCACACTACCATACTGCAGCAGACCGACCCGTGTTGCATTATGGCCAATCTTGAGGAACTGAAGCAGGTTGATGATGAAGGTCTTCACTTTCTCATAGTCATTGGGACGGATGCTTCTGGAGCTGTCAATCACAAAGACGAAATCCAGCGGGATGGCTTTACATGGATTCTCTAAAATCAAAGACAATGAGGAAGTTTGGGATGAGTTTGGGATGAAATGGCAAAACTGATACAGAAATGCTGTGGTAACTGACTAATCACCTACCAACTGCTTTGATTGGGAAAGTTGCGTTGCTTCTTGCCGTGATGGGTCTGGGGCGGCGTCTGTACGTCTGCGCTGCGTTACAGCACAACAGGCAGAAAAGGCCAAGAGCCAGACACCTCATTGTGATGAAAGATGACAACTGCAGCAGAGTGACGTAAGCACAAAAACAAGAGCTGATCCAGAAGAAACACTTCCACAGTGCAGCGCAAGTAGGGTACAAACCTGATCACCAGGGAGCAAAGATGGAGAAGAGAGAGAGAGAAGCTGCAAAATAGAGGAACCTACTATTTATTTTATATATGATTGTCTACATGTAGAAACATGGCAAGAAATCTGCATTATAAATGGACTGGTTCTTATAAAGTGCTTTTCTACTCTACTCGAGCACTTAAAGCACTTTATATTACACACGTCATCCACGCATACTATCATACAAGCACTTTTTCTGTGTCTAAGTCCTCTCTATCTGACATTCTCATTAACACTGAATGGGATGCAGGGATCCATATCTTTCCCGAGGATACTTTGGCATGCAGTCTGGAGCAGCAGGGATCAAACCACCAACCTTCCACTTGGTAGATGACTCGCTCTGCCTCCTGAGCTACAGCCACAGCGTTGTGTTATAATAAACACAAAATCTGACACATGACTCGCTAAGCGTGGTTGGTTGTGATTAGGTGAAGCACCTAGTATCTGGGAATGATTTGTACTGGGACCAGCTGCACATGAAAGGTGAGGCTGATTGCAACTGATACATTGCACGTTGAGTAATTTCAGATTAATGCAGTTTAAATCAAATAGGTTTTGGCATAAACTTATGACATGGCAGAATGAAAATGTACTTGTTACATTTTGTGACATTTGCAATACATTTGTGGAAAGAGTGTCAACAAGAGAATAAAAAACAATTCCACCAATATTCTGTTTATAGTGTTTTGCACTTTATATTCTTCATATGCTTGTTATCTAATTTCCTTGAAATATGGAGATTGTTCTCAGATATTCAGCACTTTAAAATAGCATTATCTGTTCTATAAACTCTGTTTAAAGACGTGGGCTGTACAGTACACCAGTGTTGTGCTTCCTAAAGCCTTCAAAGAAAGTAAGTGAGCTTCTGTGAATGAGAATGCTTTGCTGCATAGGAGGTTTACAGTGATTTAAGAGAGGCTGAAAAACACCAGACTGCTTCCTTATCCGCTCCCCAAGAGACCCACTTGTTACCCGTCATATTCAGACTCCAGCCTTTACTACTGTCTTAGAAATGTCTGTGATCAGTGCAGAAATTACAAATATATTCATATTTGAAAAAGGAGAAAAGAACAATACAAGAACAATCTTACGTGAAGGCAACATAAAACTTTTATTTTGGATTCCCAAATGAGAACTTCAGCAGCTTCCATGTGTTCAGTTAATAAAAAATCAACACTTCTGTGCAGAGCCAGGTTTATATGGCTGACCTGAGACCTGCAGAGGTCACACATGCATATGCAAACCCTCATGGAACACTTGCCCTCTGAACTCACATGTGTTTTACGTCTCTCTGCCGCCATCCTGATAGTGTTTTCATCTTCAGATGGCAATCCCAGCAGCAAAGGTAAAATCCTGTTATGTGCTGTAGAATTTCATGACACTCCACAGCGTCCTAAAATGTTTTTTTTTAACTGGCATTTCCTCTAAACACACGAATCAAAGATATGAAGAAAGTTTAGTAATTACAGCATTTTGGTTATTCCACAAAAGAGCAGCTCCTTTCATATTTCCCCCCGTGAGTGGAAGCCAAAGTTGTGTGTTTACTATGAAACACAAAAACATCATGTACTAAACAGCATTTATGACACTGTGTCTGTTTTGCACATCCAAGTTCTCTGATGAGTTTTCATGATGCAGGTGAAAGGAGCACAGGATGTGTCCTAACGCAGATAAGAAGTCAATACCACACAGGTGACTGGTGGTGATTACTCTTTCTACCCTGCTATTAAAAAGCTAAAGAAAAAGGATTGGTTCTTTTAGAAAAGGGAAAGCCCACAGTATAGCATTTTCAAGATAACAATTTGAAATCTACTCACCATTATATTAAAAATTATTTTGGAATTTTTAATTCAGCGAAGCTTCTCTGAAAATCCAAAAACTGAGCCAAGAGTTGAGCTCCAGCAGGAAAAGTCTGTCAATGCCTTAGCTCAGCGCTGGAAATGTACATATATCCCAGTCCTGTCTCTATCTCTGGAGGCTATTGCATTGCCTAGTCCCTTACTCCATCCACTATTTCTCTGTATACTCCCACTCTGACTCTGACTTTGGAGACGCCTCTTGTTCTGATCAGTCTGCTGGTAAAACAATAACTATGAGTGTTTTATTCCCATTCAGATCATCTTACTCATATTTATTCCAGATAAGTGGAACTAAACTCCCAATTTTACATGTTGAAAACACTTTAAACATTTATTATTTGGAGGAAAGTAGAGACAACGTAAATGTTTCATGTTGTTCTTACATTAAAGTTTTAGGGACGTGTACTTGGTCAGCCTAGCTCCTGTTTTCAAACTAAGGAACACGAGTAGCTCATCAAATGATAGATTATAATGTAATGGAGTCAGACTGTCAAAGGCCTGATAGATTTAAAGTCTAGTGTAGTCTAATGGGTCATCATTGCTCTGAAAGAGGCGGATTGTGCTTTTACAAATTATGCTCAGATGAACTGTACAAAGCCACAGCAGCAGTTTATGGAAAGACCCGGTAAGTAAAAGTCATCACACTTCCACTCTGGGGGTCCCTGCCTCCCACACAGTAGACACATTTATACACAGACATGTCTGTGAACGTTCTCAGTCATCCAGGTCATCGTAGTCTAGCAGGCTTGGAAAGAAAAGCGTCTAGACTTCTTTAAGTTTCCTTGAAGACGTTTCACCTCTCATCCAAGAAGCTTCTTCAGTTCTAAGATCAAATGGTGGAGAGTCCCAGGTTTTAAGTCCTGTGGGTGTGTCCCCCTTAAGAGGGTCATGGACCCCCTATTGATCCTCTACCTAATCACACAAGCCAAGGTGGGAAAACGGGTGTGGGTCACAACCAGCCAAGGTTTCAGGTGAACCCATTGTGAAACCTAGCCCCACCCTATCATGTGATATATTGAGGTCCATTTGACCTCAATAAATCACATGACCCTCTTGGGGACACTCCCATAGGGCTTAAAATCTGGGACTTTCCACTAGTTGCTCTTAGAACTGAAGAAGCTTCTCTGATGAGAGGTGAAACATCTTCAAGGAAACTTAAAGAAGTCCAGATGCTTTTCTTTCCAAGCTCCTTAGACTATACACAGTCACTGCTCACTTCAGTGACCAAATATATTTTTCGGCATCACACATTTAAGCTAGAGCTTAACTCTTAATAGCAGAAAAAAAAACCCTAACCAGATTAATTTAAATAATTCCTGCAAACACATACACACACACACACTGAGCTCCATTTGACCCTTGAAACATGTCTGCTCAAGTTCATATACAAACTTGACAAAATAAAACACACAACATCTATCAGTGAAATTGGATTTTAATAGATAAATATATGTCACAGCTTTGTTTTCCATACAGAAGGTTTGACATTTGAGTCCTTGCAGGACATTTTGTGTCCAGGGACGAGTGGCTTGCCAGTAACTCCATCTGGTGGAACAGACTTGTGTAATGTTTACACAGACAAGAAAGCTCCCATTAGGCTTAATTGAAAAAACACAACCAGAGTCCATATTTATTGGGCTCCGAGTCCTCTGTCCAGCAACCAACTTATAGTGACTTCAAAGAGCAAGCTGATTCCAGATCAGTGCTTCTAGATAAACAGCAATCCAAGACATTTGTCATCAATCAGTAGAAAGACACAATTACATTAGAAAGTTATGAATATCAGTCAACGCAAATCAACACTCCTGATTTCTAGAACACGAGACCGTGATTATGTCTGTGGTAGAATATGCTGATATGTTTGATATACACTAGGTTGCTCCTTGATCATGTCAGAACACAGGCAGGTGCATTTCTTTGGGAAACTTCCCGTCAAGGTGACACTTCACACGTGGCTCCATGAAGTGCACCCCATGAGAGAGAAAGCTATGAATGAAGGCAATCCAACCCTGATCACGAGCTCAGACGAGACAAACAGGAAACACGCAACGGCTCCTCACTCGTTAATGCGAGCCATACGTTTGTTTTTGTTTGGGGTTTTTTGCATTCCTGCGCAAGTTAAATATGTTTGTGAAAAGGTAGGACCCACAGAATACGATTACAGACACAGAGAGCATAAATAGAATTAATAAAAATATATATCATCTATCGAACTTTCTAGTGCTTTTGTTTTGTTTCGCTTCAAATGCATAAAAGTGCACATCGTTTCTGGATGAATACTAAGACACAGAGATACACAGAGAGCTACAGGAGAGAAATACATAAGAATAAGTAAATAACAGGAAGGGATGAGAGGTCACGGTGGTGTGCGTCTGTATATCTGTCCAAGGTGTTTTTGTATATATGCGTGTGAATGCATTAAGAGAACGGTAATGTGTGTGTAGCTACAATATATCCAGAAATATACTGTACAGTGGAGAGGCAGTGTGGTGCATCAATTCTGCTGTGCTTTTATCAACAGCAGTCAGCAGGATCCCGGGAATGTTTTCATGCTGTAACAGAGGTGTAAGGTGGAGGAGCCTGCTTGGGAGGGACACTGACACTGTCATCATAAGGAGGTAACAGCACCTGGAAGACAAAGAAATGAGAACATGACTCAGAATAAATACCATGAAAATCAGTCTGATCAATATGAACATGTTTTTGGTAAAGTTGCATAATATTACATCACTTTTGATGTAACTTGAAACAGAAAAAAATGAAATATTAAAAATTTATTTTGGATTAAGTGAAATATTTGTAAGCCCAGAGAGAACAGCTTGCACAGAAATCAGTCTGATTCCCCAATAAAATAGGCTAAACTGCAGGACTGCAGTTAAATATGATTATATAACATGTAAAATGCAAGTATGGCAAGATGACCAGTCTTATTTGCACTGCACATTACATAAGCAGTTGGAGCGGTTGATTGGAAGCCTTCTTAGACAAAATATTAAAATAAATGTCATACATAAGAAAAAAAGGCATGCAAGCAGCAGGCTGCACAGTGCGGCTTTGACCTATATACTACCATGCTTACAACAGCAGTGCTAATATGTAGTAGCCATCAAGCTTCCCATGCTCATTTTTGAATTTATTTGCAGGACTTTTTCCCGTTATTTTATGTAAATTAAAAAAAAAAAAATCTACTACTGAAATACTATTACTATTATATCAGGAAGGAAATGTAGTACATGAAGCGAGTGTCCTAAAATTGTGCCACGTGAAAAACAAAAGCATCTGTCAGCAGCCAGATTTAGTTTAGAGCTGTATACAGATAACTAGAGAGGACAGATCTACTTGTTCATCTTTTATTATTCATCCCCTACACCAAAAGTAAAAGTAGGGTAAGTGGGGAGTTCCAAACTATCTATATGCATCACAGAAGGCACAGTCTTAGCTGGACTGATGTCTCCGCTCAATGCCGAGTCCCATTATGTGATATGATAGAGCCAGAATTGAGGTCCCACCATGAAGGAACTTAAAAAAAAACCGGATGCATTTTAAGGCTGTATAATGTTTTCCTGGATCTGAAAGATCTCTTTCAGCATTCCAGCACTCATTCTGGTTTTCCTCCTGACAACAGAAATGTGGGCTTCCTCAACAACGCTATCTGTTTGACCTGCATGTGTTATTAAGTATTTAACAATGAGTCAACGAGGGTACAGTCTTGCCTTTGTGACAATAAACTTTAATGATGTTGAAATAAATATGTGGGATATTAAGTAATCAATAACTTCCTTTAGGCCTGTACTTGCATATATTAGATCATTTTAAAGAGTTTGATTTTACATTATAAAGCAACTGGATAGATGACACTGTTCTTCTGACTGTCAGCACATACTGAAATCCTTTTAAAGTGCATACTCTAGCATGTGGTATGCATATCATGAACTTTAAGGTTACTACACAACTTCAATCATCTGTCTGTGCCCTGCTGTGACACATGTGACATCATCTGTTGTCCAGAAGTTTGTAAGTCAGAATGTCAAAAAATATATATCTATATCTATAGATAGATAGATAGATAGATAGATAGATAGATAGATAGATAGATAGATAGATAGATAGATAGATAGATAGATAGATAGATAGATAGATAGATAGATAGATAGATAGATAGATAGTCTCTATCTGCTTGTTATCTATCTGCAGTCTCAGCTGCACACACCCAGCTGAGACTGACAGAGAGGTTAAAAAAAACTTCAAACAAAAGTCTTTGAGAAAACAAAAAGCACTGCACAGAGGAGGCAGAAATATATAGCAACATCCTAAATAAAAAGAACAGTGCATTGCATCTGGTCACATCTGGTGCATTAGATTATAAATAAAAAAGAATTGACCGAGTGCAGGAGAGCCAGCACAAGAGTCAGTGAAAACAAAGTAATTCAATGGAAACAAAACACACCATATATAATTTAAGGGAAAGGAATAAGAAGGTACAGGTGGATTCAACTGAGACAATTGTGAGCTGCAGAAAGGGAGGGTACTAAAATAAAGAGAAAGGAATATAAGGATGCTAAGCCCAAAATAATAAAATAGGAAGCAAACTGACAGAGAGGGAAACACAGGAGTCAGGATTACAACCGGAAGCAATCAGCACAGGAATCACTATGGCAATATTGGGGTATAGTAAATCTTCTGCTACATTGTGTGTGTATTGGAAAGCATCTATGGATACACAGTGGATCAAATCTAACAGTTGCTATTCCATTCTAGCTAATAAATCCCCAGTCTGTTACTGTAATCCCAGTAACCACCATCACGAACTGCATGTGTGCCATGCCTGAACGACACCGTGATCTGTGGGGAGTGGGGCCAAGCAAGAGTCAACACCCACACCAACTCCATGAAGAGAAATTAAGCATGCTTTCTTCTATGGTGCATTTATTTGTTGTTCCAATAAATTACCTGTGTGTAGGTGTCAATTACTTTTCTTTATGCCCAAGAATACAGTTCACATGCAATGCATTAGTGGACCTTTGACCTAACCATCATATAATTGATGTAACACCATGCAAGCTGCTAACCAAAAGCCACAAACCCGGCTGTGGTATGCGGGGGAGCTTCCATTAAATATGGCTAGCTCTAATTGAAAAAGCATCCCTGCAGATGTGAGGCTGATGTTAGGAAATAAATGGCTGCTGATATTCTGGCACTCCTCACTGATGATGTCAGTGAGCTGGAAAGTTGCCTCCTGGGTCTCTCTTTACAGCCCACGTGTTTTACACATCAGGAGCGAGTGGAACTACAGCGTGTAGACCATCAGGTGCTGTTTTAAATTGTGTGCAGTGTTACGCCCTGAGGGGTCTTAAGTTGCAGACTGGGAGCACAGGTTTTGTCAAAATACTTGTGAAACCCAATATATTGCAAGGTCAAATATCAGTCCTGATGGGGCCAGTTACTGGCAGCTCCTTATGTGTTCAGACCGAAAACCACGTTTTGCAATAGTCAAAACAGTCATTAGTGTTTCTATAGCTCCATTAGTCTTCTCCCCTCTGTCAGAGTCAAGCAGTTAGCTGTGTGGGCAGTGGGGTAACAGTGAACTGAGAGCCAGGTCCGGTCAATAAGACACCAACATGAGGCCCTAAAAAGAGCTTACTGTACCCATCTAATGACTTCACCAGCATGGATCCTCGTCTCTCTTTCCAAGTCTGTCCATTCATCCATGCTACTGTAGCTTCTGTAAAACTACGCGCTACTACAGCACAGCTTTAAATGTTCTTTCTCCCATCAACATAGTGACTTTATGGCTGCCAGAGGAAACCTACGCAGATGATCCAAACGTGACCTGCAGTCTGGATTGCATAAGGAAACAGTTTTTCCACAGAAGCTGCTTTTCTACTTTTTGGAAAATGCAGAAAAACAGCAAAGATCAGAAAGTGTTTAATGTTAGTCCATTAAACCCTCTTTCATGTCTAAATCATCATTTAGGGAATGATGATTTAGACATGAAAGAGGGTTTAATGGACTTTGAGTATAATATATTATACTTTTATTTGTATAAGTTTATTCTTATTTGTCATACATTAATAACTGCTGACTTGTAATTTGCAAGTATTTGGACAGCTGTACACTGCACGTGAGGAATGAGTGCATTATTAGTGTTGAAGCGAGAACCCTCACACGTCCGGCGAGCTCTGCACACAGGCGTTTGTAGCAGCTCACTGGAAACATTCGCACAGGTGGTCTGACAGCAAAATAAAGTGCAGCTAAAAAAATACTTTTTTCTTCTGCTAGTCTGATTTATTTCATTCTTCTGTGCTGTGGAAGTTCAGTGTTGGCTAAAACCCATTGAGAAAAACACATAACGTTGTGTTTCATGACCTTAATTAGCACACACAATCATTTACTCTGGCTCAGTCCCACAGAAAGTGTGCTGCTGTTGCTGTGAAAATGTTTGGAGTGCCAAATATATATTCATTTCCTGCTGAAAATAGTCCCAAACAAATGCCAAACAGACCACTGTATTTGTAGCAAACTGTTACAAGTACAACCGGAAAAAGTGGGCTTGATGCTAAATGCTACCAATATGCATGGAAAAGTCCTGAACGTACATGATATCATGACATCACCAGTCTTATCATTTAAACAAAGAAGTCAGCGCTGTTCTCAGTACTTACGGTGGTGTCATTGGTCGTAACGTACAGCAGGATTTCAGAACTATCCCGTCCGCTCACATATCTGTAGCAGTTCCACACGCATGCTATCAGGTATGCCTGAGAATGGGAAGAAAGAAAACAAAAACACATGTTAGACACATGGACTACATTACAGTTATGGTAAATAACAAAGCATAGACAAATTATTATCAGCCACGTTGGTAGCACGGCTCAGTGGATGGTTGTATTAAAGCTTTAAGTCAAGTAGCTTCTCCTCGTTAATATGCAAATGAATTTTCCAAGGTGTTCCAGATATAACTGGGTCATCTTGTCCCCAGAGAAGCTGCGGTGTAAGAGTAAGTTTTCTGCACACCTACTGACACAGATGACATCACTGTCACCAGAATGTAAGGCTGGAGTAAAATTGTTGTTATTCTAAATAAACTCTCGCTCTTCTTTAGATTCAGATTGTGTTTGCAGAATCTGTCTGAGGGTTAGACATCTCTTTATAGTAGCAAGTTCCTGTTGTTCTCTGTCATCTAGAAATCATCTGGCTCTCAGCAGGCGGCTTGCTACTGAAATGCCTTGGCCAAACACAACACCATCTGCTACATCCATCCGCTAGCAGGAACCAAAGCCATGCTGAGCTCTCTAACATTCTTACCATAAGAACCAATTAAGTATCAGCCCTAATGCTCTGACAGCTCTGTTATTCAAACAACCTCCACAGGAAGGTGCAGCAATCGCTTAATTTACTTCATGGTCCACTGCAAAACCATGCTGAGAGTGTGATAATGATGCTGATTGTGCAAATCCAATTATTTGAATCAGAAATTATTCAGACAGTGGTGCTGATTAAAAAGATGGATTTGGGGTAATTACATGGGGTTTGCAATCTAAAAAGGCCCTGATCTACTGAAACATATGAGCTTCTATTAACCGTTACAGTTTATTTTATCTCAGTTTATCTCAGGGTTAACCTTTTGTTGTTAAAGACTACAAATGTTTTGGTTTTAAGCAGAATCACAGCAACTATCTGACAGAATTACTGGCTTTAGATACATAATACAAACAAGTTATTTTTTAGGATTTTTCTTATGTCTTCATGGCTTTTTAAAGTACTTTGCAACTTTTTTAAAATATTGCACTGATGCTAAAGCGCCCTTTACCTTTGCCTTACACAGGTTTATGTCAGAGCACAAACGTCAACTGCATCTGGACCACAAATTAAACCTTTAACCTGCTCTCGAGTACAAAGCCTGTGCGATGTCCAACTGCACCCATATAAGAATAAGGCTGGTGAATGTGTAGTGAACTCACAGTGAGCATATGAGCATCTTGTGTGACACCTCGTGCAAGCTCTACCCAGGCAGCACGCTCACCTAAGGTGAGCTAGCTTGCCCCTCCTATGTGCTTAAAGTGAGAAATGTCAGCTTTGGACAATGGCCTGACCTGATTCTCCTGACACCGTCCGAAGTTCATTAACAGCTCAACTCCACAGGATTTAACGGGTGCGCCCACACTTTGCAAGTGGCCAAGTGCCTGCTTGTTTTGTGCACATTTCCAACTGCCACACTGCCCAAGTGACCATTAAGAGGTTTATTCTAGAGCTCCCAGGGACACACTTGGATAAATAAGGAGTTTGCTACTGCAAACACACTTAGTGTGCATGGCACAGGCCAACTTAGATGATGCAAGGAAGTGATTGGTTGCCTTGGAACCATAAATGTTTGCTTAATTTTACTAAACAGTGTTCAGTAATTGAGTATCAGAACACACTGACCCTCAAAGAGCCACTTTAATAGTGTGGCTGAAAAAAAAATAATAAAAAAAGAGGAAGTAACTCGTCCCTAGGGCTGGTCGATTATATCGGTATACATTTTTACATGATAAAAAAAATATTGCAGCGTCAATGAGATTGCAAAGCAAAGAGTTTACGTTCCCTAATGGGCACAACAACACGACAAGCCCAGAACCTTCTGGAGCGAGAGCCGTATGTCAGCCAATGATGATTTAGTAAAAAGTGAGCTACTTCAACAACCTTCACCAAACTCTGCAAAACATGCAAGAAAACTCTTCCTGCTCCTGGTTGAAAAAACAAACTTGTTTCACCGCTACAGGTTTAAAACGGCCCAATTTCTTGATTTATCGGCTATGGTAGTAATCAGGCCTGGGTGCAGCTAGTGAAAGTGAACTCCTTTCCAAAAAACTGATTTAACAGGGGGAGAATTACTTTTTCACGCAGCACCGGGTCGGGTTGGATAGGTCTTTCCCCTTAATAAATGAAATCATGAATGAAAAACTGCATTTTGTGTTTACTCAGGTTATCTTCATCTAACATTCAAATTTGCTTGAATGTGACAAATATGCAAAACAACTAAGAAATCGGTAAGGGGACAAATATTTTTTCACAGCACTGTATATATGAGTTATGCTGTGTCACCACTGTAGCTGCTGGCACCTCGTGGGAATAAATTCATACTTTGCATAAATAACCAAAGCTCATTGGAAAAGAAACATTAAACATGCCTCCTTGTGTTTTTTTCGCTGCAGTCACCACATTGTTCAGCCTTTCTTCTGTGTTGTCATAAATACCATCATCACAAATTTCCTAGAAACACTGTAATATAATTTTGAGACTACACATATGTACACTCCTACACCCGACTCTGACTTTAAATCTTTCAGAAGGAAAGCTCAGAGTAAACCTTATATTACAAGTATAGTACTACACTTCTTCCTTCTCACTTTGACATATAAATAATAAAAGAAATGGTGTCTGAATTCAGTGTAGCTGCTTTGGGGTTCTGGTATTGTGCTCTCCGCTTTTCCTGCTGTGATAAATCAAATATGTCTGCTGTGAAAAATACAGTCCCATTTCCAACAACTGTTGGGATCATGTATAAAATGAACCAGCAACAAATTTCTAAACATTTGAGACAGGGGCAGGACTGCATGAGCAAATTCAAAATAATATCCTTAAAAGAGAATCTGGAAAATCTGCCTGATTACAGTTTTTTGCCATCAAGCTAAAATTCTTTTTGGAGCTTTCGAAATGTCTAAATCCTCCGTCAGAAGGAAGAGAACAGCTAGCTTATTATGATAAAGTTCAAAAGCTAGCATATGCAATCGAATGGAGGTCCATTGGTGCACATATTATGTGAGGGCATCATTAATACTGGATGACAAACACAGATTTTGGAACAATAAGAGTCCAGAGTTAGGGACCATATTGGCCTACTGAGAGTCCAGACACATTACTCACTGAAAACATTTGGCACAAAATACAACAAAGGAGGCTTCAAACTGTTGCGCATCCCACAACAAGGAGGAGCGAGAAACACTTACAGAGTGGTGTAAAACAAAAAGGTGTCCAGACACTGAAAACGAGCACAGTCAAAACAATACAAAATGTCTAAAGTGTCAACATTTGATATGTTGTTTTGAAGGTTTGCAAATCATCGCATTCTGAGTTTTTACACAGCATCTCTGCTTTTTTGGAGCGAGGTTTTATCCACAGCACGCTTTCAAGATTCATTCCTGGGCTCTACTTTATCTAGAACCAGTGAAAGCTAATCAATTTCCACCTCACTTCAGTCACATCACAGAGCCACATGTGAACAGAGGGTTACGTAAAAAGGCAACAGCCTGTGTAACAAGGTTGCATAATATTGTCAGCAGACCAGGAAACATTTCTAAGTGCTGCTAAGCATATGAGACAAATATGTAAACTGGGCGCAGAAAACTTTACCTTAAAGCCGAGAATACAGCCGATGAAGAGCAGCACGATGACGACCAAGCACACGTTACTGAGAGCAGCAACTTCCTCTTTGTAGGGAAAGTTCTCAGGCTGACGAGGAATCAGAAAGACAGCAGTGATGTTTTCATTTCATGTCAAATTATAAATGATAAGTAAAATAAATATATACATATATCAGATGTTTCTCACCAGTTGCTGCAGGTAATCCTGAATGGTGTTTGGGTAAACTACGATGCTAACAGCCACCAAGGTGTTAAGGGCAAAGTCAAATATTTGGTAGCAGAAAAAAGGGATGATCCAGGCAGGACGTAACTGAAATAAAGACCTTAACGTTAGATATTTGGGACAGAATGGCTTATTTATCAAAGAGCAGAGAATCAACGGGGAAACAGCAGGTGAAGTGGGAAACCAGCAACACGTGAAATACAATTATGAGAGTAAAATAAATGTTTTTTTTACCTTGTAGGCACCATATGTTGCCATCCCACAGATAAGTATCATCAGCAGAGAGATCGCTGAGGCGATGCACATGTCTGAAGCAACAGGAGAAAAGGTAGAAATTCAAAAAAGCTGTACAGATCTTTGATTTCTATTTAATTCAGGCTGTAGTCACATTAGCTGTGGCGCAATCAATCCTGAATTACATTTATGAAAATGTTTAGAACATGGTGTCATCAAGGGACCACAAATGGAGAGCAGAAGAAAACAATGGCATGATGCATCTGTCAACTAGAAAAGGATTTAATCTCTGCTCTGGGATGCACATCGTGTCAGCCTGACCTGAAATCAACTCACCAGAACAGAACTAATCATTCTGTTACATAAGCGCAGGGCCGAGCAACCTTAAAATAAAAGTGGCACTACGGGGAAATAATAGTCACTTCAATGAAACGCCACTTTTTTTTCGTGCCTGACCCATTATTTTCCATATTCTTTTAATAATGACCTGACAATCAGTGTTTCACAGCTCTGAGTCACAGGATGAATCACATTTGTGGTTTAAAAAAAGAAAAAAGACGACTCAGAAGTGTGACACTTTATTCCCAGAATCTAATTCAGGTAAATGGCAAAATACCAGTATAAAAAGCTTTTAAATGTTTCATATGATTTTCTGCCATCTGGGGCAACAGAAACAATTGTGGCCGCCCGGTGATGTTCACCTTTTTTTGTTTTATTTTATCAGCTAATGAGTAAAATATCTGGCAACAGCTAAATTCTCCATTATGTTCACAGGCTTGTTGCTAACCTTCCCTTCTTGCTATTTGGTGGTGAATACTTAAGCTATTATACATTTTACACAAGCTATTATATTTGTTATTAAGAGTAATTTCAGAATATAATGATATTTTGTTGTATAAAGACTGGAAGCCAGGAAACTGTGCCCCAAATCAATATAGCAACACGTATAAAGCTCATCCATTAGCATGTTATATCTTATCTTTAAGTGCCACCACAAAACATAAAAATGTGGCTAAACGAAGGTTAGCTAGCAGAAAGACTAGCTTCTTCCCCCAACATTTATAAATATACCCAAGCATTGATTCTGTTTGGTAGATTATAGCTAACCAGAAAATTTGAGCTTAAAATCTATCACCAAAGCTCAATATTTATATCATATACCTCATGTTTAATTTGGCCTAAAAAACATTAAAATGTGACAAGCTAGTTGTTAGCTTCAGTGTGTTTATAATAAGCTAATGAGCTACGGTAATTCCCCTTCAACTCCAGTTACATGCTGAAAAAAACCAAATGGAACCAGTAGCTTTCTTCTCATCTAGCGTTAAAGCCCTAAGGATAATGATGTTGTTTTTCTCAGGGGAGAATTATTTTACTAAGAAAAGATTAAAACAAAAGATAGATATGTTACTGAGTGAACTGATACTTCTAAACCTCAGAAATCTGAACATTCTATGCATGTGATTGTAAAACTGCAGTGGCACCGGCTGGTCCAGCATGTACTAATGGGTCACAGGACAACGCTCATCCTCTGGAACTGGGACAATAGTTGTTCCCAATCAGAGACTACCAGCACCATGTGCTGTGAGTCACCCCTGGTCAGACTGTTCCAGCATGCACCTGGTGTGTTAAGAAGGCTTTTCAAATGCTCTGCACAGATGGACATTGGGTTTTTGCGAGGCTGTGGCTTTGGGTGTTTTTACTTATACAGAAATGAAGACTGTCACTTTAGACAATGTCTGAGGTCCTTATAATAACACAGTAAATTATTCCATTAGTTACATGACGGATCTACCTACACGCAAGAGTTTAAGTCATCCATCACAGTCTAGATGTAGATTTGGGTGGAAGAAAAACACCACAGAGCCCACTGGGTTTTCTAGCAAATCTCCAGCAAGATTTAACCCTCGTATACAAAAAGATACATGGATGCAAAAATTCCTAACAATAATCTACTTCATAACTCTTAGAGACAACTTATGATACATTTACTGCAAAACACTACTTACTGGCATCATCCATGACATCCAGGTCATTAGCCAACTCTGCACTGGTCAAGTGGTACTGCTCAGGATCGTTGAGGGCAGTGAGCAGGATGAGTAACACCACAGCATTGATGAGCTTAGGGACAGAGAACATATGGACAGATGAAGGCAACAGTATGCACAGATGGCGCACCAGAAATGTAAACCTCTTCACCTGACATTCCACACATAATTAATAATCTGCAGAGCAGTGTCTGTTAGTGCTCTTTACATTACTTAACTTTTTATCATCACAGACTGCAGCCAGTAACCATCCTTAAATTCTTAAGTCTTGGCGTGGAGACAGTGCAGCTATGTTAAATGAAGTACCTACAGTAGAAGTCTTTGTTTTGCTCTGGCCAGCACCTCTCATTATTCAGGTGACTCATACATCCCCATTGATCAGGTGAGTGTAATGGAAAATTCTCCACAGTCAATTGGCAGCCTGACACAAAAACCTGCTACCTGAAGAGGCCCACTGCTCATTTATTCATAGGGAGCAGAGAGAAGCTTTTTCCACATGTGGTGTTTGGTTTAGTCAGTCTGATATACTCAACTACACCAGCATTAATTCACAGACATGCTCCACACGAGCTTAGTGCCACAACACAGAAAAGACAGAATTGTTTCATTAATCAGTTTTAAAATACTTGATTAAAGTGTCTATACTATAAGTAATTTCTTAAATTAAGTGTTATCAATAATCCTGTATTTACAAAAAAAAGTAACTTAAAACAATGTCATCTTTATATTTTGATTCCAGCTATATAAATATCAAAAGGGCAAGTACAGATCAAGTCTGACGTGAAATGATTTTAAATGACAGATTATATACTCTTAAATCCTGTGCTCATATCATGTTGTCTCTGGCTCTGCTGTTTCTTGAAGTCTACACGCATGCAGTGAGTGACAGAGTTAGGCGATGCTCACCATGTACCAGACCCCCAGGATGATGGTTCCCGTGCGGACATGGCAACACAGGCAGCAGCGCGTGGAGTACCAGCGGTCCCACGGAGAGGCCGTCATCATCATCTTTTGTGTGTCTGTAGGCATTTACAAACGGTGTCGGTGTGTGTGAAGGAAGAGTCCCCGCTGTCCTATCGACGTCTTCACCGAGCAAGAGTTGACGAACAGGCTCTGACTGCCCCTGACCCGTCCGGTACTTATCACGGTGAGCAGCTTAGCGGACCAGAAGGCGACAAGCCCGCGTCACGGTTAAAACCACGACTTCCGTTTTTTCAAAATTAAACACCAGCGGTCTCACTGTGCTCGTTAAGGTGAATATTTATTGCTTTATTACAGCAATATAGCAAATACTGATGTATTTAGCAAATGCATCACCGTTTATTTTCCTTAATCTACCGATTCAGTAATTTCAATTCATTGTTCTTCACTGCGTTAAGCCAGTGTGAGACATTTACATTATTTTAAAGGAAGACAAACTCTGTCCCGCCCAATATGTGTGTCACATATTTTAACATGGATGTGATTTGATGTACATTTTGTAATGATAGCGATGACATACGGAGCAAATAAATAGTTCCAGATTAGTAAGATTAGTTTGATGAGTAATCAAATCAAGCAGACCAAATTCAATTTGTCAAAGTCATCAAATGGCAGGCTAATGTGCGCTTGTGAAATCAGTCATTTAAAACTTTTTCCTCCTCTTTTCTGCACACTACCCGAATGACAACTTGAGCATGCTACTATTTTGAAAAGAAAAAGGATCCCGATGCTTCCGGTTATAGTCTGATCAGCTTTGCCGAGCCGCTGCAGGAGGACGCATTTACTCGTCCTGAGGATGATAAACACTGGAGCGTGTGACAGATTAGATCGGATCAAATCCGATGATGTAACCCGTCATTTCCAGAAAGTTATACAGCCGGGGATTAAAATAAGTACTTTAATCTGGAAGTTACTGGTCATGTCTTTAAAAAGCACCATTGCCTTATGCATTAAGGAGAAACTTGGCTACTTTTGATCCTTGCAAGTTCACTTTTATTTTCCCACTTCCACATAAAGTGAATCTTCTAAAGGTGAGCTTGCAGGCCTGAGGCATCAACCTGGCAGCTCAGCAGCAGTAACACTGGTTTCTCAGACTGACAGGACAATCCACACTGTGCTATGAAGAAGCCCAAATGTAGAAAAACTGGCCTTTATTTAGTCTTTTTACATATGGCTTAAGCTTTTCTTTTGTTACAAACAGGTTTTACAAAAGGTTCTGAAGACTTCGGAATCACTCACTGGTGGAAAATCATGAGGAGGTTGATGACACTGCCATGACACGTGTACGATCAGAGTCTCCCACGCAGCTGCGCTCCTAAGAGCAGTCACAGACAGTAAACACGGCAAGGAAACGGTTGTCTCGACACACTGCAGTACAACAACAGACAGGGGACAGACCAGATGGAGAGTGTGTCCATGAAGTGTTCAAAATCACATGGAAAAAAAAAAATTAAGTAAAATAAAAATACAGTGCGGCTCATGAGTCCCTTTTCCATGGTCTCACAATGCTCACAGCTCATTTCATGTCACAAATGTTTACGTGCCGTCGAGCCCAAACCGCTGACACAAACATTTGATCTTCCTGCTCTTTTCACCGGTGCCACAGCTTACAAACATCAGAGCAATTTAAGAAAAGAAAAAAAAAAAAAAAAAAAAGGACAGCAAAGCGAAGGCCTAGTGTCGTGTAACCTGATGCAACCGTTTGCATTCTCTACACAGTAATTCTGCGTTCGATAGCCACCACGATAACACACTTCTAAACATGATCAGTATTTTCTACACGTCTAATTACTACAATACAGCTCCTTCATTTATTGGATTCAGTGGAATTAGAAGACACAATCAGTATCAAATGCATACTTAAAAATCATCAACACCGCATTACATTAGATTGCACTGCATCTAGTTTCAGTTTTCAACGATGCGCCTGCTGACACGTGGATGTGTATAAAAGTTGTTTCAGTTTCCACACATTTTCAAGGTAGAGTCCATCGAGAAGATCTTTGTTCAGAGTTTCTGCCACCAAAGGTGTTGCATAAACAGAGTATCAAGTCTCTTGCATACAGAGGCCTGCAGAGTGGACTCTGTCTCATGTCTCTCTCCTCGCCTTCTTCTTCTTTGCTGGTTTGGGCGCTTGGCTCTCCTCAGGTTTTTCTGTGGAAACACACAAAGGTAGGAACACCTTTAACAAGCTTAACCTTGAAACACACACTTCAGCATTGTCACATGAACGGATACTTGAGTAACAAGTTTATAGAAAATGTGATTGTACTCATTTTTCAATGTTATAATTACTGGAGACACTGGACACCAATAGTTGTCCCACCTTCAGCAACTGATCTACTTACTTTTTATTTAAAAAAAAAAAAAAAAAAAAAAAGGTTTAGACAAAAGTACAGGAGAAAAGCTTTAAGACCTACATCTGGATTTGGATACAGATTTGTTAGTGAAGGAGATTCAGTTTGCTTTATATTAATTTGCTTTACATTAAGAGCACGCTGCCAAACTGCTCAGAACCTGAAACTGTAAATGCTTCGAAATATGCAGCTTATGTGCATCTGATACTCCAATACAAGTAAATCAGAGTTAACAACTAGACAACTGGGAAAGTCATATTTAGCTGCACCAAATGCCTCAGTACCAGCATGCACAAGGTTCTGGTGTCACATCTGACAGTGTTTAGCGCTTACTTTGTTGTGTCGGAGCAGGAAGGTTGTTCTGCTTGGCAGTTGGTTCTCCTTCATTTGGCTTCAGTGGCACTTGTGTGACAGGGGATTTCTGGGATATGTTGTCTTTCACTGGACGCTCTGCTCTCACCTGTTAGGAAAGGGAAAACAGCAAGTTAAGAGCGAAAAAGAAACAGCTGCAAGGCTACGGGTCAGAGAACAGAATAGCCGCGTTTTTCAAGATTATCTTTGATTCCCTCTTGCCCGTCAGCCCACTGACCTCGACAGCTGCTTTGACAGGCTGGACGGCAGCAGCGTTCTCCTGAACAGGTGGCTGCTTCTTCACTGAGGCTGCAGGTGCCGTTTCCTTCTCCGGCTCCTGAGCCAACAAACAAACAAGTGGAATTTAGACAAAAAATATCCAGGAGAATGAACATCTCACCACTCTTTGTTTTACACCTTTTAACCTCCTAGGACCTGGCATCCACATATGTGGACATCACATTTTGGGTTATTTAGACCAAAATACTCAATTTTGCTTTACAAGGGCCTGATATCCACTTACGAGGACATTATACTGCTACTGTTCTATCAAAATTTTAAACGAATATCCTCATATGTGGCTCTTATTTTTCTTAAAAACAAAAATAAGGTAAAAAAAAAAAAAAAAAAAATCTGGTAATTCTTTGTTTTGACGTTCTTGGGCCCCAATATGCCCAAATATCAAAGAGAAATTAAAAATGCATGCCGTGGAAGAGTTCGGGTCTTAGGAGGTTAAGGTTACTACACTCAGCGGTGCATTTGCTCACAAGCTGTTACCTGACCAGCTGTTCCTCCCTCCTCAGCAGCCTTCTTCTTTTTCTTTTTCTTCTTTTTAGTTTTAGCCGCTCCATCAGCAGTGGTCACTCCCTTATCCTTCTCATCGTCACCATCCTCCTGTGAACCCATGAGGATAAAACATGACTTAAAAACGCAGGAACAGACACTATATTAGAAATTCTAGAGCAAATGGGAATGCTTTGGTAATTCCTTACTTTTCCACTGTCTGTTGGCAGAAGCAAAGCACAGTAGCACATGACAACATGTCATTGGATCAACATTTAAGTAAACTGCTATTCACTGCAACATTTATTACACCTGTGTTTGTCATACTGTAGAAAAATGTCCGCTATGAGAAAAGCCTTTGAAGTCTATATGATCTGTACACATCCACATACTGGTTTCAAACAGCCGCCATAATATGATAAACTATGTTGTCTATTCAGTCTACTGTGTTGAGCCACTGAGCTGCAGGGTCACAGTCAAAAGAAAGAACAAGGACAGCTCATTGAGTCTAAGCCCTGATGACTCATTAGTTAATGGGTTGTCATTTTTAAAACTTCTATAATGCTTATTTTTGTCCAGAGCTTGGCCACACTTACTGCCACTCCGATCAACAGATTAACCTTGGCTGGCTCGGGGAGGGGCTGCTCCTGTGCTGGAGGAGGCTCGAGGGTGGGCTCTTCATAGTTGCCCCATGCTTCAGAGGGGGCGTTCCAGTCAGAACTGGTGTCCACAGAACCACCGTCTGAGAGACAAAAAGGGCGTCACGAGACATAAACACGAAGGAATACCACAACAGAGATGACATCAAGCAACATCAAAATTAAACAGTGCGGTGAAAGAAAACCAGTAAATGGCACTTACTGAGTCCAGACCACTCATCATCTAGTCTGGGCTGACTGATCCACGGCAGGTCGTTCACAGGCTTGGGCTCTACGGAGACAACAATTACCACGTTAATACAACCAAATCTGCCCAAGACAAACAGTGCCATCTAGTGGCAGGACTCAGTTTTGCTGCAGTGTATACTTACCAGCAGTACCAATTCCCAGACTCGGTAAAGACATCAGATTTACCTGGGTTGTTGGCATTCCCCTTTTACTCACAGTCCACGCCTCTGAAAGACACATTTCACAGAAGTTGTGTCATCACTGTTCAAAACATTGACCTTGGGGATTCTAAATTGTCTGAATGGGGCCTTTTTTTAGCAGCTGTATATTTAAAGTAATAAAAAAAATAATTCAAGAGAGTTTTACTGTCAAACTTTTGACAAAAACCTATCAAAAACTAACAGATTTAACGCTGTCTGTGCGTAAATTTTTAAAAACATGTATAGCACTATCTTCTGTTAGTACAGAACGTGATGTCATGTTGTTGGTTGGTTGTTGCTAATAGACCTACATTAGCTTATGTTGGCTAACTAGTGACAAAATCGATAACTCAGGGGAAAATAAGCACTGGGTTCACTTTTGTGCTTTCCCTGGCAGCAACAATGAGTTTTATGTTACGAAACCAAGGATATATTGTCCACTTTCGCTCTGTCTCTTTAGCAGTAAGTGGCTCTGTGTTGTTTGACCAGTTACACTCAAACGGGAAAAATCCACCTGGTAGCTGTAATGTTCTGATTTGTAAAGCACTTTATGAATGAGGACTAATGTGCCCTAACAGACTAGTTGGTACCGTTGGTACTGATGGTGAGTTAATATTCAGTAAGCCATTTTTAATATGAAGCTCTATTACACTTATAGTTTTTTTTCCCTCCCAAACACAACAAATCTAAAGATGTGTTCAGGACAATAATGAAGAATTAATTGTTTTTTGGAAAACCCAATATAGGAGGAGCCAAAAAGAGTAAACTGGAATCAGGTTCAAACAACATCTTCAGAACTTTAAAGAAGTTTTACAAATTCCCAGCCTTTTCTCTAAGCCCTACACTTTCATTGTTCTGTCTCAAACTCAACGATTCAAGATCGTTTGCTAAAGATGAAATGTTTTCACACTTGTCTTTGCATCTGCTTTGTATGCACCTGCACCATGTGAAAACTTTGCTTTGTTTTTGATCTGAATAAACCATGAGGGATATTTTGTAGATGTGTGACTTTTTAAACGAGCCAGTTAATTGTAATAATTATTTTAAAGCACTATGCTTAACAGAAGTCAAGATCAACAATGAAGAGTTTAGAAGTACCATCAATCCCCGTCTTCCACAGTGGTGGTTCCCTGCTGGTGGTACAGGAGGCAGTCTTGGGAGCAACAGTTTGAGCAGGAATCTTTACCGGCACATCAGGTACAGCAGAGGACACCTCCACCGCATTGTTGCTGTTAACTAATACCAAGAGAGAAACATTTGATTCCACTTGACAGGCTAGCGGCACATCAACCCAGACTTTGCTGTAATTTACTTCTAGTACGTACTAATATCAATGTGTGTTGTCTTTCTCAATTTCATACTGATAATTACCTTTAGAGACAACAGCCTCCACCTTCTCAGGCTTCACTTTTGTGGATTCTCCTGAGAATAAAGAGCAAGGTCAAGAAAAAACACTGCAAAAACAATTCTGAGAAAGCTCACTCGAGACTCAAATTCCCATAATGCCTGTATTCATAGACTGTTTTGGCCACGAGAGACCAACGAAAGGCAACAACAATGTATACAGAAACAACATTTGTGCAACTGTCTACAGGATCTTTAAAAAGAACTCTTCAAATTGTAACAGTCACAATGGTGTGGTGTCTCTTTAAGACAACCCAAGTCGAGGGTTGATGGTGTCATCAGTTTGTGCCACTGCTCTCTCTCTCTGGGATTATGAGGACACGTGCCTGCACACTTGTGCTTAACGAGGGACGGATTTATGTTTTCTTCTCCAGACCTTTTTGTTTTGTTTGCAACGCTTGGGTTGTATGAACGCTGGGCGTTATGTTGTTGAGCCGCAGCCGTTCAGCCGGGCTTTTATATGGTTGTTGAAGAAGGCGTATTAAAGAACCACCGTGGATTACCGATACCAGCGTGGGTGTGTGTGTGTTCTTCCAACTAGCCTGCTAGGTGTTTTGCCGTCTCCTCTCAACCACACAACACAACGTTACAAAATGCAGAAAGGACACTTAAAAAGCCACCTTTTTTCTTCTTCTGGTTGGTAGGTGCAGGGGCTGTGGAGGCCTTGGGCTGCTCTGTGGGAACACTCACAGGTGTTCCCCCTCCACCAGGGCTGGCTGAGCCATCGCTGGAACTCTTATCCTTCTTGCGCTGCTCCCGTTTCTCCTTGTTGCTGACCTTGGTTTCCCATGTGCCTGAAAAGTAGCACTAAGTTCAGCGTAGAATTTGTCACAAAATACTGCAGGAGTTCATTACAGGATTAGTGAGGGGAAAAAAATGGTACAGATTAAGCAGGGCGAAGGACTGGATGTAGACTTGAGGCTAAGTGAATTTTACTAAGGCACCGATTGCATGTAACTAAACCCACGCTGTTAATTATTCCCTTTGTGGTTCATTGGTCAGGTCACTGGGTATGTCTTCCTTATGAGGTAAGCTAAACAAACTAAAAACAGCCACAGTCAAATACCACAGATAATACCAGAGTATCACTTTGAAAACAGCTAAATGATGACAGGACTCAGAACATTTTACCTTCTTCTGGTTCTTTGCCATCTGTAGTCACTGTCTTGGTCTCCTTCACAGCCTGTTTGGCCTTTTTCTTTGACTTCTTCGCCTGGAAAACAAAGAGCGGACATAAAGTTGCAAACAAAAGCCAGTATATTTGACAAAGACATAAACACACAAGGTTATATGACAGTTTACAGAATCAGAAAGATGTAGATAGTATGCAGAACATAAGATTTATTAAGGAGGGGGAACGCGACCACATGCTGAATGAACCATGCTGCACAGCAGGCTCAGGCCTCGTCTATTTATAAGTGAAACTACATCCACTGTACCTAAATCTTCTACATGTACTTTTCGTGAGCACTACTTTATCTCCTGCGTGATTCCACGTCTGACTGCAGAACCTTCCGGGTCACCAATACTCTTATATTGTGGTCTTTAGAAGATGACACTATGTGCTGTGATAAGCGGACATCTCCACATTTGTGCTGCATATGACAGCTGAAGACTGTAACCCAAGACCAGTGGCCGGTTGCGTCATTAAAGAGTGAAAGGGCGAAAATGTTCTTTTTTTTTTTCTTCCTTGACTACATTCAGTGAAGACGTCAAAGTAGTAACGCGAATGATAGGAAATGCTACAAAAGACAAGCATTATCGTAGATAAATTAAAATAGAAAAATTAATTGGTTTGAGTCCTAACAAAGTGTGATTCTGGCACGATTTTAAATTACCTCAGCAACCTTCTCCGGCTTGACTTCTGGTGGGGGCGGTTGGTGATGTGGCACTCTCTCTTCCGACGCTATGGCTTCTTCCTGTGGCTCAGCGATAGCTCTCCCGTTTGGCTGAGATTTCTGGAAAGGTCATTCAAAAATGATGAGTGTCATTACAAGTTATACCGTTGTTACTTATGCATAAAACGCCAACCATTAACGGCATAGCCGGACAGAACACTAGCCTGAAGCTTGTTTTAGCCATGACATGAGATTTAGTTGTCACCATGGCGTTAGCCTGACAGCTAGCCCTGCTAGCGGTATAGGGAAAAGCTGGAAATAAAACAGACTTAATTTTACGTGCCTTTTCCGCCTTCTTCTTCTTTTTCTTCGGTTCCTCGGATTTGACGGGTTTACCGACAGTTCGCTTTAGTTCAATTCCGTCGTCCGCATGGCTCATAACAGGGCGCTTCTTGAAAAGACCCCGACAGACTGAGGCCCACAGAGCGACCATCAGCAGCAGCCCAGTACCTGCCAGCAAAAGGATCATCCATGGCGGAATGAGCTCCGGCTTCAGCCCCAAATCCACGCCGAGTTCGGAGCGCAGTAGCTCCAGACCTCTGGACAACAGTTCATTCACACGATCAGTAAGCAGGCTGACCTGCCGAGAGGCCGCGTCCTGCCACTGCTCCATTCCTCCTGTTTCTAATAGACCGATTAGTCACGCTTTGCTTACCACTATTAGCTGCGCTAGCATGCAGTGCTAGCTAAAAATAACGGAACGATTTCGACATTATGAAAAACAACGAATTCATCCGCCAGCAACATCAGCCAAACCGATCAGCCAAGCAAGCTAGCGAAATGTTGTAAGCGCTGCGGTGGCTAAACAAATTCAGCTAACTGATATCATCATAAGATAATTTGCTACCGTTAGCTGACCACCTCAATGAGTCCAGTGTGAGCGCGAGTAAAGCAGGTTCACCTCATATGGCTCCGTTCTGACTGGAAGAGAGACACGCTGCCTTCACGACAGTCGTAAACCTGAGTTTCCGGGTTGTGAATTACAGCTACGTGTTATAGCTGTCTTAGAGTATTTATCAAAAAATACATTATGAACTTGAATTGTTTTGATAGTTTTTTTTATTTCAAGTACAGAGTTGCACACACGTACTGTGTGCATGGTGTATTATTTCCATACACTTTTGTATCATATTTTTGTTGCCTTGGTCCTACAAATGACAGATCCTGATGTTAATACCTAAAAGTCTCTGGTCAAATTAACAGCTCACGAGTTTTTTATTTTTATTTTTTTCCGCACATAAAATCATTGGAAGAAATAAAAAAAAAAAAAACGGTTATTGCAGGTCCGTTGAAATAGGCAGGGCTAAAACTTTCTCCATGCTGATTGGTCAAAATTCTTGATTCAAAAATGTTTCCAGTACGCCTTTAACACAGACCTGCCCCACCCCCCTGCACAAAGGTTATGAAAAGGACAAAAATTTTAATGAAAAAACAACAACAACAAAGTAATAGAGGAAACATGTTAAACAAAAATAAGTTAACCTTTGTTTAAAGTTTTTATCTTTGAACAGAGGGGGGTGCCTTAGCTAGCACATCAACTGCCTGCCACCTACAATGCAGTTTTGAGGTCCGTTCCCAGGTGCCTCAACCCCCACTCACATCTTGCATCAGGTGATCTCAATAGGTCACATGATAAGGCGACGCAAGGTCCCACAGTGGTTTCACCCGAAACTTCTGCTGATAATGACCCGCACATTTTTTTTCACATGAGCCAAGTGACTCCACTATTTGGTTTCAGAACTGAAGCTTTTCGGATGACAGGTGAAATGTCTTCAAGAAAATTAAAGAAGTCCAGCCCCTTAGACTACCATGACCTGGATGACTGAGAACCTATATAAACATATTGCATCAAATGTAAAACTTGCTGGAATGATGATGAATTTCATGACACACTCATAGAAAAAAATTAATTCCCATTTATTTTATTAGTATAGCTATATATATATATATATATATATCATTATTATTATATATTCCCACCATTCTGCAGCTCTCTGCAGCTGGACAGCTGGCTCCAACAAATGAGTTCACAGAAGCCAAGAGCAGATTCACCCACCTGATGGTAAAGAGGCCAAGTAAAACCAGTGACTGAGGAAGTGTTTTTGGTTTTTGTCCCACATGAGCTGACTGGAGGGTAAGTAGCTGGATTAGCTGCACCTGAACCTGAAGTCGCTCACATTCAGACTTACTGCCTGGTTGAACTGGAGTATGTTATTGTGTTGTAGATAACTGCACATTCCTTTTTAATGACATTTTTGCAAGTGAATATATCCTTTATTCCTCCTGTTGTCTTACATGTCTTACAAGCTTGTCTTCCAAGCAGTTTCTTTGCTTTGAACTTGTGACATGTGCAATGAAAATAAAGTTAAATTCTATTCTATTCATACCTTGTCACAAAAAGAAAGGAAGAACACTACAAGGACTTTGTAAGATTTTTCTGTATACATTTTTGAATCCACGGGTGGGGAATTCCAGGCCTCAAGGGCAGGTGTCCTCTGGGTTTTAGATCTCACCCTGGGTCAACACACCCGAATCAAATGATTAGTTCATTACCAGGCCTCTGGAGAACTTCGAGACATGTTGAGGAGGTAATTTAGTCGGTAATTCAGCTGTGTTGGATCCAGGACACATCTAAAACCTACAGGACAGCAGCCTTTGAGGCCTGCAGTTGGACACTTCTGGAATACACTTTGTGTTTGCTCTTCTCAGGTCAAAGCCCTGAGAAGAGCATGCTAAGTTCAATAATTCAACATTATAACGCATGCGGTAAATTTTCTTGTGTTTTTACAACACTGCATTTTACATTCTTTTTTTGGGAGAGGTTTTCTGGCATGTGGATTAGTATGGAAGTATCATTACTGGAACATTAGATTTTTTGCTGGTGTTATTTACTCTTTATATTCCTATACTTATTGTGTACACCCCTTGGTTTGTAAGCTCATCAATCTATTAACTACTACTAATAAAATGTATTACCTGGTAGTCTATTGAAATAAGTAGTAGCATAACTAGAGACCACACACAAACAATGACAATGTATTTGCATCCAAGTTTATTTTGAAATTCCCTACTCCCCCTGTACAAGAAAAAATGACTTTCCACAAAGGCAGCAGTGAACTGTCAGTGATAGTACGTTTCTAGGGAAGGAAAAGAACAAAACAAAACAAAAAAACTTATAGTCACAGTGTGTCTTAAATATTTCTACTGCTGTCATCTTTGGCTGGGTTTTCGGCAGACAGCTTTTCTGTCAAGCCAAATTCCTGGGAAGCAAAGGTTTAAGCCAATAGAGCAGAGCTGTGGGCTTTACATTTTACAGTGCCAATGCAGGAATGTTCTGGACCGTATACCTCTTCTTCATTAACACAAAAGAAAAATAAACAATTAAAACTGAAATAAAAATAACAAGCTGTTTGTGTTCACAACACAAACATATTACCGCCCGGGGAGATGACGACAGTATGTCGAATTTCATAAAATCGTTTAGACAAAAAATAAATCTACAAAAATGGAGCTAGGTAAATATTACACAACAGTAAACATGTTTTTCTTCTTTTCCTTTTTTAAACTCTTCTTTGTTGAACTTCTACACAAAACCAAAATTCTTGGTCTTAATGGCTAGCAGGAGTTTCTGTTTGAGTATCTGTTTTGAAGAGTAGAGTGGCACGTAGAGACGGGAGATGCAGGTGTTGGCTGTGGGGAGGTGCTGGTCGTCTGGAGGCCGGATCGTGATGGAAGGCATCGGCTGGAAGCCCTCCTCGCTGGCTGGCAAAGATGGGCTGGAGGTCCAGAAGTACACCTGAGGAGTACACAAACGACTTTTTTAATCCCGTGTCTGATATACAGGAAACCAAGTACTTGTACACCGAGGCTTTTTAATTTAAGACTGGTGTCTGATCAGTACCCTGTATCAGCAGATACCCACAGCCAAGGTATGGAAAAAGAAAGAATTCCTAATTATGATGGGAGCAGACTTACCAGATCTTGTCTCTCAGTCATGCTCATCTTCTCCACTATGGACCAAAACCAGCGTTTAAACTGGAGAAGTTTGTCTGCATTTTCCCCTGTTGAATGAAGAAGTCTTGAGTCAGTATATGACAGTCAAATGTACAATAGTAAATCCTTTACTGATTAAGATGGACATAAAGCGATGTAGACAGATCAACATACCAGACTCATCGTTGAAGGAGGTGAAGCTAATAAGCATCTGGACATTGACTTCTCCACAGCCGTTGACCAGCAGCCTGAAGTCTTCAGCTGTCAAGTCCTCTAAGGCGTTCTTGGGCAGTACATCGAGCAAGCCCTTCCTCATTGCCTATGAAAGACAGCCGGTGTGAATACACATTTTGATAAATGACAAAGCATTGATCTGCATTCACACAATTTAAGGTTCAGTAAAATTGCCGTTTATACTTACATGAAGCGGCTGCTCAGCAACCACCAGCATTCTGTGCTCTGCGTACCTCCTCACATATTCGTAAACATTGAGGGGAGTTACTGGCATGTTGACCCCTCCAGACAGGAGCTCAACCTGAACAAGGCAGAATGAGATATAAGCTTCACTTAAGTCACCACCTGCACATTAGTTAATTTAACTTGAAGAGAATTTTCAGATGTGTTGCCGCGTTTTTCACCTTGCATCACATACACATTTGCCAGCGCTATTTTTCCATCTTAACAGGACAAGTGACATCTGATACTGCTCAAGTTTGACACTTAGACAGCCAAGTCCATTACCTGTCCAGCTCCTTCCTCTTTGCAGAGATCAATGGCGAAAGCCAAATCCATGGCAGCAAACACTGCTTCGGCTTCACCAGCCTGTGAATGGCGGATCAGCTGCCGCAGGCTCTCATACATAACCGGGTCAAAGAACGCAAAGTCGTGCCAGTTCACCTGCAGTAAAAGAATAATTAGCAATTGAATTATTTAAGAACCAAGCATTATGCAGCAGGTGCATTTTTTTTTTTTTTTTTAAAGGCATATTTTCTACTTACCTTCCTACCAAGCAGCACCTTGATGACATGTCTGTTCAGTGTGATTGGACAGAGTTCATTCTGCAGCAGACATAAGCCCAGTATTCTGCACAGAGAAATACATTGTTTCATACTCTGCTAAGGACACAGCTGATTTCACAAAACATTTTCCTTCTTGAATTTCATTTTTATCCAACCAAACATCATGTAAATCTTTGATTTTTTATTATTACCTTCCAATATTACGGAAGCAGTTGAGTCTGGCCTCTGTATTTTTGCCGGGTCTAGGGGAGTAGAAGCCTCGTTTGCCAGGCTGGTAGAAGAGAGGAGCGTTGTCGTCACCGTCATCTGGGTCGTCCAGCTCCATGTCAACCACACTGCGTGTTGAACCGTGACGTTTGCGGTTCTCCTGCTGCTAAAAATGATTGAACAGAGGAGGGGGGCAGTGTTTATAACAACTTAGTATTAGGATGATCTGTGTTGTGCAAATGTTTCTGTTAAGTGTCAAAGTCATTTTAGTGTGTCGTGGTTTAGCACACTTTGCTAAAATATGGCTAAAATATTTTTAGAAAACAAGAAACTAGTTAACAAATAATGGAAACAGGTTATATATTTTGTTCACTTGTGATTTCTCTGGAGCCTCTGGGAGACCGAGGTCCAGAATACTGTCAGCTCCATTTTCCCTGGGAAAGATAAACAGAATATAGTTAGTTTGCTAAATGGCACCGAGTATGAATATGAAAAAAATACTGTTCTTAATGGATGTATATTCATTAACAGGTACTTTTTTTGCCAGCTAAATGAGCACTTTATTGCCAGAGGCACCCGTGGTGTTGGTGATTTGTCTTACCTTCCATGTGCAATAAGTAGCTCCATGGCCTCTTCTACTCTGGCTCTCAAAGAATCCTCACTAGCTAGCAGCAGCAACAGCTGGGCAGGAGACAGCTCCAGCAACATGCCGGTGATTTTACTGGCGAAAGCCTAAAGACACAAACAACTCCCCTCAGTATGATCAAGGAAAAATTATAAATGCAGACAAGGAAGCAAAACATTATGGATCACTCAAGTTCAACACATTGCAACTATTGTACCTAAAAAGAATTTAAACACTAAACACTGAAGTGATGGAGGAAGTGTGGTTGTCTAAAATGTGTGGGATTCCATCTCTTGGTGTGTAAACTTGTAAACAGAACCTCAAAACTGATCATTAGTTATCAGAAATGTTACTCTGTCTTAATGAAAGAAAACAAACAGATATGCTGATGGTTTATTACCGGCTGCATTGCATGGACTCGTGGATAGAGCCTTTCACCCAGGGCTTGTCTGTGTGCAGGCAGAGGGTCAGGCTCATCACTGGGGTTTCCCTCTGATGACGGCCTGAAAGGCCTGGTGTCTATGGACAGCTGCCTCCTAGAGTCTCTGTTAACATACAAACAGGTTAGCAGACATTTTCTCTAAATATAAAGAAAGGTCATATAGGCTACCAAATAGAGTTTACCTGTCTCGGTCTCTCCGAGATCCTGCTCGAAGCCCACCACTTCTCCTCTCCCTCTCCCGGTCTCTGTTCCTGAGACGCTGCATTAGATCTGCACAAACAAATCGACCAGGGCAAGTTCATTTGTGTTGAAAATATTTTTTGTCAAGTATCTTATGTTGTTGCTACTTTGATGATTTCTTCCATCATCACAAAAACAAAAAGCAAACATTTATTGTAATAATGAACACAAATGTCATAATATGCAGTATGCAGTAGTTTCTATGTATTGTCATACTTGAATTGTAATCGTGATGACACGTACTGCTGGCCTGCATGCCCTTGCTGACGCTCTGAACACAGTCCAGGTTGGGCAGCTTTTCATTGGAAAGGAGGGCCAGAGCGATGGCCGTGTAGAAGCTGCGGGCCACGCCACTGCCCTCTCCAGGCTCATCTTTGAAAGTCACTTTCACCCGGTGTACCGCCATGGGTGTGGTTGTACAACGCCTGCCAAAGTGTGTGTTTAGCTGACGCATAGTCTGTTGTATTAGCTGGTCTCGATCACGGTCCACTTCCAGCGCCAGGTCACGGGACTGCAGGTTCCTCAACTTCTCCATCTCTCGACGGAACTTGGATTCCTTCACCTCAAAGCCGCCAAGCTCTGTGAGGATCTGGTTCAAAACAATGAGGGAACAACAACACGGTCAGTTAAAGCTACATTAAGTTTCATATGCTATAGTAGCAGAGGAGTGTTTTAATTTCAAAGTCTGTATGATTCATTCTGGCTACTCATGGCTCATCGCCTCACACAGGTGATTTTACTCTGAGCAGCATTTCATCTAAGAAGCCATCAAGTACAAAAACGTACAGGGACAAACTCCATTTAAGTATTGAAGTATATGTTGAAGGCATGTTAAAAAAAATAAAATATTTTTTACCGATCCAGGCTCAGCTCCAACATCCTCCATGAAGACACGACCAAAAAGCTCCAGTGAGAGGCGCCAGCGGCCCAGCAGCATGTCGTGTGAGATCATCATCCCCATAAAACTGCAGTGAGGTCTGGACAGAGGACACAATAAACACTATTTTATTCATAAACTCTTTATCTATAATTACATTTTCTGTGTTTGAGAGCAACAGACAGTTTTCACAGCAACCATTCTGACTGGGAAACAGGAAGGGGTTACATGTGCTAATAATGAAGGTTCTAATTAATGCAAGTACAGAGGCTTAATTAATGTGATGACAAACATCTATAGGTGACACCATTTCATATCAAGCTGCTGAGATCAAGGTCAGTCCTCTCTGCAAAAATCAGCCCCACTAAATGCAATGACTGGTTACCTGAACGATGGGAGAGGAGGGCCATCACTCTCAGTGAGGCCAATCTCAGCAAGCAGGCTGCTCTTTAGCTGGGCAGCAAGGTCGTGGGGTGATGGGCCAGGTTTGGAAGCCTCCAGCTCCTGCTCTGCCAGCGACTGGTTCTCGGTGCTCCGCTGGCCTGTCTCCATGCTCATCACATTCTTCAGGTTAGCTGAGTAAGACATCTTAGTGGGCAGGATCTGTTTGAGCAGGAGTCAGAAGTGTCGTTTAGTAATGTGAACAAGTGAACTTCTAAAGATGATGGCAGTGTGGCCACAACAGAATGGAAATGGGACACCGAATACAAACTGTGCTCCAACATCCACACTCGTATGAACACAAGAACACGACCCAACCTACCTGTCCTTTCATAAATCAAATAGCACGGAGATAATGAATCCTTAATAGTCAAGTTATTTTAACTGGGAAAATGCTGCAGTACTTTATTATTTCAGGGAGATTTGTTATGCATGGATATTAGAACACAACTACCAGCGTGATAGCACGGTGTAGAGGAGTGGTATACCTGAGAGGGGGAGGGTAGAGAGGAGCCCATGTTTACCTCCAGGCAGTTCCTGTCCATGGTTGCCTCAGCCAGGCCTTTGGTTGCCATGTACGAGGAAGAGTACAGGCCCTGAGAGGGACGACCAAACAGATCTTCCTTTCTGGCATTGGGCTGTCGAAGAAGAAGCAAAATGTAGTTAAAATCACAAAGGCTGAGTTGCCATTCTATAATGTAAAGACAGCTAAATGTAACAGTTCAAGTGTTTTACATTCTCTAAATAGTGCTGTCATTTTCTTTGCTGCCAAATATCTCTGGCATGTAGTGATACTTGAAGGAGTTCGCACAGAAAACAAGATGAATGCAATGCCACAAAGCTGAGATGACTCATAAACAATACTTAGTATGACACGTAAGGAGGTTAAACATCAGCAGCAAATCTGACCTGCAGGAGGTGGGGCTGGTCTGCCAGAGGGATGGCCTCAGCCAGAGGAACATCGAAGGGATTTGGTGGAATGCACCCCAGGAAAGTCATCGAGTCAGAGCGACGGAAGAAGGGGTGGTTCTGACCCGTCTCAGCTGGAACTGGGTCCTCATCCTTGTCCTGCAGTGTTGAACCTGAAGTGAAAAAGAAACACAGCAGATCTTAAAACAACTATGTAGGTCTTTGATATTTATTATGGACTGACTATAGTTTAGTTGTCATTTAGTCGTTTTATTTTTTTGCCTTACTCTGATTGGTGTCCTCATCATTCTCATGCTCAGAATCTTCATTGTCCAACCCAAGCTCCAAAATCTCTCGATTCCTACAAGTGAAAGTTACGGAGGATAAACATCGTGTTAGACTCACATTTATTCTGAAGGCCCATAAAACAAATCTAATTACCACCCTGTTGTTTGAATGAACTGTATTTTTTGCTCCTAACAGCAGTTGCTTTAGATAAGCTTTCACATAGGATGTGGCATGTACGCGTGGTGCTCTAAAAACTTTGATTTCTATTGCTTGCGTGCAATGGTTTCTTGCTGCGCTGAGCAATCGTGCGACCAATAGAAACAAAGCCTACAGCTGCACTAAGTTCAACCACACGATGAGCGAAAACATTCCATGCGTGTCCAAGTTCGGTGAACTTTTTGACACAAGCTTACATGCATATACAGGGACTTCCAGAGCCCTTAAGTCATTCAACGGTTCTGTGGACCTCAGGAGGAACGCAATGTTGTGGAAACAACACAATCTTCACTAATCGGGATAATTAAAAGCTTTCTTCTTTATGAATGTGCGATACATTTTTTTTTATTAAACATTTTAACATTATACAACACAAACTCTCAGAGGGGATACAAAGTCAGAGACGTGCATGTTTTTAAATGACAGGGAGCAGGTGCATCTAATACACGTAGAGTGGCTGCAAAAAAATTACGTATAAGCAGAGTGGAGCAGCCAGTGCAACACAAAATTTGGGTCCTTCACTCTAGTTAGTGGTCTGTGCAGCACATGCTGTGTCCATAACCTAGCTAATTAGCATCACTTAGGTTTATTTCAGCTGATTTTGCTACAAGTTACTGAAAGTCACACTGAAGCTAGTCTCTTTTAGTGTGGATCCTGTGAACTGTTTAATTAAATATTAATACATTTACTGTCTTATGATTTAATAAACAAAACTGACAAGTATGCAGCCTCTGTGTAAATCCTGAATTGGCATTTTCTATTTTTCATCATTTACCTCTTTCTATCCATCTGTGGCGTGTCCAGGGTGGTCTGCTGATTCATGGCTTTAATCCAGTAGATGAGAGCCTGGAAAACGTAAGCCACATGCTTCAGCGAGCACACGTCCAGCACCGGAAGCACATCAGAGTGCTCATCATTGTGGGAGCGCATCAGTGACAGGGCGTAGTTCAGGAAGTCACCACGTGCAGACATCATGCCTTGACGAGCTGTTAGCAGTGTGGCTGCCCTCCTAAAACAAATACTAAATTAAGTGTGGGAAGCAATCATTTGTTTGCATCATGTAAGAGTAAGTTAACAAAAATCAAGTTCAATTAATTCATTGACCACATTAAGTGAAAAAGTTTACCTGCGTCCTTCCAGAGTGCGGAGGCTGGCCTCCTCTCGAGCAGTCATGCGCTCCCTACGAGCTGAGTGCTGGGAGGCATGGAGCGGGTGACTGGGGTGACCGGGATCTCCAGCAGATGACAAGGCTGAGCCGTATCGCAGCTGAGCCTCAGTGGAATCCATGATGGACACCATCCAGTTCCAGGTGGGAATTAACTTTTCTTCTACATAGTTCTGGTTCACACAAACATTTCACTCTTTGCTCACATAATCGGCTTGATTCCAAATTTTGTTTTGCATTCCTTTTAAAAAGCACTAAATAGTATTTGTGGTAGGGTTGAATATTCTATAGTTATGCATTATGTAAACTATTGCTCTTAGCATTGCACTGTTAATAGTGGAGACTAATCAACATGAACTCCTTCTGCTGAAAACACATAATGCAGATCTTAAAAGACTCCAAGCCATTATACCTGCAGGTTGACAGCATCCTGGTAGGTGAGCTTGACAGCAGCAGGATACTGGGAGTAGACAAGATGATTATATTTGGGAATCAGACTCATGAGGTCTGAGATCTGCCTGATGACAATGCTGTAGGCGCGGGCGAGACTGCTGGCAGACGTCAGGTAGCTGCTGGAGTTGCTGGCCTCCAAAGCTGCCGCCGCTGCAGCGGCACTAGAGCTGATTGCACTTGAGCGCCGCAGGTTAGTGGGGTCAATATATATCAGGCCTGTGGAGCTTGCTGTGGAGGGGGGAGGGGAAATGTTAGTTCTGAGACATTTTAAATTTTCAATTAAAACTGCAGAAGCAGGTGGACATTTGCTGACCGGCTGGTGTTGAGGTGCTGGAGGGAGCGCTTCCCGGTGCCCTTTGGCTGGGGGTGTTTCTCACAGCCCACTGCATGGAGCGAGGAGCCTGAGCTGCACTGTTAGCATGTGATGCATTAGTTGTCCTTTCCAGAGGCTCATCCAGTAGAAACGTCTCCTGGTCAACATCGTCACTTTGGCTGCTGCTGCTGTCTGAGTCACTGGAGTCATTGGACTGAGAGTCATCCTCTGAAAAGAAGGCAGGGACACTGCTGGCACCTTTAAAGTAGGGATGAAGAAAAAAAATAAAGAAGACCAGTTCAATGTTCTCGTATTCAATTTGACCTACCAGTCTTTCGCTTTCACATCAGACTTATCCAAGCAGGAGTGCGGGTTAGTGAATCACACCACTACAAGGCAAAACACCACCAATACGAAACTGGACACACTGAAACACCGATTGAGAACAAAACTGGACACTCTGGTGTTCAGCTTGTGCTAAATCATATATGGTTTCATTTTCTAAATATTTTCAAGTTAAAAAAAAAAATATTCAAAGAGAAAGAACATCAATCTCTAACTTGACAGAATAATCTACAAGAAAGTTTAACATCATCGTTAGTAGCAAATACACTCTTTAGATGACCAAGCAGGAAAAAACCCACACCATTTGGAAAAGCTACAAGTTGATTAGTGTGTTATTTGGATAAAAGACCAACAAAGCTACACTTGTGATGAGGCATTAGTTAAAAATGGCAGACAACAACAGAGAAATGTGAGAAGGGGACGGACTGAAGGAACTCTCAGCAGGAAACTGTGTATGCACTTTGCAAATTCACTCTTGCCCTGATATCTGTATATGCATTAAAGTAAAGAGGAGCTCATACCAAAAATAGGAAATGCCAAGGACACCCTACTGCCTGCAAATGAAATACATTTGGTATTCAGCCAGGGACCACTTTTCCTTCTCTGCTGTATCATTATCTCTCCAAATATAAAATCCCCACAATCCACAACGCTGACTGTCGAGCATTGTGACTGTCTGATTTACAAACAAAATTTATTTTTGCAAGCGATTAGACCAAATTAGACCGATTCAACACAAAAATGGTTACGATTTCAGTCAAAGGGAGTGACAGTTTAAAAAAAAAAAAAAAGAGGGGGGGGGGGGGGGGGGGGGTGTGTCATAAAACATTGAGATTTTCAGGGTTTTTTAACGCAATTAAGGTATTAGGTAAAAGGTGATGGTTTACATAAAAGCAGTTGACTAACCTGCTTCAGAACCAGCAGTAGCTGCTGTAACAACGCTCCTGCGACCGCTGGCGTTGTCCTGATTGCTGTGGTTGCTTTCGCTGTCGCTCTCTGTTTCAGCTGCTGCCAACAGGTCCAACTCCATGTCACTTCCTAAAAAACAGACATGACCCCATCCTAAACTCATCTGACTTTGATTCATAAAGATGAACAACTCCAACTATATCTTACCATCCTCGTCGTGCTCATCGTGCTGGCCTTCTGCTTCAGCATTTTCCTCTCCCTGCTCTTCCTGGTCGTCGTGATGGTCTTCCTCCCCAGCTACACCCTCTACAACTTCAACCTGTTAGACACACAACAGATTGTCCAATAAAAAAAAACAAAAAACTTTGTGGCAAGACATACCTGAAATTCTACAGTAACAGGAGGACAGAAAAAAATACAAATATGAATAGGGTAAGATTGTGGGCTTTAGCCTCAGAAACAGTAACCAACATGCAGTGCACACATGCACATCCAGAATTCATTATGGCTCTAATGATTTAATAATGAGGCTCCCCACCTCTTCCACATCTGCTGATACAATGTCATCCTGCTCCTCATCTCTTCCTCTGACAGGCTGAGACTGGCTGCTGCGCCGGGGTTGAGGGTTCCTGATGATATAAGAGGCAGCTGTCTGGCTGGAGCTGGAAATGTTAAACACAAGCTCATTAAATTAAATAAATAAGAAAAAAAAAAGGAGAGTGGATTCTAATTATCCATAATTTAAGTACATTTTACAAACTACTTTATCACTCCACTTGCAATGATACAAAGTCAAGAAAACCAACTAACCTGCTGGACTGGTCAGGTGAGGGTCGTGGTGGCAGCGGTTCAACAGAGAAAAGCTCCTCGCTGCCCTGAACAGCATCAATGCTGGTGCTGGCCAAAGTGAAAGGAGCGGTCGGTCTTGCAATACCCATTCGCACTGGGACAATTAGTGACTCTGCTACATTACACAGCTCCTCCACAGCATAGGGCAGCAGAGCCTGGAAAACACGCCGACATTTCCCAATGGGCTGAGGGATGAAATTGCTGTGTGAGGAGAAATAGAGAAGAATTGAGAAATGGTTGTATTACATAAGAAAATCTTGTCTAACTGGTATCAAGTATGTCAGCAAATTATAAACAAGCTTTAGCCTTGGGCCGTTCTTTTCATTTGTTCTGGTATAACCTTAAGTGGGATTTATGCTACTTGTATAGGCCATTGGTGGCTCTACATAAATTTAACACACATTAGTCTAAAACTGAGCTGTTCTCAAAAACCTTAAAGTCGATTATCCAGTTCTTGACTACTAGGTCAATGATGACACTAAAACTGTCATAAAAGAAAGCAGGGACTTTTAAATGCAACTTCATCCCCAGCTTTTTACAGTAGATTACTTCAATGTTAAATCCACGACAGAAAACCCTTCTGAAACCCTAAAGCGTAACCCAACGTGCTGCTACCTGCAAAATCAAACCGTACAGGTATAAATGCTGGTAACAGCTGCTTGATGGTCATGGATTCAAAGCAGAATTGTAAATTAAACAGATTAATGTAGACAAGAGATTATTTAAAAAGAAAAAAAAGAAAAGTGTTCTTCAAATTGTGTTCTTACTTTTTCTTTTTTGATGATGCCATCTCCACACTGAGGATGACAAAAACTCGGGCCACAGAGCGCAAGAACCTTCTGGTGACGTTAATAGCCTCCTCTCTCCGACCGGGTGTGTACTTGTTCTGCAGCTCCTTTACCAGAGTACCCAGTAACGTATCTATGAACTAATACAGCAGGGAGATAAAACACCCGATGAGGATTGTCATGCATGAATACAAGTCAGTAAGTTACAGAGTGACCAATCCCAAATAAAATATGTTACCAGGGTTACTTATTTACACTGAATGTGAATTTTACACTGTGTGCACTGGAAACGGAAGACTAACTGCACTTACAGTGATGTCAGGAGCACACTTGACAATGAGGCAGTGAGTAAAACAGTCAAGGCGAATGGTGCCACTCTGCTGATTCAAGTAGACCTGCTCTTCAGGTAGGAGGTGAGCAATTCTGCTGCTGGCACTAAGTCTGGGAAACAAGAAATACAGGATTGAGATACAAGCTACACAAATTACTACATCACAGCTATAGTTGATTGAATATTTGATTTGGATTATAACACACCATTTAAAATCGGGTCTGAATAGTGCAATTAGTGGATCAGGAGAAACTGGTGGATCAGACTTGTTCAGGAAAAAAAATGCATTCTCAAACTCCAATGCTTCTGATACTTACGGGTCTTTATTCTCCTGAGAACCAAACATGATCATTGACTTTAGGGCATTCCAATCCTGCAGGACTCTCTCCAGAGCCAGCTGAGCAAAGCGGGGGGGTTCTAGATCGTGGTCTGGCATGTCAGAGTCTGAAACAAGAACAACAGCTTTCTCTCAGGATCTGTGTTCTGCTTTCAAATGAACTCTTGTGAAATCTTTAATTAGCATGGACCTAAAGTTAAAAAGGTGGGTAAATGAGACAAAGTTCTTGAACCAACCTTCTGCATTAGCAGCCTTGCGGTTTCTATCTTCTCTGATGCGCGGTGGTCTGTACTGACAGTGCTCAACACTCTGCCTGGCAACAGTCTGCACCAGGAACAGTAATATATGCTCTCCCCTGCAGATAGAAACAAGTCAGACAGACCTACCACCTCTGCTCACTTACATAACACAATGGATCTTTAGCAGAGCAGCAAGTTAAATTCTCAATTCATTTGCTAACTATAAAGAACAAGAAGCACTTCTATATGAACCAGACAAATTAAAGCCTGGGGCAGAGTTCACAGAAGCCTCACCTGCTGTTTGGTGTTGTAACCAGGTTTGTGGTGGTGAGTAGCCTGTACAACAGATCCAGGCGAGCTGCCTTCTGACCAGCTATGAGCGTTTTACACTTGCATTTCTCCCAACAGTCACAGTACGCTGTAGGTGAAGTCCTTTTCAACCTGGGAAAGAGGATATACAAAGTCTAGTGACTTAGTTTCAAGAGCTGGTAACAATGGTAAGAGAGACGAGCATTAGCAAGGAGTGAAAAAGGCCACACTGAAAACTAGGACTTACTTGCAGTCATGTCCTTTGTGACACACCCTTGCACATTCAGTGCAACAGCAGAGGGACTCCAGCAAGCCACATGTTCGACACTCAAAGATATCCTAAATACAACGCAAGTGTCATGAAAAATGTCAACATCTATAGAAATATATTCGCAAAAGAGTTTGGCCATTCTAAAAGTAGACCGCTTACTTTCCAGACACACAATACTTCTTCTAGCGAGTACATTTTAGTGTAATGGGATTGTCACAGGCTGACCTGGTTAATGTGCTCAGCTCCAGTCCATGTAAAACTGCAGGTGTCATTGCAGCAGAGAACATACAGGGGAGAATCATCTGGGTTTGTACCCGAGGGGCAAATCATTTCCATGAACACCGAATCAGCATCCTCCTTCTCTGTGATACCCAGGTCACCAACTGTGTTCAAGACATTTGGGGAACAACGAAAAACCATGGAAACACGGGAATGCCACTTATAACACTTCAGTTAGCTGCTGGAAGCAGGGCACCAAAATAGGTCAGGATTCACATAACTCATGGATAACCTCCAATGTTCCAGCTATTACCTAACCACTTAAAATGATATCAGATGTACTAAAAAGTCTGCTGCTTTCCCAGAAACTGTTCAGAGATGGCAGCTGGTTGGTAACATAATATTAGTGCAAATGTCTCCATGCCTGCTCCGTTCGCTTTGTGTGAAGATGTTAATGCAATACATGTTCTTGAATTTAGACACTTTAACACAAAAGTTTCCAGCGAACCAGTTCTCAGCCAGCTTGTTAACTCACCCTTGGCCATTTTCTGTGCAGCCTCAAGCACGGTGATAGCTGCTGGGTAAGCTCTCCCACTGACAGCTAGCATGAATGGGGTCATTCCTCGGGCATCCCTGTCAAACAAAGGCAACAATATGCATGAGCACTCCCAGGAAAGCACCTGAGCAAACGATAGCAGGGGAGAAATAAGCAGATTTTCAGTCAATTTTAATGCAGTAATAAAGACTCTTACTTTGCAGAGAGCAGCTCCCGTAAGTGTGGCCTCAGAACAACGCTGTCACACATCAGCTTAAGGATAAGGTGGGCATTGGCCTTCCTGTCTTTAGACTCAACCACAGAAGGCTCAGTGGACGGCCCTGCTCATATGGAAAACACAAACAGTTAGTCAGTAGGCGTTACAAGATTTAAGCATAGAGCTGGCAATGTATTTATATGATTTATTTATTTATAGTTATGGCCTGCATTTGTATAGCGCTTTACTCAGTCCCTAAGGACCCCAAAGCGCTTTACACTACATTCAGTCATTCACCCATTCACACACTGGTGATGGCAGCTACATTGTAGCCACAGCTGCCCTGGGGCGCACTGACAGAGGCGAGGCTGCCGGACACTGGCGCCACCGGGCCCTCTGACCACCACCAGTAGGCAAACACGGGGTTAGTATCTTGCCCAAGGATATTTGGCATGCAGCTAGGAGGCAGCCTGGGATCGAACCACCGACCTTCTGATTAGTGGCTGACCTGCTCTGCCACCTGAGCTACAGCCACCCCTAGTGGTCACAATATCACAATGTCACTTTATCACCGTTCCTCCAAACACCCTGACACAGCATGTTATAGGTTTCTAAGTTTCTAAGTTACCAAAGTGTTGGCTCCACTGCTACACCAGAATTTCTGGCAAAGACTTGGTTGTCAAAAGGTTTTCTTTTTAAATTTACCAAATTGCTTTAGTGGAAAAGAGGCACATGATAAAGAAGGTATGCACCTGGTATTGTGGAGGTGCTCGGTCCCTGGCTGCTACCAGTGGAAGCAGTGGTGAGTGAACCCACAGCTGGTGCTAAAATGAAGTCGATGTCTCCATCTTTTCATGAAAAACAAACACAGTTTGTATTTTTAATAAAATCAGGATTATGAAAATCAAAAGACAGTTGTTATTGTAATTCTATAAAAGGAAGGGAGGGCACTTAAATTTTAAGGCTCCACTTTCCAGTAAGGTGGTAAAACTACCTCACTGATTAACAACTATGGTAAAACAAAAAAAGACATTGCACTGGTCTGGGTGGATTTCTACAAGTACAAGTGAAAAGACAATCAAGAACTCCATAGTTGCCCACACAATGAGTCAGAAATCTATTTATTTGGAAATCTCAAAGGTGATGACTGTAAATTAAACAGCAAAATAACTTCTGCAATATTCTACAAATGGCTACCGCTGTGTGTTTTACATTACATTAAAAAAAGAAAATCAAATTCGATGTGTTGCTGGAGAATGGTTGTGTCAGAAATAAAGATGCATTTAATTTCTTTTTCTTTGTTCACTTTAAACACCACATAAAAATAATCTAACTCTACCATTTTTTTCAGATGCACTCACCAGGGTCCATGGGTGGAGGGTCAGGAACCCAACTTGGTGGAGCAATGGGTGGGGACACAGGATCCTGATGGTCACTGGATGACGGGCCAGATTCATGTCGACCAAGACCTGCTGCTCTTAAAGACCTCCGCATCATCTCCCTAAGACGAAGGCTAGTGACAATCCCCCCAAAGGCAAACGAGTCAATAACTTAGATCCTGTTTCGGTAGTACTGCCAAAATGGACAGCCAAAACATTTCTTTGCTGTAGGGCATTTTTTTGTTATATATTCTGTGGAGCTCATTTACCCTCTGCTGCTGGAGGAGCCGGTCCTATTTCCAGAGCTATTGCTTGAGACCACAGAGATGGCATTGGCAATCGCCTCCACAGCAGACAGACGCTCTGCAAATGTGTTCCTCTCTGACCTTTCAGCTTCTGAAATGAAATAACATGGTCACTGAGCGTGGAAAGGAATTAGCTGAAAGCAGCACTTAAAGTGAGACGATGCTGAGCTAAAACGGTGTGGAAACAAACTACCATCAAAATCGCACCATTTTTAAATATATACACATGTGATCGACAAAGGCAACTCAGAGGAAAGCTTCAACTAGAACTTGCAAATTATGACAAGGAAACAACATTTTGCCATTACTGGAATACTATGGCAGTGTTCAAATGCCAAATGACTGGTTCAGTCTTGATGACACTTTGAAGATTCATAACATCTATATGTTGATGGATTAAAATACTTGCTTCATTAAAAAATTACTGTTCCTTACTCTGTGTATCTGTATATAGACACTGCATGATTGAGGATCATTCATGAACGTACAGCATGTTTTTTAATGCATGGAAACTGCATGCAGTTGCATGTTGGATTACATGTTACATATCACTTTAAGAGTCACCACAGGGGTTAAAGTCTTTACATCTGGCAAGTTTTTAATTTCCTATCAGCCTCACTTTTCCCATTCTACTACATTAACTGAGGTTGAAAGATGGTCACAGCAGATGGCAGAGGAATCTTTCTGGACATTTGCAGGCTACTTCCAAAGAACATAAAAGGCTCCAAAGTAAATCACTGCAAATGGCAGGTGTGGCCATTCATTCTTTTGAGGTAAAGTATTGCCATGACTTTTCGGGCATTTCCAACTCTATTTCTATTTTTACTACTTAAAATCCCTATTATTGATATTAATGTGAGAGTTCAAGTGAAAAGTCACCTTGCTATTGTATTTCTAACAGTTCCAAATTGGCAGGGAAGAATCTGATCGATCCTAAAAGACTTTTTTGTCCACACAGTCCACAACCACACACACCCGCTTACCTTCTTCTTCTTTGGTCTCCTTGTTACTAACGGGGAAGCAGACTGAGACGGCAGCATGGAGGATGTTGCGGTTTCCATCACATCGATGACCCAAAAGTGCTCCGAGGGCTTGGCTGCCCTGATCTAACAGGAAGGCCTGCTCAAGGTTGACCAGGTACTGCCGACACGCTTCATAGTCGCAGCGCAGCACATGCTGCATTAGCGTCTGCTTCTGAAAGTGAAATAACTTGTGTGAGTACTCGTTATAATCTACATAGCATTCTGGTCTTCTACAAAGGAGGAGAGCATGGGCACAGAGCAACACTGATCACATTGACTTGTTCTACTTGGTCAAGTACATGTTAATGTTATTAGCGCCTGAGCACTAAATTTATTCAGGCTTTTTGAGGGGTTTAACATACTCAAAAACTCATGACATTTTGCACACAAAATGAAAATCAGAGTATTTTAAAACAAAATTTGGTAAACATGTGTAAAATGCCAAAATGGAGAAAAAAAGGTAAACGGGACCCCATGACCCAAACCCAACAGGAAGTCCACCATTTTGAATTTAAAATGGCAATTTTGCAATTTCCAGGCGTTGTAATTTTGCAAACTCCTCCCAGGGATTTTATCAGATCAACTTTATATTGTGTCCATCTAAACTACAGAACTGGGTCATATTAAATTGCAGCGCTTTTGAGCTTTGGTTGCAGGTGGTCTGTGATTCGACCATTCGTCATGAAAATTTGATTTCCTCTCATTAACACATAATGAATGACATACATCAGAGTGACAATTGGAAACGTTCAGCAAAGCTTGATCGCAGCATGCTCTGACGTACGCCAGGGTCCGATGGGCATCTCATCACTGCTTGAAGCTTTAATTTTTTTTGTTTTCTATGAATGAATTAATAAAGGTTGCGTTTACCTCGATAGCCATAATAATAATAGCAGCTTTCTTTTTAATGGTGGAGTTTGAAGGGAGATTGGCCAGAGAGTGCACCCCCATTCCCAGGCTGTTTATAGGTGGCAGGTCCAACCAATCAGGATCTCGAATTCCACCCATGCAGTCTTTGGCCATAGGGTAGATTGTGCCATTTCCATCTCGGAGGATGATGGGAGACTCCTTGATAAAAATTAAATATTAAACATTTAAAGTGGAGCATTGAGTAAATATTTGTACAACGTGTAGTGAAAACCTGAGAAAACATGCTGGTCCTCAATAGCCTGTCTCACCTGTCCTGCAGTAAAGATAGCCACATTGCGCTCATTCTGCCCGAGGAAGGCCAGGTTACTAGTAGGGAAGTTATTCTCCTGCTCAGCTTTGCCTGTGGCCAGGTCAAAGATACAGTACCTTACCCAGTTACCAGTTTTCAGCACTGCGTGGACTCCTAGAAGATGACGAGATGATTAAGATCAGGAGATACTGCAGATAAAGAACTCTATAGAAGGCTGACCTTCAGAAAAAACTCACCTTTGGAGTCAACATTTACAGCCAGAATCTCAGCCTTTTCTGGGATACAGAGCTTTTTAGGTGTTCGCTGAAAACAGTCTGGAACTTTTGGAGTGCCACCAGTTTTAACCACCTGTCAAGCAGATGGAGATGACAAAGTCAGTGAACCAAAATATCTGTAGATCATCAGTCAGATACATAACTCAGTGACTGAAATTAAGTTTCATTTACTGGAATGAAAACAAGCTGTGTTGAATCAGTTAATACCTGTAGCTCATCTATTCTGAGGAGCCTACAGTCCTGCAACAGTGATGACGGGTCTGAATCAGTGGGAGTGGCAGTGCTCTGGTTGCTCATGCTGCTTGATGTCCCAGGAAACTTGACAGCAACATACGCGCCATCAACTTTAAGCACCTACGGCATAAATAAAAGTAATAAATTGTTAAACTGAGATGCAGTTAATGAAAAGCAAGAGTCAAAAAAAATATCAAAGTTTGACCTTCTCTGTATTCAAATATTTGCTTCAGATGCACTTACCTTTCCCACAGGAACATTTTTAACATCTTCCACAAAGACTACCTCTCTAAGAGGCCACTGCTCCTCATTGACCTTTTCTTCCTCTTTGGGAGCTGGTGTAGAGCGTCTTCGCTCTACAAGCAGGACAGCACATTTAATTTTAGTCGTTTTATCATTGTATATCATTTACATTAAGGTACTATAAACAGCTCAGAAAAATACTTCGAAATAGGACTGCACAGTACAAAAGAAAAGAAAAACAAACAAACAAAAAGGTGAAGCTTTAGTGTGTACTTGTGAAAAGTAATTAAAACTGACAGTTTGCCACATGGTTCATGTGATAAGTGGTTGTAAGAAGGCAACCAGATATGCCACAGTATATAGTGCGAGTTGGCCACATTTCCTTCACAGGAAAACAGGCGGGGAAAAAAAAAAAGTTGCTGATAAAACTGTGTGCACCATCTGTTTCAAAGTCAAAGGGACTAATGAGAGCACAGAGAGAGGAAGAAATTGGTTCTGTGCCTGGGAGATAGGAAAGTCAAGCCTTGGATGTTGTTGATACAGCAAATAAAGAGAGAGATGGTATGAGACAAGATTACATACTGTAGGGCAGAGAGGCACTGCTAGCAATGGAAGAGGTATCACTGCAAGTAGATGCTGGGGAGGGAGGAGGACCCATTTCAGTCTTCACCAGCTCTGGCTTGCTTTCAGTCCTATGAGAGGAGACCAAGACAAATGGATTCATTTTCCTGCTGTTTTTCTGAGCATACTACTGTCTGCAACGACATGTGTATTTCACTTATTTCTATTGACACAGAATGAAAATCTTATGATCAAGATAGAATCCATCTTGCCAGGCTTCAAGCTACACATCTGTGGCTGGCAGTTAATTCAGGTCTATTACTATCCTGACAAACTACTGGCTAACAAAGCTGCACCAAGAACATACTTTCAGGCGCAACAGTACATAAGATATAATTCATCCAATCACCTAACAAGTCCTTTTCCCCCAATTTGACTTCATTTTAATAGCAAATTTTGCTTAGAAAGATGCCAAGAATTGTCTAATGATGAGCTTCCTGCACAGCTACCGTGACTACCTGCTTGGTAACTTTCAAAACTAGCATATGGTAGACCCATCATTGGCTTACTGAACTAAGTATGTGTCCTTTTCCAGGCAGTTACCAACGACGTCTTCACAGATACATAACAAACCATCTGCTGAAACACTATTCAGATCCAAACATGTAAAAGCTTTCTGCTAAATAAAAATTAAACTGACTTGATTTCCTGGGTCTTAGTGGTCTTCTCCATGTTCTTCAGGCTCTCTGGTGAGCGCAGCTGGAACCTGCAGCTGTCGTTCATGTTCCAGACAGACTCCAAGAGGACACCCACTTTGGGAATTCCAGCACTGACAGAAAAGGCCACTGCACCGGCATGGTAAAGGGGATTGTTTCTCAAACACACCTAAGGAAAAAGAAACTCGTGAATTGATCGGTGCCCAGTGTTTATTACATACTTTAATTCGACAAGCTACCCAAGTATATTTCGTTACTCATTTTAGCATTTTTTAAATATTCTTATTTGGTAAGGTAATTCCAGAGCTAAAGCTAGAGTAAACTTTGAGATGGCAAATTAACTGAGGATGAACTTGGTCCCCATTTTCCAAAAAAAAAAAAATAATAATAATAATAACAATAAAGAAATAAAATCTCCTCAAAACAAAAAAGCTAAAAAAAAAACAAAACAAAACAACAACATACAAACAAAAAAAACAAAACAAGTTTCTTCCTACCTGTGTTCCCACAGTGATGTTGGGTATTGAGGAGATGCCAGCACTGGATTTTGGCTTTTTGTTCTTGGCTCTGGCCTTTTCAAGCATCTTCTTCCTTTGACTGAAAGGCACAACACCCCTGCAGAGAGATGGAAGCAGTAAACTTAAAACAAAAACAAACAAATAAAAACAAAAAGCAAAACACTTCACTGACATCTACACTTTTCCTATGATACAATATACAATGCTCTCATGCCGACTGTAACATCCCTTGGTAATCTTTGCATTGTACCAAAGATTACCAAACTGTGTGACTCCTTTAGGAGTCACACAGTTTGTCTCCATTGTGTGTTTTGCCATAAGACAGAGGTTACTGCAGTTGATGTACAAATTTTCAGGATCTTTTGACATTTTAAAAATATGAAAATGTGCTTTTTCTTTTTTTGTGGGGTGGGGGGATTAGCACAGAAAAAATCATTTCAATCAAACTATATGAACAGGGAACACAAGGTGTACAATTTTACAATTCAGACACAAAAGCTGGAAAAAAATAATAATACATGCATCACTGGTAGCACTTAGTAATGTTATGGCACGTAGACAGTAAGTGCTACAACTAACGCGGACAATTCTTGACTTAACCTATTGTTCTGCTCGTAATGAACAGTCCTGGCTCGTAAGACAAACTGAGTGGTACGACAATGTTATGGGGACCCTTTCAAGCCAATGTTGCCATTTCCCGTAAACAACTAGAAATCAATATAACTTCACAGAAAAACAACATTTTCTTCTCACCACCAGTAGAGGCTATTCTCCAGCTGTGCACATGTGTAGAGTGCACAGCAATGCAGCGACACCATGCGTTCCCCCTGAAGCTCAGGGAAAGCCTGTGCACTGTGCTCCAGCTTTGAGGCTACGGTGCTCAGTGTTTCGTCCACCCAGGTTGCCACCTGCATGACATCCATACAAACATCAGCTAATGAACAGATGATTAAATAAATGTCAATTGTTAGAATAGTTCGTGAACAATTAAAAAAACAAAACAAACAAACAGCACTAATCGTCTCAAGGCTGCACAAACAACCTTGTTCTAATGTAAAGAAGAGCAATTAAAAACCTACCTTGTTGGTCTCTGTAGCTACAGTGGCCCTGATGCTATTGGCAGACAGTAAGGTAATCTTCTCATTAGCCAGCCCCAGGAAGGATATACGTGGGTGATGAATAGCAGGATTCTGATGTGACAAATACCAGGAAGTTAGTGATATAAGCTGTTGCTACAATAAAAGATACATATATATCTTATTTCACTAGATTTTAGTTTTTCTTCCAGTAACACGGGTTGAATTCATCACCTGTGGATTCCTGTAGGGTTCGGATTCACTCCACTTCCACTGATACAGTTCTCCTTTGGAGCTCACAGCTACCAGCTCTGAGAACATTGCTCCAATGCTCACAAACTTCACACCATCCTAGAAAGGAAATTGAAGATCTCAGCAAATGTAGGATCAAGAAAAACTTCAATCCAACTCAACTCCAATCATGATGCACAGACACCAGACGAACAAAGGAAACAGGTGAAATCTCCACTTGCCTTGCAATAATGACGCAACTTCCTTTTTGTTTGTTTGTTTTAAAAAGACAATCTCTGAACCATCTTCTGTACTTTTCTTACCTTGTCAGGCCACCACTGGAGCTCCTCTCCCAGGGAAACGGGGCTCTGCACAGGGATACTCTTCTTGTCAAGACTTTGTTCCCCCTCACGGCTGGTGGAACCGCGCTCCGTGTCAAAAGAGGCCCCGTCGAGCCACCGACGCTCACGTAACCTCAATACAGACTCACGTTCACGCAACAGCTCTGAGTCACGCTCTAAGGGAAGAAGGAGAACTGGTATGCAATAAGGTCACACCAGTGGGATAGAAGTAAGCCACTCTCTGGGAAAGACCCGTCAACATCGTTTTAAGAATAGAGAGAGAAAGATAGATTCTTTAGAATCACTATAATGAAAAATCAATCAATTTAAATACTTGAGATTGAGTGGGAATCTAAATTATACTGTGGTGAGTCACATTGCACGCTCATTAAAATGCGAGACAGAAGAGGAAGTGGATAGACAGAAAGAAAGCATGCATATGGGCTAAAAGTGGGCTAGGGAGGGTTTTAAATAGACCCTTGAAGGGTCCTTGTTAGGACAGGTGGGCCTAGCGGGCCTTTCTCAGAGAGCTCACAGTATGTACTACAGCCATGCAGCATAAAACACCAAACATTCATAATATAAACTCAGCTAAACAAACTAAAGGGAAACGTACACAGTAGACCACGAGAACCATTTCGCTTTCACAAGCTTTACAGAAACACCTGAACAGTGGTTAACTGTAAGTGCAGTATTTGGCATTACACCCACAGTTGCCTTGATTTCCAGCTTTTCAGTAGTATTCCCTTATAAAGCCATCCCCAGATGAACAAAAGCCATCACCAGTGCTGCCACCAAAGCCTTTAGAACACCCTGCCTTCCCATCACTAGTCAGAAGAGAGTTGTTGAGTTACCTCTGGAGGATCCCAGGCGAGACAGTGACGAGCGTCTAAAAGAGGGATAGCCAAAGTAGCTAATGTCCTCAGAGAACATGGCATCAGCATCAATGATGACGCTGGGATGGGCTGAATGGATATCTGCATCCAACAGGGACATCAGATCCTCTGTACAAGGGAAGCACACATAAAATTTCAAATTTTAAGACAGAATCATAAAACCCCTCAAATCTTTTTTTATGATTATGGTAAAACAATTTCAATTTACAATGATCAGAATTTAAAACAGCAAAACTTTTTGCCAAAAGCCTACTTATATCTTAATGTGCTGCACTCAAATTAAAAGTACACTGTTTCAGTGTTAAAGAGTAGTCATTTCACAAAACAACATCATTACATATGAGCCATTTGCTATTTGTGTGACAAACCTCCAGGGAGGTAAGACTCGCTGGCAGTGTCATCGCCATCATCTCCATCTTCATCATCCCGGCTCAGCAGGTTATTTACGGCGAGGTTGACATCTAGGTTGGTTCTCTGGAGCTCCCTAATGATCACACTCCTGGATTTCCCTTGAAGAACTACCTGGGCCTGGGGAATGTACAAGGACACAAAAGTAAAAAACATTTCTCATGAATATCACTGTTAATTACTGTAAAGACAGGATTAAAAGAGGCTACAAAAACATTCTTAAGAGGATGGGTCTGTGTAAAGGCTGAGCGTGCTGTACCTGAGTAATGAGTTCTTCGGGGATGACAGAAGCAGGTATGACAGGCTGAGGCTGGCTACTCAGAAGTCCTGAGCCTCGGTCTCTTCCTGTACGGATGACCCTGGTCTGTCGACGGGAGTCGCGAGCTGCTGTTGACGACCTACCCGATGTGCCGCCGCCTCCTCCGCCTCCTCCTCCACTGCTTCCACCTCCTGCTCCACCTCCTCCTGCTCCTCCTCCACTTCCACCACTGCCTCCATTTACACCAGAGCTCCAGCGACTCCTGTTACATACAGTTTAAAGCCACAATCAGACACAACTGCAAAAACACACCACCTGACTACAAACACGCACGAATCTGATTACAAAGGAATTTGGTCTTTGTGACAGCAGAGACGGGCTAGTCCACACTGAGATGGAATCAGCAAGACTTAAAAAATAAATAAATAAATAAATACAAAATTCTGATTAAACTGGTGCCCCTTTTCCTCATTTAATTAGGCAAAGTGAAAGAAAAAAATTTCATTGTAGAATAATAGCATATACACAGATTAATTTACTCCAAGAGGAAGTAATAGATTTGTTTATTTGGGATGTTCGAACCATTTTTCCTAGGCATTGAATTGTATTAAGGTCTTACAACAACAATATTTTGTATTAGCTAGTGGTTCTCCAGTGGTCACCAATATGAAAAGCAGTAAGAAAACCACAAGGATAAAAAAGCTGATGCTTTTTGATGCGCCCGCTGGGGATACATTTATTTACATTTTACAACACCCTAAAAAGTTATAACCAGAATGTGTGGCAGTGAAAAAAAAGCAAGGAAAACACCACTAACTCACTGCTGAGCCACTGTTAAGCTCTATACACTGAGCTTTCACAGGACCATTCGACTCTGTCAGCCCTGCCAGAACTTACCCAAGGGTGTTGCCTGCCAGTCTGCCCAGTGTGTCAGAACCAGACAGGAACCAGGGTGGATCACTGGTCCTGCCTGGCCTGGAGCTCCTTCCTGTCCCTGAACCACTGCTCAACTTTGAACTGGAAACAAAAGATGGGAGATCAGTTACAAACCTACAGATGTCCCAAAAGGACTAAAAAACAAACAAACCAAAAAAATCCTCTCGCTTTTTTTATATATATATATATATTTTTAACCTTTATAACCTGGGTTAACAAAGTAAATTTACCCCAGGTATTAGTTAATTTACACCCCTTGGTTCAGGATTCATTTTATTATTAAACTATGAAACAGGAGGGGGTATTTTGGAGACTAGCATGGCAACACCCTTGGGAATCAGAATTGGCTGCAACTCATTCCTCCATCAAGACTTTCCATTTTTAAAAGTTCTTGGGTTTTGGGGCTGCGAGTGCTTTCTCCTAATAATTGAATAATGTATGAGTCTAAACAAAAGTAGTTTGCTGCAATATTCCTAAGTGATGTGTTGTACATTTGTAGAATTTGTCTTTTGAATGAAAAAAAAAAAAACCCTTTTAACGAAACATAATCAGGTATTACTACACTGTTACAGAAGGAAATGCAATACAGAAAAGGAAAGTCAAATGATTCAGATATAATAAAAGCAAACAACAAATTCAATCCACCAGTCAACAAACTGACACAATCCATTACAATTCAAAACCACACAAATGTGTTTGTTGAGTATGCTGACAAACTTCCCAAAGACAACTTGTCAAGGCTCTTTTCGTCAGGCTTCCCAACAACCCACAATAGTGCCAAATGAATAGCTAAGCCATGTCCTGTTGTTCTGCGAGTCTGTGGCAGGGAACGAAACATATGCTCTACAGCAAAATCTGGAGCAGAGGGCTCCTTAGTCTCTTACAGCCCAACTCGCATGCATATTGAACAGCTAGTATATGAAATCACTGTTGGATGTTGTTCTGCTGGCAGGACATCAACAACTATCAATGAGACACTCACCAAAATACATGTTCATAGCCAACGAGAAACAAAGCAGCTAGTGAAAAGGTATTTTTATAGAAACATACAAACAAAAAAAAAAAAAAAAAAAAAGAGTTGTGGCAAATGGCACACACTTGCTCAGCCAAAAAGGGAACTGGCTTTCAGAACCTTACAAAACAATTTTAGGGCTGCTATGTTTTTAGTCTATTGGTGTCAAGAAAAAAAAAAAAAGAAGCTTTTTCTTTTTATATTCGAGGTACAAAAAAAAATTCCTAAGACAGAGCTATACTGAGAAGATTTGATTTGAATTAAACTAAAACAAGAGCATCTGATATTCAAACAGCAGTTTAGGTAAGATAATGTATAGAAATACATGTTTACAGCTATAGATTTAAGATTTTGGAGCTAATCTTTGTTGAAACAGACAATACCACAGTAATATGCTAGAAATGAAACCATGTGTTATACTCGCCAAAAAGGGCATAAGTATTGACTAGAATTCACATTACAGCAACCAAGATCCATGAGCCTGAGCATATTCGCTGCATCTTGAATGAGACGTCTCCACAAGCAATCTGTTTTCCAATTCAGTGCCAAAGCTAAAAGCTAAAAAGGTTTCCTGGGACAGATCCCATCATAAACAAGTCTCTCACCCATCGCTGCCATCCGGCTTGTTGAGCTCCAGGCGATCCGGCTGGACAGCAAAGCTGATTCTGCATACACGTCCATCCTGAAAGAGTCGCAACAGTGACTTTTAATGTATTACATTAATCAAAAAGGGAAAACAAATACATTTACATTAATTTATTACATTAGGAAATGAAAACAAAACTGAGTAAAATACAGTCTTTTCTTTAAACTATTTTTCTAAGATCGTTAATTAGCATGTTAACTACACCATACCAACTCATTTATCACAGTGCAATCTATAATTCAACATCATCATAATGTGGCATCAGCTTGACATGAATAAACACACTCAACACTTCAGCTGAGCATCTTTCACCCACTTGCAATATACAAACTGAGGTCAACTAACTAATGACTCTTCACTGCAGTGTTCAAACTGAGCTGCACCAACTGCAGAATTATGATGAATATTAACAACATATTTAAAAAAAAACAAAACAAAACCTAGTCCATATCTACATCTATTGAAGCATATTATCTCATGTTGTACAGCAAAGTCAGAGGGCATCTGATAACTGTGACCTGGCAGCAGATCAGCAGCTGTTTGATTTGATGACTTATAGCATTACCTCAAGGAGAAATCCGGCATGGTTTGGACCGACAACACACTGTTTTAGGGTGGCCTGCTCCAGCAGACTAAGGTGTGGATGACTGCATTAAAGGAAAAAGAAAAAAGTGACCCAACACAGGACAGCAAGAAAATAATATTTGCAATAAGTGATCACACTGAATAAAACCACCTAAAAATACAACGCAGATACACACTCACCTGTTATAACTATACTTGTTGAGCTTCTCTGAGACTTCACGGAGTCTGAGAAAAAAACAAAACAAAAACAAACTACATTAACATATCACCCAGACCAATTTAAGACCTCAATACAGGTTCCTGTGTGAGAGTCAAAAAAGCATACTGAGAGAAATGCTGTAACGTGAGTTACTGTTTATATACAAGCCCTTTTAACTTGCATACAAATTACTGTAAAACATTTTTAAAAGCGCAAAGAATATAGGTGTATTTCAGAAGGCTTTAACATATATGCATCTTTTCAGTTTATCTGAATGATCATAATGATCTCAGGACAACTTGTTAATTCAATTCAATTCGGAAGTAGGAAAACAAAACCTCTTTTCTACCTTATAGCAAGACAAGAAAGAAGCCCAAGATAAAAGATGACAATGTTAAACACTTGATAATGTTTTGCTTTTAAAAACAATGACATACAATTGGTTGCTAATAACACACACAAAAAATAAATCTTCTTGATCAGCACTGACGAAACATCTGTGGGAACTTGTATGTGATGATGTTTGTGCAGCAAGCATTATGAGCCTGTTGGAGTGTGTAGAGTCAATGCAATGACTCAGTGTTACCTTTTAAATTTCTCACTATTTGAGAATAAAATGTATATTATACTTAAATTAATGAATGGTTACAAACTGGTAAAAACTCTCTCTTATAGTTCTGTTGATTTTTGTTTAACTGTAGCTAAAAGGCTCTTTGTTAGGCTCCAAAGTTTCCTCTAAGAAGGACGATCCATAGGAAGATATCAGTCAGAGGCACAAGCCAGAGTTGTAGTATGCATTTGAAATACCTTTCAGCAAGTTCCCAGACATGGTTTAAGTCTAGTCCCAGGCTAAAAGAAAATTCAATAACCTTCATTAAAAAATAAGTTTATGGTCTGGGACTAAGCTTAATCCACGCCTGGAAAACTGAGCCTCAGTCAGTTTTTAATGTACTATATAGCTCAAAGGTTATGAATCCGCAACCCACCATTACTGGCAATGTGGAAAAAATTATACTTCATTGATTTTCACTGCTTCATGCCTTTTATCAAATAGACACAAAGCAGTTTAAAGAAAATATAAAATAAATTATAACAGCTCTTTCAAGCTTTGCTGTGAGTTGCCCCCAAGTGTAAAGTAAACTATTTTTGGTCCCTTTTCCACTTGACAATCCTGACAAATGTGCTGTAAGATTGCCTATATTGACATTTAAGATGAGTCATGACCACCATCCAGCTGTCTGCAGGCAACTGAATCTTCTATCTGCAACTCTAGTAAGAACAATGTGAGGATGGTATGAAAATATCACATGCTTAGCCCTACATGGTGTCAACGAGAAACTGAAATGGTCCAAATAGAAAACAGATACTGATTTTTTTTTTCCCCCAGAACCACCTGACAATAAAAAATAAAATAAAAATCTTCCACTGACACAATGAAAAGCAGTTGTCTGTCTTGCCAGTCCAAAATAATCGTTTTAATTGGTAAAAAAAAAAAAGAAAAAAAAAAAAAAAGAAAACATTCAAGGATTGCTGTAAACTTTTAATACTCTGTTTTATAACTTTCTGAAATAGGCAGCCTAACTTTGTGCTTCTGCAGTCCACTAAAAATCAGCACAGAAAAAGAAAGAAAGAAATTAGACATCAACTTCCATACTTAATTTAGACTATCAGTCTCTTTTATGAAGAAGTGTCCCATGTCATGAAACCCATTTGCACCTCGCACACTCAAGGAAATGCAGTTATCCAATCATGCTTCAGCACACACGAGGTCTGGATTGCACAGTTTCCTGAACTTTTAAGTGCAAAAGATCACTGGTGATGTGATGAGTGACCTAACTCAAAATGCAAACTCCAAGATGTGAGAAAAACAAAAAGCATCACAATGTACATGTTACTGTCAAGGCCAAACATACAAAATCACATAAATCTCACTACTTAGACATACAAAAAAAAGAATTGTATACTAAAATAGATGCACAGCCTATGCAGAATGTCAGAAAATGCCAGTAAATATGCAATCTAATTCCACCCTTTAGAAAGCAATCAAATGCAAGGTAGAATATAAACAGGAAATATTTTTAAATTATATCCAATGCCTCTAAACCACTGGGACATAACAACAGAACAGGCAGAATTCTCATCAGACACAGAACATATTAAATTAAGCTCATGCCTCACTCCTAACACTGCAAAAAAGTAAGAGAAAATGACTCACAAAGCATCCAGGTCAGCCATTCACTACCCTTCCCATCAAACAAATGGTAGTACCCTAACACAGACAAGTCTATTCCCTTCAATGAGCCATTTAAAACTGTTTCACCGCAGCAGAAAAACCCCCCACATAAAATATCCATCTCACTACAGGGGAATGCCATTTCCCATTTCACTGTCCTAAATGAATGTGTGCAAGCAAACCTCAGGTCAAACAAAGAAATCTGACCAGATATTCATGCTAGGCAAGCTGGACTAAGCCTTTTTATGTCAGATAGAAGCACTTATCTGCTTTGACAACTGCAAGTTCATGGAGAAGAGAGAGAGAGAGAGAGAGTGAGCAAGGGGGGTGGGGGGGCATAGCACCACATGGTGACAGCAGCATGCAATGACATGCATGCCTGGGGATCGAAAAAGCCTGACCTCTTTTAAGGAAGGAATAGTCCATACAATCAAGATGTTTCAGCGGTGCCTTTGACCATCAAGAGCAAACTGCGCTTTCCTGTCAATCAGACCAAAGCTGATCCCCGCAGATTTGGACCGTACATCAACCAACAGAGGGTGTTTAAATCCTCCCGTGCCCATAACCAGTATTTAATCTCAAGGTCATTCTAAAAACACTTTGACTTCTTGACCTCTTTGTCTTTAAGTAGAGCAGCTCATTAATCAGTTAAGTCTCAATGGGTGTTATAAATAGTTTTATCATAAATCGCATGTTCTGCCAAAAAAAAGGGTCGTAAACAATCTCCTGGACACCCTCGCTAAACCCACCGATAAGCGACCGCTTCAGTCTAGAACTAAAAATCCATAAAGTCAGAGTGATGCATAACAGCACTTTGTTCCAAGCAACAATGTAATATGTGGCCAAATACACTGTGCAGTGCCACATTGTATTAAGGCAACAGTGAAAAGACTTAAAATGTCGCGTGTGAGCACTCAGGGCAATTTAGAATCCAGCACAGACCGTAAACTTTAAAAGCCTTGGTTTGCCACCTTATTAAAGTCAATAACAAGATTAATTTGAATGCGATGGTGCTAACAGTACTTCGCTGCATATTTTAGATATTTATCTCAGTGCGCAATGCTAAAAGCAGACAAGCGGTGACAAAATTTCAAATGATGTTAGTAATTAAATGCTTAATGAAGCGTCAAGAAAAAGAAGAGCCTTCCACAAACGCCCTGAAATGCAAATATTTGGCTTTCTTAAGAGCGTGGTAGCGAATTAACTAGGTTGCTAGCATTAGCAGCTAGCTATCGGTAAGCTGACGTTAGCCACTGCATAGATCACGGTAAATCAACAAGACGCTCGCAAAGCAAACAATGACACTTGTCAAAGAGCGTATATGGTAACTGTACACGAAAAAGATTTAAATTTTTTACTAAGCTGTGTTTTACAACCTTTAATACCCTCTCTTTACCCCATCCCCCAACCGCGCAACTTTGACTAAGAGCCAATCCATCCAGAGAACCAAGGAAACCGACAGCTAGCGTTAGCTATTCGACTGAAAGCCAGTTAACAGGTTAGCATGTTAGCAAATGACTCTGTTTAGGTAGCAGCAAGCTAACAAGGATCCCTCAAAATGCCGGGCCTCGTTTTACCCCCCGGGTGGGGGGGTCATTTAAATAATTTAAACCCGAACATATTCACATGACAATGTCAACATCGAGCACAAATACTACCTCGAATACTAAGCAATGCTGCCCGCACATAAATATTGATTTCAAGTCTTCTTTTTCCACGGGCCGCAACAAAATACCTGTCATTGAGCTGATCCTCGGTCCCGGGCAACGGGTGAACCACGAAGTGTATAGATGTCATTGGGCTAATCCAAAATCACACCGAGACGTGTGGAAATGGGTACTCTTTCGATTACTGTATATATGAGGATTCATAGGAATCTTTTAAGGGCGAAAAAGCTCGAGTTAGATCCCAGCCTCCTCACCCACATGCCGCCATCTTAACTCTAACCAGCTTCTTCTGTGTGTGTTGATTAGTGCACATGCACTCGCTCCGCTGGTTGGACCTCTAGCACAAACAGGAAATAAAAAAATTGGATGGGGCTGGCCTCGAGAAGAAAGACATCTGTAACAAAAAGCCAAGCGTTGCACTCCCACACTCCGAAGGCTTTGTTCTAATCCAGTTCACCTATTGCATCTTAGTATGTTTTGTCTGTTAGTCAGTCGAGGTGTTCATATGTTCACTAAAGCACTATGAAGGTCAAAGAAAGGGTTAAATTTTGCGAGGTTACCTCTTTAAAAGCTGGAACAATAGAATAGAAAAAGATGAGACAATTGGTTTTAAAATAGAGTATCAACGAAAAAGAAGCAGCACAAATTTGTGCCTTTTGTGCAGTTACAAGCGGTATAGTTTTTTTCTATTAAAAATTGCGTCATTATAATCTAGCTTTATTGTCTGCTTCCAAGTCAAAATGTTTAATCATAGATAAAATATTCTTTCTAAAGCCATTCAGTTAAAAAAGGTATGTACAATGCATAACACGGTAACTAATCAGTGGTAAGAAATGTATTAATGTCAGCCTAAAATGCTAACACGATGGACTGGACTGCTGTTGTTATAATAATGTTTCACAGCTAGCATTATTAGCTTTAGCGTTTAAGCTACCCAACTTGAATTCTTTGCTACCGTCCACTGTACTGTGGCTATTTTCTCCCTGTGAACACGTGTGGTTATGCAGGCCTCTGTGCGTGTCTGTAACTAGTAACTGCATTGAATTCTTTGCTTGTATGTTGTTTGCGATTTGCTTTTGCTCGCCTCTTTGTAAAACAATATTTATGAATAATAAAATATTAATGAAGAAATTAATGACAAGTATACTTTGCCCCTACTTGCAAAATTTCATCCTTGTGTTAAATCAAATGAAAGGATGATGAAAAAACAACAAAATAATAATAATACTAATAATAATAATATCAGATGTCATTCTGCTAGACAGATAAACTGTATTATATAGAGTGATAGCATGAGGTATGTAAGATTTCCCGTTTCTGTAATAGGTGTGTATCTGAATCAGATCCTTGAAGCCACTCTGCTTCCTGTCTAGTTAAGTGCTGCAGTCAAGGATTACCTAAGACTGATAATAGTTTGTTCAGTGATCTCCTCACCACCACAGTTTCAAAAGAGCCAGCCTCTCTAATCATTTTGTTCAGTCTGCATCTGATGCTACTCCTTCAGCCGACCACATCAAAGTACACTGCACTTGCCAGTACAGACTGATATCTCGAACAATTTGCTGTGGACACTGAAAGAAAACAGATCCTCATCATCCCCTTTTGTATATGGCCTCTTTATTGGTCTTCCAATTCAGTCTGTTGTTTATGTGGATCCCCAGATACTTACACCCTGGCACCACATCAACGTCTTGTCCCAGGATTGGGTTGTGTGGCTGTCCTCTTCCTTCTAAACTCGATCACCATCTCTCGGAAGCAGATGATTCCTCCCAGACCACTCCACAAAACCGTCCACTACTGCTCTGTACTCCCAATACATCCAACCACCTTACAGTTGTCAGAGTAATTTTGCAGACTGCTGATGTTTCTGAAAAATGTTTAAAATTGTGATTTGTCCAGTTAATTTAGCGTCAGCTGGTAAACCAAATATTATTTGTTGCAGATAAAGTAAGAGCAACATCAAAATCTGAAAATAAAATTATAATTTTTTATATAAGTAATTATTTATTACTCAAAAGTACTTGCAATATGGCCACATGGGGATTCTTGTTGGGTTATTTGGGGCCTCTTAAAAAGATTACGCATTTTGATTTATAATAGCAAAGTATAAATCTGTTATGACTAAAGTAAAATTATGACTAAATTAAAAATAAGAATAATTATTATATTGAGATGCAAAACTACATTTTAAGACCTTCATAAATTCTGCTCAGGGATAAAAACAAAATCAGATTATACTCTCAATCCATTTGGAAATAGGTATATTTAATCCTGTGTTTGGTTTTTCAGTTTTTTGCTATATAACACCTAAATATCCAAAACAACAATAACAACAACAACAAAAAAAAACAACAACTAACACTTACTATTAATCCATTATTTTGGCATATAATGAACATTATTTGTAATAAAAGATCAGATGTACTTTATTCATCCCTAATTCTGGGCAAGATCATAAAACAAGACAGCTCCTAAATTAAAAAAAAGAAAGAACTCAATTAAAAATAAAGATGAAGAGCTCATTAACTGACAAATGTAAGTAAATAAGTTAATATGTATTTATTTAAGTAGTATCTAAGTAAAATTAATAAGAATACCCATCTCACTACAGGGGAATGTATGTTATATAATAAAGTAAAAGTAAATATACATTAAAAATGTATTCATTAATAGCAATAATGTTGATTAAAATGCAACTGAAATATATAAAATCAAATGTTTATTTTTTTTAAAATATCTAATAATTAAGAAAAATACACTTGGTATAAACTGAATGTACACCAATCAAGTAAATGTCATTGTACTATTATCATTTGTACATTGCTCTTATGTAACAAAATTACTTGTAAGATTTACATTATATCAAATTAAAGTCAGCATTTTGGGCATATTTTATTTTTGAGTGTATAAAGCAGGAAATCCACTTTTCTTCTCCTCGTGCCACAATACTCGTATCTGTCCTTGTGGCAGCAGAGATGAAACAGATGTTAAAAAAAAAGTGAAACAAAAAATCATGACCCTCAGATCATTGCTGCTATTCTTACACTGGTTTATATTTCAAACTGAACCGCCTAAAACCTGAGCTCTATAAATGGAAGACCACTGGGAGTCTGTGCACAGCTGATCTCCCTCCCATAGAAAACTGTGTTAGTGCGGTATTCCCAGTCTATTTAAGCCCTGTTGAGTTAAGGAAATAATTTTCTGTTGTTTGAAAGAAAGAAAAAGTAGAAGACTCTAATTTAAGCACAAGGTTACCATTATGTAACATTGTCAAAAGGAAACTCTAGTTTAAGCAGAGCTTAATTCTTGACCCATGCATGTCCTGGATGTGAGAACAGCCTATGCAAAACAATGATTTCCTACTCATATTTTGGTTATACACATACAATCCCCCAAAAGCTGCAGTTTATCTCACCAGTAGGTGGCATGGTTTACCTTTGATAATAATGTGAGACAGTTGTAGTAATGACAGCTGTCCTTCCTGCGCTGCTCTTCTGATTATTTGCCAACACAAAAATGCTGCAGAGTTTTTTCAGGATATTTATGCATTCTGATAAGCTCATGGAGAGTCGCCCTTCAAAGCTGGAACTGAAAATAAGAGTTTGCACTTCTGCCCCAAGTCAGGTTCCTCTTTTATCTGCAAAGTACAGCACAAGTTTCCACTCAGCTCTAGCAAAGAGAAATGCAACCATCTGACTCAAAATGACCCACATGGATGTTGTCCTGCCCTGGCCTGCAGTCCACTTCATCTGCAGCTCGACCGAGCAAATGTTTCATAAAATGTCAGTTGTAACATAAAGAAAAAGACGCGAGTCACACAAGTCTTACACTAGCCTATATGTTAGACGAGCGTCTGTGAAGAATGACTGTTGATTTCGCAAACATTTAAACCATGTTATTAAAATAAGGGGAAATACTGCATATGTAAGTGAGCAAATTTTCACTAGATTATTCGATCATACGTTCTTCTTCAAGTTTGTATGCACCACATCAACCAACCAAATGAGAGAAGAGCCTAACTTTTATCTGTGTTTACTGAATTCAACACAGAGGTTATTTAAACCAAGGCCATTGCTCCAAAAAAACACCCTGTACCTTTTTTTTAAGGGTGTAGACAAACAAACCAGAGCTATTTTTAGGTAGGAGGGTACTGGGTTATTAAATGACCCCTGGAGTTCTTAAATATGGGTACAAAGAGTCAGGGCCAGAAAACTGCATTATCATCCGAGAAAGGTTAGCAGGTTTGAGGATTTAGAAAGTGTGCACATTTTAGGCTGCAAATTTAACTCAATGAATAAAGTTTTATTGCACACAGAGACACCAGCGACAAGATATCCTACTTGGTATAATCAGAGGTTTTCCAGTTGTTACACCTTAAAACTAGACTGTTTTCATCAGTGAACCCAGACAAGCTGCTGTCAGTCAGCCCACAATCACTTCAGCCCATGTTTTACTGACTGGGGTAACATGATCAATAGCTGAAGAGTATGAGTTTAAAATAACTTCTCTTAGTGCTGGCAGAAGCATATCTTTGCAGGACTAGGGAAGGACAGAATGTAGCTCTACCTCTTAACATGCACTCGCCCGCACAAACCAAAAAAAAAAAACTATATGAAATGAGAGAAAGAGCATTCAGCCAGTCCTGAAATGTAATCTATGAGGGAAATCCCACACCAGCTGAGATAAGATGGTGCTTTATTTGGGGCACAGTCTTCAAACTATTTTAAGCGGTTTTCACCTGATTTGACCGGCGACTATTAAAGTACTTTATAATGGTTCAGAATAACTGCCCATTAAAGATTTCAAGAAGGGTGCTGAGCGGTGAAGGACTTTGCACAAACTGTGTGCACAACCTACATCAAATCATAGATTTCTGCACAGCTCACAAGGCAATATATTGTATATGGCTGGTGAATAAAGAGATGTAGTGAGTAGTCTCTTTCTGGACATAGCAACACATCCATTTCTGAAACAGCTAAAGAGAACCCCAAGTCCTTGGTAATCTAGGCGAAGTGAAAATCACCGCTGCTATCAAGCTCCAGTTATCCATTTGTTACTTGCCATCTAGGGGTCAGGTCATAATATGAATGAAGCACTGGTCGTAACATATTGCCCAACTGTATACACATGTTGTGAGGCTCTACTCTAAAGAGCTATTCTATGATTGGTCAAATGCCACAGGATCCTCTTTTATGCCATAACCTCTCACTTAAGCTGAGCTGTTTTGCAAACCAAGGATGAGGTGGAATTAAACTGCATGCTCATGCAGCAGCTGCTTGTCAATCACAAAGTACACCCACCTTAGAGAGTACCACATTTATCATACATTTCTAATATAATGAAGACCCCTGTGTACAACAGGAGTCTTCATTATTTTTCCTCCTATCTTTCATCTTTAAATTGTTTGCAATAAACTCAACATGCAAACATGATTCATGTAGATTTATGAGCTGCGGATTGGCCAGTTGCAATGCACTATAAGTTGGATTACTGATCAGAAAATACTTAATTCATATTTTTTATTAGTTCTGAGACACTGAATGCAAGTTTCAGGGAGCTTGATAAAGTTACGAATGAAATCTTTATGCATTGCATGGTCACACTTTTATTCTGTTCCAGCAAATATGCTTTTGAGGAACATCCCAACAATGCCAGACACAGTCAAATGGGCTGTGTGTCTGTGTGTGTATTTCCCCATTGTGTGTCTACAACCAGTCTTTTGTCCCGGTTCTCTGTGCTGTGCAGGAAGGTCTAGACAGCTGACACTTACCTAATCCAGAGGGGTGGCTGAACCCATCTCCTGTTGGCTGACCTCTTTCCACAAAAGACAAGGGTCTGCTAATTTAAACACCAGTCACATTAATATATATCTATATTCGGGGAGATTTTGAGAAGAAATAAAAAACAAAAACTTACTCAAGAGATGTAGCCTATTCACATCATTCACTGGTAGTATTTAGTATCTTTAAATATGTGAAATGTATTGTTGTTGCTTTAAGCACCAAATTATCTGAACCTTCTTCCTGTCAGGTGAAATGATTAAAACATAGCTGCCTTGCAACAAAGTGGGGGATGAGATTTACACACAAAACATTGGCACTAACAAAATGTAGTCTGGTTGCAACTCTGAATGAGATTAATAGTAATGAATAATAGTAGAAATTATTTGGTGTTATTTCACTTTTGAAAAGTAAAGGAGGATTAGTTAATTGCAGTGAAGGGGGGGAGGGGGGTATTATACAAAAAGGGGGTGGGGGGGTCTGAAGCACTTGTCCACATAATTTCCACTAATGGATGAATTAAGAAGATATAATATTAGGAAATATTTCCACCACAGGTCCCCCCTTTATCCATGGCCCTGCCTCTCTACTTTAATTAAACAGTAGCTTCATTTAGATAGATTTATCTGAAGATTGTTAAATAGTTACAAGTGCTATATTAATTACCTACCTGTTGCTATCTCATAATGAGCATCTTTTCTCACTGTCTTCACTCCAAGTGTCATAGTGATGATTAGTCAAGACAGATGGTGAGCGTCTGCTCGTCAGGGCAAAGTTACTCATTAAAAACGCCAGTTATTTGCAAGGTGTGTGTGTGGGGTGGGGGGTTTTCTCACACTCCCTTGCTGTTGTGTACCACGCAGTCTCCACGGTGCCTTCAGCCCCTGATCACGCACGGTGCCCCCGCACCATTGGTCTACCCTAAAACACACCTTTGCGTCCCATTGGGCGCGGCTTCGGGCCACGCCCATCTGTTCCCCCACCGCATTTGAAACGATGAATGGAAACGAGGCTGTGGAGGAAATTAGGAAACATACTTGCCTGGTCTTAAGTTGTTCGCACGAGACTTGTGGACGCGCATCTAGGGATTAAACCTGTTTCCTGAACACTCGACGCACTCATACATATATGTAAGTAAATGTTAGCTTCGTCATATTTACGGTTTAGCATAGTGTTTTCTTTTCTTCTTACGTGTTTAATGTTCGTGTAGAAACACGTTGATAAAGTGGTTGTCAGCAGCTAATCAGTCAGACAGTCTGGTGGGCTTCATCAATAGTTATTGAGGAGTATGATTATGGGTGCAGCTTGTGTGTGGTGATCCGGGCCTGGGCAGGGAGGAGTTCTTACAGTAGGTGTTGTGTGTCTGTTTTGTAACCACCACACATGCTGCTTTTGTCCCCCAGCAAAGTAGGTGAAAGGGCAACCGCGCTGATGAGCAGCAGCTGATCATGCTTATCTCTCATGCTGTTTGGCAAAATCTTTAAGGCCCTGAGATAATGGTCATAGTGTAAATTTGATCGTAGGTGATGTATTCATTTATTTTTAGTGAAGGCTATCATTGTTGGATTACGTTGCGTGAAATGTTATGAATTTAAATGACAGTTAATTTGGTCTTTGCCAGAGTTGCACTATGAAGTCTGAGGAGCATCACTGTAACATCTCAGACGTCCAGGGTGAATCCCAGCCAACTGACATGGGTGCAGGTGATATGGAAGCTGTGCGGGCTCTGATGTCCATGACTAAGCACTGGAAGTCACGAAACTTCAGGGTGAGGCACTACAGACCTCTGTCTCCCTCCTCAGACTCCTCAGAGGACGACCAGGTCACCACCAGTTCTGCTGTGCTGCAGGACTCTCTGTTTGTAAGGGATCCTTGTTTAGGATGAAATGGTTTCTATGTAACTGCGTGATTCTAGTAAATGTAGATGTATTGGGACAGAAGAGAAACTTTATTACTGACTTTGATAATGTGACTTTTCTTCTCAGTGCATGACACCACCATGCAGCCCGCCCCACTTTGTGACGGCCTGTCCAGGTCCAGCTCTGAAGCCTCACCGACCTACAGAAGCGACGTCTCTGCACAAACACGCTGCTCAGCAGAGCTTCCAGTGCACCAGTGTGATCCGTCACACTGCAGATGGCCTCCACTGCTCCTCCAACCTTAATCGTTCCTCAAAGGAGGAAGAGGTCGTTCAGGTTCACATGCTGGACTCTAAAACTGATGTGAACTGTAAAGATGAGCCGAATAGCAGAGACTCTGAGGAGACTGTTACAACACAAGCTTACACTGAGACGTCCACAAATGTTGTTCAGTCCAGAGAGAACCCAGGAAGCCTTTTAGGCTTAGATGAAAATAAAAATACGCCTCAGTCTGTCCCAGCTGGAGATGCTCTGGTCTCGCCTGTGCCTGTCTACTGCCACATTGTTCCTGTCTCTTCTTTGGCCACCGTTGTGCAGAACGCTGTCACAAACTCGCACAGTCAGCAGCAACACCTACTGCCAGCAATCACCATGGTGCACACGCCACTGCAGCTGCAGCACAAACAAGAAGGACAAACGGCTTCTTCTGCTCAGGTCTTCCTTGTAGGGGGTCAGGTGGCAAAGGGTCCCGTCATGCTCCTTGTCCCTCAGCCGCCTGTTCCTCCTGTCTACATTCAACCAGCACCGGTGACCAATGGTGGACCAAAGTTCGCTGCCATTGCCCCGGCGCCTCATCGCACCTTATCGGAGCAAAGATGTGTCCCACAGCAGCCAGAGGTGGCCCGCGCACGCAATCACGTTTGTCCCCGTGAGAACTGCAACAAGACTTACTTCAAGAGCTCTCATCTCAAGGCCCACATGAGGACGCACACAGGTAAGAGATAAATGAATTAAATGTTAATATAACGCATATGTATTTGAATGCTATGGCAGTTTTTAAGCAAATGGCACAAGTGTGATCTTCTAGTCATGATAGCAAATGTTTTACCCGTTGGGGTATGTTTAGAAAAGTCCTTATTCCTGCCTCCACTATCCAACAGGTGAGAAACCTTATAAATGCAAGTGGGAGGGTTGCGAGAGGCGTTTCGCTCGCTCCGATGAGCTGTCCCGGCATCGCCGAACCCACACGGGAGAAAAAAAGTTTGCCTGCCCAATGTGCCTCAGCCGCTTCATGCGTAGCGACCACCTTGCCAAGCACGCCCGAAGACACCTGGCAGCGATGAGGGGACGCTGCTGAACTCCCTGCATGCAGTATCGTCTTCAGCAACAATAACAAACAAACCCCACTGTGAAACCAAATGACATGCGCTACGCTGTTGAGACTGACTCACACAAGACTGTAGATGTTTTTTACGTCACCTTATGAAAGGACTATTGTGCAACACTGTTAAACTTTGCTATACTGCTGTTCTGTAATCATTCTAATTGAATATAAACGAGGTAATGAAAGTGTTTACATTTAACTACTGCATAAGCTGAGTAGTTACGTATTTAAATGTTACTAAGTTTACTTTTTTGTCAGTGATATTTGACCAAAAAATGTTAAATGTTGTTCTTTTGTGCCATGACAATCAGTTTAAAATATTTTTGCACTTTTTCTTGCAGAAAACACAAATTCCGTAATAAACCTAAACATATTTGTCTAGATTTTTTTTTTTTTTTTTTTAAGAGTTGTAATTTAAAATCTTTTCTGTGGTTCCCACATGCTTCTGATACCTGAAAATGTATCCCCCTTCAGCTCATCACATGATAACTGTATAAAATTATCAGGCTGTGAAACTAACAGAGGGGTACCAATTCTATCTATGCATACAGCCGGAGGAAGTTACAATTTACAACATTTGTGCATTTCTGATAAGACACACACACTGGGATTTACAGTCCAGTCAGTGGGGTGTTTATTACTCTTCATTTAGACAAGCACAGCTACACGTTAAAAGCAGGCAAATGCCTGATAATTTATCATGCCTTAAGACAAATTTATGACAGTTTCACAGATATGATACACACAATGCAAGTATACTTGGTGTCAGGAAATACTGCTATATTCTATCAACACAGATGTTGGAAGAATATTTCAAACTATATGAGTAGAAATAGAACTTGCAGTAGTCTTTTAAATCATTTTTTGTAAAGAAACAATGTCACTTTCAGTGTAAGCCGATTCATTATCCACCAGCACTTCCTGTGTTCCATCTGCAGCACATGCTGTCTAATAAAACCTGCTTGGCTGTCGGGTAGCAGAGCACTCACCTGCCAGTCTTGGAAGCAAGACGCTCAGCACTTTGGAAAAGCACGCAAACACCACCTTATTTAAGGACACTGACCTTTTAGCTTTCAAATAATTTTCAGAAACTGACGCCACGGTGACGCCAAACATTTTGTATGTACAGCAAAGATATGCTGCAAGCTCTCAATTTAATATGAAGATGCCACTTTTTAAATGTAATAATGGATTCTAGCCTTTGTGCACACACAAAAAAAAACTACACAACAAATTAAAATCCGAAATACAAATCTTTTGGCAAAACTTTCTATATAATCTCAGAAGTGTTTCTTTTTATAAATACACTGCTTCAATCAGGGGTACACATAATATACAAGACTGACAACAGCAAAGGAGATATGAATAATAATATCTGTCAAATATAATCATTTAAAAGTATTACATGTCTACTGTAGGGGTGTAAACTGTAGTTCAAGAGGAGTCCCCAAACTGTCTTTTCTGGACTCATCCATTTTGTTGCATACTAATTAACACCTACTTAGGGTTTCCAGGGCTGACCACATAGAAGTGCTGTGCACTGGGGTCTGTGAGATGAATATGGTCTGGTCCAGGCAATTTCAAGCACTACTGGGAGAGTTGACCCCAGGGGAATGTGAACCAAAGGAAGCTAGCAGCAGAAACAAGTGAGAAAAGTGAAAAGACTTCTGGTCCCAGTCAGATGTTTCCTAAGCTGGGACCGACAGTGCAGCCTCTGTTTGGCAGGAATTGAGGAAGTACGGGACCAGGGAGAAGTTCTTAAGCGTAGCCTCGTTGGTAACACCAGTGTCCTGCATCTCAAACCTGGTGAATGAAAATAAACAGGAATCAAGGACCATAACCTCCACATTCTTGCACAGGAAAGATTTTCTCCATCACTGCCAAACTTACCAGTCTCTAGAGGAGATGACGTAGTACACAGGGGGTGGTGGTGAGTCAGTGGAGGAGCACAGTGGTTGACCCAGACTGTAGGAGCCAGCATGTGTGAACATGAGCCAATCTCCAACGTTGAGCTCAGGTAAAAGACAGTGCTCCAGTACCTGGTCCAGATCATCTCCAGAGGGACCCCACAAGCTGCTGCTGAACACCGGTACATCCAGGGAAGTGTTCTGCTAATAAGGCAATAAAGGTGATTATTTTAGTCGTTTTACAGTGTGTATATGTGTGGGCAGTAGCTGATTAAGGTGTTGTTCCTAATTTAATAATAAAGTGCGTATACACATTGAGAAGTATAGAGAAAGTATTGTGTGTTGTGGTTACACATTCAACTGGCCCTTTGTTAGGTAAAGGTCCTTTGTTGGCTGGCTGGATGGATGCATCCGTCTCGCTATCCATCCATCCAACAGAGGACCTTTGTGGTGGAACAGATTTGCATTATGAATTTGCAGCCAACAGATCTACAGAAACTGCTTGCTGCGATCTTGTCAGTGTGGCCCAAAAAGTCTTGCAGATGTTTCAAGCACCTTGTTAAATCTATGCAACAGTTTTGTAGATAAAAGTAGTCCAACCTGGTACTGCCAAAGTGTACCTATTAAAGTGTCCAGTAAGTGTATACTGACCCACTGAGAATCTTTGAGACTCACCTTGTGAACAGATGGGGCAGATATCAGTCTTTCAGAGAGTTTGCTGGCAAACGATCCATACACTCCTTCGTTCATAGTGTACTGGAACGCTGGCTCTTCATTGGGAGACAGATCTGTTCAGAAGAGGGCAGAAAAGTTTCTGAATTTCATTTTACTGTTTGATTCATAGCTGCACTGCTAATTCCCAGTATAATAATACATTTCATGCTGTACAACACTGGTTTCTGCATGAAAATGCATTGTGTACTGCTCGAGTTACTGCTGGAATGCAGTTTTTACAGAGTATGTCCTTAACATCAACATCATTACCGTTCCTAAGTGAGTATCTTGCCACTAACCATGATCCTGGTCCTGGGGATCACGTGCCACCACCTCCTTGGAGATGACATTGACAGCCAGTGTGAAAGCAGAAGACACGAAGAAGTTACCAGGCTCAGCAATGATGGAAACTCCTGAAGATGGAGGGAAGTATAGGTCCACCATAGACATGACTGCACTATTAATCTGCAAAAGAGATGACAGAAGCCGTTACAATTAACATTAAGATATCACCCCCCGCCTCTGAAAAGTAGTTTAAATCCAGCTTCACAGTGAACAGCTACAGCATGAATCTATATTAGAATATTCTCAACATTTAAGACAGACACTTTTATCTTACTGTTCAGCTCGTGCTTACTACAGCTACAATGTACAAAGCTTGTCTTTAACAGTATCAGATAGAAATGCACTGACCAGTTCCAGTTGGGCCTCAGAGCCGCTGAATCCGCCTCCAATGTCCAAGACTTTCATGCTGAAGCCAATTTCCTCCTGAAGCAGACAGAAAATTGTTAATAACTTGGGTCTATACAAAGTACCTTGTGTTTATGGAGCATCCAAAACATAAAATTGTATTCAACAGAAATGCAAATAACAGTCATAGAGCTGACTGCAAATAAAATGCATCATTTTACACCACATACCCCCATATCAAAGACACAACGGGCATCGGAGATGGCATGAACATACACCTGGTCATCGTCACAGGAGCTGGAAATGTGAGACCTGAGGAGTAGAAGAGGTAGTCGGTGATCAAACTGGCAACTTAACGTTTAAATTTCATTTGCAGACAAACTGACTAAATAATTTGTTCAGGAGAACTGTGCCATCCTTGCAGTGGTCTAAGTACAAAACCTGGATTTGCATTTCTCTTCATTTCCTTCCTGTAGTCCTTACCTGACCCCAGCTACCTGCACGCCCAGCTCCTTAGCACTCTCCAGCAGATGTCTGCAGTCCTTGAGTGAGCAGCCAAATGTCATGCTCATGTCATCGTCCGGGTTTGACGCTTCCGTTGACACCTGTAGCAGCAGCCTAAATTATCACAGAGGAAATAGATAACTTGGTTACTGTTTTGGGGAAACAATCGATCCAGATTAATCTATGATATAAAACCAGAGCAGTAAACTACACAGAACGAAACAGTTTTGCAGGTTGATTTCTTATCAGAATGACGGTAGATAGTGTAACCACCAGATAATTACTATGGACTGATAACATGGTCAGTTGGTTAACATATTTACTGGCACTTGGACTGATGCTTATCAAAAACTTACTTGGCATTGGGGTGGCAGCGAGAAATCTTACGGAGCTCTGCTTCACTATCACACACCAGGAGGTCAATGCCATTTTTAGCAGCATATTTAATCTGGGAAACTTGTTTGCAAACACCACTGTAGATGATATCTTCAGAGGGAATACCATGGCTCTGCACCAATTCCAGTTCAGACTGAATTACAAAGATACACAGACAAAGCAATATTCCATTAAAGGGAACCTATTATGCTTTTTTGTCATCTTTTGCTTATATTACACTTAGTTTGAAAATTTTAGTGCATGTACAAAGAACTGTGAGCTAGAAGGTCAGTCTCTAAGCAGTTTTTTTCTACTCTTCATAGGATATCCTTTAAATGATCATCTCAGGATCATTGCTCTGGCTGTAAGCATAGAAATCTAATCCACCTGCTGTCCCAACTAGGGCTGCCACGATTAGTCGACTAGTCACGATTACGTCGACTATCAAAATCGTCGACGACTAATTTAATAGTCGACGCATCGTTTGAAGCTTTGTAAGATCACAAAAGACGCAGGAATAAGTAGTAGGATTTAAGAGTGTAATAACGGACTGAAACAGAAGATGGCAGCACTGCATGTACAAGGATGCCAGCTGCCGTTAAACCCCGAAGAAGAAGCTGTGTCCCAGAATTCATAGCGCAGCCCAGCTCAGTTTCCAACAATGGCGGCAGCTAGTTAGTTTTAATATTACTCTTATTATTCTTTCTGGGTCACAAAATAAACGTTTAACATATTTTCAGGTGAGAATGTATCTGTGTAAACCTCAAATATCTGCTCAGTTTATCAAGACACCACATATTTTCAAAAGCGCTCCTACGTTTTCAGAGACGTCTGTTACCCACTAGCTCGATAGCTAGCCGGGGCAAGGCTCACTAGAGCCGTGAGAACACCGGACTCCCGGCTTCAAACCGACCTCCGTCTTTCGCTACTCAGGTTAAACATATATAAGTCACTTAGATAACTTAAAAATGTTATTGTTTGGCTTTTTTTAGTATTTTATTTGTTCCTGAGTAAATCGGTTTGGCTGAGATCAAAGTTATAGTTTTTACACAGCTGAATACACGTCGGGCAGACAGCTGATTATCAGAAGTGTGAGATGCTCCAGAATTTACTCCGGTGTCCCGTCATATGTTAGATATCAAGGAGCAGACGGCTGAGTTTATTAAACTTCACCTAAACAATCTGCAAATTTCATTAAAATTTAATAAACTATCATCTTGTCTTTATTTTTAGTTAGCACCTTAAACACTTAAAGCTGTAAGCTAATGATAGTTATATAAGAGCAGATGCTGCTGGTGCAATAAGCTGTAGTTTTACGTCCAATGGATGATGATCTGATTAGTCGACTAATCGCAAAATTAATCGGTGACTAGTCGACTATCAAAATAATCGTTTGTGGCAGCCCTAGTCCCAACCTTCCATTTGTAAGGGGTAGGGAGCCAATCCTTTGTCAATCCATTGCCAGATGGCAGCTTAACAGAGGGGCCGCACCAAAGCCAAATATAAGATAAATAAGGATTATTTTCAACTTTGAATCAGCCAAAGCTGCTCTAGAAGAAAGAAAATAGAATTTGAAATAAGTGTAATAGATCTCCTGTATCTATCTTGCAATGCCCATCAGGCAGATGCATTAGAGACAAATATTTATTAAATAATGTTTACAAGGTGGGCATTGACATGTGGTGACCACTTGGTGGTGCTTTTAAAAATATTTAAAGATCTTGGAAAGACACACAGTAAATAGCCTTGGGGTGAATTCGTACCAGGGCCTCAGCCTTACGAAACACAGGTCAGCTTGATGATCAACACTAGTGCTAAATGCGCTTTTATATTTAGCAGGAAAAAGCCCTAATGACAAAAACACACACTGTCAAAGAGTACCTTGTTGGTGCATATGAACCCAGTGCCAAGGGCAGCAAGGACTTCAATCACAGCTGGGCTGCTATTGCACCTGACAGCATAGTATGGTCTGATCTGGGACATGTGGGTCCGCCAGCGAACATGCTGCCTCATTATGACTCCCAGATCTGCTACAAAGAATGCATTTTTCTCAGACTGGAGAAGAGGGAAACAAACAGGCGTGGAAGAGTCAGAAAACACATTAAGATTGTATATCCATTAATCTACAATACAAGCATAAACAAAAGTGTGCCTGTATGTCAATTAACAACCTTTAGTTAACAATGCATTATAATACAATTGTTGGTTTTGAGACAATATTAAAACATTAAGAAATAGTACATGTTATTAAAGATGAAGCCCATACCAGTGTTTGCTCATAAATGTGATTGTCAATAACATCACAGAGGGCCATGCCTCCTTCCAGCAGGCCAACAGAATACTGCGGTTCATCAGCGATTCCTTTCATCCTCTCAACCGTTTTCTTCAAATCCAACAGGCATAAAGAATGTGGCTAGTGCGAAGTGGTCTTGCTCGCTCCCTCTCGAGCCCCTGGGGTCCTAGACTTATGCAACAAACTGTACAAGGAAAAGAGAAAAGCCATCATAAAGCACCAAGTTCAGCACCAAAAATCACTTTTGGATAATGCATATTCCATGATGTTCTCTGCTGCTGAAACCTAAACGCCTCTTTTGAAATCCTGAACTGAAGTCATTTTCAACTCAACGGGCATCCAATCAGAGCAGAGAACAGGTTCTGCGTTATGGGATAGCTTTGTGGAAGAGGCCTATTCTTCCTAAAAGCCGCTGTGAAAACACATAGTCTGGGGCACAGGGTTCATTTACTTTATCATCAATTACCCCTTACAATCGCCATTAATCCCTGAGCCGGTGACCCGAAAATGTTCCGTTTGATGGCATTAACAAAGGTACAATACTGGCGGCATCTGTGCCACAACTTTACTTTCAGTACTGTTGCACAGTACTTCAGCCAGTCATGGTAGTTTGGACCAGACCAGATGTAGAAAGGTTACATGGGGAGACTAGCAATATGCCAACAATGACTGCTGTGGTGTACAATAAAAAATAAATACATTTAAAAAATTTAAATAAAATCACTGCTCAAACACTGGTTAAAAACACAATGGAACAAGGCTGAACACTAATATCTCTTTGAAAATAAACCAGGACCTTATGTAACTTAGAAAATGCTTAACTGGGTCACTTGTTCTATCTTCACAAAACATACAATATACAATGCAACCCAGCTATAATCTCAAGGAAAATACATGCATATTAGTTGGGTTATAGCTCAGATTATTTCTCTCTGTTCCTGAAAACAAATCTAACAGCAAAGCCAGTGCAGATAAAAGCAGTCCTGAACAGTGTCCTGTTATTTTAATACAAGTGCTGAATATAGATCTGAAACAGTAGATCTAAAATAACTGCGTGATCTGGGACATGCTGAATGTTTACTCCTTTTGTCAGGACATGACAGTTACCGTAGAACTGCAATAATTCTTCACCATGCAAACACAAATACTGTACCACACATTCAACGTTTTTGCTATGAGATTTTTCTCAGCCCTCCAATTAAAGTGGATACATAAATTCCCCAGCTAGTTTACTCACATGGATGAGTCCTGGGATGAACTCCTCCACTATCAGCTAGGATCCCAAGGTGGCTCGGCGTTGAAGTCAAATGGCTCTCGGTATAGAGCTGCCCCTAGATCCTCTGGGTAGTTGTTGTACACCTGCAAAGGGGCAGATGAGGACGTGAGGCACAGCAGATTCAGTCAATGATCAGTCAATTGTTTCCCCTGCTAACACATGTTCCAGTGGTACTCCAAAGTACAATCAAATCTGTAAATCTGTAGAGGAAACTGGGGTTTTTCCTGGCTCCAAATGGATCTTTGGGTTATGACTACACATATAAGCACGATAATCCAGAATAGAAAGGCAATCCCTGATTTCCATATTTTTCGCTATTTGACAAAGATGAATTGTAAGCTCGAGCTAACGAATACCCGCATAAAGCACTGATACAGAAAACAGTATTTACGTGCTGTACTTAATATGTGTTTTTTAAGGTGGTTTTTAATGTGTGAATTGTTAGTCTGAATTACTCTGAACCAACCACCGGAACTGATGCAATGATGGCCAGATTAGCAGGTTAGAATAAATTGATTAGCAATGGCTACAACAACACTCTTGCCCCGTGTTATTTATCGTGTTACCCCTTATAACCACGTTTAACTACAACTTAACATTCATTACCAATTACTTCAGAGTCAAATTCCTTGTTACTGTAACAGCTTGCTTTCAATTCATGGAGCACATTAGCATTAGTGTCCGCGGTAGTTACACAGTAATATACGATGTATTCCTTACACAGTAATATACGATGTATTCCTAGTACCAACATGTTTTATAAAAACAAAGTTTTTTTTTTTAAGAATGCTACTGACAACAGCGTTATAGCTAGTGTGTTTTATTTAGTATTTAGCTAGACAATGCCACGTTACTCAGTGCATTTAGCTAATAACATGCTAACACTCATAGGAAGCTAACAGCGCGGTTAGCTAACGTTACTTACGTCCGCTGAAAACCCAAAAGAGGGGACAGAACGCTTTTTCTTTTTAGGCGGAATTTTTAAAGAGTGGTGGGGAGACTAGAAGAGAAAACGATATTTGCCATGGAGTAGTTCAAGTTATTGTCGTTCGACGTTTTCTCGATGGCACCTATAGCGGACCATTTGTTACAACCGAGCAGGCGACAGCAGCGGAGGGCGAACGGCAAGACCAATCCACAGACAGAAGCGTCATATTAATGCTGACACATCCGGTTTAAAATGTCAAAATAAAACCCACATTAACCGACATATTCGTTTTGAGTAACGGAAAAACCGTCAGAGTGAAATTAAGCAAGAATTACAGCTTTTATTAACATTTTCCGGTTTGGCTCAACTGAAGTATGGTGAACTTGACAAACACTTGCTCGGAGCTGTCAAACCCTCACTCAACGCGATATTAGAGCTCGCGTAGGAAGATGTGGAGCATTTATTAACATAATTTAAAAAATCATTACTGACCTGCAATAGCCACAATAATAACAGTTAAAAAAAAGATTATTTTTTTCTATGCTGCAATATTTTGTGCACACAATTTGAAGACATTCTAACCAACTGGAAAAACAAAAACAACACAATAAATCCCACAACTTTGTTGATCTTAGACTATATTTATAACAGAATAGCTATAAAACCTATGCTCCGTGGTAAATAGGTAATTTCCCAAAAATTACCTGTGTTATGTCTTCACTGGATCCCCCATGGTTCAGTGATAAGGACAAAATATTGTCCAACAAAGGTGGCACAGTCCTCCTTATTTTCTCTAGTCTCAGTCAGCACTCGCAGACATAAGCCCTAGACGCAATGGCTAGATGGAAACATGCATTTTGTCCTAAAGTTCAAGCTCAGACTATACTTTCCCTTCCTTTTGCCTTTGTTGTTGTGAAGTTGTGAAGTTGTGCCTGACTCTGAAAACGCTTGGTATGAGGCAGTTTTTACCCCCTCCAGGAGATAAATTTGCATGTCTCCCTCCTCAGAGCTGAAGGGGGAGGGTGCAAAGAAAAGCTCGGCAACTGTTAGCTGAAGGGGAAATCTTTTTTCTGGGGCTGTTTGGACTCTGTGCTTACATTAAGCATAGGAGAAAATACCCCTTTATCATTAAAATATAAAGTGTTTTACTGCACAGTATCAGCATTTCAAGGCTTTGGGATTATGTTTGCCATTTCTAAAACAATACAAATAGGTTATAAAAATACAATTTATTTTCAACTATGTTCAGAAAAAATAAAAACAAGTATAGGAAAATAATTTTCAAGTGCAATCCACTAATGTCTGTCTTCTACAGTAAAAGCCCATTTTCTGCAGCATCTCTTCAGTCTGTGACCCTCATAGTTTAATTTTCACTTCATTTTTACAGAGTGACATACAGACACAAGTTCTCCATACCTGCTGTGAAGTTTAGGATCCAGGAATTTGTGACCTAGGACTACTGTTCTTGTATGAAAACCCTGTTTACCAATTACAAAGCATTATCCCTTAAATCCCCAGCACCCTGACTGACCCACATCATATTTTTCTTATTTCACAGCAGTTCATGATGTCTTGTTGTTGTTGGGATTTTTTTCTTCCACATATCTATAAAATTCCTCAGAGTGTTAGATGAGAGTTGAGTGCTCCTCGGGGAAAAAATAAACAATAGCAGTGCCTGTTTCACTAATAAACCTATTTCGTGGAGTCCATTGTAAAGGCTGCGGAGGCGATGTACTGCGACACAAAAAAGTTGTTCCGTGTTTTGTGCCTGTTCTCTCTAACACTACACGAGTTATGTATATATAAGGCTAATCACACATAGCATCTAAAGTGGCTTCCAGTAACTCACAATGTTTGATTTCCATTGTTTGGATCATAATAGCCATCGCTGCCGTTGGGTATGCGACAGGGAGACATGTGTACCACCCACTGTGAGGGCAAATACTCCAGTGGCTGCATTGTGCAGCAGGAATTCTTATTTGCAAACATTGCAAACAGATTACATCAATGGACCGATATAGAAAGACCCTGAATCACCCCTGAGTGACCAAGGCAGGCAAAAAAAGGAATAAACAACATGTTCCAAGAATCAAAAGGTCAGACAATTACATACAGCCAACAATATTGATTCCCTTCATTTTTCAAACAGAAGTTGTTATGAGTATTTGTTTAATGAATATTCACAAACAATTTGAATTTGTTAAGAGAATATACACATTATCTATTAATTTTCCATAACAGGCCATGTGCATTTTACAATATGTAAAATGACTCATGTAAAATACACTTTTCTACTGCTCAGCTCCACACAATTACAACCCACATATATACATATATATATATACATAGCATATAAATAACTCATCTTCAGTGAGGCTGTGCAATATTAACTCCCAGTCTTATATAGCTGACAGCTTTTAAATACCTGTCAGTAAATGAGTTTAAATATTGCATTTATATTATGTCAGTACATTTATGGTATTTAAGCCTTTTCTTCTTCTTTTTTGCACCATGTGAGTGAGTGTTGTCTGTTATGCTTGCATAATGACAATGAAAAGTCATAAATTTACCATTTTGGTGGACATGAATAGTTGTTTAAAAACACCATACATTAGTCGTATGCAACGGGCACTTGTTAAGTCTCTCCCGAGTGGTTTCCCCTCTTTTTTTGGCCAAAGAATGTTGCTAAGTAAAAAGAGAACTCCAAACAAACTTCTCCTCACACTGACCTGAATGTTAAGCAGGGAAATATAAAGCAGCTGACTGCAGGAATATAGCAAATATTCAACAGGTACATCTTTAGAAGACTTAAAGCAGCAATATCAGATTAATAAATACCCTGATACTCCTTTTTTCATAAACACCACAGCCTTAAGTCTCACATAGCACCAAGAGGACCCACGGTAGTCTTATAAAGACTAATAGATACTTGAGAAATGTTAATGCACCCAAAAATAAACTGGAAAAATGGCTCCGTATTTCTGTGATATGCCATGAAATGGGAATAGTCTTTATCGCTGGGCTTTCCCAGGACATGTCATGTATAACAATAGTATCAAAGAGGTGGAGAGATACAACGCGATACCATAACGGCTAAACAATAACAACGCCTAAAAAAATGATGCACATTTCACCCTCATTTCCCTTCTTGCAAAGATAGATTGCACAAAAATTATTTATCATTGTTACAGAACTCTAAAATGACTGGAATACTTTTGAAGTGCATTGTTTCTGGGGAAACCAAATCATCAGGTAGTTCCCATGAATGACACTAGAAAAGCTGCTTATGTAAATGCTCTGAGTTTGGTGTGTGCATGTTAAAAGGCTACATGGGTACAAGCACACCTGTAAGCATCAGTTACTTTGGACCAAGCCGAAACAGGTGATGTGGAATGTACAGTACACAAAGCATTTAGAGAGAGACCTTCATCCTTCACGTGTAGTTCTACGACACACTTGTGTGGCCTTTCATTGTGTACTGTTAACATGGTTTTTATTATTAGCATTTTCTAAAGAAGCTGAAGAAGGGCAAGGGGAGAGCAACACGCTTGTTACAGTAGGAGTTTTATGCTTCTATACTTTATCACTTGTCTCTGTTTCTGAACCTCCAGAGATCATGCAGCTGAATCTAAGCAGTAGCTGGCCTTCTGCAGACTGGCTGATTGTGGTGTGTGTGTCCCCTGATAACATCCAGGGAGACTGGCCTCTAGCCAGCTATGGGCAAACTCAACCCTGTCGTTTGATGTTGAGGGTTGGCTCCAGGCAGACCAAGCATTGTGTCCCAAAACAATGAACCCCAGACCCACTGAACTATAAACATGTCCCTTTGGGGGGCGTTTTCCTCGGTATTCTGTACAGGAGACACCCAAAGTCAGGAAACCTGACCCAGCTTTCCTAAATTTAGTTACTCTAAAGGCTCAAATGCTGCTGACTTGGCATCCAACATTGTCTGCCTTCTTGTCTAATAGGGTAATAATGAGTTTGGAATGTTGACCCAGGATCAAGTCTGAGATTTGGGGCTTATAATTAAGGAAATTTGTTGAAAATCCATTAAAACAAGAATATTTTTTCTCATCAAAATAAACTTACATTAATTTTATTTGCTGTTACATAAGTGTCAAACAATCTTGGTGTTTTGTTTCAGAATGTGGCCTAGCTAAACACACTCTCTTTTATCCGGATTATAGTCTAAACTATCCACATAACTCAAGCGTTTTTGAGCCCGAGTACCACCACCAGTCAGGGTTTTTGTGGGTTCAAGCTGAGCCAGGCTGCAGCACTCGCTCACCGCCAGCTGGGGTCGTTGGTGGGTCTCCGCAGTGTGTGTGAGAGGCCTTCCGGTTCCTCTTGCAGATCAGCTGACTGGTACTGCTGTCAGGAGCTCACGAACTGTACTGAATGGCAACTATGAACGCTGTCAAGCTATAGAAACACTATAAACACCTTCATTTTCACTAACAACTGTAACGTTTTAATACCCCGGTGAGTGAACAGCTAAAACGACACCAAAAAGTACCTGAGTTGTTACCGTTAATAGCAAAGCTAGCGAAATGGCTAACGATAGCTAATCCCAGCTGGAGGCTGCTTGACCTTAACCATGTTTTTGTTTTGCCAGCTACGGTTTATGTAACATATTGCTTTTTTTTTAAATTTTATTTACGGTATTGTAACGTTAGTTAGTAGTCAGGGAGTGAAGATATGGACTGTTGGTGAAAGAGAAACGTCAGCATGTAGCTGTCTTGAATGAATTGAATGAATTGTTGCTAGTGTAGCATCACTTGCTTAGTGGGGAACGGTGTCCCTGTAAGCAAACAGTCTTTTACTTGTAATCAGACAGACAGTGTTGTTTAACTAAATGCTGAGGCTAATAATATTAGAGAAAGCACTAGTCTAAGTCTGGATTTCCTTTCCAGCTTTCTCGAGCTGCACCAGTGCTGGAAACATGACAGAGTTTTGGTTGATCTCTGCACCGGGAGATAAGACCTGCCAGCAAACATGGGACAAAATGATGGCAGCCACCACGCGTACCAACAACCTCTCCACCAACCACAAGTTCAACATCCCAGACCTTAAGGTTAGTATGGGTTTATACACTTTTCAGGACAGTGTATAAACCCTGTGCTTGCCACACTGTCCTGCTGTTCCCTGCTGTGCTGCAGCGCAGAGCTGTTACACTGTAGTAATTCATAATGATTTACCCCATTCATTTCAAAAAGTCATTTAACAATCGTTTAACAATCAAAATCACTCACCTTCTGCATCCACTGTCAAGAATAAACCGATTCTGTGTATCGGAAGCAGTCTGTACACAGATCTGTTGCCTTCATGTTGAAGCAGCAGGTAGGGGAGTGTTTCATCCACAGAGCAGCTCTGCTTTTCTGAATTGGTCACTCTCCGTGCTGAAGGTGAAGTAACCCCACTGACCTTGGTGCTACGCGGGGTTCTAATGTCCCACTGCTGCTGTTAGCAATGCACGAACGCCTCTGGACAAAGAGGCGCCGTCCAAAGCGCACAGGGGCCCCCTGGATGTCACTGTAGGCAGACTGAACCCCAGACGTCCCTGTTTAAACACAACCCTGCTGACACTGCTGAAAAAGACCCAAATCTCAGCACTGATAACTCAAAACATGTTTAATTTTTGTTTTTGTGTCCAAAAACAGGTTGGGACACTGGATGTCTTGGTCGGGCTGTCGGATGAACTGGCCAAATTAGATTCCTTTGTTGAAGGGTATGCAACCTGTTAATTTCTGATTTGAACCGAACATTATTTTTCTCATTAAAAACTTATTTCCTGTTTATAATGGCTCTTACTATTGACCTATTAATGAGAGTTGAACACAAAACCTGCATTCCCAGTCCTCTGCCACTCTGTAATCCTTCTTCTACTTTGTAACAATGAGGAATTTCACAGGGACCTGAGGCTAGTGGGCTCTGCAGTCTAAACTTGGCAATTTACAGTTGGGTGATACACCCGCAGCTCCTTCTGTAGTCATATTTATAGCAGATGACTTCACTCTCATGAGTATGTTTGACTGTAATCTCTAGTCTTTTGGAAACATTGACATCCAAAGCTCACACACAGCTCTGAGTGCCCAAGCTCTGATATGCTTCCTCTGCTGACTGTGGGAAAGACCAACCTTGCAACACGGTTTCACTTGTTTGCCTACAGCCTCTCTTTAACCCAGTTCCTTTTTGAAGTTTCTGCACGCCATATCTGAAAAAGAAACTGCTAAATTCTTAATTTCTTTCAGTTAAAACGTTAAGTTGATTTTTGACACTTGATATTATAATAACATTGCAAAATAGATGGGTAAAAGTTGAACATTAGTGGCTGATGTACTTTCTTAGGAACTTTTAGCCATCAAATGTGACTTGGCTCTTGGTGTTTCCGTGGCTTCATGGCTGCTCTGATGAGCCATGGAACAGCGTGGTTAAAAATCTTGAGGACTGAAAGTCTGCTGTTTTATAAATGACCTTGTCAGGAGATTATCTTTACACGAATACGTGAAACCCTTTGATGTGTGCATCAGTTTGTGTTAAATCTGGTTGGGGGGAATCAGTTCCTGGGGGTTATGTGATGCTTAGTGCATGCAGTTTGTGTTGAGATGGCATTTTTGCTCTCTCCTGGGTGTTCACAGTGTGGTGAAGAAGGTGGCTCAGTACATGGCTGATGTGTTGGAGGACAGCCGGGACAAAGTGCAGGAGAACCTACTGGCTAATGGAGGTACGCTGATGGTTACAACACTCTCTGTTTGGATTATGTTAAAAAAAAAAAGGAAAATATAACTGTATTTTTAATTGGGGTAATGCAAAGAATTGTTAGCTGCAGAATAATGATATTAACTTTAGGCTGCCGTGAGATAATAAGCAGGTAATAGTGTTGCTTTTACAGCTTTTGTTTTCTTTCCCTTTAGTTGATCTTGTCACCTACATTACAAGATTTCAATGGGATATGGCAAAATATCCCATAAAACAGTCCCTTAAAAACATCTCTGAAATCATCTCAAAGGTAGGTTTGTCATTTAGGTTAGAAACATAAAAAATAATATCCCTGAACATATCTTGATGCATGCTCAGTCATCCAGGTAAGTAAATCTCCAAAAGTTGATTCTGTTCATTTGGACATAGCGTTTTGTGGGAGAAACGTTTCGTCACTCATCCAAGTGACTTCTTCAGTCTCAGCTGACTGCAGGTTTCCCCAACCTTATAAACAGTACATTTGCATAATGACTGGAACCAGCCCACTGAAGGAACAATGGGCTGGGAGGGCCTCCCAGCCCATTGTTCCTTCAGTGACTTCTTCAGTCAGCTGAGACTGAAGAAGTCAGTTGGATGAGTGACGAAACGTTTCTCCCACAAAACGCTACGTCCAGATGAACAGAATCAACTTTTGGAGATTCCTGAACTTTCACTACCAGTCAAAAGATTGGACACACCTTGTTTAATGTTTTTTCTTTATTTTCATGACTATTTACATTGTAGATTCTCACTGAAGGCATCAAACGTATAAATAATAACATATGGAATTATGTAGTAAACAGAAAAGTGTGAAATAACTCAAAATATGTTTTATATTTTAGATTCTTCAAAATAGCCACCCTTTGCTTTGATTATTGCTTTACACACTCTTGGTATTCTCTCGATGAGCTTCATGAGGTCGTCACCTGAAATCGTTTTCCAACAGTCTTGAAGGAGTTCACAGAGATGCTGAGCGCTTGTCGGCCCTTTTGCCTTCACTCTGCGGTCCATCTCATCCCAAACCATCTTGATTGGGTTTAGGTCAGCTGACTCTGGAGGCCAGGCCATCTGGCGCAGCACTCTATCACTCTCCTTTTTGGTCAAACAGCCCTTGCACCGCCTGGAGATGTGTTTAGGGTCACATATCCCCCAACAGTGTCACCAGCAAAGCACCCCCAGACTATCACACCGTTTGTGGGAACCATGCATGTAGAGACCTTTTCTGCATTGTACAAAGGCACGGCAGGTGGAACCAAAGATCTGAAATTTGGACTCATCAGGCCAAAGCACAGATATCCACTGGTCTAATGTCCATTCCTTGTGTTTCTTGGCTCAAACAAATCCCTTCTGCTTATTGGTTTTCCTCAGTAGTCATTTCTATTTGGCCATAAAGGCCTGATTTGTCTTCTCTGTACAGTTGATGTAGAGATGTGTCTGCTACTGGACCTCTGTGTGGCATTTATCTGGGCTCTAATCTGAGGTGCTGTTAACTTGCGGTTTCTGAGGCTGGTGACTCGGATTAATTTATCCTTAGCAGCAGAGGTGACTCTTGGTCTTCCTTTGGTCTTCATATGAGCCAGTTATATCGTGCTTCTTGATGGTTTTGGCAACTGCACTTGGGAACACATTCAAAGTTTTTGCAATTTTCCAGACTGACTGACTTTCAGTTCTTAAAGTAATGATGGACTGTCATTTCTCTTTACTTAGCTGATTGGTTCTTGGCATAATATGAATTCCAGCAGTTGCCAAATAGGGCTGTCAGCTGTGTACCAACCTGACCTCTGCACAACACAAGTGTGTCACCCAATCCCATTAAGAAGACAAGAAATTCCACAAATTAACCCTGACAAGGCACAACTGTGATGTGAAAACTATTTCAGGTGACTACATCATGAAGCTCACTGAGAGGCCAAGGGTTTGCAGCGCTGTCATCAAAGCACAGAGTGGCTGCTTTGAGGAATCTGAAATATAAAACTTATTTAGAGTTATTTATACATATTTCTTTGCTACATAATTCCACATATCTTGCTTCATATATTTGATGTCTTCAGTGAGTATCTAAAATGTAAAAAGTAGTAAAAAATAAAGAAAAAAATAGTAAATGAGCAGGTATGTCCAAACTTCTGACTGGTAGTGTATGTATTGTTTTATTTTTTTTTAAATTTTATATACTCATGAGTAGCTGCAAAGTTTAATAATATCTTCTCACTTATTTAATCCAGGTCCCTCACTGCAGTTATTTTATTCTGTGGTCTTTTGTTGTTTTACTTTGTCTATCATTAATATTTTTTGCCATGTTTTTTGTTTTTGTTTTTGTTTTTTTTTTACAGCAAGTAACTCAGATTGACAATGACTTGAAGACCAGAGCATCAGCGTATAATAACCTGAAGGGAAACTTGCAGAACTTAGAAAGGAAGAATGCGTAAGTTACTCACATGGACAAAAGTACACCTGTAACATTACATGAAGGCTGCAGTGCCGACCTGGAACGTCCTTTAGGATGACCGTTCGCTTCCTTTATTTTCCTCTACCTCATTATGTTTTACCTTGACCTTGTCTGTATACTCTGACTCCAAAAAGCTTTTATCAACAGCAGGACCCTCATATGGGTCTGTGTTGTTGTAATGCTATTGTGTGCCAACAGGGGGAGCCTGTTGACCAGGAGCCTGGCTGACATTGTCAAGAAGGATGATTTTGTACTTGATTCAGAGTACCTCATCACTTTGCTGGTTGTCGTACCAAAGTGAGTCAGCCCCAAGTAAACACAGCTATGTCCTGATTGATTTTGTATTGAATGAGAAGGAATATGAGCATTAATGAGTTCTGCGCTGTTTTGTTTGTTCAGGACGGGATACTCTGACTGGCAGAAAGCGTATGAAACGCTTGCTGAGATGGTGGTCCCACGGTCTTCACAGTAAGTCATGTCATCCATGAAACAGATATTTTGTTAATGCCCTTATCAAGCATCTATTGTTTAGTTTGCTCTTTGAATTTTTTTTGTTCTTATTTCTGACCACAAGTATTTAGAGACTTAGTATGCGATTAATTTACATTATGAACTTCCTATTATTATATCACTAAAATAGTACCTGACCTTTCTTCTAGTCTGCTATTTGAAGACAGTGACAGTGGGCTGTTCAGTGTCACTCTGTTCAGGAAAGCTATTGATGACTTCAAACACAAAGCTAGAGAGAACAAGTAAGTGATGGCATTGTGTTATTATAACCACCATTCTTCCCAGTGAATATAAACAGCTCTGTGTATATAAATTATATACGTGTCACATATCTAAGTGATTTTCTTACATATGTAGATGTGTCTTGCATAATGTTCTCACAACTGATCTTCAAACATTTAAATATGTGAAGGATATAAGCTGGTGTCTCTACACATAAAAATCACTTTCTGGTTAAATGAAACTGGTTTTTGTGTCCTCTTCATGATGTTCATAGGTTCACGGTAAGAGACTTTCAGTACAATGAAGAGGAGATGAAGGCAGATAAAGAAGAGATGACACGGCTCTCCACAGATAAGAAGAAGCAGTTTGTAAGTTCTATAGTTTTTTTTTCCTCTAATGTCATGTATTTGTTCTATTTTGTGTTTGCTGTGCAAGTAATAGAAAAGTCAAAAGACCCAAATGGTTTGGGATGTTTTAGCCCATGAGGTGCTGTTCACATATATGTAGTACTTATATGTTGAATTATTAGCCTACTGTGCTACTGTGCTGTTTAATTTACTATCGTCCATGTGGTTAAGAAAAAGGTTTGGATGCTCTGTGTGTGGTAGACTGATAAGATTCTACCAAATATCACACTAATTTGTATTTGTATTGTTTATACTTGTTTTCGCTGGATTGATAAATATTATTGTATGCATATACAATCTTTTTCTTTTTGTTAAGCCTGATAACTGTGTGGATTTCCCCCCACTGTGTTCTGTGGAAGAAAACTTGAGTGTGTGCTTGCATCACAAACAACCAATTAAAGGCTGAAGCAGTTCACAGAAATTCAGTTATTGTGCAGCCAGCAGGGGTCAGAAAGTGCTGAATGCACACGCACCCAAAGAAAGTTTGTCAGTGGCTACAGAACTAGGGATGGGTATCGTTTAGGTTTTATCCGATACCGGTGCCAAACCGGTACTTTTGAAACGGTGCCGGTGCTTAAACAATGGAGAACACAAAATTGGTCCAAAAACCTCTCATGTTCAGCTGTTTTTTTGTAAAAAGATAACAATGTTAGCCTTTTCTGCAGCTATGGGGCATATATGGTATCACTCTTGGCTGGAAGCAGTGCTTAAACAATGGAAAAAACCACAAACTTTGTCCTAAAACCTCTCATGTTTAACTGTTTTCCACTTTTTCTTTGGTCATTTTAGCCTTTTTGGCCAGGGTGAAGGGAGTATCTGCCATCAAACAAGAAGACAGCCGCATGTAGCTATGATGATGTTGCTAGTTCACCTTACATGCATTAATGTACTAACGCGGTTAGCCTACTCAACGTAAATTACACACGAACAACATTAAGCTACTCACGCAGAGAAGAAGGGCTGCTGCTGCCATCATCATCCGTCATCATTTCTGCTACACTGGCAGGGCTACGGGCCAGGACTCTCGTCTTCGGGTTTTTGGGGGATGTTGCTAACTCCGGGTCCGATAACAGGCAAACCACCCGCACTAGATGTGCACGGTGTGAGGTCTCGCAGCAAGCTATCAAATACGGCGCATTTCTCGGCTTTTAAAAAAAACGCTATGCGTCGTCAGGTGTTTCATCGGATTTGAGGTGTTACCTCCTTTGACAGTATCACAGTATCAGCTTAAAGCACTTGTTGCAGCCTGCTGAGTTTGCATCTTTTGCTGTGAAGTACAGCCAGACTTTTGACCGCTTCGCCTTGGGCATTTTTAATCTGTAGCTCTGCTCTAAAAGAACGTACGTACCTGGACCCGCCTACTATCCTCGGAAACGTAAAATGATTGGCTAGAATCTAAAGTGTATCACAGCTCAGGAAAAAAAGCACCGAAATAAAGCACCGAAATGTGCGCTGCTTTTCGGTCTGGTTACTACCGTTTATGTCAGAACCGGTGCCATCGTGGCACCGGATACCGGTACCCATCCCTATACAGAACATACAGCTGTTTAGGAGAGAAAGAGGATCTGTCAGCAGGACTTTTATAAAGCACTTTCATTAAAAAAACAGATATTAGTGTGAATGAATTTAAGATTCATGACTCTGACACATAAAACTGATGGTTACTGTTGTTCATCTCTGTAGGGTCCACTTGTCCGGTGGCTGAAAGTGAACTTTAGTGAAGCCTTCATTGCATGGATTCACATTAAAGCACTACGAGTCTTTGTGGAATCTGTTTTAAGGTAGGCCTCTTGAATAAACATCGCAGTGCCAACAAAACCAACTATTACAAAGAGAAAAATAAAAGCTAAAACCTGACACTGCTTGCCTTGTTTTTTTTCCACTGATGACAGTACTTGTAGTTTAAACATTTTAAGTCTGAAAGTGGAGTTGAACATGTTCTGGTTTGCAGATATGGGTTGCCTGTGAATTTTCAAGCCATGCTCCTGCAGCCAAACAAGAAGACCATGAAGAAGCTGAGGGAGGTGCTCAATGACCTTTACAAACATCTGGACAGCAGTGCAGCAGCTATCATTGATGTGAGTGCTTCAATAATCCTCAACACTGAGTAGGAAGGGAAAGTAGATGCTGCAATCTCTGCATCCATCCTTGTGTCAGGTTATAACAGCTGCTCCCTCTCATGGCAGGAGCTGGTTACTGCAGATGGGATATAGGTTAAGTTGTGCAGCATTGTTTCTGTTTGTGTAATGCATTTATAATGTTGACAGTGGAAAAGAAGAAAAAAAAATAAAAAATTCTTCTTAAATATTTGAAATCTAAAGTTTCATTTGGTCAAACCTCGGAACAGGTAAGTAGCACATTTGGTGTAGCTGTGTCGGTTCCATCCAAACAAGAGTGTATTTTTTTTGCAAGGATTTGGATTGTGAGGGCAAATTGGATTTGGTGTAAAGTTTCATTATATGACACACACACACACAGATATTGCATTGGCTGCTCACACCCACTAATATCCTGCTTCTTGTGTTTTCTCTCCAGTCTGCAATGGACATCCCAGGCCTGAACCTGAGCCAGCAGGAATATTATCCTTACGTCTACTACAAAATCGACTGCAACCTGCTGGATTTCAAAGTTTAACACTTTAACTGATCGTTTGTCTGAGTGTCTTTTAAGTTATGTTTTTTCTTCATCGGTCAAACCTCCGCCTCCTCCCACTCTCTCTCTCTCCCCTCCCTCGTCAGCTGCTTGAATGACAGAGCTGCATGTTCATTCCTTGTGGTGAAAAGGCTTCAACCACTTTTACAACCAAGTCAAAAAAAAAAAAACAACTTTTGAAATGTTTTTGTTTACAGTTTTTCTTTTAAAGGCACGCTGATAATTAGCTTTTTCTCAACGTGAAATCAATTAAGAAAAATGTACTGGAGAGCTAAACGTATTTACTGTGTCATTCCATGTGTGCTGGTGTGAAGTGATTGCCATCTTCTGTAGCTGTGTTCAGAGATTTGTGTTTACATTTGGGCAATTTCATCATTGTAGCCATGGCCACCACATCTGGTATGTGTTTCTGAGATTCTGCACACGTTGTGAAACACAGATGACTGTATGTTGTCGTCTCATGTTGTGTATTTACTGTAAAACAAAAGAAATCTATATCTGAGTATTGTGTAAGTCATTGATTGAATAAATGTGATGGAGACCACAGCATTTCAAGTGATAGAGACAGAAATTACAGGGATGGTCCAGGGATGGACAGACACACCAGATGACACCGGGATTGCGGTAAGGGTTTATACCATGTTTTTGGAATCTCTCCCATTGACTTTATGATTGAGGTTCGAAGAATTCCAAGGAAAGTATCCTCTTCCAATTTCATACATTGGTGGGAATATGGAAGTTGGAATCTGAAATCTTGTACTGGGACGAGGTCACAATCCTCAGCCAATCACTGATTGTTACAACCCGTCTAGGGGCCAGGTCCTAGCATGAATGAGGCACTTGCTGCTCCCAAGACCCAAACAGCCACAGAAAACAATCGCTTGTCATTACACGCCGTTTATTTACAAAGTAGTGAGGAAAGCAACAAGACATGAGGGGTGAAAAGAAAAGTTGTCTACAAAACTGTATATGGTTGCACTCTGTGCCCATTCATCCTTAATACCATATTGTGTGAAAAGCACTGACTGTACGTACAGATGGATGGCACAACTCGACTTCATCACACTACAAAATATCAAGCGCAGCCATCATTTGCTTGTAACTGAATCCAGAGTCTGCACAGCAGTCGTCACGTAATGGAGCAAATCATACTACTACATACTGGAGTACGACTACAATGAACCCAATAGAATTCTATTTGAACACTTCATCCCATTGTCTTGTCTCATCTCCTAAACTGAAATTTAAGGCTCTAACATACAAAAACACTGGTAAACATGCTCCTTTATTCACAATATTGTCGCAATTACCAGCAGATTAGACACGTGGCACTTTTCCCTCCAACAACGGCTCAATATAAGCTTTACATTATGTCAACTGATGTTAGTCTGAAGTGTTTTTCCCCGTGATAAACAATTTGATTATATTCTCACATTGTATGAGGTTATTCACCAAGTTTCAATAATGACATCTAACAGCAGCTAAAACAGTGCTTTCAAAAAGTACATGGGGCAATCCAAATGTTTTAGTTTTGTTGTAGTCATTTAATCCATGTTAGTTACAAATATAACATACCTGATGCTGAGGAATATAAAGAGGAGTCTTTCCACGTCTCCGTCTCTGAAAGACCACTGTCCACATCCTGCACTTCCTCTGCAAAGCAGTGACATAACAAAAAGCAAACTTCATAGTACAAGACATTTACTCTGAAACAAAGAAAACTGAGATCAATCTGGATTTGATCCAAGCTCATTTCATTGAAGTCTGACAACCTTCTTCTAGAGCAATCAGCCCTTTTGCTGACTTTAGCCAACTCGATAAAGCCGGTTCCTTTAGGCAACCTATAATACTGTCTGTGGACCCAGATATCATGGCCTAGAAAATTTGCAAGAATGTCCATCACATTATCTTTCAGGGTTAGGACTGTAGACAGTGTGGATACATGCCTTCTCAACTTGGTTGAGGACAGTGTCTCTCGATGCTTGGCTCCACATTCCCTTGTAATCTGTCTGGTGGCACCCGATCCTCTTAAGTGGGTCTCCCCTTCAGGTCTGGAGAAGAAAAAGGGATTTTTATCAGGCACACCACAGGCCTGCCAACGTGCAACCAAGGGTTCCATTGAGGAAAGCGTCCCAGGCATTAAAAGGATAGGACCTTTCCTATTCCTTTTTCCTCTTATATGAATGTGCTCAAAATGTTTTTGCTCAAACTGAAAATCCTACTTGCCAAATCCAAATAAACTCCCAAAGTGTCACATAGACTGAATGCAGTCATTGGCATTTTTGATACCTTACCCTCTCTCCTGTGGTTAAACAGGATTACCTCACAAAGAGTCAAATTGGCCAGCTTGGACCAGTTCTTCTTATTGGGATCATTATTAATTTTGTTTTGGTATTCCTTTTCTGTACTTATCAAGATGCACATGTATGCTTCTCTCTTTTAGAGTCTGTAGGATGAGACACACACATCCCATTTCATCTCATAAAGACCTCTGCTTCTGTCCAGATTCTTAAGAAATTCCTTGTTGTCCAAATCTAACATTTTTCTTTGTGCTCAAAAATAACTGCAATCTTCTTGAGGCTATGCCCCAATTTTAAAGCCAGTGATGGAGTTTTGTAGATGTTTTTGTATTCATTGAAGCCATCTTAAATGGGGATTCATCATAATCTTCTTTGTTTAAAAAAAAAGAAAAAAAAAAGAAATTGTTTTTGTTTTCTTTGTTTTCCTTTTTCTTCTGTTATCGTTTTTGAATTTTGTTTCCTTTGGTGTTATTTTCTGTAATTTTGAAGTTAAAATATTATAAATAGACTTTTTTTTTTTTTTTTTTTTTTAAAAAAACGAAACACTCAAAGGGGGGAACCCGATCCAGGCACGGGTCCGCCCCGCTGCAGTTCTTGGCCAAGTGATCCAGTGGGCCCACTCCACAAAGTTCTCCTATCACCTTGGTAAGAACCGCACCTGCACATTTATACAACACTTCTTCCGGTGGCCATCTCTGGCTCGAGATGTCCAGGAGTTTGTGTCTGCTTGTCCCAACTGTGCACAGAAAAAGGTGTCCAACTCCCCGCCAGCTGGTCTCCTCAGACCACTATCTGTTCCCTGGAAGCCCTGGTCACACATCGCACTGGATTTAATAACTGGACTGCCCCCATATTCAGGTAATTCTGTCATTCTCACCATTGTTGATCGCTTCTCAAATGCTGCCCATTTCATTGCTCTGCCCAAGCTGCCCACTGCCTTGGAGACGGCGAAGCTGTTGACCAACCACATGTTCCGCCTACATGGCATCCCAAAGACATTGTGTGTGACAGGGGTCCACAGTTCTCGTTGCGGGTGTGGAAGGAGTTCTGCTCGGTATTGGGAGCCCAAGTGAGTCTTTCCTCCGGATTTCACCCTCATACAAATGGACAGACTGAAAGGACCAATCAGGAGCTGGAGGCGATGCTCCGTGTGTTGTCCTCAAATCAGTCCCAGTGGGGCTCTCAACTGGCGTGGGTGGAGTACGCACACAACTCGATGACATCCTCAGCCACGGGCCTATCAACCTCCTCTTCTTTCCATCTCTCACGAGGTTCCTTTCACCCAGCACCATGTCCGTCGCTGCTGGTGCATGTGGAGAGCCACCTGAGCAGCGATCCTCCAGACCAGGGAGCAAAACAAAACAATGGCCGACCGTTACAGGATTGCTGCTCCACCCTTCGCTCCAGCTCAGAAAGCCTGGTTATCCACTGCTAACACAGAGTCAAAGAAGCTGGCTCCTCGCTTCAATGGGCCGTTCTGCATTGACACTGTGATTAATTCTGTGACGGTTTGGTTGAAATTGCCTGCTAACATGAAGATTCATAACGTGTTCCATATCTCCCAGCTGAAACCTGTCTGGTCGAGTCCTGCCGTGCCTGGGGCATAATCACACGCATCTGCAGCTGATCAGCCTCATCTTTGGGAGCTACTTATCAGAGTAACTGAGCTCCCGTCGACGCTGCACCAAGCACTGCCACTTGTTTAATCAGCTCTTTTTAACCTCTACAGTCTTTTCTTTTTACTTTAGTAAACTCTTAAAATTCAACAGACAGCTGGTGCTTAGAATTTCTGGACAGGCTGGAGTCTTCATGATCAACCTGGGTGGTTCAGACGCTGCTCCTCTTGGTAGAAATGCGCATTTCTCGTTCCTCCTTGTACAAAAAAAGACTTTTTATGTTAGTTTTAATTCAAAATTCACATTTAAAAAAATCAATACAGCAGGGTTTGCTGATTCAGGAAACAGTGAACATTCAACAAACAGAAATATAAACAATTTTAAACAACAAAATTGTCTATCAGCTAGGACTGAAATATACAGCAAATCCAAAAAGTAAAAAGATAAAACTCTAGGAACAAACTAAAGGACAAAGCCACTTTTATATATTAATACTGTCCCAAAGCTTTGTGGAGCAGGCATGACTGGACGGAAATCTAAAAAAAACCCCACAGCTTTATCGCTTGATAGAAAAAATATAAAACTAAACAAGGAGAAACTCAACATTACACACACAGAGGAAACCACAGCCAAAAGGGTGATCAGGACAACAGGCAGGGGGAAAGAGAGGGCTTAAATACATAAGGAATAACAGGGAGAAGGAGAAACAGGAGGGAATAACAGCTGGGGCTAATTTGACACAACAAGACAGAGGAAGCAAAACTAAAAACACTGAAAATGGAACACAACACTGTCACAATAAAACAGGAAACACTGAAACGTAGACTGACACACCAGCTTGATGTTACAGGCCCCACTATGGTGGGCGCATAGCCAGATTACGATCCTGTAAAACATGAGAGAAAGTGAACACAGGAGACACACTGCTGTTCGCCTGGTCAATCTTGCCAGAATGGAAAGTTTACGGCAGCTATGCATCCGGCTCAGTTCCCAAAGCACGCTGCTGCCCCCTACTGTCCAAAATGTTATACACTCTCCTGGCAACAGGAAACTTACATGACATTGTGGATTTAAATGACACCAATAAACCAGCAAAATAAAACATGCATAATAATCTCCATATATCACGGCACTTAACTCACAATTGTGACCACATATCTGTGTGGATCACATTGACACAGGGGCGGAAGATAGGCAGACGAGAGAGGGAGCAAACCATAACATAATACGTAATACAAACCAAAGTACAAGAAACTCAAAACACCCAGTCAAATGACCCAGAACCATGACAAATACAGACCAATGAAGAATACAAGATAGCTGACAGGAAAAGGAAAAGAGACCAAGATTGCAAAACAGGATGCTGATAGTAGGACCCTACTGCTGCTATGAAAAGATTAATCTAATCTAATTCTGGCTTTTAGATGTCTTTTGCTTGTACAGAAATTACCCGTCTCCCTCTCCCCGTTTCTTTCTCTTGCTTTATAGGCAGTCATAAAAAAAAGATGTCAAATTGCTTTCGGCTGTAAATATTACTCCAGAGTACATCTTTTTAATGAATATAGCAATTAAACTGTTCTTATTAATCTAATGGAAATGGCTAACTGTACAAATGCTGTGATACATTAGATCGGTGCTGTCTTGTTTTTGGTGTCTCTTTGACTCACAGTGTGGATTTGTGTGTTCTTATATGAAACTAAAAGGATTTGGAAAAAGAAGTAAAATCAGCGAACACCAATCATAGCAAGGAGATGTCCGTTTTGAATACTGAGGTGAAATAGTATGAGATAAAGAAACAAAAGTGTAAGCAAAATGTACAATTACTATGTTGTAAGTATAACTTATTTAGTGCACAAGGGTGTAAAAAGGGTGTAAAAGGTGTAAAAAAAGGAGAGTGCTGATAACGTGAAATAAGGTATTGATATTAAACCTTGTGAGTATGACAGTGTCAACAAGTGTGTCAGGTGTGCTGTGAATGCTGGGGTGCTCTTGTTCTGGATGTTAGACGCTCCCAATATGTGTTGGTGGTGCGAGTCAAAGAGGAGGTACTGGTCCTTGTGTGTGGGCTTCCGGTAACTTCAATGTTGAGGTTTCGATTCCCTTCAACAGTCCAGCAATGGCAAACAGTTATCCTTTATGTCTTCCCCGGTGAACTTTATGTTTTTATCCACAGTGTTGATATGAGCAGTGAAGGATTCTACTTTATATTTTGCATGGTTGGATCTTAACAAGGTTACAAGTAGAGCTTCAACATTCAACAAGAAGAAATGGGAGTTAACAAAACATTATTTTTTCTTGTTGCATGTTTAAGCTCAACCTGTAACCTTGAGAAGGTCCAACCATGCAAAATATGATTTTTTGCCCTTTTTCAGGTGGTCTTAAACTTTTGATAGGGACTGAGCTTTCATTAACAACAGCAGCCATCTGCTCTGCATACAATTTTAAAACAATTAAAATAAAAAGATTTAAAGTTTTCAAAAAATGAAAAGATAAAAACATCAAAACAGAAAAACAGTGATAGATGATGCATCTGTTGATGAACTGTGATTTATTATATACTTTTGTTTTTGGTAGCAATCAGTCAGACCTAGTAAAACTTCTCTTTTCTTTTCTTTGTTTTATTTTATTTTTTGAGATTTGAGAAAACATCTAGTTTTCCACTCAGTGAAATAGAGTTACCCATCCACTGCACAATCAATAGTAAAATTCATCTTCTCACCCAGCATCAGACAGCCACCATTACCGTGTATGGCACTGGCCACAAATAATTTCATATTGTAATCCTTATTTCTTTATTGAACTGAAAACCTACTTTTATGGTTCCGTCAACAGAATGAAACAAAACTGACAACGGTACAGGTGCTTCTCCAAAGGCTACAATATTGTAGTCTATACTTCCTCTGCCATACTGTTCAGGTAAAATTTTACCAATTTTTATGTTTGACAGTAGTAAAAAATACTCTGTCCTTCTTTTAGGATGAAATTTGGTTACTTTTCTCAACGTGACTCAAACACAGTGACTTAGCAGAGTATCTACACACTATGCCCCCCCCCCCAGTCCCCAAAAATCCAGGCACCTGCCCATCTTTCAGAGATCATGGGAGAATCTGATACATGATGAATGATGATACATGGTGCACATGAAGAAGAGAGTCAGAGGATGGTTTTAGAGTTGGTGCCTTAACACAAGCACTATCACTGTCACGGTGCTGAGTCTTTGACACAGTTTTGTGTGGATTTATTATTATTCTTTCCTTTGCGTTAAGAAGATTATTTAACTGTACAAGGCTTGTCCAGTTTAGTTCTTTTGGTCTCTCTGACTTTCAAATAAAACTTAATACTTACCACACACATGAAACAACAAAATAGTTGACCTCAGAGTTTCACAACTTTGCAAAATTCTGACAGAGTCATACTGTTGCAATACAAACTATATACATATCCAAATTTAGTCATCTTCAGCCTGCAGAGAAATTCAACAGTCTTTTTTGTAATGATTTTGTAATGATACAGTGACAACAACAGTCAACCCCCCACCCCTTGCACAGAGTTATATTAACCTGTCAAATCTTTATTAGGTTTTTTTCCTACAGTCAGTCCATCCAAAACCAACAAGGCAACTTTACTTAAGGTACGTAACCTTTGTTATTTTGCTGCAGGATCTGTTAGGCAAAAATGTTAACCACTAAACTCTGCAGATACAGATATATTTTGATTACCCGTCTCCCTCTCCCCATCTCTTTCTCTTGCTTTATAGGCAGTCATATTAACCAGTCAGTTTGATCAGACATTCCTCTGCAGGGAATTCCTCAACAACTATTAAGAAAAAGGTACATAATGTTTGTCTGTGAAGGTTCTCAGTCATCCAGGTCATTGTAGTCTAAGGAGTTGGAAAGAAAAGCGTCTGGACTTCTTTAAGTTGCTTGAAGACATTTCACCTCTCATCCGAGAAGGAGAGTCCCAGATTTAAACCCAGTGGGAGTTTCCCCCTATTTCAGGATTGTAAAATCATTGGTTATTTTCTATGGAGGAATTAACCAGCGCTGGATTTTAATTTAATTAAGGTAATTTATTAAAATTAAGGAAAATGAGTTAAATTGATTTATTTAAGTGACAGTACTGCCTTTGTCTGAAGTTATGGAGTAATTCATTGTATATTTTGTCATAATTCTAATTTACAACAAAACTCTGGTTAGACAGTGACAGTGTAGAAATTTTTATGCCTTTGCCTAATAGCTGTAAAACCGCTGCTATAGTGTATTAAGGTGCCCTCAAAGCAAACATGAAGCAAAGTTTTAACGCTTGCATATTACAGAATAGGTCAATGTAACGAGTGGGCATGATGTAAAAAGAGGGCAATGTGAGTTTGAATTAAAATATTTCAACTTCTGCAAATAAACTGCATCAAGCTGCATTATAAAAACGGGTCAACTGTGGATTTTTAAAAATAAATCCACATAAGCAATCATTCAGGTTGGTTTAAAATTACATCTTTTAAAGCTTTTGAAAAAACCGCTGGCAACCAAATTATGTCTCTTTTCATGCTTGTGTCTACTTGTTTGGAAAATGAAATGCTTTGTTTTTATTTTCAAACGCCTCTCACTGATAACGTTAGTAGTTTAATGAGTCACTAGATCAACAACAAGCATGTCCCAGACGTGGCCATTACTTTATAGTTAACCCTGTATTTATATTTTATCGTTTATCTCTACATATTAAAATTTCTGATAACTTAATTAAAACCAAGTGCTGATATGGTTAATCTTAAGTTGTGCTGGAACTTCAGCTCAATTAGACATCGAGGAGATATTTCATGGATTAGAATAACTATAAATGACTTTATATGCATTGAAATTGTTTGTTTGTTTGTTTCTTTGTTGCATGGCTACTGCAGGTCTCAAGACAATCATGGAGATGACTACTCACTATTTTGATCAGAGAACTACAGCTACTGCTGCTCATGGAAATGACTCTGAAAAAACTGATGACTACGACTTGAATTACTTTGCTCAGTTGTTTCAGTCGTTTGATCCCATGTCTATCGCTGTTTTCTCCCTGGTCTCTGTTTTTGGCGTGCTCGGGAATGGAATGGTTATCTGGGTGACCGGGTTCAAGATGAACAAAACTGTTAACACAGTTTGGTACCTTAATCTTGCTGTGGCTGACTTTCTCTTCGCAGCATTTCTGCCCTTTGATGTGACTTTCTTAGCTTTAGGGTCTCACTGGCCCTTTGGCAATTTCATGTGCAAGCTGAGCACCACTCTAATCTCTCTGCACATGTTTGTCAGTGTCTACATTCTGCTGGTGATCAGTGTGGACAGATGTGTGTCTGTGGTGTGGCCCGTGTGGGCTCAGAACTACAGAAATATACGCAAGTCGTCCTATGTGAGTCTGTGTGTTTGGATACTGGCTTTGATTCTCAGTGCTCCGTACCTTTACTTCATGGACACCGAGCAACAGTCTGGGGACAAAATAATCTGCTTTGACACTCTTTTCGACTACAACATACAATTTCAAGCCATTGTCATCACCAACTTCCTCCTAGGATTTGCAGTCCCCTTCACTGTTATTGTCTCTTGTTATGGTGTCATCATCCATCATGTCAGGAGAAACCGCAACCTGGCTAGCCAGTCAAGTTGCGCCTTTAAAATTATTGCTGCTATTATCATCTGTTTTTTCGTGTGCTGGGCTCCCTTTCATATTATAGGTCTAATTGAGCTGGTTATCTTCACAGCTGATACTCAGAGTAAAACATTACTCCACATTATTGCTATTGGGATACCTCTCAGCACCAATTTGGCCGTTCTAAATAGTTGCATGAACCCACTACTGTATGTGTTCATCAGACAAGATTTTAAGGATGAAGTCAGAAAATCCATTCTAAAAATTATGGAGACTGCCTTCCACGAAGAGAAGACACACCAGACAGAGCAAACAGAGCTTTGAATCCTGTGGTATAAGGCAGACAGTGATGTAACAAAGCTATTTTACAAAAATACAAAACGGTAAATAATAATTTAAAAAAAGATGTCAAATTGCTTTTGGGTGTTTTTTAGCTGTAAATATTACTCCAGAGTAAATCTTTTTAATGAATATAGCAATTAAACTGTTCTTATTAATCTAATGGAAATGGCTAACTGTACAAATGCTGTGATACATTAGATCGGTGCTGTCTTGTTTTTGGTGTCTCTTTGACTCACAGTGTGGATTTGTGTGTTCTTATATGAAACTAAAAGGATTTGGAAAAAGAGGTAAAATCAGCGAACACCAATCATAGCAAGGAGATGTCTGTTTTGAATACTGAGGTGAAATAGTATGAGATAAAGAAACAAAAGTGTAAGCAAAATGTGCAATTACTATGTTGTAAGTATAACTTATTTAGTCTGTATATAAATTTTCATAAGATGAATCACCCTGCTGGCACAGTGGCTAGCGGTGCTGCCTCACAGTAAGAAGGTCCTGAGTTCAATTCCACCATCAGGTCTTTCTGTGTGGAGTTTGCATGTTCTCCCCTTTCTAGGTATTCTGTAAACAATAATGCAGTTAGTGGGGATGTGTTAATTGTTGACTCTAACTTGCCTATCTGTTAGCTCTGTGGCAGACTGGTGACCTATCCAGAGTGCTCCCTGCCCCAAGACAGCTGGGATAGGCTACAGCGCCAATCACCCCTTGGTGCTTTTTAGCGATATCATATAAAAATTCACATTTTATCCAGCAGTCTAGCATATATGAATTTATAATCATTATGATGCTACTAAGCTTAAATTAGCAGTTGCTTTTCTTTCTTTTTCTTTTGGTTCATGACCAATGTCTTTCTCCCAGTTATATATCTTCACCTGTACTGTACAGTTGTAAATACATTTAGAAATAAATGCATAACACATCTAACCCTGAATAATAATTTATCATTATGAAATACCCAATGACAGAACACAGAGCACATGCATTGTTAATATAGTCGTAACCTGTAGGGAGAGGTGTTTTACATAACAAACACAGCAATATGACAGTAGTCATAAATAAAGCTGCACACTGCGGCAGCTTTTAATAGATTTAATTTAGCAAACCTTACGGCAGACATCAAGGCTACAAATCATTCAGGGTGCTTTCTTAATCTCTTATTCTCCGTTATGTGCTAACTAGACCGGCTGTAATGAAATCATCTGTTATTCATGAAGCATAAATATCTTTGGTAAGAAGTACATAAGTGCACAAGGGTGTAAAAAAAAAGAGAGTGCTGATAACGTGAAATAAGGTATTGATATTAAACCTTGTGAGTATGACAGTGTTAACAAGTATTTCAGGTGTGCTGTGAATGCTGGGGTGCTCTTGTTCTGGATGTTAGACGCTCCCAATATGTGTTGGTGGTGCGAGTCAAAGAGGAGGTACTGGTCCTTGTGTGTGGGCTTCCGGTAACTTCAATGTTGAGGTTTCGATTCCCTTCAACAGTCCAGCAATGGCAAACAGTTATCCTTTATGTCTTCCCCGGTGAACTTTATGTTTTTATCCACAGTGTTGATATGAGCAGTGAAGGATTCTACTTTATATTTTGCATGGTTGGATCTTAACAAGGTTACAAGTAGAGCTTCAACATTCAACAAGAAGAAATGGGAGTTAACAAAACATTATTTTTTCTTGTTGCATGTTGAAGCTCAACCTGTAACCTTGTGAAGGTCCAACCATGCAAAATATGATTTTTTGCCCTTTTTCAGGTGGTCTTAAACTTTTGATAGGGACTGAGCTTTCATTAACAACAGCAGCCATCTGCTCTGCATACAATTTTAAAGCAATTACAATAAAAAGATTTAAAGTTTTCAAAAAATGAAAAGATAAAAACATCAAAACAGAAAAACAGTGATAGATGATGCATCTGTTGATGAACTGTGATTTATTATATACTTTTGTTTTTGGTAGCAATCAGTCAGACCTAGTAAAACTTCTCTTTTCTTTTCTTTGTTTTATTTTATTTTATTGTATTGATTTGAGAAAACATCTAGTTTTCCACTCAGTGAAATAGAGTTACCCATCCACTGCACAATCAATAGTAAAATTCATCTTCTCACCCAGCATCAGACAGCCACCATTACCGTGTATGGCACTGGCCACAAATAATTTCATATTGTAATCCTTATTTCTTTATTGAACTGAAAACCTACTTTTACCAATTTTTATGTTTGACAGTAGTAAAAAGTACTCTGTCCTTCTTTTAGGATGAAATTTGGTTACTTTTCTCTTTTTTTTTCTTTTTTTGCCTGTCCTGTTTGGTTCTTTTGCCATCAGAATTATTGTCTAAAGGCGAGGAAAGATGCCCAACGGATTTACTTTACCAAATTGACCATCCCAGCCTTGCCGTAATGGTCTATTTTATTCACCTTTTATTGTTTATTTTATTTTATTTTTTTATTTTCACTTGCTAGATACGGGACAGACTTGAATGAGGAAAAGAAAAGGGAGAAAGGAAGAGGGGGAAAAAACAGCGGAGAAGAGGGACGGGGATAAAGGGCAAAAAACCAAAAACCAACTAAATAAGCAGAAAAAAAAAATACATATATCAATCACCTGGATCACCTGTTGAGAAAGAAAAAAGAAAACAAGCAGAAGAAAACGAGAGCAATATCACGATGATCTATGGGAATATAACAGTAAATACTAAATATTAAACATTATTGTGCAGCACGTAATATCGACAGTGCACAGTGTGCTTTGAGGTAGGAGTCAAAAAGGGTGTAGTTTGTGTGTGTGAGCACCCGTGTGTACACCTGTGAGCATGAACGCGCTTGTTTTTAAAAGGTTCCTTCATGTAATGATCTGCTAGAGGGTGTGGGGGAGCCACAGCCCCGTCCTCCAGGGCATGAAGCAGGTATGGAGGAGATCAAGACTCCAGACATCCAGAGGCCCCCAGAACACAAGAGACCAAGGAAGACCAACAGAGGGGCAGCCGCGCCACTGTCCCAGAAAGAGCTGAGGAGAGCCCCAGATGAGGGGTCACTCAGCAGCCGCGGAGCAGAAGCCAGGGGGGGTTGCAGTGACGCGCCCGTGAGCTCCGCCGGCAGCCAGCTGCGCCTGAGTGACCGAGCCCCACACCGAGAGGCTGAGGGCACCCCACCTCCGATGTGGCCCGAGCGAGCCCCAGGCTCCAGGCCCCGATAAGCGGCCGCCAAGGAGGTGTGTACCTGGACGCCCATCCCCGGACACAAAGAACCACCAATGCACCGATGTCTGAGGGAGTCTGCCACCGGCAGGGGAAGTGGTGGTGGGGGGAGATAGGCCTCCAAACCTTGGAGGGCCTGAGATGTCCCCAGAGAGGTGGCGTCTGATACCCAACCTGACATATAGACACAGACATACAGGCACACACAGATACAAACATCCATTCCCACCCTCATGCTCTCATATGCAATTACTCAACACTCAACCAACGTGGAGACAGACATAGAGAGACACTGTACACACAATCACACTCCCCAAGCGTACTCTAAGAACCGGGTCTAGGTACTCTTGCCCCTGGAGGGGGAAACTGCACCCAGACCCAGGTGGTGTTACCCTTTTCCCTGCGGTGGGGAGAAGCAGACCGCCCCGACTCCGCAGCAGCAGGGAGGCCCCACACTCCAGACCCCAGTCGGATGGCTAACTCCTCCTCCTGGCCCCCCGCTCCAGCAGGTCGTAGAGAACGGGGGTGTGTGAAGACTCCAAACCTCCCTCCGCCCGCTCATATGTAGTGTTGATGCATGTGTGTTCTAAGGTGCATTTAAGACCCAGGAGGGCATGGAGCTACCTGCCAGAGAGCAGCAGGTAAGCGCATAGCCCCTCCTGATCAGAGATGGGCAGTAACGCGTTACCGTTCTCTGCGACCTGCTGGAGCGGGGGGCCAGGAGGAGGAGTTGGCCGTCTGACTGGGGTCTGGAGTGTGGGGCCTCCCTGCTGCTGCGGAGTCGGGGCAGTCTGCTTCTCCCCACCGCAGGGAAAAGGGTAACACCACCTGGGTCTGGGTGCAGATTACAGTAACGTGTTACTTGTAACGCGTTACTGTAATCTGATTACTTTTTTCAAGTAACGAGTAAAGTAAGGGATTACTATTGCAAAAACTGTAATTAGATTACAGTTACTTTCCCGTAGGAACGCTGCGTTACTGCGTTACTAAAACCGTGATTTTTTTGCGAGAATGTCTCATGACAGTGACGTAAGCGAGTGCGACATTCGTGACAACAGCTGTGTGCAGATCAACAGTGGATCATATATCGAGTGCGGGAGAGAGTATGAGCGTGCAGCGTTTAAAGCGTGGAAGTACTGACCTTATTTTGAGTTTGATTCCATAAAAAGTGACAAAAACATTAGCGTCCGTTGTGCGTGGGAAGAAAACTTCTTTTTACACCGAAAAAACCCCTAAACAAGCTCCGAGTACGCAACGACGTAATGGGAAATTCACAGAGAAACTCGCGGATTCTTCCACTGACCGCTGCGCCACACCTGCACCAGAGCACACCTCCGCCTACCCTACTCCTGCTTTACAGGCGAAAATAGAGCAACAGGACTGCTAGTCTTTGATTTTATTTATTTTCTGCTGTGTTTTACTTGCATCTATTTGAAAGACTGAGTGTAAACACAAAAAATATTTTATTTTATGTGCTGGAATGTGCAGAAAATAGGTTTAAATGTTAAACTAATTTCTTCAAGTCAGAGAATGGTGCATATAATTTAATTTTTGCTTGATGCATAAAGTTAAAAGATTAAAACTGATAAAACAAGTTTAAAAAAAAAGAGACTTTTCCATTTGATTACATTTTGTATGATGGATTATGCAGAAAAATTAGAATTGGGCTGACAGATCTATCACTTTATCACCTATTCAGGTTGTAAAATGTGTTTTAAAAAAGTAACTAAGTAACTAAGTAATTAATTACTTTTGAAAATAAGTAATCAGTAAAGTAACGGGATTACTTTTTTGGGGAAGTAATCAGTAATTAGTTACTGATTACTTTTTTCAAGTAACTTGACCAACACTGCTCCTGATAGCCCTCAATGTCTACATGTATTTAAAATTGAGAGGTGGGCAACGACGCCAGGGGTGAGGTGTACACCCTGATGGTCTTTTGGAGTCCGTGTAGCGTGCCAAGTGACCCCTCCCTGGGGCCAGCTCCCCCGCTGACCCCAGTAGGCAACCCCATATTCTGCAACCCGCCAGGGAAAGGGGGCCCAGGCCCATTCGGACCGGGGCCCAGAACAGCAGCGCCGCCCGGCCCCACAGGGCCCGGGACAGCCCACCTGACCCCACCACAGAGAAAACTGCACCCACCCCGTCATCCACTCATCTTCCAGACTACACAAGACAATAGACGCCCAGGCTGAGGTCTTCCTCCACCTCTCCTGTATCTCCCCCTCCTGCAGAGTGAGTTCCTGAAGAGAGGAGAGCTCCTGCAAGGTGTAACAACCTCCCCCACCAGTTGAAGAGCCCCCCAGGTGGCTCGATGCACTGGCGGCACCCTGCGCCAGGGCCGAGCCCCCATACACCCACCTGCCCACAACCCCAGCAACATACCAACCAGGACCCAAGCCCCCGAGGCCCAGCCAGGGCCCCGGCCCAGAGACGGAGCGCCCCCAGAACCTCACGCCCGTCCCGGACCCACCCAGGGGAAGCCAGGCTACCAGGTCAGTAACCCACGTCCGTCAGCACAGACCCTCCCCTAGCCCCGCTGCACGCAGCCACGAGGAAACCGTCACCTAAGAGCCAACAGAGCCCCTAATAGGCCATGACCGCTACCCCGGGTTGAGCCCCCCAAGGAAGATGCTCCTGGGGAACCCCCCGACGCCCTAAGCCTGTCCCTACCCCCACACCAATCACAACAGCGAAGGTGGGACCAAACTATGACCCCCCACCCCCACTAGGTGATGGAGCTAATCAAAGGAGCCCAGAGCAATTGATCTGATGTGGTGGCAGAGGCTGTATTGAGACTAATGTAATCTAATAGATAATTTCTATATTGGTTAGAATTAAGATTATTTTTATTTTTCCAGTTCATGAGGACTGTTTTCTTGGCTATGCATAGGGCAGTGAAAACCATATGGGCTATATTCTTATCTGTAGTGACATTATCTAAGCTGCCCAACAAACACACTAAAGGGGAAGTTGGAATGTTACATTTCAGACACTTTGATAAGTCTTCACATATCTCGCGCCAAAACTTCTGAACTGGTGGACAGAACCAAAGAGCGTGGATATAATTGTCCGGTGTTTTGGTTTGACAGTGTGAGCAGTTGTTGGTAGACGTAAAGCCCATCTTGAACATCCGATGACCTGTATAGTGCACTCTATGTAGTATTTTGTATTGAATTACTTGAAGACTGGGATTTCTAATTAGATGAAAGGTTTTTAAGCAAATCTGAGACCAGAAGTTTTGGTCTAAGTTAACTGATAAATCCGCTTCCCATTTTGCAATAGGAAGTGATATTGATTCATCTGTTTTAGAAAGCATTCTGTATATTTTGGATTGTAATCTGGGGGTTTTAAGAGTAAGAAATTGAACCACACTTGGTGGTGTTTGTAGTTCAACTTGACCCGGTTTAAATTTCTTTTTTACTATGGATTTAATTTGTTGATATTCTAAAAATCTTTTCTTGTTGATCCCATATTGTGTAACTAGTCTGTCAAATGAAATAAATTCTGTTCCTTCTAGTATATGTTCTAAATATTTGATTCCTTTACCACTCCAATCTGAAAAGTTTATCATATTATTTTGTAATATGTCAGGGTTGTTCCAGATAGGTGTACGTTTGCATGGGATTAATGAAGACTCCGTCAATTTTAGAAACTCCCACCATGCTGTCAGAGAAGAGCTGATGCTGATGCTTTTGAAGCATTCATGTCGTTGGATGTTTGAGCTGATAAATGGTAGATCTGAAATCTCTAGATTATTGCAAAGTGCTTGTTCTACATCTAGCCAAGGTTCATCTAAGAGGGTATGTATTAACCATCCTGAGATAACCTGAAGCCTGTTGGCTAAGAAGTAGTGCTGAAAGTTAGGTAGTTCTAATCCTCCTTTATCCTTGGTCTTTTGTAATGTTTTTAAGCTTATACGTGGGGGTTTATTTTTCCAAAGGAATTTGGACATACATGAATCTAGAGATCTGAACCAATCTTGTGGCGGTTTAGTTCTTTTCTCAACGTGACTCAAACACAGTGACTTAGCAGAGTATCTACACACTATGCCCCCCCCCCCAGTCCCCAAAAATCCAGGCACCTGCCCATCTTTCAGAGATCATGGGAGAATCTGATACATGATGAATGATGATACATGGTGCACATGAAGAAGAGAGTCAGAGGATGGTTTTAGAGTTGGTGCCTTAACACAAGCACTATCACTGTCACGGTGCTGAGTCTTTGACACAGTTTTGTGTGGATTTATTATTATTCTTTCCTTTGCGTTAAGAAGATTATTTAACTGTACAAGGCTTGTCCAGTTTAGTTCTTTTGGTCTCTCTGACTTTCAAATAAAACTTAATACTTACCACACACATGAAACAACAAAATAGTTGACCTCAGAGTTTCACAACTTTGCAAAATTCTGACAGAGTCATACTGTTGCAATACAAACTATATACATATCCAAATTTAGTCATCTTCAGCCTGCAGAGAAATTCAACAGTCTTTTTTGTAATGATACAGTGACAACAACAGTCAACCCCCCACCCCTTGCACAGAGTTATATTAACCTGTCAAATCTTTATTAGGTATTTTTCTACAATCAGTCCATCCAAAACCAACAAGGCAACTTTACTTAAGGTACGTAACCTTTGTTATTTTGCTGCAGGATCTGTTAGGGAAAAATGTTAACCACTAAACTCTGCAGATACAGATATATTTTGATTACCCGTCTCCCTCTCCCCGTCTCTTTCTCTTGCTTTATAGGCAGTCATATTAACCAGTCAGTTTGATCAGACATTCCTCTGCAGGGAATTCCTCAACAACTATTAAGAAAAAGGTACATAATGTTTGTCTGTGAAGGTTCTCAGTCATCCAGGTCATTGTAGTCTAAGGAGTTGGAAAGAAAAGCGTCTGGACTTCTTTAAGTTGCTTGAAGACATTTCACCTCTCATCTGAGAAGGAGAGTCCCAGATTTAAACCCAGTGGGAGTTTCCCCCTATTTCAGGATTGTAAAATCATTGGTTATTTGCTATGGAGGAATTAACCAGCGCTGGATTTTAATTAAATTAAGGTAATTTATTAAAATTAAGGAAAATGAGTTAAATTGATTTATTTAAGTGACAGTACTGCCTTTGTCTGAAGTTATGGAGTAATTCATTGTATATTTTGTCATAATTCTAATTTACAACAAAACTCTGGTTAGACAGTGACAGTGTAGAAATTCAACAGTCTTTTTTGTAATGATTTTGTAATGATACAGTGACAACAACAGTCAACCCCCCACCCCTTGCACAGAGTTATATTAACCTGTCAAATCTTTATTAGGTATTTTTCTACAATCAGTCCATCCAAAACTAACAAGGCAACTTTACTTAAGGTACGTAACCTTTGTTATTTTGCTGCAGGATCTGTTAGGGAAAAATGTTAACCACTAAACTCTGCAGATACAGATATATTTTGATTTAAATAATAAATTACGCTAATCAATTAACATTAAGTAACTTGACTTTGTGAAACTTCTTGCTTGTAATACAGTAAAATACTGTAAAATGTTGGAATTAGGTCTTTCTTTAAAGCACTTTGGAATGGATGAAATATTTTTATTGAACAATACCGAAGAGTTGAAAACATAAAAAAAAAAGCATTTTACGTGATCCGAGCACATATTTATCATGGTCCAGTCAGTGCAAAGGAGCAAAATGACCAAGGTGCAAGTGTTTCATTTAAATATTAAACATCTAGTTGTAATTTATTAATATAAAAATTAAATATAAGTATAAAATGTATAAAAAAATATAAATGACTTTTAATTACATTTATGTCGTAGGTCTCAAGACAATGATGGAGTCGACCACAAACTCCCTCAATCAAATCAATACAACTGCTGTACCTGATGGAAATAGCCATACATTTACGTATCCCGGGTTGAAGCAGTCTCTCAACACCATGTCTATCATTGTTTATTCCCTGATCTTTCTCCTTGGTGTGGTCGGGAATGGAGTGGTTATCTGGGTCACCGGGTTCAAAATGAAGAAAACTGTTAACACAGTTTGGTACCTCCACCTTGCTGTGGCTGACTTCATCTTTGCGGCATATCTGCCTTTGAATGTGACATACAAGATTTTGGGGATGCACTGGCCGTTTGGTAAGATCATGTGCAGGCTGAACACCATGGTGCTCTTTCTGCACGTTTGCCAGTGTCTACATTCTGGTGGTGATCAGTGTGGATAGATGTGTCTCTGTAGTGTGGCCCGTGTGGGCTCAGAATCACCGAAATATGCGTAAGGCGTCCTGTGTGAGTCTGTGTGTTTGGATACTGGCTTTCATTCTCAGCGCTCCATGCTTTTTCTTCAGGAACACTGAGAAAGTGTTTGAGAAAGGCAAAATCCTCTGCTTCAACAGCTATGCTATTTCTGATAACTATGAATTACCATCTGTTATTCAGATGCAAAAGTTTCGTCATCAGGCCATGATCATCGCCCGTTTCTTGCTGCTTTTTGTTGTTCCCTTCACTGTCATTGTGTCCTGTTACGCTGTCATCATCAAGCATCTCAAACGAAACCGTGTCCTGGCCAGCAAGTCAAGTCGCCCCCTCAAGATCATTGCTGCCATTATCATCACTTTTTTTCTGTGCTGGGCTCCCTTTCACATCATGAGTCTCATTGAGCTGGTGAAATTCAGAGCTGCTGCTCCAAATGAAACGTTAGTCTATGTCATTGCTGTTGGGAATCCTCTTACTAGAAGTTTGGCATTTTTTACCAGCTGCCTGAATCCACTGCTGTATGTGTTCATGGGACAAGATTTCAAGAAAGAAATCCGCAAATCCATCCTGAATTGGCTCGAGACTGCCTTCCAGGATGTGGAGGCACACTCTCACACTTACTCAAAGACAGAGGACACCAGTCAGAGCAAAGATAATCAGATTTGAATATTGACATGTGAAGCTGTCACCGACATGATACATTATTCATGTTATTTTTGGACTTAAAAAAACACATTCACACATCAAACCTTTTGCATAATCTTACAGTTTAATTTTAATATTAATATATTTAATATTGTTCTTTTCAATTAAAATAAGTTACCATAGAATAACAGCAGTGAATTTATCCAAAACCATGATGTTGAAAATTTACTGGGTAATTTGCATTATGATATGAGATTTGAAAACAAAAAAGATTGTACTTGGACTTAATATTTGATGCTAAATAATAAAGAGTGCAAAAGATACTGACAGGAGTAACATCATAAGCTTGACTTTAAAACTGTGTATTATAATGTCTCCATCAGGTAGAGAGAAATGAGTTATTGATGACCAGAGATGGGCAACGCGTTACTGTAATCTGATTACTTTTTTCAAGTAACGAGTAAAGTAAGGGATTACTATTGCAAAAACGGTAATTAGATTACCGTTACTTTCCCGTAGGAACGCTGCATTACTGCGTTACTAAAACCGTGATTTTTTTGCAAGAATGTCTCATGACAGTGACGTAAGCGAGTGCGATGTTCGTGACAACAGCTGTCTGCAGATCAACAATGGATCATATATCCCGTGCGGGAGAGAGTATGAGCGTGCAGTGTTTAAAGCTTGGAAGTACTGACCTTACTTTGAGTTTGATTCCATAAAAAGTGACAAAAACATTAGCATCCGTTGTGCGTGGAAAGAAAACTTCTTTTTACACCGAAAAAAACCCCTAAACAAGCTCCGAGTGCACAACGAGGTAATGGGAAATTCACAGAGAAACTCGCGGATTCTTCCACTGACCGCTGCGCCACACCTGCACCAGGGTAAACCTCCGCCTACCCCACTCCTGCTTTACAGGTGAAAATAGAGCAACAGGACTGCTAGTCTTTGATTTTATTTACTTTCTGCTATGTTTTACTTGCATCTATTTGAAAGACTGAGTGTAAACACAAAAAATATTTTATTTTATGTGCTGGAATGTGCAGAAAATAGGTTTAAATGTTAAACTAATTTCTTCAAGTCAGAGAATGGTGCATATAATTAAATTTTTGCTTGATGCATAAAGTTAAAAGATTAAAACGGATAAAACAAGTTTTTTAAAAAAAGAGACTTTTCCATTTGATTACATTTTGTATGATGGATTATGCAGAAAAAGTAGAATTGGGTTGACAGATCTATCGCTTTATCACCTATTCAGGTTGTAAATCGTGTTTTTAAAAAGTAACTAAGTAACTAAGTAATTAATTACTTTTGAAAATAAGTAATCAGTAAAGTAACGGGATTACTTTTTTGGGGAAGTAATCAGTAATTAGTTACTGATTACTTTTTTCAAGTAACTTGACCAACACTGTTGATGACTGCAGCAGCTATTGTGACTGCCTTAGAAACAGCAGCAAAACCGAAGGATTAAGGATTATCTCTAGCTATTCAGACCTATTTAGATAAGAATTTGTTGGTTAAATTTCATATCATTTTTTAAATCATCATCATCATTGTTGTTTATTCTAAGTGATATTTGATCATGTTAAATCTGTACTTACACAAATAAAACCTTAAATATTGTAAAACCTGTGTTTTTTTAGGAAAAGCTCAAAGTTCATTCCCAAAAGGTTGATTCTGTTCATCTGGAAGTCGCGTTTTTTAGTGGGAGAAGCGTTTCGTTACTCATCCAAGTGACTTCTCAACTTACTGCAGGCTTTCCCAACCTCATAAAGAGTAAATTGACACAATAACTGAAACTAGCCCACTGAATGAACAGTGGGCTGTGAAGTCAGCTGCTTGATCAAAAATATGCACATAGCAGCACTGACAAATCCAAATATCTATAAAACAAAATGCACATTTCTTTGTTTCCATTAACACACATTTGGGAATTTTTCCAATTATGGCCTTCAGAATCAGTTCGCTTGATCTTGAGACAGCGCGAGAAGGCCTGCAGTAGGATATTTTCTCAAACTGCTACAATGACAAATTTTCAAACAAAAATAAAACAACATTAAGAAGTAAAAAAATATGTTTACAGCATTTTATAGATGAGAATTTAAATTTACTTCCATACAGATTGACAATTGTGCATTTGTTAAAAGAAAACCTAATAATGTTTCCATTAAAATATTAAAATGTAAAATAATTATCAATCTTGTACAAAATCCCAAAAATCTATTTATGCAATTCCAGTTGCCTTTTTCACTTCTACACACAAACTTCAGAGGGCGCTGCTGTTCACTAAGCGGAGACAGCATCAACAAATACAGTCCCGATCAGAAGTTTCAGTTCAAGCGCTGTTTTTTTGTGAGCATTGCATGGTCACAAAAATGTTTTGTCTCACTCCCATTTCTTCTCTTTGGATGTTGAAGCTCTACTCAGAACCTTTTTAAGATACAATCGTGCAAAATATGATTTTTTTGCCATTTTTCAAGTGGTCTTAACTTTTGATCTGGACTGTATCGATGGGATCTTAACAGTTGTGGATTTTGCTTAGAAAAACTACAAATGACAGTTTAAATATTGAAAGTAGTTTGAGCCACTCTTTTAGACAGTTTTCTAGTCTAGGTTTGAGTTGTGACTTCTACAAAATGAACACTTTCATAGATGCTGTTATGTCAAAATCTTCATGTGTGTACATGCACAGACCACATGTGCATAATGTTGTGCACATAAACTCACAGATGTATATGACAACTTAAGTTTGTGGCATTAAATTTGTATTGTAATTTTAAAAAATGTAATACATACATTTAATAAAGTTTTAATAGACACCTTTCAAAACACTCAAGTACTCCTTATAAGCAAATCAAATAATAAATCTGTCTGGATATTAACAGCTGGAAGACACAAAAACTCAGAGGACACAAAAGGCAAGAAGTAAGACAGAGGAAAATATCCACAGGCAAATCCAGTGAACTGCACCTCAACAGTGTTTGTGGTCTTATAAGATTTTTAGTTTGCATACTTGGATGATTCAAATGAATGATTCATATATTATGCTAAATATATACATATTGTTTCTATTAAAGTCCCCCTCTACAGCCTGTTGTTTCTTAGATTCAGCAATGAAACTAAGGCTACGTCCACACGTACCCGGGTATTTTTGAAAACGCAGATTTTTCTATGCATTTGCACCTTTCGTCCACACGTAAACGGCGTTTTCGGTCACTGAAAACGGAGATTTCTAAAAACTCCTGCCAGGGTGGATATTTTCTAAAACTCCGTTTTTGCATTTATGTGTGGACGAGAAAAACTGAGAAAACGCAGTGTCAAAGGTGTGCGCCTTTTTTGACGTCACAGTGTGCGCCACGTTATTGTTTCGGTGAAATGAATTTCTACAATACTATTACTGTTAATTGTACTCTCTGCAGTGTTTAAATGCTTACATATACACACACAGTTACTGTCCCTCCACACATACAACTCGGTTCTGCTTCTATGCCCCAGCTTTGTTTACTTTTTCCCACCGAGGCTTCTAGACTTCTGATTGGCCAACATTTCTACACGGTTAGGAATATAGCGCCACCTGCTGCTTTGGCATGTTCCTAGCAGCATTTTCCTTAATTTCTGCCTTTATGTGTGGACGGGATTATTTTTTAAAACGAAAACGGAGATTTTCCATTTTCGTAACAACAACAACAAAAAAAAAAAAAATCCCGTCCACACATGCAGTTTTGAAAAAATATCTCCATCCACATGTCAACGCTAAAAATGAAATGTTGGCCAATCAGAAGCAGCCTGGGAGGGAAAGGCTAAACAAGGTTTTGTACACTCACAAAACCTTAAGTACTTCCAAAAAGTTTTTGTTTTCCTGGAATGGCAGATAATTTTGTGTTACTTTTGAAGTGCCTTCAACATTTCAAAAGTTAATAACTAAAGACAGTATTTTGGGTGGTGTAGACACACAACTTGGGAATAAACTAAAATGCATACAGCATATATTTATTTTTTAAAGAAAAGTAAATTTATTCAAAACCGATGGCGGGATTTCAGTTGTGACAGCAGCAGTGTAGAAGCCACGTCCGAAGTTCACTCTGACGCCTCTGTCTTTGTAAATGGAGGGACAGTAACTGTGTGTGTATATGCAAGTGTGTAAAAACTGGAGATAGTCAGATTAACAGCAACAGTATTTTGTCTCTATCCATCATTGTGGAAATAATCTCATGTAAACAATAACGTGGCGCACAGCGTCACGTCAAATTAGGCGCACACCTTTGATGTTGCATGACTAAATCTCAGTTTTCCTTGTCCACACGTAAACGCATAATCGAGGGAGGGCACCAAGATGGCGTCTTGAACAGTCGTGTTTTTTCAGGAGCTCCGAAAGACAGTAAAATTTGCTAAGTAACTTTGTTCTTCCTCCACTTGAATTACAACCATGGATGCCCAAACGATTATTAAGCATGCAAAGCTGTAATTTGTGCCGTCAAACTCCAATGCTAAGACGTCTTCTAGCGCTGGGCGATATATTGAGTTTTTAAAAAATATATTTTTATACAAGACATAAGATGTGACAATATCGTTTATATGGATATAGTCTATGTTGCATTATAATTACACTTGTGGAACCGCTATTTTGACTCTCTCGTCTGGGTTTGTCTGCCCCGCCTCTCTCCCTCACTAAACACAACACCCTCCCCCTCCCCCCCCCCCATCGCTACACCTCCAGTTGGTGACAAGATGGACACGGGAGCTAGCGAAGAGGAGCTTGTCGGAAAAAAGAAAACCAGTGGCTCAATTATTTGGAGATGGTTCGGGTTCAAAGTGTCAGATGAGCAGCAGAATAATGTTGTAACGTTTGTCCTGTAAAGCATCCACGGGACACAGGTGTGGGGACAGCAATACTTTTATTAATACTGTGGTTTTAGGTTCACTGGGACACAGTCACTCCCGCTCTCTGCTGTCACGTCCGCTCTTCTGCCTCCGACTGTCACTGCGAACATATAAAGAGTGACAATCACCTTCACTTCTCAGCAAACCTGTTCACCCCGCCCCTGCGCCGCCCCGGGAACTCACTGCGCCACCCCTCCTCTGCAGCCGGCCAGAGACCACACCCACGCCACAAATGCATTCTGTAGAGAATGTCGAAAAAGCGTTGCAACGAAAGATTCAACCACTATTAATCTTTTCCACCATTTACAACAGCGCCATAAAGTGCAGCATGAAGAGTGTGTGAAACTGCGTGCTGTAGCCCAGACCGCAAAGTCTTCCGAGTTTCCTGCTGTGAAACAGACCACCTTACAACACTCATATACTTGTGCTGTGCCATGTGATACAAAACGTGAGAAGTGGGGGGAAATTACTAAAGCAGTGGCCTATCATTTCCAGAACCACTAAAAACTGCTGTAATTAAACCTATACTGAAAAAGGACAATCTTGACAAGACACAAATGAACAACTACAGGCCGATCTCAAATCTCCCATTTTTAAGTAAGATCATTGAAAAAGCAGTTTCTCAACAGCTCTATTACTTCTTAAAACAGAATAACTGCTATGATGCCTTCCAGTCAGGTTTTAGACAGAACCACAGCACTGAAACCACTCTGACCAAAGCGTTTAATGACATATGTCTGAATACAGACAGTGGGAAAATGTCAGTCTTAGTTTTACTGGATCTCAGTGCAGCATTTGATATAGTTGACCACAACATATTACTCAAACGACTGGAGAACTGGGCAGGTCTTTCAGGAACTGTACTAAACTGGTTCAAAACATACTTAGAAAACAGGAAATACTTTGTATCAATAGGTAACTTCACATCTGAACAGACAAGTATCACATGTGGAGTTCCCCAAGGTTCCATCTTGGGACCCCTTCTGTTTAACATTTACATGCTCCCACTGGCACAGATTATAAAGAACAACAAAATAAACTATCATAGCTATGCAGATGACACACAAATATATATCACAATGTCACCAGGAGACTGAGGTCCTGTACAGGCTCTTGGTAAATGCATTGAGGAAATTAATGACTGGTTGTGCCACAATTTTCTCCAGCTAAACAAAAACAAAACTGAAGTAATAGTCTTTGGTGCCAACAAAAGATTACAGGTCACCAGAGAACTTCAATCTATACACCTAAAAACCACAAACCAGGCGAGAAATTTGGGTGTAGTGATGGATGCAGACCTAAACTTAGAAAAACACATTAAGACAATAACAAAATCAGCTTACTATCACCTCAAGAATATATCAAGTCAGATTATAATATTATTTTATGCCATGTTAGACCCTTAATTAAAGATGGTGAATTATTATGTAGTTTTAGTTTGCATTATTCTCCTGAATTAGAAGAAGGTGATAACTCTTGCATTTGTTAAGCTGAGTTGCATTACATTAGACTGCTGGTTTATTGTGAATGAATGATATTGTTTTATGATGCATTATACTGCTGAGTTATGAGAAATACTGTTTGCAGAAAGTCATCGCCTTATTTGTCTGATTAGAAGAGAACAGAACATACTGGAGTTTTCTGCCCCATCTCAGCGGGAGCAGATAAACAGGGAGCCAAGGTTGTAGCTTAGGCACTGTGTGAGAGAAAGAATGTGAATGTTTAGGCTTTTATGATTAGGTGGGGGCCACTAGAGGCTATAAGAGTTTGATCAATGCTCCACCATTTTGAGATCTGATGCTGTCTGCGTACGGTGTCCATCTCCCACGCGTGTGATCATTAAAATCATCGTTTGACTCAACCCGGCCGGACCAGTGTTGTTATTGTGGTTTTTCCTCTTGTATCCATCCCCAATATTTGAATCCGTAACAATGCAGACCTAAACTTAGAAAAACACATTAAGACAATAACAAAATCAGCTTACTATCACCTCAAGAATATATCAAGGATAAAGGATCTGATGTCTCAACAGGACCTGGAAAAACTAGTCCATGCATTCATCTTTAGTAGGCTCGATTACTGTAACAGCATCTTTACAGGTCTACATAAAAATTCAGTCAGACAACTACAGCTCATTCAGAACTCTGCTGCTCGAGTCCTCACTAAGACCAAAAAAATGGACCACATCAGTCCAGCTCTGAGGTCTTTACACTGGCTGCCTGTCCGTCAGAGGATAGACTTTAAAGTTCTGATGCTGGTCTATAAAGCTCTGAATGGTTTAGGACCAAAATACATCAGTGACCTCCTGACCCAGTATGAACCTTCCAGATCCCTCAGGTCATCTGGATCCAGTTTTTTATCAGTTCCCAGAGTCAGAACCAGACACGGAGAAGCTGCATTCAGCTTTTATGCTCCATATATCTGGAACAAACTCCCAGAAAGCCTCAGATCAGCTGAAACACTCAGTTTATTTAAATCCAGGTTGAAGACTCACCTATTCTCAGCTGCATTTGAATAAAACACCAAATCCACACTTTTAAGCTTAAATTTCAAAACTTACATTTTAACTACTGATTTTATCTACTGTTCTGATTTTATCTACTGTTTTTTTTAATCAATTTTAAATCATGCTTTTTATTTGTTTTTGTTTTTTAATGTCTCTGTAAAGCACTTTGAATCACCTTGTTGTTGAATTGTGCTATATAAATAAACTTGCCTTGCCTTGCCTATTATATTGCTAAAGACATGGTCCCCATCTCAACTGTGGAACAAGAGGGCTTTATACAGCTGCTAAAAACTCTTGACTGAAGATACCAGTTACCTAGCCGGAAATACTTCACCAGAGAAGCACTGCCAAAAATGTATACTGAAGTTAGACAGAGTCTCGCTGCCCAGCTCACCAAAGTGTCTCACTTCGCACTGACCACCAACATGTGGTCCAGCAGGACATGCGAGCCATATATGAGTGTGACTATACATTTCATGGAAGACTGGGAACTGAAAACTGCCTGTCTCCAGACCAGCTACTTTCCTCCAGACCACACCGGACAGCATATAGCAGAAGCCCTGCAGGATGTCCTCAAAACCTGGAAGCTCAACCCAGCGGGACTGGTTGCTATAACAACGGACAATGGGGCTAATATTGTCAAGGCAGTTCAACTGAACAAGTGGCCGAGGATCCAGTGTTTTGGTCACAGGCTTCATCTGGCCATTGGTGAGTGCAATACTGAATTTGTTGATTTGAAAAAAAAAAAAAAAAAAATGCTAATAAATGAAAAGTTTATAGAGTCACTTGCAGAGCTAAACATGCCTATGGACCACAAGACAAATATTTTTATAAGTCATAGCCAGCATATACATCTATCACTTAGAAATCAAAAGTTAGTTGAATAAATTAATAACCTATCCCTATTAAATCCAGTAAACGTATTGGGGTGTATTTGTGCTTGTATTAGATTGAGGATTGTGACACTAAATGAGGACCCCAGCTGAGACAATACAGGGATACATTTTTAAATACATTGTGAGATTAAAAGGTGTAAAAAAATAGACGTTCCAATCATTTGCTGGTGATTTTACCAAGATAGTTTAACTAGAACCATTTCTAGGTTATACAATACAAGACACATTTTGCAAATATTGTTAAGTCTTATGCATCACATTCTATACAACTGAGATGGATATTAATTTGCCTTTGAGTGATTTGCATCTTAACATAACAATTAAAGTGATTTTAAAAGTTTGTATTTTGTGTGTCACAGGACATGCTATGGATGATGCCCGCATTACCCGGGCTATTTCTCTGTGTAAGAAAGTCATCAGCAGCTTCTCCTACAGCTGGAGGAAGAGAAGAGAGCTGGCTGAAGTGCAAATACAGCTGGGTCTTCCAAGTCACCAGCTACTCACAGAGGCAACAACTCGCTGGGGATCAAGGCTTCTGATGATTTAGAGGGTTCTGAAGCAGGAAAGAGCACTTTCTAAAGTCCTCTCTGTCGACATGAAAACCAGACCTCTAGTCCCTACTTGGCAGGACATAGAGGTCCTGGAAGCAGTTCAGAAAGCTCTCAAACCCTGTCAGGACTTAACTGATGCACTTTCAGGAGAGAAGTATGTGACCCTGTCATATGTCAGACCTGTGCTACACCTGTTTAACACTAGCCTCCTGGCAACTGGAGAGGAGGATAGTGAGCTGTGTAAATTCATCAAGACCCGCATTGTGGATTACCTCAACAATAAATATGCAGATCCATCTACCAGTGACCTGTTGGACATTGCTTCTTTTGTGGATCCATGGTTCAGGGCGAAATACACCCCAAGTGAGAAGATTAATGCACTAAAACATAAACTCATCTTGGAGGCAGAGTCTCTGCTCAGCTATCAGGGTACGTGTTTGTCTGAGCTGCCTGATCCAGCCGTGCCTGAGTCTGCAGACCGAGAAGAAGCAGCAGTAGGACACAAAAGAGATCACTGGCAAGCTTCTTCCAGCACAGCACAGCCACCAACACTGGTTTCACAAAAAGGGAAGCAATTGAAAATGAATTTTCTAGCTACCTGTTGTCAGTTTGTGTAGAGAGTGATGCTGACCCTCTCAAATGGTGGAAGGAACATGAAGTTGCCTATCCAGCACTGAGTCAGGAGGCTCAGTGCTGGATAGACCTTTGTGTGCCAGCTACCAGCTCCCCTTCTGAAAGGATTTTTAGTTGCAGTGGAAACACTGTAACCTGCCACAGGGCATCCTTGAAGCCTGATAATGTTGACAGATTAGTTTTCCTGGCACAAAATCTGTAAGCTGTACAGTTGTTGGCCTTGCCAATTGTTTGTGTTCTTTCTATATTGTTATTGTCATTGGAGATTTGCACAAACACCCACTGACCAAAGAATGGAATTTTGTTAATTTCATTCAATCTGTTTACATGTTTTGTTTTTTGCACAAAGTACCAGATGATTGTTCAGGAATACACACAAAGAAGCACTTTAGAAAACTTTACTTCAGTGTAAGCACTTTTTAAAGAGCAAGTTGCCTTTGTTATTTTAGATCTGCATCTTTTTAGTTTACATTTTACATTTAGTTTACAATTTTTAGCTTTTTGTTATGTATGAAAAGAAGAAATGGAGCATTATTACTTAATAAATGCTGACTATTTATTTTTGACTATTTTTTCATGTACATCTACAGTTGTATCTTAATAAAAGTTCCATGTGTGACATCTGGGACAAGTACCTTTGACCAAGAACTCTCTTTTTGTTCTTACTTTATGGGATTAAAAAAATATCGAGATATGAATTTTGGTCCATATCGCCCTGCTCTAACGTCTTCGCATGCTAAAGTCAGTGAACATGGCTATGCTAGTATCGAAGCTGCTAATGTGGGCCTAAACAAATGAGAACGCGGAGCAGACTCAGCACCGCCAACTCTATCACAACAACCACCAGAGAATAAAAAAAGAACAAAATCTTCAGAGAAGGAAGATGATATCTCCAATAAAACTATTTTTGAAGCCATTCTGGGACTCGAGAAGAAATTTATAACAAAACTGGAAGATATCAAGGAACAAAACAGACAAAGTGCAGGTATGGTTGCCAGTAGGGCTGCCACAAATGATTATTTTGGTAGTCGACTAGTCACCGATTATTTTTGGGATTAGTCGACTAATCAGATCATGCGCCCATTGGACGTAAAACGTACAGCTTATTGCACCAGCATGCGTCTCCTCTTATATAACTATTATTAGCTTGCAGCTTGATATGTTTAAGGTATGTGCTAACTAAAAATAAAGAGCAGATGACAGTTTATTGAACTTTCAATGAAATTTGTAGATTGTCTCGGTGGAGTTTAATAAACTTGGTCGTCTGTTCTTTCTATGTAAAATATAACAGGACACTGGAGTAAATTCTCTACCATTTCACACTTCTGTTTAATATGTTCTCTGTTTGACATTTATTCAGCTGTGTAAAAACTACAACTTTAAACTCAGCCAAACCGATTTACTCAGGAACAAATAAAACACTGAAAAAAGCCAAACAATAACATTTATAAGTTATCTAAGTGACTTATATATCATGTTTAACCTGAGTAGTAAAACACCACGGGGGGTTTGAAAATGATGTGCCGGGAGTTCGCTATTCTCGCTGGCTCCAGTGACCCTTGAACCCTCTAGCTATCGAGCTGGTGTGTAACAGACGTCTCCGAAAATGTCGGAGCACTTTTGAAAAAAATATGTGACGTCTTGATAAACCGAGCAGATATTTGAAGTTTACACAGCTACATTCTCGCCTGAAAATATGTTAAAAGTTTATTTTGTGACCTAGAAAGAGTAATAGGAGTAATATTAAAACTAACTAGCTACCGCCATTGTTGAAAACTGGAATTGGCTGGGCCGCGCTATAAATCCTGGAATAGATTGGGCCAAGAAGGCTGCACCCGATCCTTCAAATCTGGGGAAATGAAGGACGCATTTTTCGGCCGTGTTTGGGGGAGTCTTCGAATTTGGACAGGCTTCGCTGCGTCGCTGTACATAATTGGCCTACAAATGCGGCCTCCGAAGGATGCAGCTGCTAAATTTGGACACAGCTATGAAACCGGGCACTACTTCTTCTTCTTCGGGATTAACGGCAGCTGGCATGCAGTGTTGCATGTCCAGCACTGTTTACATTTTTCTACAAGAGACTCATTCATCGGATAGCGATGCATCTTTTAGGTCAAACCAATGGGGCAGCAAAATGCTGTTTAGCCATGGCTCAATGAGGTCGGGGGTGTAGCAATGTAATTTAATAATTTTCCTGGGGATCTTGTAGTGCAACAGACTGACTTGAATGGTCATTGGTGGATTGCTGTAATGAGAGTTGAAAGTTTGTTTTTCATTTTAGCCAACGTTTATGGATATAATAATGAAAGTCAGTATGAAAAGAAAAAAAAAACGCTTGGACACTGCGAGCATAATGGACAGGCTTTTGACGGGGCTCCCACACCACCGCAAAGCAGGAGATGAAGCATCGCCAAATATGTTTCCAAACCAATTTCCTTCCAAGCCAAAGACTAGAAAATATGATGAAGCATATCTTCCCTTTGGCTTCACCTGCACAAGTGCCAAAGTAGGCCTACCCTGCAGAATTGGGTTTCCCTGTGTCGGGAGCACGCGCTGGGGTCTCCAAATCACGGACAAACAGTATCCCACATTCTTGATTTTTACTTCACAAACACTTCTTGTAATGACTAACTACTCCTGACATTTTGGAGATGTTAGCTCTTTATACAGTAAAGTTACAGTGGGATACAAATAATATCATGATGATCCTGCCACAATTTGTTCCCCGGTTCAAATCACAGACAAACAGCATCCCACAATTGTTTATGTTTTTGAACCCATTTTGCACAGAGAGGCATTTTTTGAAAAATAGCAATGTTGATTGTTTATTACACAGGAAAAAAAAACACTCCATGTAAAATAATTACATCATGACGCCTCTGCCTTTCTAAATGGAGAGACAGTAACTGCGTGTGTATATGTATGCGTGTAAAACCTGAAGATCAGATTAACAGTAACATTATTTTGTCTCTATCTGCCATTCTGCAGTTCATCTCATGTAAACAATAATTCAATTCAATTCAATTCAATTTTATTTATATAGCGCCAAATCACAACAAAAGTCGCCTCAAGGCGCTTCATAGATACAGAGAAAAACCCAACAATCATATGACCCCCTATGAGCAAGCACTTTGGCGACAGTGGGAAGGAAAAACTCCCTTTTAACAGGAAGAAACCTCCGGCAGAACCAGGCTCAGGGAGGGGCGGCCATCTGCTGCGACCGGTTGGGGTGAGAGAAGGAAGACAGGATAAAAGACATGCTGTGGAAGAGAGACAGAGGTTAATAACAGATATGATTCAATGCAGAGAGGTCTATTAATACATAGTGAGTGAGAAAGGTGACTGGAAAGGAAAAACTCAATGCATCTTGGGAATCCCCCGGCAGCCTACGTCTATTGCAGCATAACTAAGGGAGGATTCAGGGTCACCTGGTCCAGCCCTAACTATATGCTTTAGCAAAAAGGAAAGTTTTAAGCCTAACCTTAAAAGTAGAGATAGTTTCTGTCTCCCGAATCCAAACTGGAAGCTGGTTCCACAGAAGAGGGGCCTGAAAACTGAAGGCTCTGCCTCCCATTCTACTTTTAAATACTCTAGGAACAACAAGTAGGCCTGCAGAGCGAGAGCGAAGTGCTCTAATAGGGTGATATGGTACTACAAGGTCATTAAGATAAGATGGGGCCTGATTATTTAAGACCTTGTATGTGAGGAGTAGGATTTTGAATTCAATTCTGGATTTAACAGGAAGCCAATGAAGGGAAGCCAAAACAGGAGAAATATGCTCTCTCCTTCTAGTCCCTGTCAGTACTCTTGCTGCAGCATTTTGGATTAGCTGAAGGCTTTTCAGTGAGTTTTTTGGACATCCTAATAATAATGAATTACAGTAGTCCAGCCTGGAAGTAATAAATGCATGAACTAGTTTTTCAGCGTCACTCTGAGACAGGATATTTCTAATTTTAGAGATGTTGCGCAAATGGAAGAAAGCAGTCTTACATATTTGTTTAATATGTGCGTTGAAGGACATGTCCTGGTCAAAAATGACTCCAAGGTTCCTCACAGCGTTACTGGAGGCCAAGGTAATGCCATCCAGAGTATGAATCTGGTTAGATACCATATTTCTAAGATTTTCAGGGCCGAGTACAATAACCTCAGTTTTATCTGAATTAAGAAGCAGAAAGTTAGCGGCCATCCAGGTCTTTATGTCTTTAAGACATTCCTGCAGTTTAACTAATTGGTGTGTGTTATCTGGCTTCATGGACAGATAGAGCTGGGTGTCATCTGCATAGCAGTGAAAATGTATGCTATGTCTTCTAATGATGCTGCCTAAGGGAAGCATGTATAATGTAAACAGAATTGGTCCTAGCACTGAACCCTGTGGAACTCCATAATTAACCTCAGTGTGTGAAGAGGACTCTCCATTTACATGCACAAATTGGAGTCTATTAGATAGATATGATACAAACCACTGCAGTGCAGTACCTGTAATACCTACAGCATGTTCTAATCGCTCTAATAGGATATTATGGTCGACAGTATCGAACGCTGCACTGAGGTCTAGCAGGACAAGCACAGAGATGAGTCCACTGTCAGAGGCCATAAGAAGATCATTTGTAACCTTCACTAAAGCTGTTTCTGTGCTGTGATGAGCTCTGAAACCTGACTGAAACTCTTCAAATAAACCATTCCTCTGCAGATGATCTGTTAGCTGTTTGACAACTACTCTTTCAAGGATTTTTGATATGAAAGGAAGGTTGGAGATTGGCCTATAATTAGCTAAGACTGCTGGGTCTAGAGATGGCTTTTTTAGTAAAGGTTTAACCACAGCCAGCTTGAAGGCCTGTGGTACATAGCCGACCATTAGAGATAGGTTGATCATATTTAAGATCGAAGAATTAATCAATGGCAGGACTTCTTTGAGCAGTTTTGTAGGAATGGGGTCTAAAAGACACGTTGATGGTTTGGAGGAAGTAATTATTGAAGTTAACTCAGAAAGATCAATTGGAGAAAAAGAGTCTAACTTAACATCAATGGTACTAAGAGTAGCTGTAGATAATATTACATCTGTGGGATGATTACTGGTAATTTTTTCTCTAATGATAAAAATTTTATTTGTGAAGAAGTTCATGAAGTCATTACTAGTTAACGTTAAAGGGATGGTTAGCTCAACAGAGCTCTGACTCTTTGTCAGCCTGGCTACAGTGCTGAAGAGAAACCTGGGGTTGTTCTTATTTTCTTCAATCAGTGATGAATAGTAAGATGTTCTGGCTTTGCGGAGGGCTTTCTTATAAAGCAGCAAACTATTTCTCCAGGCTAAATGATGATCCTCTAAATTTGTGACACGCCATTTCCTCTCCAGATTACGAGTCATCTGCTTTAGGGTACGTGTTTGAGAATTATACCACGGAGTCAGGTACTTCTGATTAGAGACCTTAGTTTTCACTGGAGCTACAGTGTCCAGAGTCGTACGTAGTGAGGAGGTGAAATTATTAACAAGATAATCAACCTCTGTTGGGGTAGCGTTCAGATAGCTGCTCTGCTCTGTGTTGGTACAGGGCATTGAAGATGATAACAGTGGGTGGATTATATTCTTAAACTTAGTTACAGCGCTTTCAGAAAGACATCTACTTTGATAAAATCTACTCTCCACCGCTGTGTAATCAATTATTGTAAATGTAAATGTTATCAGGAAATGATCAGACAGGAGAGGGTTTTCAGGAAACACTGTTAAATGTTCAGTTTCTATGCCATATGTTAAAACAAGATCTAGAGTGTGATTAAAGTGGTGGGTGGGTTCTTTTACATTTTGAGAGAAGCCAATTTAGTCTAATAACAGACTAAATGCCATGTTGAGGCTGTCATTTTTAGCATCTACATGGATGTTAAAATCACCCACAATAATTATTTTATTTGAGCTCAGAACTAAATTAGATATAAAGTCTGAGAAATCAGACAGAAACTCTGTGTAAGGCCCAGGTGGACGATAGATGATAACAAGTAAGACTGGTTTCTGAGTTTCACAGCTGGGGTGGACAAGGTTAAGCATCAGGCTTTCAAATGAATTAAAAGTCTGTCTTGGTCTTTCATTAATTAATAGGCTGGTGTGAAAAATTGCTGCCACACCGCCCCCTCGGCCTGTGCTTCGAGGTTTCTGGTAGTTAGAATAATGTGGCGCACAGCGTGACATGACGTGAAAAAAGGCACATACCTTTGACGTTGCGTGACGAACTCTGTATTCCTCGTCCACACCACACGTAAACGCTAGAAAGGAGTTTTTAAAAAATCTCTTTTCGGTGATTCCAAATGTCGTTTACGTGTGGACGAAAGGCCCAAACGCATAGAAACAGCTGCGTTTTCAAAAATATCAGTGTAGGTGTGGAGGTAGAGAAAAAGAGTTAGTAGTGTATTTTATCACTACCTGTAATTTGTGGCATTGTACTTGTATTTGCTTAATTGTTTACTAAATGTTTGAGGTGTGAAATAAACTGCAATGGAGTTTGAAAACAAAATATGGGTGTGTTTGGTTGGAGGATGTGTTTGTGGGGGTGGGGCGAACATTTTTCTTGTAAAACAAAGGGGGGCCTAGCAAAAAAATTTGGGAACCACTGGGCTAGGAAGTGGCAATATTCTTAACCACACTGTAAAAGCTGTGATGTCTAATGCACCTTTTTCTGATCATTGCTTAATTGAACTATGCTTAGAATCCGAAATTAGACAATCAAATAAAAGAACTTATTGGAAGTTCAATGCCAAACTTTTACAAAATGAAGATTACTGCAATATGGTTTAAAAAATTGTAAAAGATGTTATAGCTGATCATTTAATTTGTATTTTCTGAATGTATTTATGTATGGTGCATTTTGTTTGTATGTTGATTTTGCTAAAAACAAAAAACAAATGCATTGTAAATGCATAAACGGAGTTTTCGAAAATCTCCAGCCTGGCAGGAGTTTATAAAGCTACGTCCACACGTACACGGGTGTGTTTGAAAACTGAGATTTTCTGTTTTCGTTTAAAAAAAAATCCCATCCACACGTAAAAGCTAAAAATGAAGGAAAACGCTGTCAGGAACATGCCAAAGCAACAGGTGGCGATATATTCCTAACCGTGTAGAAATGTTGGCCAATCATAAGTCTAGAAGCCTAGGTGGGAAAGCGTAAACAAAGATGGCGCATAGAAGCAGAACTGAGTCCTATGTGTGGAGGGACAGTAACTGTGTGTGTATATGTAAGCATTTAAACACTGCAGAGAGTAAAATTAACAGTAACAGTATTTTGTATAAGTCCGCCATTATAGAAGTTCATTTCACCAAAACAATAACCTGGCGCACAGTGTGACGTCAAAAAAAGGCGCACAGCTTTGACGCTGCGTTTTCTCCGTTTTCCTCGTCCACAGGTAAAGGCAAAAAAATTAGTTTTTCAAAATCTCCACCCTGGCAGGAGTTTTTAAAAATCTCAGTTTTCACTGACCGAAAATGCCGTTTATGTATGGACGAAATGTGCAAATGCATAGAAAAAAATACCCATGTACGTGATGACATTTTGTCGCCTAGGCAACCACCAAGATCTCACTGCCTGCAAACATTCAGTAACTGTCATTGGACAGTGTTAATAAATGTATTTCACTAAACATGAAAGTTTTCTACATGTCCTAGTTTACATTATGAAAGAATGTCAAATACGTTTCTACTAAACAGTCGTCTTCTACTTTGGTTAGGATTTTTTTAGCAACATTTGTTTTAAACGTACATTTTGCTTTTGTTTGATTTTTTACTGCAATTCCTGTAGAGTAGCTTTAATAGTGTTAATTCAGCATATGCCACAAAATAAAAGCCTGCATTTGCACTAGTGTAACAGTGTTTATGTGGTATTATTCCACTTGCCACAAATGTCAGTGTAATGGGGAAACAGCGCCCCCCCCCTCTCGGCGTGGCTGGTTAGGTGAGGCTGGCTGCAGTAATCGCTGCCAGTCTGCCGTAGCCATACGAGAGGTGAGTTGTATTGTTCCGCACACGATATAGCTAAGTAGTACAGGCACATAAAACATGTTTGATTAAGCTGATGGGCACCGAGTCTAATAAGTGCTTAGTGGACACATGTCCAACATCAGTTTTATGTACTTTTCATTTGTTTATTATTGTGTAAAACTGTATGCTAAAGCGGAATGCTAATGGCATGTTCTGCTGTAGTGTGCTGTGCGGAGTGGTGTGTGGCGAGCCATTTGCACTGATACAACACCGTTGTTTCCATTCAGGTACATCATTTGTTGTTGCTGCTATTTTATTGTATATTAGAAATTGTAATATTGCTGCAGTAATCGCTGCCAGTCTGCCGTAGCCATACGAGAGTGTGCTGTGCGGAGTGGTGTGTGGCGAGCCATTTGCACTGATACAACACCGTTGTTTCCATTCAGGAAATAAAGTGGCAACGATCGATCAGAGACTCCTTGTCTTCTTAAAAACACAACACAACGCAGAGTCAAGGAGTCTGTTTGGGCTGAACTGTTGCAGCGGGATGAAGCAGAAACCGGTTACACTGGTGCCGTGACCCAAGCTCCTGCAATCCTGCGACCACAACGGGGCCGTCTACTTCATGGAAGGTGGAAAAGTCGCGGGAGACTGGCTTTTCTTAGTCCCGCCATTTTCTGCGTTCTTTAGAGACATCGGGGTGGGGCTCTGTGCTTTCTTTTTTTTGGAGAGTTTGAAAAAAAAAAAAACCAGAGTTATGATAAAAAATATATGCAACATTTGTTTTTTTCCTGAATACTATCGTTGTTTATATTTACTGTGCGAAGAAACGGTAAAAAATGTGTTTTATAAGGAAAGCGCTCAAAAGCACTCTCTGCCTGTGAGCATAAACAAAACCAAAAAACCCTTTCCTATTGGTGGAAAATTGTACCATGTTGACCAATCAAAAAAACTTATATGGCAACGCAGCATTTAGTTGTTTAGGAAGGGGGGAAGTTTTAGGAGTGACGGCGGTGTTTTGAGATGTGAGAGATTTGTGACATTTAGCATGTTTGGAGTCTAAAGTTAGTGTCTTGTCTTGTGTAGTTAGTGTGTAGTGTAGTCAATTGTTTTGTTGTGTGTGTCAGAACAATGAGGCGACTGCTGAATGTTACAGGTGTTACAGGAGTGATACATCTCCTGTTGTCAGGCCTGCAGGTATCAGGCTGTTGTTCTCCTTTATCTCATAGTGGACAGAAATTATTTTTTGCAGTGGCACAAATAATTTGTGTGGCATCAAATTTGATGCAGAACACCTGATTGTTCTGTAAATAGTGTGAAATGTTTATTTAAAAAAACGCCATGGCTGCATTTTAGGTAAATAGCTCCAAAAAACTTTGTTTGCATAACTCAGTTACTTTTTTGAAGAAGTAACTATAGAATTAACAGCCCAATATTGGTCATTATATACTGTATTTTGCAGGCAGAGTTACAGGACTCTCTCCCAGACCGCAGACTCATACTCATTTTCGTGTTTTCAAAATTGGTGTTCAAGTTGTTTTTACTTCCAATAGTGTACGTCTACACAGGTCATGAACGATATTTTTTTAAATTTTCATGTAAGTGGGCTAAAGCACTTAATTAAAAGTAGTCTAACATAAATGTAAATGCTATAATTTGATTATTTTAATAAAGCATGTAACTTGGATGGATTCGATGCTGGTGTGACCACAGTGCACATCTAATGTTGCTCACAGTGGTCCAAGGGACCGCTCAGGGAGTTTGTGTGTTTACTCAGATACATGAAAAATTAGAGGGAACATCGCACAGGAGCCAAAAGAACAGAATTCTACCACAGCAAATGAAATGCAAAAATCAGAGCCTATGGAAGCAAAAGACACTGGAGGATGGGAGAAGATAGAAAAAGAGGACTTGCTGCCATCAACTGCAATCTCTGTGCAGGAGCCTCTGAAAGGAAAAGACACTGAAGGACAGGAAAAGACAGAAAAAGAGGACTTGCCTGCATTGTCTGTACAGATTCCTGTGCTCTAATGATGGATGAAATGTACATCCACAAGATGACTGAGTTTGGAGGGGACCAGTTCCATGGCTATGTAGATATAGGCACAGGTGAAATTGACAACACACTTGCCACCCAGGCCTTGGTCCTCATGGTTGTGGCTGTCAATGAGTCATGGAAAATTCCCATTGCGTACTTCCTCATCGATGGTATGTATGGATCAGAGAAGGCCAATGTCATTCGGGAAAGCCTTAGCAGGCTTCATGTGATGCCACTACGAGTAGGGGTGGGCGATATAAACGATATACGATAGAAACGATATGAATTTGGCCAACGATAGAGATTTTGACTATACCGCTCTATCGCGTTAGCGCATGTTGATGATGTCATCAAGCTGCGCCTGTTGTGGTCGAAAGCATCGCAGCGGCTACTGTCACGGCGAGTGAGATGAGCCGTGTGGAGATGATAAAGGAGGATCCAATTGCAGGCACTTGTAAAGGTGTGAAGGTGGTTTATTGAATAAACGGCAAAGGGAAAATGGCAAACGAAGACAAACTAAACTATACTGGAAAACAACTGAACTACAGCGCAGAAACCAGAACACGAACATGAAAGAGGGCGAGCAGAGGCAGACGATGGTAGACAGCAGGGAAAACACACAGATGAAGCAGGGTGGATACACAGACGGACCAGCAACTACAAACACAGAAGACACGACTTAAATACACTCAGAGAAACACAGGGAGATTACACACAGGTGGGGGACACAGCTGGGAGTCATTAACGAGACGAGAGGTAAAACTGAACACACTCACATGAGACGCAGACCTTCACAATAAAACAGGAACAAGAAACCAGGAACAAGAAACCATCACACTAAGACGCAGACTCGACATTGAGAGACAGACAGAAAATGACACATGGAACTAGACCTATACTAAGCAGACACAACCGAAGAACAAATCCTAAACACAAATAAACAGAAACATGAAACTCTAATAATAAACATCATAATCATCATAATCATAAACACAACAAGAGAACAATCCCTGATGCAAAATTAAACCAAAACATCCATCCATCCATTCGCTTCCGCTTCTCCTTTTCAGGGTCGCGGGGGGCGCTGGAGCCTATCCCAGCTGTCATAGGGCGAGAGGCGGGGTACACCCTGGACAGGTCGCCAGTCTGTCGCAGGGCCTAAACCAAAACATAATAAACTCAAAATACTGGGTAGAAACTGACCCAGAACCGTGACAGCTACAACCATTATCATCTGCAAATTATGCCGAGTGACAGTCATAGCAAAGAGATGAAGCACTTTTAAAATATGGGGAAAGCCAAAAACTGTGCTTCCTCCACTTCCGTAACATTGATTCATTAATGTTGAATTCTCTCGCAGCTGTTCTATTCCCATGTTGTTGCAGTATATTAATAACTAACCTCGTATTGTGGATGGATTATCTCAGTTGTTCTCCCGACTGAAGTTTGGCCCGTGTATAGCATCCTGCTATGTGATTGCATTTGTCCCTGACCACCAGAATCCCTCACATTAACTTTTAATGAGTGGAAAAAAAGTTGGCGTTCATCCTCCAGCTTCACTGTGCTAATGTTATGCTAACATAGCTGTGTCGCTAGCAATCACGTAGCACAACATTATATACCAGGTAGTCCAACTTCAGTAACCCTACAAACGCCACTGCTGTTTAGTTTTCTGTCTTCATTTATGCTGGAAGTGGTAGCAGAGCTGTACGTTTTAATTAGTTTCAAAAATCTCTCAGTCAGATCATGGTATGTCATGTTTAGGTGGAAACTAGCGAGCTTACTTCCTGTTAACTTCTAACTCCGTTAAATTTAATAAATTCTGTTTTCATGGATGCATGGATGTAAAACGTAATTGTTACACCTTCTAAAGCAGCAACGCTGATGATTTTATTAAAGATGAAATAATTTAGACTGTTTTTAACTCTTAGTGTTTGTTTGACTTTGGGACCTGAAGATTTCTGCACGCCAAAATCGGTTCGAGGTCAGTAAGCACAACCAGAATTCATACATAAGGCACACTCTCGATTTTTGAGAAAATTAAAGGATTTTAAGTGTGCCTTATAGTGTGGATAATACGTTATACAGAAGAAAAGAATATATCGCGATATATATCATTACTGCACATGCTTCAAATTATATCGCGATATGAATTTTAGGCCATATCGCCCAGCCCTACCTATGAGTAACCTCGCCATGATAAGGGAACTTGGCGCAGAGTTAAATATCGACAACATGAAGCCCTACTTCTTTCATCCAGACAATCCCACACAAAAAGTGCATGTGATCCTGGATGCATGCCATATGCTAAAGCTTCTTCGTAATGCCTTTGCATCTTCAATGGAATTTGAGACAGAAGATGGGAGGAAGATTAAGTGGAAGTACTTTGAAGCCCTTAATAAAATCCAAGATGAAGAGGGTCTGCGACTAGGTAACAGGCTAAAAATGGCTGATTTACAGTGGAGAAAACAAAAAATGAAAGTCCACCTAGCAGCACAGCTCTTCAGCAGAAGTGTAGCGGATGCAATGGAGTTCTGTGAACAAGGCTTGAAATTGGAGGAGTTTAAAGGTTGTTCTGCAACTGTGGAGTTTGTGCGCACTGTAGATGCAGTTTTTGATGTGCTCAACAGCCGTAATCCTCTTGGAAAAGGTTACAAAGCTCCAATTAAGCCATCAACTAAACACAGGGATGAGACAATCTTGAAGGATGCAGAAACCTTGCTTCGTGGGTTGAAGGTCAAGCACTATGACAAGATGGTGCCACTTTACACAACAGAAAAGAAGACTGGCATATATGGCTTCATTGCTAATGGCATAAGTGCACTTAACATTTATAACGAACTTGTTGAGAGGACCGATGCCCCATGCAGGTATCTTCTGACCTACAAACTGAGTCAGGACCACTTAGAGCTCTTCTTCTCTGCCATAAGAGCAAGAGGTGGGCACAATGACAATCCTAATGCCAGACAGTTCAGGGGAGCCTACAAACGTTTACTTGTTAGGCGGGTACCGACAATTGTTTACTTCGAGACAACACATACATTCTTGATTCAACATCTGCAGCTGTAAATGTTGCTCGCAGAATGGAAGTGCACTTTGTGGAAGTAAATGACCCTGAAGATCACTCTATTCCTGACCTCCCAGATGTATGCAACCTGTCTGAATACAAAGAGGCAGTGATCAGCTACATCGCAGGATTTGTAGTAAAGAAGATCAAAGAGAAAATCACCTGCTTGCCTTGTTCACAGGCCTTGACAACCGAAGGTGCTGTGCATACTTTTATTAAGCAGAAAGACAGAGGTGGTCTCCAAAAACCTTCACCAGACATGGTTACTGTGTGTATCACAACAGAAAAATGCATTCAGAGGAAAATCAAAACCAATGGAGGTCAGCTACCCAGTGGACGTGGAGTCACAGCAACCACTGTCACCCAGGTTCTGGAAGAATGTGCTGAAAAAAACCTTTTCCCTCATCTCCAAAGCCATATGCTTGACACATGTTGTCAATAGAAAATTGTACTTAGTAGTCAGTATAATCTTTTAATAATATAAGTTTGCATATGGTAGTGATAGGATGTGCGATCCTTAATAGTCTGCAAAAGCTTTGCATGCATTCCAGAGTGCTCTGGCATTCACACCCACATCCTGGGAGCATGGGAAAGGTCGTACCTTGTCTTATTGTTTTACGGTAGGATAAACGTAGCTATGTCAGTTTTTTATGTAAAAAAGTGCCCTTTTTTACATATAGATGAACTGTTGGATTTTCCAGACCAGCAGGTTTAGGGAAGTCGTCTATGGGGTCACACTCTGACACACACACGCACACACGCACACACACACACACACACACATACATATACACCTCCACATTCCAATGTAAGGAACAAACATCCACTGATGTATAAATAAAGACCAGGGCAGTCTCAGAGCTGCGAGTCTCTGAGCCCTCACTCTCTCGTGCGAGTGCTCTGGTGGCTGCCCTTGCTAGCAAGAAAACCTGTGTGTTTCTCCTCTCTGACTCTCAGCTGAAGAAGTGTTTTAGAATACAACTCTTAACATTATTTTGGTCCTTCGTAGCCGGAGCAGAAAACATCAGAACTGTTATCTGTGACTCTGTTCCAAGATCCAGCACTGATTCCTGACGCCGTGGGAAGCCAGCACTGAAGTCTGTCGACAGCCCTCTTAGACGAGGAGAGAGCCCCAGGACATGAATCCGGGTCTGGGCTGGTAGGGCTGGTCCACGGCGGTGGGATTCAGTCTGACGATCCGAACCACCAGTGAGACGTCCGAGGGTGAGAAACACTATTTTGGTATATAAAACCGCCGCAAAGGTTTAAAGTAACAAAATAAAATAGGTTAGGATTCGCCGAAAGGAATCAAATAAAATTTAGGTTTTAGAGGTAGCCGTAATTACTTCGTAACAAAATAAAATAGGTTAGGATTCGCCGAAAGGAATCAAATTAAACGTAGGTTTTAGAGGTAGCCGTAATTACTTCGTAACAAATTGTTAAAGCGCGCAAATGTCTATGTGTGTGTGTGTCTGGAAGTAAGTTGATTTTACAGCACAATACGCTGCTGAACTACTTCCATTTTATGTTTTCTTTGCTGAGGCTCACGTACTGGTGACAAAGGAGAAGGGTTGAGTTTCATCTCATAAAACTGATACCGCTTCACTTTTAGAGTGAAGTCGAAGGCCGTATCAGTAAACCACTCTGAAGTCAAGCGTGCAAGTGACGGCCCAGCAAAATCTTTGAAAATGGGGAATAAACAAGTAAAATTAACACCTGATGAGGAATGGTTAGAAAAACAACAAACCGGAGCAGGTAAAATAAGTGCAAATCAGTGGAGAAATCCACGAAAAGCTAAAAACTGAATTGGGAAGGGAAATGCAATCCCTCAGCTGTTACCCAGCTGAGAGCTGCCCTGATCAACAACAGCCTGTGCTCCAGACCATTAATTTAACCAGTTGTTAACAGTAATCTGCATTAAGCTTAGGGTTGCTCAAATTCAGTACAATGTCATATGAGATGAAGTAAAGTAGGCAAATATTTAAACTAATGAAGTGCATAGAGGCACTTGACCTGTTTGAAAGACTGTCATCCTAATATGAGCCATTGTTGAGACATAGAGCACACCTACAAAACAACTAATATGCTGAACCCTGTATAAAACGGCTAAAACTACATGATGGAGAAGCTGAATTGAATATGAAAGTGCAAGTCTTTGCCACTGTGGGCAAAGCAAGCAACCACTGTGTGAGGTTGCGTTGCGGTCTCTTCTGAGCTGATGAGCAAGCTACACATTATCAGATCAGGAGCTGGCTGAGAACTCATAAAAGAGAGGGAAACAGAACTATGATAACTATGATAACTGGAGTGTGCAGCATTTCTATGAGCAGTTTTCCTGTATCTTGACTCATGTGTGTGGAGTGTTCATAGCATCAGCATCATGTTCTTGCTTATTTGTTTCGTTGGGTTGAAAAATAATTAAATAAACTTGTGATCATACTTATGGATCACCATGGCACATATCATCAGCCATGTGATTTATTTATGCAGATGAAAAAGTGAGTGTGAATGTGCCTGACATCGCAGTGTGTGTGTGCGCGGTGTAAAAGTAATGGTCTCCAATTGTGAGAACGGTGATTCTGCAGGTCACCATGCAAGAAAAAAAAAAAAAGGAGGAAAAAATTTACATTGTAGATGAAAAATAATAGGAAAAAGGTTTTGTGTTTATCAGCCAAGAACAACTACAATCTTTGGTTAAGCAGTGATAATAATAATGAAAATGTCTTAGTTGTCACTTTCAGGTGAAAAGCAGACCTGAATCAATTTTCCACATGCAGCGGTCAGAAGAAAGTTATAGTTTAACATCATTGGAAACGTTCAGGCCAAGTTTCTGGCTAATGTATTTACAGCACCATGTGTCCCTCAACCTCACAAGCGAGCTCTCACTCCTTCCTGAAGACAAGGAATGCAGTTCCAAAGAGCAATAACATGGCAGATAAAGAGACAGCAGCAAAGTCCTGAGCAAAGAGTCCCAGCAAGCAGCAGCAGTGCAGACAAATAGTATCGGAGAAGAAGAGCAAACCCATCATCATGACTGATTGGATGAATGGCACTGTTTCCAACAAGCTGCAAATTCACTGTGCATGTGAAAAGAACTTTTGAGGAGAACTGAGGAGACTGTTTGGAGTTTGACATTTGCCACTTTCGGAGTAAAATGGCAAGAACAGACAGTGGAACACAGGACAAAGCTGAAGGAGAACTGCCGGCTATTGGACTGTTGAAGTGGGAGAGGACAACAGAGTGAGTAGGTGAGAACACAGAGGAATGCTGTTGTTTAATGTGGGAAATCAAAATTTGGGTTAGGAAACCTGGGGAAAAGAAAACTGACTGCTTAAGTGGGAAAATTGTGAAAGAATTTGAAACACTGCAAAAAGAAACATATACAAAATCACACATACAAGTAGAACATGCATTAACCCTACTAACACAAACACAAGAGAGCTCATGAAGATTAGACAGCATCTTGAGCATGTGAGTCTGTTTATCATCTTGTCCAAGTCACTTCGTGTGATGCAAAGACCAGTGGACTCATAGCACATCAGTTAAAAAATGATCAAATAATAGCAGAGAAATGTGAAGGAAAGGCAGCTTTAAGAACATGCTCTGCTGGATATGCAGCTCCACAGACATGCATTAAACCTGCCTAATAGCACAAACACACATGCAATGAAAATCAGCTTGTTATCTCTCATCAGTGTTAAAATAGGGTAAATTTAGCAGACACTTGTTATCAAATGCTAAGTGTATCCAATGCTGACAACTAACTCTCTAGGTTACAGGACAACTGTTTAATTTTTGTGGGAAAAAGATTTTGGTTTGACCAAGCAGTGACCAGACAATAAATTTAGTTGTTAATATAATAAATTGGGAGATGCTTTCTGCCTGACTGATGCAGCACAAGTAATTTACTGTATGAGGGAAATTCTATTTTTGTGATAACGTTTTGAGTATGCATTTCTGTTGTCCTGTCAACTTAGTGGGTTAATAACTGATATGCAAATTAGTTGATCGCAATTGGATTAATGAAAGGTGACTGAATTCTAGCACGAGTGAATGGGATGTGTTGAAGTTTGTTAGAGTGGAGACTCTAAAACACTGAGTTTCCTGGTTTTGATGTGCGAGTGAATCCTGTACCCAGATACACAACTCTGAATACATAAGAACAAACGTCTTTTGTGAAATACCTGATGACATGTCACATGTTTTATGATGACAGGAAAAAAGAAAAACTGGATAAAATTAATCTGTGGCCTAAATGAGTGAAAAGTATAGACCTGGGGATTAAACTCATATCTAATAAGATATTAGGGTTAGGTTGTGTGTTGTGTGGCTGATGGATGGTTTGGAATTAATCTAGCTGATGATTTTTCTTTTGTTGTGAAGTTGAGCCTGCAAATTAGTATGATGGTATGATAAATCATGCCAATAGTATGATTTACCCTCCTGAGATGAGGAGCATATGTCATGACTTAACAAGGCCTTTTTATTTTGATACTTTCACAGTGCACTGAAAGTTTTGTTCGATAATCTCTGTTGAGCAGATCTGCACGATTAGGACAGAAGCACTGTACGACACGTCGTTGAGAAAATTGTTGCAAGTGAGCTTCTCCACATTAAAATGGGCTCGGGAGAAAGTCACTTATCTGGGACAATTAGAAAGTAAGTTCCTGTCCAAAAAGATTCAGCGAGGTAATCCGATCTAAACTTCTTCTTTTTCTTTTGAATGACGTCATTTTGCTGATGGTGGAAACTAAATGCGATGATAGGTTCCACTATCAGCAAAGAAAGAATGAATGAATGTATGAATGAATGAGTGAAAGAGAAAAAAAACTGACTGACTGGTATAAGCTGACAGAAGCTGACAGACTGACTGACATCACTGTGTGAAGTTAACGCCCACCTGACAAAGGTGCGGATGAATTTATGTGTGTTTCTTTTACAGGAGCAGAAAGATGACAGCAACATCCGAGGTTGCGTGAGCTTTAGCCATACCGATTTAGCTTTTAAATGCCACCTTCTGTGTCTGTGCATCTACCAGGGGTGTTATTCACTACCTTGTGTTGGTCACAGAGGTAACTGTGACAAAGTGTGTATACATCTGTGCAGCGCTAACATTTGCATTTCTACAGCATTACAGTTCTTCATGTGGTTTGATCATGTGATTTATAACAGGACAACTAGTTAATGTTTTTCTACTACAGGATTTCTGGGTTTATGTGTGAAGAAAACTGTGTTTATAGGTTATGAGTTGGTGATGCTGTTACACTGTGTTGTTGGGAAAATGTGAAGGTTACTTTGACAATGTGAATAACATGTGAGACATTCCCTGTGTTGAAACTAGTGTCACTTCTTTCCACCGCTATGGATGGTTAACTTTATGGTCTTTTTATAGCACCTCTGGAACCTGTTAACTTGTGCCTGACCACCAGGATTGTCCATGTGTGTTGCTAATGTTTGTTTTTTCTAAGAATGCATGTAGAGGATTCAGCAGAAGCGGACAAGTGACATGAGAAAAACAAATAAGAGATGCAGTATGTATGGAATAGTTTAATATGGGGCTCATTAGCTGGCCACTATTGAGCTCCTAGTGATTGATGAGTTGAGTGACTTTGCTTGAGGGAAGTCACCGATTACATTAATGTTGACTGAGTACATGGGATGATCCATGTCTGAGGCGAATTATGGCAATAATTGTAGTTTACTGATTTGAGAAAACCTGCACATGATACTTGTCTTGCTGGTGCTGAATACTTTATTACTCTTATGATACAATTGTTTATAAGTGTGAAGTTTGATTTCACTTCCAAATCTTGTTTTCCAGGCCATGATGGTGTGTATGCAGGCTCCTGGCAGAGCCAGTTCTTAAGCAAACTTAATATGCAAAACACACTAACATCTTTTATTGCAGGATTGTAGGTCCGGGGTGGTGCTGCGGAGGAGGAGGAGACGCCCTGATGTTGCCTGGGACGTGATCTAGCTAACCTTTTTCTTTCAGACAGGAATCTGGTTTTGATGAGTTGACTCATGGGAGTGTCCATGCGTCAAGAGGAGGGGTCCAGAATTACATGAATTACATGAAACTATGTTTTCTATGTTTTCTAAACTATGTTTTTATGGTTGTTGCAGTAATTTGTGTGATTAACAGTTCATTAACGGGTATTAAACCTATACAAGTAGTGCATCCATGTTTAGATAAGGCTTTGATGGCCTATAAGTGAAGTTCACTGAACTAAAGAATGTGGTTTGATGATTGTTGACATGCTTTCCAAATAGAAGTTTTTCCTTCTAGCAAGGAAATACAGGTGCAGCAGTCAGAGTGTTGCTGAAAGGAATCTCCTGAGAAATCTTCAGAGGCCCAGTGAGAAGCGAGAATCATTCCAGGCATAGCTGACAGCCCAGGCAGTGGTTGAGGTCAAAGGTCAAGCTGTTTGGGGCTCATCATGAGATCAGATTTCGGAGCCACAGCAAGGACCATGAAGCTGCGTTGGAATGAGAGCTGTGCCAGGGAGCTTTCCAGAGGCCAACAGAGGAAATTGTGGACGACAGACGGACACCTGGAGGATGAGGGGAGCATGCCAAGCTCCATCGACAGCGCAGGGGGAGCTCGAGGACGAACAAAAAGCAGCACCATCAAAAGAACAAAAGCAATGGCTAAAACACGGAGCAATACTAGACACTGATGATATAATGAAAATAGCAGGAAAACCCATTCTTCCCAAATCATTACACAAAACAGCCGCTCTAGTGAGCCATGGTTTAAGCCATGTCTCATCAGGAGGGATAATCTGAGGGATGATCTTTATAATAAACTAATAATTCTACACTGTAAATTTTGAAATTTTAGCAAAAGAATATGTGAGAACATGTATGACCTGCCAAAAAATAATACCCAAGGTAACTTAAGACCAAAAAGAGGACATTTTCCTACACCACCTCACTCATTTCATACAATTCATATGGACTTCATTGAATTGAATGAGTGTCAGGGCTCAAAATACGCTCTAGTAATTATAGATGTTTTCTCAAAATGGCCAGAAATCTACCCAGTGAAAAAAGCAGACGCCATCTCAGTTGCAAAGTGTCTATGTGTCACGGCTGGCGGGGTGAGCCGTGTGGTGTGGAGGAAAAGGAGGACCCACACAGGAGGGAAGAACAGCTGAACCCAATACACATGAGGACCGGAGGAGACAAGCTGAACACAATGACAACAGACACAGACCTTCAGAACAAAACAGGAAATCTAGAACCCGAACTGGACACAAGGGGGGAGGACACCGAATAACTAGAACAGAGGGACATAATCATAAAACACAAAACGCTGGGTCAAAATGACCCAGGACCATGACAGTACCCCCCCTCCAAGGGCTGGCTCCAGACAGCCCAAAACAAAAACAGACGACCAACCCAGGGCGGGCGGCGGGGGGCCCAGGACGGAGGGACCAAAACCAAACAAAAACAAGCTCCAGCGAACCAAGTGAAGCGTCAAAACAAACACACATGCTGGAGTTCAAGAACAAAACACAGTTCAGGAGGCCGGCCCGGAGGCTGACAACTCAGAAGTCCAGGACAATGCTTCTTCTGAGGCCGGCCACGTTGGCGACACAGATCCAAAAGCCGACCGCGCAGAAGGCAGCGGTGGCGAAGTGGAAACAGTTCAGGGGGGCGACCGTGCGGACAGCAACGGCGGCGACGGGGAAACAGTTCTGGGGGCCGACTGTGCACACGGCAGCGGCAATGCAAGTCCAGAGGCCGGCCACGCGGAAGGCAGTGGCAGCGTTCAGGGGGCCGTCCACAGTGGCGACGATGCCCAACAAGCGGCCTGGCAGATGACCGATGACGTTGAGGCAGCAGTTGGGGACCTGAAGGCTGCGTGGCCCCCGCAGCACCAGGCAAGGCGGAGGCTGGACCAGACGAGGATGAGGCAGCAGAAGCTGAAGCTGGACCAGACGAGGACGAGGCAGAGGCTGGACCAGGCGAGGCCGAGGCAGAGGCCGGACCAGGCGAAGCTGATGAAGTGGAGGCAGAGGCCGGACCAGGCGAAGCTGATGAAGTGGATGCGGAGGCCGGACCAGGCGGAGCTGATGAAGCTGAAGCTGGACCAGGCGACGGCGAAGCTGATGAAGACACGGAGGCTGCAGCTGGGGTGGGTGAAGACACGAAGGCTGCACCAGACGAGGATGAAGCAGCTGAAGCGGAGACCGGACCAGACGAAGGCGAAGCGGAGGCCGGACCAGGCGACGATGAAGCCGGAGCTGGACCGGGCGAGGATGAAGCCGGAGCTGGACCGGGCGAGGATGAAGAGGCTGCAGCTGGCGAGGATGATGAGGCTGCAGCAGGCGACGGCGAGGAAGCCGGAGGCGGAGGCGCTGCAGCAGGCAACGGCGAGGAAGCCGGAGGCGGAGGCGCTGCAGGCGACGGCGAGGAAGCCGGAGGCGGAGGCGCTGCAGGCGTGGAAGAAGCTGCTGCTGCCAGCGGCGTGGATGAAGCTGCAGCAGGCGAGGATGATGAGGCTGCAGCTGGCGGCTGGACGGGCTCCTCGGGCCCTCCAGCTGACGAGGCAGGAAGCTGGCTAGGTCCTCCTGAACCTCCAGCTGACGAGGCAGGAAGCTGGACGGGCTCCTCGGGCCCTCCAGCTGACGAGGCAGGAAGCTGGACGGGCTCCTCGGGCCCTCCAGCGGAGACAGGCGGCTGAACGGGCCCCTCGGACCCTCCAGCGGAGACAGGAAAGTGCTGGCCGTGCTCTCCAGAACCCCCAGCGGAAATAGTCACTGAACCAGGGGGCACAGGGGCCCCTGGCACACGCAGGGCTGAACCAGCAGGCACACGGGCCTCTGGAAAACACAGATCAGAACCAGCAGGCGCACGGGCCTCTGGCAGGAACGGATCAGAACCAGCAGGCGCACGGGCCTCTGGCAGGAACGGATCAGAACCAGCAGGCGCACGGGCCTCTGGCAGGGACAGAACAGAACCAGCAGGCGCACGGGCCTCTGGCAGGGACAGATCAGAACCAGCAGGCGCACGGGCCTCTGGCAGGAACAGATCAGAACCAGCAGGCGCACGGGCCTCTGGCAGGAACAAATCAGAACCAGCAGGCACGGTGGCCTCTGGCAGGGACAGATCAGAACCAGCAGGCGCACAGGCCTCTGGCAGGAACAGATCAGAACCAGCAGGCGTACGGGCCTCTGGCAGGAACAGGTCAGAACCAGCAGGCACGGTGGCCTCTGGCAAACACAAAGCAGACTGCAGCTGCACAGAGCATTGACTCAGCTCAGGCAGCGACAGCCGGGTGCGGTCCTTAGCTGGCTTCTTAACCTCCAGGGGTCCAGAGTCGGCTGGGGGCTGAAACCCAGCCTCTGGGGAGGCCCTGGAGTGCGTCTCAGTCTCTGAACTGGCCAGCTTTTGAGGACTGATTACAATATTGTGCGGTTTGTCTCTCTGCTTGGAATGGACAGATGAAAAATAGTTCTTTTCGGGTTGGACTGACTTAACTTGTTGTACAGAAGGAGTTGGTGAAGATAATGGCTGAATAGGCGGCTGAGCTGATAATAAGGCTGATGAGTCTTCTACCAACTGAGCTATTGACTGGGCTATGGATTGTAACATAGTGTCCAATAAGTCTGGCTGTGACTGTAACTGGGCTATGGGTCGTGAGGCTGAATGTGATGGAGGTGACGACTGAGCGGCTAACTGAGCTAGCGGCTGCTGGGCAGCTAACTGAGCTACCGGCTGGGCAGCTGACTCAAAAAACACAGCCCCGGTATAAACAGTCACACGGTCTGGCGAAACAGAAAAAGTGTCTTTTCCACTCACCACAGCCGGCAACTCAGAAGTCTCGGGACCCGGCTGTGGCGATGGGCGTCGGCGGCGTGAACGTCGCTTCCTTCTAGGGGATAGCTCCGACCGGCCGGGTAATTCCACATCCGGCGGGCCGGGCCGCAGATTGCCCGGCGGGCAGTGCAAAACATTCACCACCGGGCTGGGTCGGGAAGCGGTAGCGGCTGGAGGGTGAAGGTGCAGTTCATTCAGAATGAAGTCCTGTGCGAGCGGGTGAAGAGAGTCCAGTAGCCAGGGGTGAGCAGAAATTAGCCGCTGTAGCCTGGCTTCTACAGCGCGGTGAAATTCCTCTCCCTCACGTTCAAGCCACAGGTTAACCAACCTCGAAACAGAGTCGATTACTTCCTCCCGAAACTCCTGGGAAGGTGCGGATGCTGCTGGGTCCATGTTTGGTCGGCTCGTACTGTCACGGCTGGCGGGGTGAGCCGTGTGGTGTGGAGGAAAAGGAGGACCCAAAATGCGGCAGTGACTGATGTTTCGAGTGATGTTTATTTACAAGGTGGCAGTGGCAGAAACAGGCAACGAAGCGTGAGTAAGTACAAACGGAAACCTAAACTGGGAGAAACTAAAGAGCAAACCTGAAATCTTAACGAAACGGGGAGCAGAGCAGAGAGACGCAGACTAAGGAACAGGAACACCATAGAACGCAGACGAGCCGACAACGAACACAGACCGACACCCACTAAATATACACACACACACACACACAAGGTAATTGGTTAATCACACACAGGAGGGAACAACAGCTGAACCCAATACACATGAGGACCGGAGGAGACAAGCTGAACACAATGACAACAGACACAGACCTTCAGAACAAAACAGGAAATCTAGAACCCGAACCGGACACAAGGTGGGAGGACACCGAATAACTAGAACAGAGGGACATAATCATAAAACACAAAACGCTGGGTCAAAATGACCCAGGACCATGACACTATGCAACCATTTCATTCCAACATATGGAATTCCTACTCTGATAAGATCAGATAATGGAACCCATTTTGTAAATGACGTGATCAGCAAAGTATCTGAAGCACTAGGTTTCAGTTTGAAACATCATTGTGCCTACCATCCACAGAGTGCAGGATTAGTGGAGAGAACAAATGGCACTATAAAACAAAGGCTCAGGAAAACAATGGAAGAAACTGGCAGACCATGGCCAGAATGTGTAGGCCTAGTCAAAATGTGGATGAGAATAACACAAGGAAATAACAAACTGTCCCCATTTGAAATTATACATGGGCGACCTTTTCCACTACCAGTTACTAGTGAGCCACTAGATAAATCAATCCGTGAAACCACTCTGGCGGATTTGGATGACTCGATTGTTGATAAACAGAGAAGTTGTTTTGAACAATAAACTGCCGCAAGACTCTCTTTCACCTATTTCTTGCAGGTTGAAGCCAGGTGATTGGATCCTTGTTCAAGTACTCCAAAGGAAAAATTGGAGCTCGCCACGGTGAGAGGGTCCATACCAAGTGCTTCTGACCATTCCAACTGCCTGCAAAATAGCGGAGAGACCCTCCTGGATACATCAGAGCCACTGCAAAAAGGTTGAGGATTCCACTTCCTCCACAGAAATCAACTAGTAGGGGAAAGTTTCACCCTCACTTGGTTGCTTCAGTGGTAAGGGGGAAGTGCTGATTGGGCGCCCGTAGGGAATTGCTCGCACTTCAACCTCCAGCCATTGGCCAACTCTAGAGTAACCAAGTAGTCGGGTGTGACGGACCTGTACGTAGCCATGGGAAGGGGGACCCTCCTGGTTACCTTGACTACGACGCTCACCTTTACAGGACCCCAGCTGATGCTGGAAACAGCTGAACCACGAGGCAGACAGAAAAGATAGACACACGACAACTCCCACCTAAGAGACATGACACAAGACCACATCTACCCGTGGATGAACAATGCCTGGTACCGTTATATCCACGACAGAATCGGCAAATACAGACTGTTATGTCTGTTCTCATATGCCCAGGACGTCAACACACCCCACACTATATGTGTTCCTGGACCAACTCCCAGGGAAGAACCACTCCATGATACTAGCAGAGAAAGGGGGACTTTGGGTCCTCTTCAGCAACACCTGCTGCACTTACATACCAGACAATGTACACTCATCAAACATGACTGACGCCCTGAATGCCTTGAGAAAGATTCAGCAGGCCCAAAATCAGGACTATGTAAGTGATACAAGTGACTGGTTTTCTTGGCTTTACACTGGCTCCTGGCTACAGGTGCTAAAAAGACTACTCATCGGAGTTGGAACATTTTCACTTTTATTTTGTGTCTTTGTAACATGTATCCTGCCATGTCTAAAACTCATGATTAACCGCATAATATTTTCCACTGTTGCTGCATACATAGCCGTGACAAATGATGATGATGAATCCGACCTGCTGGAACATGAAGACTTTGTGTGATTAATGACGATGTGACATAAAATGTACAACAAGGTGTTACATACTGATATCTCACTTAAAAGTTATACTGACTACAGGAGGGAATGTCAATAGAAAATTGTACTTAGTAGTCAGTATAATCTTTTAATAATATAAGTTTGCATATGGTAGTGATAGGATGTGCGATCCTTAATAGTCTGCAAAAGCTTTGTGTGCATTCCAGAGTGCTCTGGCATTCACACCCACATCCTGGGAGCATGGGAAAGGTCATACCTTGTCTTATTGTTTTACGGTAGGATAAACGTAGCTATGTCAGTTTTAGTCTAAGTGCCCTTTTTTACATATAGATGAACTGTTGGATTTTCCAGACCAGCAGGTTTAGGGAAGTCGTCTATGGGGTCACACTCTGACACACACACGCACACACACACACACACACACACATACATATACACCTCCACATTCCAATGTAAGGAACAAACACCCACTGATGTATAAATAAAGACCAGGGCAGTCTCAGAGCTGCGAGTCTCTGAGCCCTCACTCTCTCGTGCGAGCACTCTGGTGACTGCCCTTGCTAGCAAGAAAACCTGTGTGTTTCTCCTCTCTGATTCTCAGCTGAAGAAGTGTTTTAGAATACATCTCTTAACACATGTGTTGAAGTGAACCACATTCATGTACTTGTGAAAATGGCCTACACATGGTACTGCAAAGTCAGATTTAGTCACTTAGCAAGAAGAGAAAATGAAATGGCAAAAACGGGCAAGTTGGTTTGCAGACAGATGACCAAACTGATCCATTTTTATGGAGAGTAATGTGCGATACCAGATGCCTTTTAGGGCTGAATGATTTATTGACATTATTTCAGATTGTTCGAACATATATTGTATTTTGGATTAGAATTGAAATATATATAATATATAACTAAACATATGGTCAAAGAATATAACTAAATTTTGATTTAAATTACAATAAATCACTAGTTGTTCAGTCCTAGCTGTCGTTATCAGTTACTGCCAGTTATTCCTCTGCTGCCCATGGTTTACAGTCCACATAAACAGGACTGAATCATCAGCAGAAGAAACAGAAAAAATGTCCAGATGCTTTTCTTTCCAAGATGCTTAGACTACGATGACCTGGTGGACTGAGAAACTTCACAGACACACTAATTAATCCTTGCCAATTATCAGCTTAGTAGAATTGTGTAACAAAATGTGCTAAATGTCATACAATTAACAAGAAAGCAGAGAAAATAAGGACTTATGGTTTGAGGCATAAACTTCTTAACAAACTGATTTTTCTCTCCTCTGTCTGTGATTTTTTTTAGGAGCCGTCTTCAGATTGAGACCCCTTGGCAGTTAATGACATGATGGACATGCCATCTATTTGAAGTACTGACTTTTTTTTTTTTTTTTTTTTTTTAATATATTTGGCATGCAGACTGGGGGGAGCCAGGATCAAACCACCAACCTTCCAATCAGAAGATGACCAGCTGTACTTCCTGAGCTACAGCCACCCCAAATTAACAATATAAGTCTTTCTTTAGTAATTAATAGAATAACAATGAATTTCAAAAATACAAAGGCTAAAACACCACATTATGTTTCTTAAGAGAAACATGCAACTGCATGGAACAGTAATATGTTGAGGACAACAGTCACTGTCTCAATATACATATAATTGGCTTCTCTTAAAATTGTTATCCTGCTAATGATAGAACTTACATGCAGCTTTTACTGTTATTTCACTTACCTAGCATAAAGTGCCATGTATTTAAGTTCTAAACTTGTTAATCGTAGACTGCAGCTTCTCTTTTATTTTATGAAAGGTGTAGATGGAATTTTCTTGCATGTTGTCTTTAACAGCATTCAATAAAACAGTGTAATGAAAAGCAATGGTGTTTCTAAACAGTCTGAAAATTTGCTGAATGTAAAATGCAATATTAAATCGAAATCATGCATGTCAGAGATGATTTAAAAAATATTTATTACAAGAACATTCAGCAGTAACAAATTTAGAAGAGAATGACAGCAAAAGAAAGAACAGGGGGAATAATTGTGAAATCACTGAAAAGTGTGATGGCTCCTCTGGTATTTAAAGAAAAATTAACAAATGAGTTTAAAGGGGAAAAAAAAAACAGCATAAAGAATATAATTCCTGATTCAGATTTTGCTGCCAAAATGTTAGTGGAAAGTCCAAAGCCAGCATCACCCTACTGGATTTGGTCTTTCAGACACAAGGCAATATTATTTAAAAATACATCATTTCCCAAAGGGGTGAAATGAACTCCATCATGCAAAAACTGGTCAGGATTTCTATGCTTTATCTGTGGATGATGTACAATACAACCACAAACAGACAGAATAAAAGTAGTCATCACATTGTTTACAAAGCGTCGAGCCTTGTCCACCTTCTTTGGATTAACACGCCTCCACTGGCATCGCTGGGTGATGGCAGAGAAAATAATTTTCATCTGCGGGAACTGCTGGTGGAGATCACGCAAGTCCTGCTTGATTGCTCCACAAGGCTGACGCTTTTGACATTGCCAAGGTGGGCAGAAGACGCTGACGTTGAGGTCTCCATTTTTGATTCCTGGTCTAACAGCAGAATAAAATAATTCAATATACATTTGCAAAAGCAGCGGTGTATTAATTGCCAATTGCTAGCATGTTGAGACACGATGGTCCTACCCATAAAATATACTGATAATGTAGCTATGCACCATGTTTAACAGGTATGTTGTTACTGATTTTTAAAACTTACTTGGGGGGGGGGGTGGGGGGGGATTTCTAAGTATGAATTTGTTGTGATTACCTTGTTTTAACGGGTCCTTCTCTTTCGGGAAAATTTGCGTAGCGCAAGCAGCGGGAAAACGGACATGCTACGTAAAAGTTAAGAGGGGGGTGTACCGACGTATGTCTGTGGGCGGGAGTTCCATGCCACGGCTCCACCCGTAGTTACTACTGCACAGACTCTGGCTCCAAATTTGCAAGATGGCAGCCTCCACAAGCGGGATATTTTGGCTTCATTTTTGCACAATGGTAGGAGGCGGTGTTGCGTCGTCCATCTTTTCTACAGTCAATGGTCCTGACCCTCCACAATATGAAACAGGAAAATACCGCCGTGTAAGCAATTTATTTCAACTAAGTAACTGTATTCTAAATACCACCTTTTTAAACGGTAACTGTAGCGGAATACAGTTACTCATATTTTGTATTTTAAATACGTAACGGCGGTACATGTATTCCGTTACTCCCCAACATTGTATATGTATATATACATTTTACTAAACCATTTAACCTATGTATTTTCTCAGACGACTGTACAAACAATAGCGATGTTATGTCATATCCATATCATAACAGACAACATATGCTCAAGTGATGAGTTTTCTTAGTTATATTTTGTAGGGTCTTAAACCTACACTGTGAAGTGCCTTGGCATTCATTTTGTTGGCACCATACAAATAAACTGAATTGAAATAAATAGAACATCAAGCCCCACACGTCTGCCTCTATATACACTTTGTCCAGACAAAGCAGGGTCCACAAGGACATGGATGAGCATGTGTGGTGTGAAGAAACTTGACTGACCTGCACTGAACTCTGACCTTGCTTTGTGGACTGAGTTCATTGATTTGTAGGGCGAGCCAATACATGTGACAATAAAAGTATAAGTACCTGAAATAAATTTTAACAAACGGGTAAAAGAAGGAAAAAAAGATCAAAATTGTTGCACTCAAAAATCCTATTGGACAGAGACAGCTTCTTGCAAGATGGCGAGAGAGCTTGTCTTCATTGTTGTTCGCCTCATGTAAATGTCCAGAAAGCATGGGCCATGGATGGTCTGTGGAGACACACAACAACACATTGTTCACTTAAATTATACAAGAAATTCACTATAAATGGCAACAACAGTTACCTAATTTGAAGTTTTCCACTCAAATTCAGTAAGCCGCTGGAGGAAAGTTGTGACATGAGGGTTAATGTGAACAACCTTTCACTTCACAGTGGTCCCAGTCCTTCTGCTTGTCCCAACCTTGGAGGTACATTTTGTTCCCTCTTCAGGGTTTATCCTTACAAAAAAACTTAAAGCATGACACAATAAATAGTAACATACAGTAACATTGAGTTGTGATGTGAAAAAATGACCTACTTAGGGATAATTTCTTCATCATCTATCACAATTAGCTAACTGTTCAAACATACCTCTGAATTAGTTCCAATGCTGCACACGCTGACTCCTGGTATTCCAGGTTCAATACATAGAATGAACCAAAGAAGACTGACATTGCATCAGCAAAGGTGTTCTCTTTGTCCAGTTCAACAATTACACGCCCCTCTGCACTCACCATCCAGCAAGTGGCGGTCATTAAACTTTGTCCTTAAATGTATAGGGGCAACATTGTCATTATGCAACATAAAATAATTTCAATACATCACTTCTTCACACTGTCTAGATAATCAAAAAGCAAATAGCTATGTACAGTTAATTATTAATGGCCTTATGTAGTCCGTGTTAACATATCATAATTGTTCATAATTGGGAATTATTCTGCACATTAAACACACCTGACAAAGAATCAGCCCATCAGCGGAAAACAACAACAACAACAACAAAACAGGACAGCAAGAAACAGCATTAAACCTAGAGCTGTATGAAAGAAGCTTACATCTGCTAAGACAAAGAGGGAGTCTTCGTTTTCTTTGTAATACTTCATCATGAGAAGCATGGCTGCTGTGCCAACCTTGCTGTTGGTCAAAACTTCCTCACTTTCTATCTGCTGGAGAAGTGTCCTTATACCAAGTTTCCATTTGAGCTTCTGGCTGGAGAAACAGTTAACAATCCTTTGGTTTTGAGAGTCTGACTTAAGTGCTCACTAATATCAATACCTGTGAGTTTGTGAAAGTGGTTTGAAAGACCTTTCCGAGTAAACAAGAATGGCCACTGCTCCTGAATTTCAGCACTGAAAGTGAGGGACAACTGTTGATAAGCTGCCACTGAGAAATATATGTGAGGCACATGAAGTCATCCACATCAGGTCTCTCCACAGCTCCAGGTCCTTGTGAATTAAAAATTGTTAACAGGATGTCTTTTGTTTCCTCTAAAGAAGCCAGCGTTTCCCCCTCAGGAAGTTCAACTGGCTGCCAATTTATACAACCATAGCTATCAACGAAGCATCTAACTTTTTTTAGGTGAGGTTGCATTACTGTTGGGACTGCAGTCTTCCTCATTCCTGGTTCTCTTTATTTGACAAAGTCTATGTGTTGTATTATCTCGATTAACATGTTCAACTCTAGATTTGATGCTTCTTAGTAGTGAATAACGTCCACAACCCAGTCTTTCTCCCTTTTCAGTAAAACCTGCAAATGTTTGAGGGTACCTGTTTACAATGATCTGAGCAACCTCTTCACAAGATGCATGTTTAGGGTTTCTGCAGTGAACTTGCATGGCCTCCACAACAATTCTAACCATACTTCTCCTGTCCTCTGGATGAGCTCTGTGTCCTCTTGCGACAGTCGGAGTGGAAATCTTTCCCAAGGAATCTGTAAGTGTGAGACCCAAGAGCTGGAGTAATGGTTGTACATAGTGGTGGACGTGGAGGAGGAGGGGTAAGGTGGATGCCTTGATGTTTCAGCTGATGCAGCAGGGCAAAGCTCCGGAGTAATTGTGTCATTCAGGTTCTCTGGTCTGTTGCCATCTAAAAAAAAAAATAGAGAGATCATTGGAAAAGCTACTTTATATGGCTATTTCAACAAATATGTCCCCACTAAAAGATGAACCCTGCAATTAGGATAGAGTAGTAACAGAAAGGCAGTTTTTGTGGACCTTGTCTGAAGATCAAAATAATCAATTCCAGGACTGCAAAACAACTACAAACTCAAGGTCTTGCATTGAAAAGTTGAAAAATACATTGAAACATAAACAGTTTGTCACACCTTTACAACCTTAGTCCTACCACTACCAATGAAAGGTTAATGGTGTTAGATTCAGTGTCTACTTTTGTTTAGGTTTTCCATGTTAATTAACTACCAGAAAATGTGAGCCCCAAAAAGCTCCTCAATATTACACTGTCAAAGAACATGTGTAGAATGGTATGGTGAGGAAAAAAGGGCTCATCAGTGACATGTGAGTCTATGAGTGACCTTCAAATCATAGACTCAAGTCTATGAGTCTGTGGGTTGTGGAGAACCTACACAAACCTCCTTTAAATGCAAGTAGAAGTTTACGTATTTGAATTGGTGTGAGAAAGGGTTTGAGATCTTCTGCCTCTACAAACAAAAGGTCACTTTTTTTTGTACACCAATGACGTCCATCAGATGTTCTACAATGCAGAATATTTTCTCTCTGTCTAGTGCTGGCAGGACGCTTGTGAGTTCTTCTTCAATTTCCATCCCTGAAAAAGAATTAGTAGGAAACTGAATGGTGTAGGGAGACAACAAAAAGGCCTACCATGTTATAAAGTGGTAGTGGGTAATAATACATGTTCTTGTGCATTTATACACACACACACACACTTCTTTCTGTAGGGCAACGCAAGCAGTGAAGTCCAAGGTCAATGAGGAGTACTGAGTGATGCAACTCGAGCACAAAGTATAATTCAGAATCGTTAACAAGTATCACAGCTATCTTCCCAAAAACCAAGCCATCATCAGTGTCATCTACAATGGAAACATAGCCTTTGACATACTTGGTACCTTTGTAGACAACTGCTGACATCCAAAGTGGTCAAAGTTTAGTGGCGTGGGATTTCTCTCGTGGAAATACGCACATTATCTTTTCCTTTCTACTGGTAGGTGGCACAGTGCACTTGTGGCAAGTAAGCAAGCTAGAAGACTGGCAAAGTTATGGAAGCAACACATTAACAAGAGAATTCTGAGTAAAACCAAAGTTACTTTCCCTAGTAACTAGTTACTTTGAAAGTAACAAGTAACTTGAAGTAACTGAGTTACTTTTGATAGAAGTAACTAGTAATGTAACTAAGTTACTAATTTAAAGTAACTTACCCAACACTGGTCTCGGCCCCTCAGGTCCTCTTCACCCCCCTCTCTGTGCTCTGTGGTCCACGTCTTTGCCGTCAGCTCAGCCAACATGGCCGACAGTAAGCGTCCCCCTGGCGGCGGGGGGGCGGTCAGCCTGTACTCGTGTCCCGTCTACAAGAAGCCTCGACGCACCGACCTGAACTTCATCTTCTCCCTGCAGCTGAGGAGCCTGCAGCCGCCCGAGCGCTGGACGCTGTGAGGCGCCACGCTGCTCTGCAACTGCAAGTGATCCAAACGTTGTTGTTCCACAGACACGGACAGACACTCACCATGGGGCTCTGCTGTGTCTCACTCAGACCTCCCCACAGGTTTCAGTTTGAGTTTTTTTATTCTGATGTTCTGATAGTTTCCATTTTTCTTCAGCACCAAATGTGTTTGTAGGTTTTTAGTCTGTTAAATTTATGAAAATCAAAATGTTTCCACCTCTTCTCTCTGCAAGTCTCTAATAATAATAATAATAATAATAATAATAATAATAATAATAATAATAATAATAGTAACAATAGTAATAATAATAATAATAATAGTAATAATAATAATAGTAACATTAATGATCGTGTATGTGACCTCACACAGTAAAGCTGATGTGAGGATCATCACAGTTTTGGTGGTTGTATGAACTTAATGCATAAAATAATAAGTTGTTTTAATTAAAAAACTTTCCATCTGTCATTTCCTGAGTGTTTCAAAATAAAAGTCCTGTCTTTCATGTTTTGAATGTGAAGCTGTTCCTGTGATGCCTTCAAATCTGTTTCAGTCTGCAGTTTTTTACAGTTCAGACCCAAAGTGACTCAAACATTTACTTAAAAGAGGGTTTTTTTTGTCTGGGTTTTCCTGCTCAGCGGCGCTAAACAGGCAAAAGCAGAAACACAGAAAGAAACAGGAAAATATGTGTTTCTGTGAACAATGCAGCAGCAAAATGAAAGACCAGGATTTATTTTTTAATGATTGACAAAAACATTAAATGATCATATTTTTTTTTTCACATAAATGTTCCATCGGTCCTTCTTCTAAAAGAAGGACCGATGGAACATTTATGTGATCTTTTAGAACACAGGTGTCAAACTGTGTTTAGGCTGCGGGCCAAATTTGGTCCGCAGCCTAATTACATTTGGCCCGCGAAGCCATACCAAATTATTATTAGAGATGGCCTACTGGTATTATACAGCTAATATATATATTGTTTAGTATTAAGCTTTGCTTGTTCCATATTCAGTTTTTCAGCAAAACTTGTTTGAGTCCATAAGAAGAGATTCATTCTTAAATCTGGAGGAAGATTTGTTTTTCAATAAATATTAATGTTAGCCCGCGACCTTGTTCCAGTTTTGAATTTTGGCCCACTGTGTATTTGAATTTGACACCCCTGTTTTAGAATAAGTTTAGAAATTAAAAATACTAATAACACACCAGGAAAAAGCCAACAGCACGAGTCCTGAAAGGCTTAAAGAGAAAATAAACGCACAAAGAATGAAACAAAAAGGCACAAAACCTCAAAACAAGAGTGAATTAAATCTGACCGACACACAAAGATGCTAAAAGCCCCAAACATGAACCTGTGAGGTCATTAATGTCTCTGTGTGTGTGTGTGTGTGTGTGTGTGTACATGTTTACATGTCTTTGTGGGGACCAAAATGCCCGTCCCCACAAGTTTGAAGACATTTTTGGGACTCAGGATGTGGTTTTAGTGTCAGGGACAGTCAGGTCAGGGTTAGGCATTCAGTCTTAATGGTTAGAGTAAAAGGCTGAGGAGAGCATGATGTCAAATAGATGTCCCCACAAGGATATGAAAACACAACCGTGTGTGTGTTACTGTGAATTTGTGAGAATAGTGAAGATTTCAGAATCAGTGAGAAATGTTTCACTTCCTGTTGGTGAAGAAGAGCAGACTCCTCTTCAGCCACAGAAATGAAGAAGCTTTTATTTTGTCAGCCTGACAAACACGAGCTCAGCCACGAGCAGCGGCGACCCTGCAGAGGTGGAGGTCACAGTCAGCGCTGGTGCCAGAGAACCGCACAAGGACAAGAACCTCATTGGTCACGCCTGAGTTCATTATGTGATGGTAACAAGCTGATTATAACAGAACAGGAAACACACGTCTGCTCATCAAACACCAGCTGCTGCTGCTTTTATCAGTCTGCCAAGAAAACCTCACAAGAAAGAAGTTTTTGTGAGTTTGCAGCGTTCCTCTAAACTGAAAACTAAAACAGACTGAAAATGGGAGCATGCACCCACACTCAAGAGTCAGGCAGCTTAAATGTGTTTGTCTTCATCTGTAGTTACATTTCATTGGCTGGAAATGTGCTAACTGGAATCATTCATGAGTCCAGATGAACAAAAACAAGTGTTTACTGCTCCACGCTGCACGAATCTGAGTCAAAATCACTCAGACGCGCCCACGTAGACATTCCACTAAAACCATGTGACCAGCTTCACCTTTAAACCTGTCGTGAATATAATTTTTGACTTTTCACTTTATTTTGAAAGAACACATTTGCAGGAAGTGCGGCTGCTGCAGAAACTCTTCACTTTTCACTGGCTTTAATCTTGAAGGTTTCTCCAGATGTGGAACATTCATGCTAAACATTCAACATCTGACGACCGTCTCCGTGTAAAACACTGACAAACTCAAACTTTATACGGTAACTGACAGATTTATTCCTCCATTTTCAGGCATTTCACAATGAACTTGGATTAGTTTGATGATTTTATTCACGTTGGGTGAATAAAACCAGCCAAGAGGCTGATTCCTGCAGAGGAGGAGGCAGAGTGGAGGAATCTGCAGGTTCTGTCTCTAACACACAACCAGAGCTTCAATCATAATGAGCACATAATAAAACCATGATCCCCCCCTGATCGACTCTTTTAGCCTGTTTCCTCTGGATCAAACAGGATCTAACAAACCCCAGCTTCTGCTGGGACACTGGTCATCATGGGAGGAAAAAGATGGCTGCCGTGTTGCTGTTTCCTGTCTTACACCAGGGTTATACTTCCTGTATCTGTTTTTAATCAGAGGATGAACCTAAAGCTTTCAGTCTGCTCTACAACCCACCACCTATCCACACGTCTTCTAAGTGACTGGAAACTTCTACCAGACTTTAGTAAATATTGCATTAAGATGAGCAGACAGATTTTAATCTCAGCATCGCAGATTTTTCAGGACACTGGAAGAGTTCCTGCCATGGATTTAGATGTTAGTGTTGTGTGGATGATCCCATTCTGTGATCTTTGTGTTACTAACACTGATGCTTTTACACTTTAGGACCCTCGAGACCTCTGCTGCTCAGCCGTCCTGATCGCTGCCTCCACTTTAACCAGTGCCAGAGGCTGTAACCTCTGATCATTTCACCTGCACCGACAGTAAAACTCTTCTCCACAACCAAACGTGCCATAAACCCATCACAGCTTCATCATCAGCTCAGTCTCAGCAACATGCAGACATGCAGCAGAAACTCTGCAGGGAACGTCTGAAGTCTGTTCTTCAGTTTTCCCAGCTCACTGTTTATTGAATATGAGACAGAAAAATAACTTCACCTTTAATGTGAAACTTTTATCGCCTGTGACATGTTTGCAGGAAGTCTTCGTGCTGTGATTTAGTGTCACAGCTATAAATATCACACAAGGTAAAAACTACAAGTCCCAGCATCCTCTGTGTTTAGGGAGGAGCAGTGAAAGTGAAAGTGTTGATCCTCCGTTCAGAGCAGCAGGAGGAGGAAGGTGGAGCTGAGGCAGGTGAGTGTTAACATGAATATGTTTCTTCTTATGACATAACATAATTCCATGCTGTTCGTGTCTGTGGGTGAAACGTGAGGCCGGTCGGCTCCTCTGAGCGATGGTTTCCTGTAAGTAGAGAGGAAGTGACTTTAGCTGAGAGAGCAGCAGGTGAGTGTTAACACGGCTCTGACATTACTGTGTCTCTGTGGCGGGAACAACAGGCTCCGTCAGTGGAGGCAAAAATAATCAGACTTTGGTTTTTCAAAGGAAACATCTTTATGTCGGGAGAAGCCGCGCGCTCATTGGATAACGACTTGTCAATCTTGCCAATGAACGCGCAGTTCACAGTAAGACCCGCCTTTATCACGACATTTTTAAAAACTAAAATGGCGACAGAAACTCTGAGTGGAGTTCAGGCTGATTTTATGAAAGTGCGACGTTTGAGCCACTTCCTGTTCTCAGTCCCGGCGTCCTGATCACCGAGGTTTCTGTTGCTCTGATATCTGATATTGATTATATCGGTAAACAGGCTGTAGGCAGAAACATCAGGTCTAATCTGAAAATCCCTTCAGAAACAAACTTATGTCCGTGTGATGCCGCACGCTGATTGGATAACCACCTGTCAGTCTCAGGGTATTAGCCAATGAGCGCGCAGATTCACAGTAAGACCTTATCAAGTCATTCTTTTAAACTAACACATCGACAGTAAAACTGTAACGTGTCCTGTGATCTATAAACACTCTGTGATGAATAATCTGAAGTTTTTTTGAGCCTGACAGTAGTTTCCTGTCACAGAGCAGAAGCTGCAGGCAGTTTTTGGCAGCTTTATATTTAATTTATTCCAAAATAAATCAATAAAGGTAGAAAAGAACTCTGTGACATTAAAAATCTATTTTTAAAGACAGATGTGACCAAGTGCAACAAATATAAGATGATATGTTTACAGATATTTGAAGTATTGATCATATGTAGAACACAGAGCAGGTCCAATAACACAGAGTCATCCTGCTCACAAACAGCACTTTGGTTTCATGAGCTCACTTCCTGCAGTGATCCTCAGCTTCTCTCCAAAGGAGCTGTAACATGTGGGCTCCTCACCATGATGATGATCCCAAACGCACTGAGTTCCTTCATCCACCTGGTCATGTACTTATTAAATAATGTGATGGTTTTGGTGTTTTTTTTAAAGACTTTGAGCCTCTAAAATAACTGGTTTGGACTTTAGGGCCAAAGCTCCAACATTAGGAACCCGTCAGTGTGATGCTTCCAGTACAACAACACCTCTGAGTGTGTGTGTTTACCTCTCAGACTAACTCCACCCTGACATCAAGAAGATGGAGGAAGAGGACGGAGCAGCATCTGCAGCATCCAGCTGTGTGTCTGTGAGGAGTGACGGGGTTACACAAACACCTCCACCTTACAGTCATGGACCTGCAGCAATAATGTAAGAACACTCCTAACTTTATTAGTCATTTCAACATAGCCATGACAGAATCATTGATCTGTGATTGGTTCAAACTGTTTGATCTGAGTTTGATTTTTATTGACTTGTTTTCTTGCTAAGATCTGAACTCTGTAAGTTTAAGTGAAGTCAGTGCAGCAGAATCAGAGAGGAGAGCTGAGAACAAACTTAGTTCATTCAGAGACAGAAAAACTGGCTGATGATTGGCTGACCTGTCAGTGTTATGAAGCAGACACAATATCACAGAGTGATCAGCTGATCATATGGCTGTCAGAGAGAACTGATCAGTTATTGATGTTTGTGTTTGCAGAGGTCAGCGGTCACAGTCTCCAGCATCCAGCTGTGCGTCTGTGAGGAGTGACTGGTCCAGAGAAAGACCTCCAGACTTCAGTAATGAACCTGCACCAACAAAGGTCTTCAATCATGGAGCTCAGCTGACCATGTAAGAGAGCTGCTGACTCAGAGTTCAAAGGTTGTTTATATAAATGTGTTCTGCCAGTGACATCATAACTTAACCTAACACTGGTCTGTGTATGAAGTATAATTTAGTGGCAGTTGTTAAAGTTGTATAATGATGATGCTAGTTTGGGGTGTATTTTCCTGCTGATGCAAATGCATCTACTTTGCCCTTCATCTGTCGCTTTGGACAAAGACGTCCAATGAAACTATTAATACAAACTGTGTTGTATTAATAGTCACTTTGTTTCTTTGGACCAAATTATTTTGTTTTTCAGTTCATTTGCAACATTGACTAACACTAATGCAGGGGTCGGCAACCTGCGGCTCCGGAGCTGCATGCGGCTCTTTAGTCCTTATAGTGTGGCTCCGCGTGGTTTGGGAAAATAAATTAGAAGTATTTAGCTGAAGTGTATTTTATTTATGTTAGTTCTTTTTTTAACTTGTACAGGGAGTGCAGAATTATTAGGCAAGTTGTATTTTTGAGGAATAATTTTATTATTGAACAACAACCATGTTCTCAATGAACCCACAAAACTCATTAATATCAAAGCTGAATGTTTTTGGAAGTAGTTTTTAGTTTGTTTTCAGTTTTAGCTATTTTAGGGGGATATCTGTGTGTGCAGGTGACTATTACTGTGCATAATTATTAGGCAACTTAACAAAAAACAAATATATACCCATTTCAATGATTTATTTTTACCTATGAAACAAATATAACATCTCCACATTCACAAATAAACATTTCTGACATTCAAAAACAAAACAAAAACAAATCAGCGACCAATATAGCCACCTTTCTTTGCAAGGACACTCAAAAGCCTGCCATCCATGGATTCTGTCAGTGTTTTGATCTGTTCACCATCAACATTGCGTGCAGCAGTAACCACAGCCTCCCAGACACTGTTCAGAGAGGTGTACTGTTTTCCCTCCTTGTAAATCTCACATTTGATGATGGACCACAGGTTCTCAATGGGGTTCAGATCAGGTGAACAAGGTGGCCATGTCATTAGTTTTTCTTCTTTTATACCCTTTCTTGCCAGCCACGCTGTGGAGTACTTGGACGCGTGTGATGGAGCATTGTCCTGCATGAAAATCATGTTTTTCTTGAAGGATGCAGACTTCTTCCTGTACCACTGCTTGAAGAAGGTGTCTTCCAGAAACTGGCAGTAGGACTGGGAGTTGAGCTTGACTCCATCCTCAACCCGAAAAGGCCCCACAAGCTCATCTTTGACAATACCAGCCCAAACCAGTACTCCACCTCCACCTTGCTGGCGCCTGAGTCGGACTGGAGCTCTCTGCCCTTTACCAATCCAGCCACGGGCCCATCCATCTGGCCCATCAAGACTCACTCTCATTTCATCAGTCCATAAAACCTTAGAAAAATCAGTCTTGAGATATTTCTTGGCCCAGTCTTGACGTTTCAGCTTGTGTGTCTTGTTCAGTGGTGGTCGTCTTTCAGCCTTTCTTACCTTGGCCATGTCTCTGAGTATTGCACACCTTGTGCTTTTGGGCACTCCAGTGATGTTGCAGCTCTGAAATATGGCCAAACTGGTGGCAAGTGGCATCTTGGCAGCTGCACGCTTGACTTTTCTCAGTTCATGGGCAGTTATTTTGCGCCTTGGTTTTTCCACACGCTTCTTGCGACCCTGTTGACTATTTTGAATGAAACGCTTGATTGTTCGATGATCACGCTTCAGAAGCTTTGCAATTTTGAGACTGCTGCATCCCTCTGCAAGATATCTCACTATTTTTGACTTTTCTGAGCCTGTCAAGTCCTTCTTTTGACCCATTTTGCCAAAGGAAAGGAAGTTGCCTAATAATTATGCACACCTGATATACGGTGTTGATGTCATTAGACCACACCCCTTCTCATTACAGAGATGCACATCACCTAATATGCTTAATTGGTAGTAGGCTTTCGAGCCTATACAGCTTGGAGTAAGACAACATGCATGCAGAGGATGGTGTGGACAAAATACTCATTTGCCTAATAATTCTGCACTCCCTGTAGTTCTAAATTGGAAGATTATTGTGATATTGAAATATAAAAATAAAATTATATTTTATTATTTTTTCATCGCTCAAAATAAGCGTCACACTCGCGGAAGCCGATATACCCGCCGAAACGCCGTGCATTTATCGAGACTTTCAACCCCAGGTAGCCCAATTATGGATCTTGGGATCCACATTGTCAGCAACTGTTCTCCACCGTGAACTATGTTAAAAACAAACACCGCTCACGCCTCACAGACGACAGCTTACAGTCCTGCATAAAGATGAAAGTGACTTCGTACAGCCCCGATCTGCAGATGCTGTGCGCAGAGGTTCAGGAGCAGAAGTCCCATTGTAAACATATCACAGCAGACCCAACGATGTTTGCATGAACATGCTTTTCAGCATCTCTTTATTGACCACTTTTCACACACGGTTGCTGTACGCATACAGCCGGATATAGCTTTGCAGCTCACAGCCCAACACACACCAACAACAGCGCAGACGTTAAGGCGGTGAGGCGTGATTGCAGGTGCCACTCAGGTGCGTCCGCCTCCCCTGCAGCGGCGCTGCAGACCACGCCCGCCACACACATTAACCAGGTAAAATACATATTTAGGCAGAATTTTGCAAATATCTGTTTTTCATCTTGTAACAGCATAGTGCTTTTTTTCCAATTATTTTTTTAAAAGTCAGGTCAAGGCTCCAAAAGCCCAAAGGCGATATAAGGGTGGCGGCTCACAACAGTTTTTGTTTGCTGGATCATTTTAGTTCAGCTGGGTGTCTTTCCTTTTGTTATATTTCTTTAAGAGTTCAAAATGTGTTAATTACATAAATAAAATGTAATTTTCTCTGTAGCACTTCATGGATTTCATAAGCAACACACTTTAGTTGTTCACACAAAGCATAAAGGTAAAAAACAATATATACAGTGTTATCTTCATTTTAGATGTCAAAAAGTATTTGCGGCTCCCAGTGTTTTCTTTTGCATGGAAACCGGCTCCAAATGGCTCTTTGGGTGTTAAAGGTTGCGACCCCTGACCTAATGGTATATTTTTTTTGGCTGGATCGTTCTATAAAAACATGAATCAAATCTGAGAAAAGTTTCCACCTGACCTATTGAATGTTATTGAAGCCAGAAGTTTGCCTTCATACTGTGTTTCTTGCATGCCTTTTGTGGTATACTAATTGATGTGAAATGAATGCAATGTGGTTGTATTTGCAGAGGTCAGAGATCACAGTCTCCAGTATCCAGCTGTGTGTCTGTGAGGAGTGACGTGAGTGAAGACAGACCTCCATATTTCAGTGATGAACCTGCACCAACAGTGAATTTCATTCATGGAGCTCAGCTGACCATGTAAGAGAGCTGCTAAGTCAGAGTTCAAAGGTTGTTTCTATAAATGTGTTCTACCAGTGACATCATAAATGATTCCTAATGGTGGTCCGGGTACGATAATGCTAGTATTAATCCTAGTAGTAATGCAATCCAAGGTAATGATTTCTTCTCTGTTGATGTGAACGTCTCTGCAGCCGTCTGTACTCTAATCTGAGACAACTATTACTGACAGAAACCATCACATTATCCAGTTTGTGTGTTTGCAGCTGCTTAAATGATTTTAAACAGAGATTAATCAGTAATTCATGTCATATGAATGTGATGTGTTTGTGTTTGCAGAGGTCAGAGGTCACAGTCTCCAGTATCCAGCTGTGTATCTGTGAGGAGTGACTGGTCCAAAGACATACCTCCAAACTTCAGTCATGAACCTGCAGCAACAATGTTCTTCAGTCATGGAGCTCAGCTGACCATGTAAGAGATCTGCTGACTCATTTACGGGTGTTTGAAATTCTGTGACCACTTTGTAATTTTATATGTCTACATAAAAGTGATCTTAAACTTAAAGGAGACAAAGATGACCCAGAACACAAATGAGAGAGGAATATTGGACTCAGGATAATAATCTGAACTGAGTCATCAGAAACAGAAAGATGGTCTCAACAGGCCACTGAGCTGATCTCCAAAGAAAGAAGATTGAAGAGTCCGAGGCTGTTTATTTGTCACAGGCATCGTCAAACACGTACAACACAGTGAAATGTGCTGAGCTGCTCCTGTGACTGGACAAAACATTAGAAACAATCATTAAATGAAATAATGAAACATTGTGCAGATGTAATGTTAAAGTGCTTTGTGCCACATTAGCACAGCATGTACTGACAGAGCAGTGCAAGCAGAACAAAGCAAATGAGCAAAGTGATGTAAACAGAGTAACTGAACAGAGTGAGCAGAGTAATATCAGCAGTAATGAAGCAGCAGGATCAGTGTAGCAGTGTGTGACGTCATAATGAATCAGATATGATCTGAAATATGACAGTGAGACAAGAACATGATGTAAGGTCCTGTTTAAACCCTGATGGTGATGCTATGAGGGGAGCATGTTCTGATTTAGGACTTGGATGGTCTGAGGATAGAAGCTCCTCTCTGTTTGTGTCCTGATGGTGCAGAAGCTTCTGCCTGATTGTAGAAGGAGCTGAAGCCAGCATCATCCCAGAGGTGAAGCTCCTCTGTGTGCAGACCTGAGGTCAGATTCCTCCAGGCTGATGTTCAGGATCTACAGAAACGTGTGGTTGTAGTTATTGCTGCACTGTGTGCTGACAGCAGATACTCAGAACAAAGCGCTGCACACGTGTTCTTTACAAACATCTCTACATAGAAAATATGGATTATGGCAGTGAATGAACACGTTTCTGTCATTTGTTTCATTGGCTTCTTTTTTCTGCCTGTGTTCATGTGATTAATGTCTAACACATAAACAGGTTTGTAATCAAACATCACATCATCAGGGAGGCATCATGAAAAAAAGTTACTGCTGGAGGCTGAACTCAATTTGGTGGCAATGTTCAAAAATATCACTCAGATCATTTCAAAGCTTTTACTTCTTCTTCTTCTTCACTTCTGTAAAATAAGAGAAAGAAAATCAGAACCCAGAAGTTCACTTCCTGCTGACTGAACTCTTTCAAAATAAAGCTGAAAGCTCTTAATGTGACACCGCTGCTCCACCACAGTTTTTAGAGGAGGTCAAAGGTCAGTTCAAAGTGATGGATCCCAAACTTCCAGTACATCCAGTGAAGGACATAATCAGCTCTGTGATGAAGGCTTTTACTGTGGAGTTTGTAGGCTGATCACTCTGTGTTTTAATAAGACAGGAACAGCAAAGGAAACTTGGATTCTGAACTCAAACACAAGTTTCTCCACTTTGACTTTTCTCTGTGACCATCAGAGCTTCTGCACAGTGTCATCAAATCTGGATGTTTGTCACTGACAGTCAATGATTTTAGTGATAAAGAAATGTGTTCACAGAGGGCGGAAGAGGAGTGGTGTCTGTGAGGAGGAGCAGCTGTCCTGCTGTGCTTTGTGTCAGGACGTCCTGAAGGATCCAGTCTCTACCAGCTGTGGACACTGGTTATGCAGACAGTGCATCTCCTCATACTGGGACCAGTCTGCTTCATCAGGAGACTCGTCCTGTCCCCAGTGTGGAGAAAGATCCAGAACCAGAGCTGGACTGCAGACAGCCAGTCAGAGCAGCTGTGTACAAAGTAAGACTGAACATCTGTCTGCTGATGGACTCATTTCTGAAAACTGGACTTCTTGTTGTTGTTCAGACATTGAAGAGTTTTCTTTCTGTTTTTCTTTCTTTCAGCAGATGTTGGTCTGCAGGAGGTTTTAGATGAACATAAGATCAGTCTGAGGAGGAGATGTGAACGTGTGACTGAAGGAAGTGATGAAACAGGAAGTAGAACCCTCCTCAACAGGATCTACACTGAGCTCTACATCACAGAGGGACAGAGTGAAGAGGTTCATACCCAACATGAGGTGAGGCAGCTGGAGACAGCTTCCAAGATGGACGCCCTCCATGACAGTCCAATCAGGTGCCAGGACATCTTTAAAGCCTTACCTGACCAACAGAGACCCATCAGAGTGGTTCTGACCAACGGCGTGGCTGGTGTTGGAAAAACCTTCGCAGTGCAGAAGTTCACTCTGGACTGGGCAGAGGGCTTGGAGAACCAACATGTCAGTGTGGTGGTTCTGCTTTCATTCAGGGAGCTGAACCTGATCAGAGATGAGCAGTACAGTCTTCTGGAGCTGCTCCATGTTTTCCATCCAACATTACAGAAGGTCACAGCAGAGAAGCTGGCTGTCTCTCAGCTTTTGTTCATCTTTGACGGCCTGGATGAAAGCAGACTTTCATTGGATTTCACCAACAGGAAGCTGCTTTCTGATGTCACACAGAAGTCATCAGTCAGCCAGCTGCTGACAAACCTCATCCAAGGGAATCTGCTTCCCTCGGCTCTTGTCTGGATAACTTCCCGACCTGCAGCAGCCAATCAGATCCCTCCTACGTGTGTTGACAGGCTAACAGAAGTACGAGGCTTCAATGACGCCCAGAAGGAGGAGTACTTCGGGAGGAGATTCAGTGATGAAGAGCTGTCCAGCAGAATCATCTCCCACATGAAGACATCCAGGTGCCTCCACATCATGTGTAGTATCCCAGTCTTCTGCTGGATCACTGCTACAGTTCTGGAGCACATGTTGACTACAGAGCAGAGAGGAGAGCTGCCCAAGACCCTGACTGACATGTACTCACACTTCCTGCTGGTTCAGACAAAGAGGAAGAAGAACAAGTACCATGAGGGACATGAGACGAGTCCACAGGAGCTCACGGAGGCTGACAGGGAAGTTCTTCTGAAGCTGGGGAGGCTGGCGTTTGAACATCTGGAGAAAGGAAACATCATGTTCTACCAAGAAGACCTGGAGCAGTGTGGTCTGGATGTGACAGAGGCCTCGGTGTACTCAGGAGTTTGTACAGAGATCTTCAAAAGAGAGTGTGTGATCTTCCAGAAACCAGTCTACTGCTTTGTTCATCTGAGCATTCAGGAGTTTCTGGCTGCAGTCTACATGTTCCACTGTCACACCAACAGGAAGACAGAGGTGCTGAAGGACTTCCTTGAAAATAATCCAGATGATCCTTACTATTACATTTCATTTTCGGATGATTTGCTGATGAGAGTTATGTCTAAATCCCTCCAGAGTAAAAACGGTTGTCTGGACCTGTTTGTTCGCTTCCTTCATGGCCTTTGTCTGGAGTCCAACCAGAGACTCTTAGGAGGTCTGCTGGGTCAGACAGAGAATATTCCAGAAACCATCCAGAGAGTCATCAAGAGCCTGAAGGAGATGAACAGTGATAAAATCTCTCCTGACAGAAGCATCAACATCTTCCACTGTCTGATGGAGATGAACGACCTCTCAGTACATCAGGAGATCCAAGAGTTCCTGAAGTCAGAGAACAGATCAGAGAAGAAACTCTCTGAGATCCACTGCTCAGCTCTGGCCTTCATGCTGCAGATGTCAGAGGAGGTTCTGGATGAGTTGGACCTGCAGAAGTACAACACATCAGAGCAGGGACGACACAGACTGATTCCAGCTGTGAGGAACTGCAGAAAGGCTCGGTGAGTCCAGATGTGATCATTAACACCTTTAATTAGTGTAGATCAGTAGGGCTGTGCGATATGACCAAAATCTCATATCCCGATATAAGACATCTATCGTCCCAACAACGATATAAATCACAAAAAGTTTACATTTTCTGTAAATTCTGTGAATCTCGGGCAGCTCGACTTGTGTGAAGTGTTTCCAGCTGGGCGTCATGTACCTGGAGTCGAGTGTTTTAACCTTGTTTTAGACATAAGTTGTAACAGCCAATATTTCTTTGTGAGTATTTATTACACGGCGTGCTGCGGGGAAAAGCCTGTTCTAACGTTTGAGTCTAAGGCTTATTTTCTAGCACCTGACGGCTCTTTTTGCTTGTCATCCGTAAACACTCTGCATACTCTTTCACATGATTCCGTTTATTTTGAAAGGTCTCAACAGGATCTTGAGCTTTATTGTGAAAGGTTTATGTGGAAAATAAACAAGCGGACACGCGATGGTTTTACCGTCGTTGTTGCTAACGACAACGCATAAAAACAGGCACTTTTCCGTGCGTAGTGTGGTTATATTAAATATAAGAGAAAGAGAACTTAATTAACTAAATTAATATAACAAGTACAGTGACCATCAAAACCATGAAAAATTATTGCCGTAAACAGTTAATTTTGCGAACTGCGAAACAAACGATAGCGTAAAATGAAACGATAGACGTTTTCATATCGTCATCCGATATATATGATTATATCAAACTGCCCAATAGATCAGTACTTTTTTTTTTTTCCTGACTTGTTAAAAAAGTTTATTGAAAATCTTCATTTTTAATCATTTATAGAGAAATATGCCACCACATAGGTGTGTGTTTTTGTTCAGCACCTTGGAGACCAAAATCTGCTTCTTGTAGTTGTGTTTACTGAGCTCATGCTGTGTACCTACTGCTGGCGCACAGAGCTCGGACTGATCCTCCAGGAATGGTGGCATCTTACTGGCCAAGAGGCAGTGATGTCATACCTGTTGCTCTCTAATCTGGATCTTAAACTGCTCTGGCATAAGTTCACAGCATATGTTACCATGGCAATTTACCCCGGTAAAAACTAGAGATGGAGAGATCCGATATTACGTATCGGTATCGGTCCGATAGTGACCTAAATTACTGGATCGGATATCGGAGACAAATAAAAAAAAATTTAATCCGATCCGAAGTATCACAAAATCACCTCACAAAACTTGCTACATGGCATAACCCAGCTCATGACCTTAGCACAGTAGATCAGTATTCGTCACGTGATAGAGCGGCTGTTGCGTGCGAGACCTGTCAGCGGTCTGGTTGAGCATTTGGAGCCTTTCTACGTGCCTCCAAACTGCAGCATTTCATCTCGGAGAAAACTAGAAGTAAAGCAAGTGTGTAAGTTCAACTCTGAATGTTTGTATAGCTTTTCCACATTAAGCTTAACAACTGATTTATGGAGCCACAGCTGGACTGGCCATCGGAGTTTTATATTTAGGCGAAAAGGAATCGATTTGTCCCGGACTTCAGCGAGAGTGAAACAAAGACACAAAGCTGGAGTTATTCTGTGTCTTTGCTGCACAGCTGCCTCTTCTCCTCTCATTCTCTCCCCCTCCCTCTCCTGTTGCTACTTCAATCATGAAACTGATCAATGATCAGCTGATCGGCTTTTCTCTCTTGTTTGTTTATCACCCACTTTGCGCCAGAAAGAGGAAACCGCCGGATGACGCGTTAATCAACAGCAGCACGTTTAAGCTTGATCAGCTGTTGTTAGAATTTATTTAATATTAATTTCTAGTATCAGCTGATGTTTGCTGGAGCCACAGCTGTAAAGCTGCTGGTCATGATGTCGGTTTGGATATGTGGTGAGAGGGAAACATGAAGATGAAACCAGGAGATGTCCTTACTGAATCATCAGAGCTGAACAGGTGATGGAGAAACAGGTTTACCTTTTAGGTGACATGAATGAGTTGAAGGGAAGTTATGAACTGTTTCTGAGAGACAAATAACACCAGGATCCTTTTCTATGTAGCAGACAGGGAGGAGGGTGGGTGGTGGTTCCCTATTTTTTTGGCTGGTTATTAGTTAGGTTGTTTAATATTTCCGCTAAGTACTCTTTAGAATACCAGAATTGGGAGGATGGTGCAGGTTTAAGTTTATTAGATTGATCAGTGTAGCTGAACTATGAAATATTTTGGGTGCAGTGTATTTTTTGGATACAGCAGGGTTCGTACGGGTGCTTGAAATCCTTGAAAATGCTTGACTTTTAATGTTGTCCTTTTAAGGTTTGAAAAGTGCTTGAATTTCAGATGTAGTGCTTGAAAGTGTAACTGTATTTCATTCACCACAAATAACTATCTGATTGAATAGTTTTCTTATCAGACAGAGAAATAAAATGAGTCGCAAAATGTAAAAGCAAATTTTCCCCGCCTGGGCTGCCTTGCACCTCTGTCTGTTTCAACGTGTGACCTCGCCCCTCCCTCGGACAGTCGGGGATGAGTGCGCTAACATACCTGTAGGTTGCTGTTTTAATGAGTGTTTGATGGAAAACGACAATGGCGGAGTTTGCGCTCTGCATGATAGGTGATAGGGCTGGGCGATATGACCCAAAATTCATATCTCGATATTTTTTAGCTGGATGGCAATATAAGATATATATCTCGATATTTTTTTAAAGCCATAAAGTAAGAACAAAAAGAGAGTTCTTAGTCAAAGCTGTGTCCCAGATGTCACACAGGCACTTTTATTAACATACAGCATAGATGTACATGAAAAAAACTACTCAAAAATAAATTATGAGCATTTATTAAAAATAATGCTCCATAAATAAAAGAAAAGTATGTTGTTTTTGTCCATAACAAAAAGCTCACAATTGTGCAGTCAAAATGTAAACTAAAAGACGCTGAGCATAATAACATAGGCAGATTTCACAGGTGCTCTGTTCCCAACTTCTACTGCGTGACTGACAGCCTGGAGTTTGAAATCCGCTTCAGGTGCCATTTATGGTCCTTATACACACACAATACGGTAATATTACGTTGAAGCACAGTGCGTATTACTACGCGAGGCTCCTCGGTAGCCGTAATGCTCCGACAATCCATCAAGCGGTGCAGCTCCGTAGCTTACCAAAGTCGTACTAAAACATTTTATGAGAGATTGCTGAGCGCCGTGTTCCACATAAAATCGGTTCGCGGTCATCAAGCACAACCAGAATTCATACATAAGGCGCGCTGTCAACTTTTGAGAAAATGAAAGGATTTTAGGCTGTGCAGCCCCTGTGGGCTGCATGGCATTAGCGTGGTTAGCTCGTTAGCGTGGTTAGCTCGTTAGCATGTTGACGCCGTCCAGCCCCACGCACGGAGCGATGCGCAGTAACTCGTTAACGGAGATTTGCCGTGTTCATCTTGTCGCTGCCTGCAGGTGAAGCTATGGGGGAGGAGGGGGAGTTGTGTTCAGTGAAGGAGAGGCGAGGCGGAGTAACGTTGCGTAAAGACAAAAGTGGACGAAAGAGAGGCAAACTTGTGGCTCCACAACTATAATTATAACGTATATATCGATATAAAGGATATGGTCACATCTTATATCTCGTATAAAAATATATCGATATTTTTAAAAAACTCGATATATCGCCCAGCCCTAATAGGTGAGTCCTAGTAAATAATTTTCCAGTACGTGTACGTTACTGGAGAAATGATTGAAATGCACTGAGTGTGATGCAGTACTGCAGCGCTATTATGGAATATGCTGTGAACTTAGCTAACATCACTTAGCAGTAATATGAGTTAATTTACTCAAGTGAAAGCTTTAAACATTAGCCCGATACATAACTAGCTAACTTAAGGCTTTCTGATTAACCCTCTGGGGTCGACGGACTCAGTCTCCATTTCAACTTGGGTCGAACGTGCGGACTTCAAGCTATATACCAGCTTTTAAATAGTGTTGATAGGCCACGTAAAACCGATGTTTTCTTGTTTTGTTTTTTTCTGAATAAGACAGTGGCGTTTACTCCGGGAAGAAAGGTAAAAAACGGTGTTTTCTAAGGAGAGCGCTAGCAAACATGCTTTGCTTATGAGTGAAAAAAGAAAAAGAAAAAACACTCCATCCCTATTGGTGGAAAAATTTACCATGTCGACCAATCAAAAAATGATATGGCAACATGTGGCATTCGTGGCTCAAGAGTTGGGAGTTTTGCCTTGGCTGCATTTTTAGGTAAATAGTACCATATAACTTTGTTGTTTGCAAAACTTGTGCATTTTTTTTAAATGTACAATTTCTATTTGTATTTCAAGTTATGAAAATGATTCGTTAAACATGCTTGTGGTTTTTACAGTCAAAAATATCACTTTCTACTCGTATTTTAAATTTTAAAATGAGGGACTGATCCATATGGTCACAAAGAATAGCCACTTGTTTCTGTGCTACCAAAGTTCCCCGGCTTTCATTCAAAATGTGTTTATGGTCAGCACCTACACATTAAACTACTTAAACATTATAAATGTCTTCAAGCTCACACTGAGGCCTGTGGTTCACTATCAGCCACTGAGACAGTACACACATTTATATGTGTATTTGTATATGAATATTTCATACTTTTAAGGCTGCCTGTTTATTTAAGGGAGATGAACAAAAACCATTGGAACTGTACATAATAATATCACGGATAATAAATTCAATAGATTTTAAGTAGATGCTTGTGATTTCTTAAAGTGTTATATGTTGAATTGAACTATGTGATCTGTTCATATAGTTCAATTCACATTGGGGGGGGGGGTGCTGGAAAAGCTTGAAAAGGAACCTTGAAAGTGCTTAAAAAGTGCTTGAATTTGACCCTGAAAAAGGCATATGAACCCTGATGCAGGTATAACAGAATAGCTTTAATGTTTTGTTTTTTAAAACTTGAGTATGAACTTGTACAAAATGTAGAAAAATATTTATAAAAACAGTTTTATTGATTATGAAATACACTATTGGATTCATATCGGTATCGGCAGATTTCCAAATTTATAATATTGGTATCGGACATAAAAAAGTGGCATCGTGCCATCTCTAGTAAAAACTGAACCGACTTCGTGGTACAGAAAATTCAGTTTTAACTGTGAAGTTACTTGGATAAGTCAAAACTCTACTTAATGGTTCAGTTTGGTTCTGTTACCATGGTAACTGAATCAGACTTTAAGTTTACTCTCTTTATAAAACAGTAAACCCAATTTCCATCAGTTCAGGGTGAACAAACTCGGAGCCTCTTAGCTTCCTGTAACAGGGTCCTGGGATTGTACCAGGCGTGATATTTTATTTTTTAATCATCGTTATTTTAAATGTCATCACACCCCTAATTCCAGGAAATAAAATATATTTCTCAGACACATCCTTGTTAAATACAGAATTGAGTTTAGAATTCCTTTAACATGTAAAGTCCAGGATAATCAGTCCATCATATAGACCAGTAAGAGGAGCTGAAGTACAGATGTGAAGAGCAGATGTTCAAGAGATTATGACGTCACTCTGTTTTGTGTTTTGTTTGTTTTTGTTTTGTTTTGTTTTTTTTGGCCTATCCCATTTGGTTCTTTAGCCGTCAGAATTGTTGTCTGAAGGCCAACAAGAATACCCAATGGATTTACTTAACCAAGTGGATCATCGCGGCCTTGCCGTATTGGTCCATTTGATCGACCTTTGTTGTTACGGACGGGACAGACATGACTGGGGGATAGGAAAGGGAGAAAGAAAGATGAAGGAAAAGAAAAACAGAAGGGAAGAGGGACAGTGAGAAAGGGTACTTAAAAAGAGAGAGAGAAAAAAAAATCTCCTGGATCACCTGTTGAGAGAAAAAGAAGAGAAAACAAGCAAAAAACACAGAGCAACATACTAAACACAACACCATCGCGTTAATCTAGATAAGTGTAAACAGCAGTAAATACTAAATATTGAATGTTGTTGTGCAGCACGCAGGACCGACAGCGCACAATGTGCTTTGAGGTAGCAGCCAAGAAAGGTGTAGTTTATGTCTCTGAACACCCGTGTGCACCCCTGTGTGGATCAGCATGCTTGTATTCAAAAGGTTTCCCCATGTAATGGTCTGCTATAGGGTGTAGAGAGCCATAGCCCCGTCCCCCAGGGCATGAAGCAGGCATGGAGGAGATCTTGGCCCCAGACATCCAGAGACCCCAGAGTGCGAGAGCCCAAGGAGGACCACCGGAGGGGCATCCGTGCCACCCTCCTGGCAAGAGTTGAGGAGAGCCCCAGACGAGGGGTCACCCAGTAGCCACGGAGCAGAAGCCAGAGGGGGCTGCACTGGTGTGCCCGCCGGCTCTGCCGGCAGCCAGCTGTGCCAGAGTGAACCGAGCCGCAGGCCCAGAGGCCGGAGGCCCAAGGGCCCCCTACGGCGCCGGAAGAGGCCTGACCGAGCAACAGGCGCCAGGCCCCGCAAAGTAGCCACCGGGAGTGAGCTGGTACATACGTGAGCGCCCAGCCCCGGACACCAAGAACCACCAACGCACCGACCCCTGAGGGCATCAGTTACCGGCAGGGAGTGTGGTGAGGGGAGATAGGCCTCCATACTTTGGAGGGCCTGGGAGTTCCCAGAGAGGTGGAGTCTAAGACCCGACCTGACATATAGACACAGACAAACAGGCACACACAGACACAAACATGCATTCCCACTCTCATGCACACATATACAAATACTTAGCACTCACCCAACGTAGGGATAGACATAAATGGACATGTACACATAATCACACTCCCCAAACATACTCTATACCTCGGGTCCAGGTACCTTCGCCCCCAGAGGGGGAAACGGCACCTAGACCCAGGAGATGTTACCCTTTCCCAAGCAGACCGCCCCAGGCTTCGCAGCAGCAGGGAGGCCCCGCATCCCAGATCCCAATCAGACGGCCAACACCACCTTTTTCTCCCTCCCTCGCTCACAGACACATCACGGGTATGACAGTCCATTCTCCCTGCAGCACGGACTACACTGCCCATGAGGCTACATTCTTTAGGGCGATGCCTGTAACACTCTGCCTATTGCCTTCATATTAAATAGTTTTTTGAATTATAATTTTTCATTTTGCGGACTGCAAGTAGAGGTGACATGGGCTGCAAGATTGAGACACAGGCATTAGAGCCTCTTAATGCGTGTTTTGTTTGGGTTTCCCCCATCGTGGAATTCCCAAAAATAGAGAGGGGACAGCCTAATATATGAAACAGAAAAAGACTGCTGTGTAATCCATTTATTTCAACAAAGTAACTGTGTTCTGAATACCACATTTTAAACTGTTACTCATATTTTGTTTAAATACGTAACGCCGGTATATGTATTCCGTTATTCCCCAACACTGCAGACTGACTCAGTGTGGACTCTCAGAGACTCACTGTGAAGTTGTGGCCTCAGCTCTGAAGTCCAACCCCTCCCATCTGACAGAGCTGGACATGAGAGAGAACAAGCTGCAGGATTCAGCAGTGACGCGTCTGTGTGCTGGACTGGAGAGTCCAAACTGTCGACTGGAGACTCTGAGGTGAGTTCACTGACTGCAGCTGTTGTTGTTTTTCTATATTTCAGATCTTTGATTGATGTTTGAAACTTTCTTTAGTTCCTAAATGTTCAGGATGTGTCTGAAGACAAATGTGAAGAAGTTTGAGTGCTTTCAGAAATGTTGTGTCTTTCCAAACGACTGAGCAACAGTTTTTCCTTTTGGCTGCAAATAGAAGTGACAGACTTGACAAGGGTTCATTTAAAGGCTGACAGAAGTGGAGTGGTGACGGGGAGATGTTTGACAGGACAGCTTTTCAGCCACCACATGTTCATGATGTGCTCCATCAGTCAGTGAAGATGAAGTCAGTACTGATGAGGCTGTAGAGAATAGAATTCAACTTTATTGTCATTGCACATGTCACAAGTACAAGGTAACAAGAGGCAGTTTGCATCCATCCAGAAGTGCTTTAGCCATGATATAGATATATTACAAAATATATATTAGCAATAATATAGATATATAAATATATTACAGAAATGGGTCTGTTTATAGGTATGAGGGTACAAAATATGGGTCTATTATGGGTATGTTATAATGTACACAGTATGAAGGTATGTTATGAATATGCTATAAGTATGTACAGGCTATGAACAGGATATAAATATGAAAACTATACAGAAATATGAACTGTGCAAGTTATAAACAGTGTAGAATTAAAATTATTGTATTGTACAGAATGATTGTTTATACAGAATTTACAGTAGTGCAGTTAAGATAAGTGAAGTATGTGGCTAATTTCTAAAGTGGTTATATAAAGTGCTGGTGGTTGTGAGTGGTGGTTCAGTCCATGTTATTATTATGTGTATGAGGGTACAGTTGTCCATTTGTTTCTTTTTATCCATTGTGTGTGTGTGTGTAGGTGGTTGTGGGTGTGTGTATGTTCAGTCCATTAGTTTAACGTGGGTCAGATGTCAGGAGGCAGAGTTCAGGAGTCTGACAGCTGTGGGGAAGAAGCTGTTCCGGTACCTGGTGGTCTTAATCCGGAGGCTCCTGTAGCGCCTCCCAGAGGGCAGGAGGGTGAAGAGTCCATGTGCTGGGTGACTGGGGTCTTTGATAATTTCCCCAGCCCTTTTCAGACACCGCTTCCTGTAGATGTCATTTATGGCAGGAAGTGGTGCTCCGGTGATGCCCTGGGCAGTTTTCATGACCCTCTGCAACGCCTTCCTGTCCGAGGCAGAGCAGCTCCCGTACCAGACTGTTATACAGTTGGTCAGGATGCTCTCGATGGTGCTGCGGTAGAAGTTCACCAGGATGTCTGAGGACATGTGGTTCTTCCTCAGTCCTCAGGAAGAAGAGGCGCTGGTGAGCCTTCTTGACCAGTTTGGAGCAGTTGTTCGTCCAGATGAGATCCTCAGAGATGTGGACACTCAGGATCTTGAAGCTGCCCACACGCTCCACAGCCGTCCCTTTAATGTAGATTGGTGGATGTGGGTCAGCATTCCTCCTGTAGTCCACGATGAGCTCCTTGGTCTTCCCGGTGTTGAGCAGCAGGTTGTTTGTGTCGCACCATTCGGCCAGACGATCCACCTCCTCCATGTAGGCGACTTCATCGCTGTCTTTGATGAGGCCAATCACCGTGGTGTCATCTGCAAACTTAATGATGGTGTTGGAACCATCAGCAGGTCTGCAGTCGTGGGTGAAGAGGGAGTAGAGGAAGGGGCTCATCACACAGCCTTGTGGTACACCGGTGTTCATTGTGATTGTAGATGAGCAGTGGTTATCCAGCCGGACATGTTGGGGGCGGTTGGTCAGGAAGTCCAGTAACCATTTGCACATGAGGGAACTGATGCCCAGGTCTGTCAGTTTCCTGATGAGTTGTGAGGGGAGGATTGTATTGAACGCTGAACTGAAGTCTATAAACAGCATTCTGGCGTAGGTGTTGTTATTGTCCAGGTGTGAGAGGACAGAGTGCAGTGCGATGGAGACTGCATCCTCTGTGCTCCTGTTCTGACGGTATGCGAATTGGTGGGGGTCCAGGGTGGGGGGGAGACAGGATTTGAAGTGTGCTAGGACCAGCTGCTCTAAGCACTTTGTGATGATGGGGGTGAGGGCTACTGGGCGGTAGTCGTTGAGGCTTGATGGGTTGGAGTTTTTGGGTATCGGGACGATGGAGGTGGATTTGAAGCAGGCCGGTACCACAGCGTGGGCCAAGGACAGGTTGCATATGTCTGTCAGCACTCCTGCAAGCTCCCCAGAACACACTCTGAGAGCACGCCCGGGGATGCCATCAGGACCTGCAGCCTTGTGGACATTAATCCTGCTCAACACCGCTCCTACATCGGTGGGGGAGAGAGTCTGTGATTGGTGGTCCGGTGTCACGTCTGCTTTGGTTGTAGTTGTTGGGTTCCCTCGCTCAAAACGAGCATAAAAGTTGTTGAGCTCGTTGAGGAAGGAGACATCAGAGGATGCAGGGGAGGGTTTGGTGGTCCTGTAGTCTGTAATGGTCTGGAGTCCTTGCCACATACGTCAGGGGTTGGAGTTGGAGAAGTGTTCTTCTACCTTCTTTTTGTAATGGTGTTTGGCTTTTTTGATGCTCCTCTTTAGCTTAGCCCAGGCTGTACTGTAGGCGTGTGCATCTCCTGACCTGAAGGCGGTGTTGCGGGCCTTCAGGAGGAGACGAACATCCCGGTTCATCCAAGGCTTCTGGTTGGGGAACATGGTGATCCGTTTCTGGGTGGTGATACTGTCTGTAGTTTTGGAGATGTAATCCAGTACAGATAAGGCGTACTGGTCCAAGTCTGTGTGGGTGAACGTATTCCAGTCTGTGTTTTTTAATCTGTCCTGGAGCACTGCGTCTGTCCCCTCTGGCCACACTTTAATTGTCCTCACAGCAGGTTTCACACGTTGGATGAGTGGTGAATAGAGATTGACAGACCACGTGACTTTCGCGCATTGCTTTGTGGGTACCCGTGGCAACAAAATCAAAACACTGCATCAAGCGCTAGTATTTCCAGCACCAGTAATCATTAATTCTGCGGTTTTAATCCCTACTTGCATTTTATTTGCCCCAAAAACAGTTATGTACAAAACGACGGAGAACACGGCAGGTGCGTACAAAGACAGACTTGACGAAAAGGCAAAAAAAAGTACGAGGAAAAAATCAAAGGAGTGAAAGGGTTAGACCTATACGAGCATACAGAGTGGAGTAAGGACGTTAGCGTGCTGCCCAACTTTCATCACGCACATATTTATTATTATATGGTCCTAAGTGTGAGTACATACACTCACAAAATGTTTAGTAACTTCAGATCCCTGCAACAAGCCCAGGTCCAGTTTACTGGTGATTTGGACTATTCCATTTCACAGCTGTTGTTAATTTTATCCATTATCTCCTGTACAGGCCAACGCGTCTATTTGTTGTTTCAGGTTGTAGTATTACACAACATTTTCAGATCTAATAGAAATAAAATAAGTGTTTCGTAATTCATTCAATTTATTGTCTTTATTTATAACTGGCATTATTGTTTCATTCTATTATAGAATCTTACAAGAAAGAGGAAAAATTGTATTCCATTATGCTTTATTAGCTGCTTCGGTGAAAAACAAGTCAACAATGCAAAAAAAACAAAAAAAAAACATTGCAAAACAACATACTGGAAAATAGTTATTCATCACTTGATTGCTTCAATACAACACTTGGGCACATATATGTGGGACTTTTCGTGGCTGTTTTGATCTCGCACTCTCTCTTAACCAATCAAATCTCGCTGTGGTAGCAGCTTTAAACTCGGTCTGACCCAGGTTGATAGAGGGTACCCAGTCTGGATCGCATTCCAGCATTTTGTAGGCTGGTTTTCCTACAAAACACAACAAACATTAGCCCGCAAAGCCACAGTGAACAAAGCAGCATAGCGCAACGAATTCAATTCAAATCAATATAAGACTTATTTGTAACCTACATCAACAATTATGTTATGATAAATTACGTAACAACTACAACAGGATGTGAATGAGGCAGAGCAGAGCAGCCTAACACAGGCACAAACATGACAACAAAGCAGGATTCAGGCTCTGTGAGAGGATTTCAAACAGAAGCTGGAGAAGAGAAAGGACTCTGTTGGAATGACTTGTTAAGGTTCAAATATTGAGGAAGGAGAGTACAAACAACCAGGTCCAGAAGAGCTTGGTCAAACAATTGATTTTAATGAAATACACGCGTGGGGGGACCAGCTCCGTTCGCAGACAGCGCTGATCTCCGACTACTCAAAACATAAACAGATATTTTATACCATCAGGGTTTGAATTTAATGACGCCCCCTCATGCGTCATCAGATACACTTCATACATAGGTTCCAAAACCACAATGACTTTTAACACAGTTTGAAAAGAACATTGTCTTCGTCTTCACGGCAGGTACTTCCTGTCACTGCCGGACGCTCGCTTATCGTCTTGATACATCAGCAGCAGTTCTGCGACAAACTGCTCTTTTGCAACCCCGAGCAAAACATGATTAAACTTTCACCTATAAATGATTCTCTCTAACTGAGTGTGTGTGTCTGTGTGCTAACCACAATTGCACCCTATTTCACCTCGCCGACTAACTCCTGACCTCTCACCAGACAGAGAGACAGAAGCCACTCTCATATATGTAATAACCGAACTGAAACTATGTATATGTAATCTACTGAATACATGTTTTAATCAAGAACCTCTACTAAAAGCTTAATCAAAGAATATAAAAGTATAAAAGACAATTTGAATAACCTGCACTTAGACTCTGCTTTCGGTTTCACTTCTGTAAAAGCACGCTCTGCAAACCTGCAGTTTCCTGTCACTCTGACTTTGCACAGAATGTACTCAGAATTCAACAAAATCAGCACATACACACTTAAGATTATAGCAAACATTCAAAAGCATTTAAGATTATAGATTCAACTCAACAGTTTAAAGTGGTTATAACTGCACCTGTAATAAAGGCTTAATTGGGTGCCAATATGTTTTAAACATCTGAATGCAATATCAATACTGTAGATTATATTATTAATCTGGACAATAGCAGCAAAATTATTTCCCTGATCTCCACAGACTACAGAAAGCAGGCAGCTGAGACCAGTCCAAGTGTTTCCATGGAGCCCAGTCTAACATTCATTTATACACTAACGTACAGAAGTGAATGAATCCATAGTTTCAAATGTAGAAATAGTTCTCAGTTCATTTACAGAGTTTAATACAGTTCATGAGGAAATGTTCAAAATAGCAGCTGAGAAGAAATCTGCTTCACAAAGTTGGATCCAATTCCAATAGTTTGTGATGCACTTGAATGCAGCATGAGCAGTTCACTGCCTAACTCTAATGAAAATGTTTATTGACGTGTGAATTCATTCTTCAACACTCGATTCTGCCTGAACAACGTGAAAACTTTGAATTGTGTTACACAAAAATAAGAAATGTACTGAAGCATCGACTTGTTCCATTATCCAACAATGAAAACAGGAAACAGAGACAGCTGGCCTTCAAAGTAAAAGCTGCTCCTTTTGAAACATGTTGGTGGTAAAATGTAAGAAGAGCTGAAGCACATGAATGATCTACGTGCCAAAATATTAAACACAGTTGATATATTTGTGAGTGTTGCACAGCTGATGGCCGATGGCTGCTCCTGCTGGAGTGTTGTGAGTGTTGAGATTCAGATGTAGATGTAATAATGTACATATAGCACAGTTTCCTGTTCCAGATCAGCTGATCAGAGTCGGGCCAATCTGCTCTGAGCATGCTCAGTCTGAGTTATGGAGCCGCATACTACGAATCACCATGGCAACGAGTAATTATAGAGCAGAGGCTCCGTGTGAATCCAGAAGAGCAGGAATATGAATAATGACAGTAGATGTTTGTGTGAAAGTGCTGGAAGCAAATGAGTGTGTGATGTTCTTTCAGTGTTGCACTTTGTAGACGCTCCCTGAGCACTGGTCTCACAGCCAGCTGCACATAGAGGCCAGTGTTGTTAGTCCAGGTCAGAAGATGACTTGTTGGAATGAAAATTAGCTTGTAGTTTGTCTGCTTTAATAATGTGACTGGAAAAAGGTGTCTGACTTCAAATATGTCCATTTCTTTCACACTTCACCTTTAAAAGTGAAGCCATGTGGTTCCTGGAAGGAAAAACACGACTTTTTCAAGTCTTTTTCCTGTTTATATGAGAAATGTACGACTTTAATGTGAAACATTCAGAGTTTTTTCTCTTGTTGTGTTTGTTTGAAGCTGCTTCCTGTTGGCTTCAGCTGTTTGGAGTTTCCATTTTCTAAACTTCTACATTCTGAACCTTCTTCAGCTCTCAACAGATGATGAAACACTGAATGATTTCAAGCACTTTGTCTAATAAACTTACATCTTTCATTCTTTATACAGATTGAAGGACTGTGGTTTGTCAGATATTGGCCTTGATTATCTGGCAGCAGCGCTGAAGTCCAACCCCTTGTATCTCACAGAGGTGGACCTGAGTGGAACCTACAGAAACTTGAAGGGTTCAGGAGTGAAGCATCTGTGTGGTTTTCTGGAGAGTCCACGATGTCGATTTGAAATTCTGAGGTCAGTCAGCATGTTTTAGTTGTGCTGAGATGAATATGATGTGAAAGTTGTGCTGACACTAAACTGCAGACATCAGGCTGATATTATACTGATCCACACTGAGGATCTTCATGGTAAAGTCTGTTTTCTTCTTCTCTGGTTTAGTCCATTGACTGTAGCAGAACAATGTTCACATTTCAAACAGTGATACTCAACGTATGGCCCGCGGCCCACACGCGGCCTGCCCACCTTTCCTAATTCAGAGAGAGGGGACCCTGATTAACTGTGTAGCTTCTTCCTCACAATTTAGACACAATGACTAATCCACAGTTGACTGTCTTTAGCAGGTCAAAGGTCACGGCACACAGCAATCAGTTTGGAGCAGGAATTCTTGCGCATTTACAAACTGACACTGCTGCATGGCATGCTGGGTAATGCTAGCTGCTCAGGTATGGGCGTGCTAACGGCTGTGAGGCTCCGTGGCTGCAGAACACTGAAGAAGAGAAAAGAGAGGTGGAGGATGAAGAAAAGAGGCGGAGATGTTTCCAGAAGAGCAAACATCAAACACGCCTCCAAACATGTGACGAGTCAGACTGACATCATTTCTACAGAGAACAGTGTGAGCTCTCAGCAGGTCACTTCAATAAGAAGGACAAACAGTGCAGCAGGAATGACTAAACCCACTAACAGTCTGATATCCCCGTGTTCCTGTTGTTCTACAGCATCATCATTAATGCTGCTCCACCACCATCACTGCAGCTGACCAATCAGCTTTTGTCACGTCATGTGACGCTCTGTGACTCAGACTGGAGAAATGCTAAATGGCTAACATGAAGCTAACCTGAGAAACACTCAAAGTACTGATGATTCCTACAAAGTGTGTGTGTTCAGTATGAGATGAGTGTGAATGAAACCATTCATGGAGGAGCGGGCCGTGGCTGCTCTCACACACGTTTGCTGCAGGGGCGGATCTACAGAAATGTTCTTAGGGGGGCAAAATCAAAGCCATTATTGTTGACACATATGCAGCTGTTACATCCTGTAATATGCATTAAATACGGTTCAAATACATTAAATGCATTAAATATACATGTTTCATATAAATATAGTCTACAACTGTGTTTTCTTCAGCCCACATAATGAAACCGTTCAGTCAGATAAAGACAGAAGGCCTTTTCCACGTCCCTCTGCTCAGTGTTAAAGTGCTGATGATGTTCAAGCTCAGGCAGCAGGAGGGATTTCTAAGCATCCTTCACTGATCCGCAACAAAGGTCCAGAGTTTGATCCCTCCTAGTAGGACAGGAAACATACTGATAAGAGTTTCAAAGTGTCTTTGTAAGCAGACATGATTGAAATGAGCCAGTCTGAGTTTGGTTCCTGCAGTTTGTGCTTCATAAACAGAGCTGAAGCAGAGGCAACGTGTGCCTGCAGGTGAATGTACACTGCTGTTATAAGAGCTGTGGAAACTCGGGTCAAAAGGACGTAACCATACTGCTGACAGTTCCAGGACAGTCACAGAGTTACAGCATCATTTGTGAACATAAAGACAGAAAGCTCATCCAAATCCTGGGATTAAAAGTCTGTCCTGGTGGTGTCCAGTCAAACACGTCTCTGTGAAAGCTTCAATCCAACAGGCTCCAAAATCCTTCTGCTCATTTTCTCGCCGGGTTCTTGATGCTCCTGTACCATCTCTCTGTCATCCTCCTCGCTCCCTCTTTGCACTCACAGTCTTTGTGCATCATTAACACTCACATGTGGAAAACCAAAGTTTTACTGGGCAGAAGATGATCATCAGTGACGCTGTCTTTAAAATACTCTTGTTAGAAATGTACGATTTTAATGTGAAACATTCAGAGTTTTTTCTCTTGTTGTGTTTGTTTGAAGCTGCTTCCTGTTGGCTTCAGCTGTTTGGAGTTTCCATTTTCTAAACTTCTACATTCTGAACCTTCTTCAGCTCTGAACAGATGACGAAACACTGAATGATTTCAAACACTTTGTCTAATAAACTTACATCTTTCATTCTTTATACAGATTGGTGAGCTGTGATTTGTCAGAGATCAGCTGTGATTATCTGGAAGCAGTGCTGAAGCTCAACCCTTCGTATCCCAGACAGGTGGACCTGAGCTCCAACAAGCTGCAGGATTCAGGAGTGAAGCAGCTGTGTGTTCTTCTGGGGAAACCACAACATCGAATTGAAACTCTGAGGTCAGTCTCGCCACGTTTTAGTTGTGCTGACACTGTCGATCTGTGGAACTAAAACCTTTATACAGGAAGTCTGGTTCAGCTCTTTGTAGACCTTATAATCTCTGATCTTACTCATCATCATGCAGAGTTGTGAAGCCGATGTGGGTGAGGACACTCGCCCAGCTCTAACTACCTTGACGTCCAGGTGTCTTCCCTGCTTGTCCTGATACAAACAAACCTGAGTAACCTTGCAGGTCAGATCTCATCAGTCACACCTGTTATGGCAGCTCTCCTCTAGATTGTAGTTCTTGTTAACCTGGGATGGTTTTAGAAGCCTGGACCACAGACTCCAAGGGAAGATATTACTGGGAAAGGCCAAAGCAACCTATTAGACCCATTAAACACTAACATAGATGAATACTCAGATTTAAACCTTTATTGTTTCACAAAGGGTTAAAAAGGGAACGTCCACAGTTTAGACTGCAGCAGATTTTATTAAAGCAGTTTGACAGGAGCAAAGCAAAAAATACAAAGAATAAGTGTTTAACATATTAATACATATAACATAATAATAAAAGAAGAGCCAAATAATGATAAAAATAATGAAAAAGTTGTCCAGAGCAGCAGGATGTCTGAGGTCTGCAGAAACACAAAAACACAGCAGCTAAAAATAGTTGTTGAAAGAAAATGAGGTGGGAGCTGCTGATTCCTGAGCTTTGATACTGGATTAGCTTCAGTAGTTATTCCCATCACTGCTGTAGGAGTTACATTTAGTCACAGCTGATTGTCTTCTTTGACCAGTCAGAATGACTCCTGTTGTAAAAACAAGCAGACAAAGAACCAATGAGAGTGAAGAACAGGATAAAGAGCTCGTGTGATGGAGGCAAAGCAATAATCAGCAGACTGTAGCAGTTTATATCTGGATGAAAGTAGAAGGAGCTCAGCGGAGCTCAGTCCCATATCTTCGGTTAGAAACAACATCAGTGATTTACTGCTGCTCGAGATGATTCCAGCAGCTCTCATTACAGCAGCTGATGAGAGAAACAGCTGATGGCTCACAGCTCGTGCACTGTTGGATCTCCAGATGTTCACGTGGCTGAAGTCTGTGAAGAAACTGTGGTCCACGTAGTTCACATGGCCTCAGATTGGACCAAGCTCCCTGGATTACTGCAGCATCCTCAGCTGGTACATGGACGTCTCTGTTCCTCAGTCTTGGAGCCCCTGCAGGTCCGTCCACACCACCAGGGTCTTCTCACTCACCTTTCCTTTGTCCTCGTCCTTCATCGGCTGTGCTGTGTCTTTGTTCCTGCGGTGTTGTTCCCAAGATGCAGTGCTGATGTTCCCTCCTTGAATGCACAACAAGTACGGTGCTGGTCTTTCTCTGGTGGAGCAGATACAGATTGAAGTCTTTCAGGCTTTAGTGCAGACTTCCCTGACAGAGGCTGCATGGTCTGCACAGGAGGCTTCTACACTGTGTGGAGGTGACTCCTGGACTTGAAGACAGGCTGCAGGTACATGTGTGATGAAGAGGACCTGCAGCAGTGTGATGGAGCTGCAGGTCTTAAGGAAGTCCTGCTGTCCTGTCCCACCCTCATCTGTACTTCCTCTGTCTTCTCTGGACTTGTCCTCCTGTTTCAGAAACAGCAATGCTTCATGCCGAGGGTGGACGGGAGCGTTGGCTCTGATTCTTTTACCGTCCACCACAAGGAGACACTGATGCTGACCTCCTGATTCATCTGCATGTGTTCTGCTTCACACTGCTCACCTCCACCAAAGACTTCACAAACATCTTCTTTCTTTGAGTCCAGTTTTTCCCACAAACACTTCCAAATCTCCTCCTCTGAGATTCTGCAGCTTCTTGCAGTGTGACTCGGCTGACTTCTAACAGACCACAGACTGGCACAGCATCCACATGTGTCTCCTTTCAAACAGGCTCTTGATGTTTCCTCCCACAGCATTCTGGCCATTCAGTCTCCTTTGTTCTCCAGCTCTGTAGCTCCAGCTGATGAAGCTTCAGTTTTCCATGTTGGTAACAGTAAACTACATCCTCTGCTGTCAGCTGGGTAACTAAACAGAGCTGCAGCACGTCTCTGCGGTGGTGCTACATCCAGCCTGCAGACGGCCGTCTACATGTTGTAGTGGTTTACAGTCACCAGGGGGCGCTGTCCCAGCCATGCGGGCAGTGGGCTGCTCTGCTTGTGCTGTTGTTGGTGAAGCTGAAGTGAAAGCGAGAGTTAAAACACTGAACAGTGTCCACTGAGCTTCTCATGCTATTCTCATGCTCAAAGAAGTTTAACAGGAAGGACGACTCGTCCATCAGGCGTCCAGCTGTCCATGACCGTGTCCACAGCAGAGTGTGACCGAGGCTTCATGCTAACACGCACACATGAAGCTAATACCACCACGAGCAGCTGCTCAGTGGATTTGGAGGAGAAATGTCTGCAGCTTGTCACAGGCAGTATGCAGAATGTGGATCTCCACAAAGACTGTGGAGAGCTCATCCCACACTCTAAATCCACACTTGTCTGCACAAAACTTCTCACACGTTCCCGTCACAAGTGTCTTCTAAGTGAAGCTACCAGGTTCAGGTCCAGCTTGTTTATCTGGAGCTGCAGTAGATGATCCATCCTCACAAAGCAACACAGACAGCAGATATGCAAACATACAACACAACCAAAGGATTCTCTCTGCATGTCTGTGGCTGATTCTGCTGGAACGAAGCTGTTTGAAACCTTGTTGTTCTGCACTTTGGGACCAGAAGAGGAAACTGAAGCTCTGTGCAGAGGGTTCAATGGAAGCAGCCAAGCGCTGTAAGTGTCTGCTGTACAGGGATGCTGGTTCAGCTGTGGCTCAATAAAAGCAGCAGGAAATCAAAGCTTGATGCTTTCATCAGTGTGGAAATAAGAAAGTTTCCTGTGACAGACGCTGGAGCTCTCTCAGCTTCACAGTTTCAGCTTCAAACTTCTTCCAACATGTTTCTAACACGGCCACATTCCACCTTAATGGAGCTGATATCTTGTGCATCAGCACATTTTCTAAAGGCAGCGATCACATCTTTAGTTTTGGATGTTTAACTGCAGATTGTTTATGTGTTTATAGCACATTAATTACAACAGCAGCATTGACCACAGTGCTGTACAAGAATCCAAAATAACTATTAAAATAACTCATAACATTAATAGCACACATCAAATATCAAATAACTCTCATACTGTATTAAAAGCCAGTGAATACAAATGTGTTTTAAGAGCAGATTTACAGAGACTGACAGCAGGAGCTGGGGCTGTTCGATAGAACGATGTATATATGATGACCATATGAAAACGTCTATCGTTTCATATCACGCTCTTTGTTTCCTGGTTATGTGTTTGTGTGTTTTCCAGATAAACCTTTCAAAATAAATCTGAAGATCCTGTTGAGAGTTTTCAAAATAAACACAATACATTACTGCGGTCGCTCGTTTATCGAGTTGCGTTCTAAAAATAAGTCTCAGAATGAAGTAGCAGCTTTATGTTTTACAATTATTATAGAAGTTTTAAGGCAGTTAAACCCTCACTGCACACTTTATACACTTTTCTCAGACAGGCATGAACATTTTCACACTTTTCTCTCTTGTTTAAACAAAGTTCAAACCTTCATAGAAAAATAAGTTCATTATTAAAGAATGAAAGCAAAGTGTTTCTGAAATGTGTCAAATCAGCCCTTGCCTGCATTAAACGAGCTTGGTTCTGTGTGAGGAGCACTCGTCCATGGCCTGGGCTCCTCGCTGTCAGGTAAAGTTTCATAAAGCTTTTGAGTTTTTATGCAGATAATGTTGGTGTCCAGCACGATGTTCTTTTTCCTGCAGTCACTGAGCCAAAAAGCCAAAGCTGACTCCATCCTTACAATGTTCTTGTTGTGGACAGTTACAACCTTTTTGCCTCCTTGTTGAAACTATGATGGTTAGCATCTTCCTCTGCCTTTGGCTGCTACCACAGCTGCAAAACGTCTCGTCGTCATTGTTGTTTGTTGGGGACAAAACATACAAACATACAGTGCAGCACTGCAGAGTCACACTGCTGTAAATTTGAACACATTCTGTACTGTACAGGAGACACGGCACGAGATTGGCTGACAATGGTCTACAGCCAATCAGGATGCAGAACACAACGCGCTGTAAAAAACAAAAGCATGCAAAATTGCACAAAAAAGATCAGCGAAACAGCGAGGACGCCAAAGGTGAACTGTGTTACAGCGAGGGACCAGCGTATATATGGTTGTTGGGACGACAAATGTCTTTGAGCTTGTGTCAGAAGACGAGCTGCAGCTTTCTGGACCAGCTGCAGTCTTGCCAGGCAGGTCCCACTAACTCCAACATATAAGGAGTTCCCTTTCAGTCGATTCACTCGGTACAACACATAAGTATGGGATATCACGCCCTCGTGTGTCCTGGCTGAAGAAACCTTTATTCATGCCTTTAAGGCAGATGACGTGTGATGACACGCGCACGGCCCCGCCTGCACATATAGCCACTGTCATCACAGTGGCTATATGTGTTGTTTCGCAAGGTGGTGTCCACAGATGCTTCCCTAAGAGGGTGGGGAGTGCTGTGCGAGTGTGCATCAGTGAGAGGGATCTGGTCCGTAGCCCAGCTCAGCTGCACATCAACCACTTAGAGCTGTTAGCAGTGTTCTTGGCTCTAAAGTATTTCCATCTGAACCTGGGGCCAGACCTTCTCTCCAGGGGGGGGTCCTCTGGTGAGAGAATGGAGGTCACACCCTTTAATAGTGGCTCAGATTTGGGACCTATTTGGCAAGGCGCAAATAGATCTTTTTGCTTCTAGGGTAAATACTCACTGCCCCCTGTTCTTCTCCATAATCGACCACGATGCACCCTTGGGCTTGGACGCGCTAGCGCACCAATGGCCAGACGTGCTCCTGTATGCATTTCCCCCAGTGGAAATGATATCTCCAGTTCTAGAGAGAGTGCGTCACATTCCCTCTCTCTGATTCTAGTGGCCCCTTGGTGGCCCACAAGGTCGTGGTATGCAGAGATAATCAGCCTGCTAGCAGCGAGTCCTTGGCAGCTCCCTCTCCGCAGGGATCTCCTCTCTCAGGCGTGAGGAGAAGTGTTTCATCCGTGCCCAGATCTGTGGCGCCTTCATGCTTACCTGATGAGAGGTTAAACTTGATTGCTAAGGGTTTGCCACCTAGTGTGATAGCGACAATTCAGAGCGCTAGGGCCTCATCTACTAGAGGCTTGTACGCTTACAAATGGCGAGCCTTTGAGCAATGGTGCCAGCACCGCCACACTCTCCCATTTCAGTACTCTATTGTGGATGTTTTGACATTCCTGCAGGAGCTGCTGGATAAGGGCCTTTCATTTTCGACAATTAAGGTTTATTTAGCAGCTACATCTGCTTGTCATATTGGCTTTGACGGGGTGACACCAGGTGCACATCCCCTCGCCATACGTTTTCTGAAAGGAGTTTGCCGGCTAAGGCCCGTACTTAAGTCCAGTGTCCCTGCTTGGGACTTGTCTTTGGTGCTGGAGGCCTTTTGTAGCCCCCCGTTTGAACCCATTGAGTCTGTGGATATGAAATTTCTTTCATATAAGACTGCATTACTTCTCGCTTTGGCTTCGGCAAAGCGAGTGGGTGACCTTCATGCGCTCTCTGTGCATCCCTCCTGCACACAGTTCTCTCCTGATGGCCACAAGGTCGTATTGCGTCCAAATGCTGCCTATTTTCCCAAGATCATGCCTGCATCTTATAGCTCAATGGAGTTTGAGTTGCTGAGCTTTTGCTCCCCTCCTTTTGCATCTGAGGAGCAGAGGAGGATGCATTCTCTTTGTCCAGTGCGTGTGCTACCCACCTACATTGAGCGCACTCAGAATGTGCGTTTATGTGACCAGCTGTTTGTCTGCTTCGCTAATCCAAATAGAGATAGAGCTCTGTCCAAGCAGAGGCTGTCCCACTGGATTATAGAAGCTATCTCACTGGCATACGGCACCAGAGGTCTTGCTTTGCCCCACGGGGTGAGAGCTCATTCCACCAGGGGGTTGGCAACCTCATGGGCTCTTTTAAAAGGGGTGCCTGTAGCTGATATTTGTGCGGCAGCTATTTGGGCATCACCGCACACTTTTGTGCGGTTCTATCGGTTGGACGTTACAGCCCCTTCGGTGGCTCATGCTGTCCTTTCTGCTGGGTCTACCACTCACTAAGGATGTGGTGGTCTGATTCCAGTTCGGTGGCTGCTCTGCGGGGCGTGTATATATGTCCCATACTTATGTGTTGTACCGAGTGAATCGACTGAAAGGGAACGAATAGTTATGTCTATAACTTCTGTTCCCTGAAGGAGAGGAACGAGGTACAACACAAGGTGGCCCCACTGAGCAGTTTAGCTCGGTGAAGAGCGGCTATCGAACTGAGGGATGACTGTGATGACAGCGGCTATATGTGCAGGCGGGGCCGTGCGCGTGTCATCACACGTCATCTGCCTTAAAGGCGTGAATAAAGGTTTCTTCAGCCAGGACACGCGAGGGCGTGATATCCCATACTTATGTGTTGTACCTTGTTCCTCTCCTTCAGGGAACAGAAGTTATAGACATAACTATTCGTTACAATAATCCAGCTGGGATGTCATGAAAACGTGGATCGCCCGTTCAAGGTTTTTAAAAGATATAAATGATCTCACCTTAGACAAAAGCCTCAGTTTGAAGAAAGACTGCTGTACAACTGAGCTCAGCTGTTTTTCAAAGGTCACATTGCCGTCAAATATAAGCCCCAAATGTAATAATGCGATTTAATAAAAGGCCTGAACCAGTCTAATAGAGCGCCCTTGATGCCGCCATGCTCCAATGGTGAGATCAAGATGCTGTGGTCAACAGTGTCAAAGGCAGCGGTCAGATCCAAAATCAGAGCGGAGTCTCCTGATCAGTGGCTGATGAAAGATCATTAAGAACTTTTCAAAGTGCAGTTTCAGTGCTGTGAAGAGCTTCAAAACCAGACTGAAACCTTTACAACAGATTGCAGCTGAACAAATATAATCTTTTACAAAATCTTCGACAGGAAGGGAAGCTTTGAAATAGGCCTGAAGTTTGAGCGGACAGAGGATCCAGATCAGGTTTTTTAGTACAGGCTGTACAACAGCATGTTTAAAACAGGCTGTACAACACCTGAACTAAGACTGCTGTTAAAAATCGCTAAGATGTCGGAACCAACAACCTTTAAAATCTTTTTAAATGTGTGTTGGAACAACATCATTTGGACAGGATGATGTCTTTATACCATCACATCGTTCCTCCACCTGGTCAAACCACACAGGCTCAAACTGATCAAAAACAGCTGAGCAGGTGAATATTTTAGAAAGGTCATGTGAAGGCAGGCCGATCATAGATCGAAGCTGTTTTATCTTATTGATAAAAACTGCAGGAACCTTTCACAAGTTTCTGAGGAACTATTAATATGAGAAGCTGGAGAAATAATTGAACAAAGAAGCTGAGGATTGTTGGAGCATTTCTCAATAATATTAGAAACAGCTTTTGACTTCTCTGCATTGACAGTGTCCTGATACCTGTACAGGCGGTCTCTCAGCATCAGAAACACACCTGCATCTTTTTCCCACTTACGTTCAGCCTTCCTGCTCTCTCGTCTGGCTGAATGAGCGGCCTCGTTTATCCACGGGCCCGATTGTGGTTTCATAGTTTTAAAAGGAGCAACCTCATCAAGGACAGTTTGGCATTTATCATAAAAATTAGATGTCATCTGCTCGGTACCATCGCCGAGGGGAGATCTTAAACTTCTTAAGAGCAATAGAAAATAGTTCTGTTGCAGATGGGTTAAATAGACGACAATGGGGTGTTGGAATAAGAGGAGTAAAATGGCAGTGAGATAAAAATATATCAAACACAACACTGAAAAAACAGCATCACATGTTTCCATGTTTAGGACCGGTACCCCTAAAGACAGCACAAGATCCAACATATGAGCCTGTTTCTGGGTTGGGCCCAACACAAACTGAGCACGACTGAAGGAGTCAAACTTAAAAAATCTCTGGCCAGAGGATTGGAGGGACAGCACGTGAATATTAAAATCTCTGACAATTAAAGTTTGATCACAGTTTGGCACGATAGCAGCTAAAAAGTCTTGAATAAAATCCTTGTGATGTTTTGGAGGTCTGTATACAGCTGCACCGAGTGTTGGCTGGGACGCCCCAAACAACCAACATCACAAGTTCAAAACTTGAATAAGAGTCAGTTAAGAGTTGTTTGCGTGATATGAGAGCATGAGGGTTGGAATGGATGTATCTGTGTGTGCCTGTTTGTCTGTGTCCATATGTCAGGTCGGGTATCAGACGCCACCTCTCTGGGGACATCTCAGGCGGCCTATCTCCCCACACCACTCCACCTGCCAGTGGCAGACGCCCTCAGACATCGGTGCATTGGTGGTTCTTTGTGTCTGGGGATGGGCGTCCAGGTACCCACCGGCTCACTCCTTGGTGGCTGCTTGTCGGGGCCTGGAGCCTGGGGCTCGCTCGGGCCCCTTCAGGGGTGGGGTGCCCTCGGCCTCTCGGCCTGGGGCTCGGTCACTCTGGCACAGCTGGCTGCCGGCGGAGCTCACGGGCACGTCACTGCAACCCCCCTGGCTTCTGCTCTGCGGCTGCTGAGTGACCCCTCATCTGGGGCTCTCCTCAACTCTTTCTGGGATAGTGGCGCGGCTGCCCCTCTGTTGGTCTTCCTTGGTCTCTTGTGTTCTGAGGGCCTCTGGATGTCTGGAGTCTTGATGTCCTCCATACCTGCTTCATGCCCTGGTGGACGGGGCTGTGGCCCCCCACACCCTCTAGCAGATCATTACATGAAGGAACCTTTTAAAAACAAGCGCGTCCATGCTCACAGGTGTACACACGGGTGCTCACACACACAAACTACACCCTTTTTGGCTCCTACCTCAAAGCACACTGTGCGCTGTCGATCTTACGTGCTGCACAATAATGTTTAATATTTAGTATTTACTGTTATATTCCCATATATCATCGTGATGTTGTTTATTATATTGCTCTTTTTTTTCTTCTGCTTGTTTTCTTTTTTCTTTCTCAACAGGTGATCCAGGTGATTGATATATGTATTTTTTGTCTGTTTGATTTGTTGGTCTTTGGTTTTTGCCCTTTATCCCCATCCCTCTTCCCTGCTGTTTTTCTTTCCCTCTTTCTTTCTCCCCTTTCTTTTCCCCAGTCAAATCTTTCCCGTGTTCAGCAAATGAAAATAAAATAAACAATAAAAGCAAAGGTGAATCAAATAGACCAATACGGCAACGCTGGGATGGTCCATTTGTTAAAGTAAATCCATCGGGCATCTTTCTTCGCCTTTAGACAATAATTGATGATGGCAAAAGAGCCAAACGGGACAGGCAAAAAAAAAAAAAAGAGTTGTTTGCATGCGAGCTTCTTCCTAAAAACAGCCTCCACTCCACCACCACGTCCTGTCATCTCACAGTCAGAAGGTAAAAGTTCAGTAAAACAGCTGGACTCACCGGCTCTCTGCCAGGTTTCCAAGCATTAGATCCAGTTCCTGATTAGTGAAGAAGTCCTTAAGAAGAAAAGTTTTGTTTGCTAGTGATCAAGTATTAACAAGACTGATTCTTAGTGGTATCGGTGGCTCATCGGCCGATGTGGGTGCCCGACCTATCGGCCGTAGGTTCTGAGGGTTTACTCCACCTGAGCGTAGACGGGGAGGACGCTGGGCGGGTTTATTGTAGTACACCCAACAACAGGTGTCAGACAGGTGTAAGCCATATCCAGAGAGCGCCAGTAGTTGATGCGGTCGAATCCAGTCGGGTTAGGCTGAGGTGTTTTTCCAAGTCTTATCCAGGTAGCTTTCATTCTCACCAATAAGCCACTGCATTTCCCACGGCATCTACGGCGCCCTCTCAGTTGAGGTGGGGCCGAAGCACAACGGAGACGAGCTGGAACTCCTGACAGGAACGGTGCAGAGAAGCTTCCCTGATATCCACGATTCCAATAAACAGGTTTTAAATGAGAAGATCTTAAAGCCAGCAGTGTTTGGTGATCATATACAAGCAGAGAGTTTGCATTTTTGAAGACAAATAAAAACTAAAACATGAGTACAAACAGAGTCGGACAGCAGGCCATACACACTGCTGCCATCTTGACTCTCCGTTAAGAAAAGACTGTCATGTGACTGTCATAAAAGTCTGTATCCCAGAGCAGGTGTGGGACTTCCTGCAATGGAGTAACACGTGTCTCTGAAGGTTCCTGCTGAGTTTCAAAAATAGTTTTTTCTCAACCTACAAAGTCTTCATTTGTGCTACAGCTGAAGTTAACAGTCTTATACTTTATATTATAACTTTATTTGAGAAGAAATGGCATCCAACCCTTGAAAATACAAGCACACAGGAGGAGCGGCGACTAGGCCCGGTGCGATCTCGGGCGAGAGTATCGATGATGGCCAAAGGGCAGCGTCCAGCTCTACGGCCGCTGAAGAGCAGACTCAACAGACGTGATGTGGATCCTACTGCTCTAAAATTGGAGCTTCTTCAATCCATTAAAGAGGACATTAGTACGCTGTTAAAAGAAGAACTCAGAAATGCATTGAAAGAAGATTTTGACAATATAAGGGCTGACGCCCAAGGACTGAGAAATGAGATCGCTAACAGCATGGCGGCGACGCACGTTGAAGTTGATGGAGTAAAGATTACAGTGAAAGAAGCTGAGGATGGGCTGTCAATGTGGAGCGATGATGTGACCACCCTGCAGTCTACAGTAGAGAGTATGAAGGAGGAGCTGTCTGACCTGAAGGATAAATGTGATGAAGGCAGGAAGCGGAGAGCTAACATCCACATCATAGGGATCCCAGAGGGCCTGGACTCGAGCTCCTCCACGGCCGTATCTGTGCTACTACATGAAGTGCTGGGTATGGATAAAGACGTTATTGTTGACCGCTCACACAGGAGCCCTATCCCGAGAAAGCCAGCTGGTAACCCGCACGCCGTCATAGCCGAGCGTCACTACTACCAGGATTGTGTGGAAATTCTATGCCGTGCGAGGGCCCAAGCCCTGCTTGAGTTTAACGGACAACCTATTGCAATATTAGGACTGGGCGATATGACCCAAAATTCATATCTCGATATTCTTTAGCTGGATGGCGATATACGATATATATATCGATATTTTTAAAGCCAGAAAGTAAGAACAAAAAGAGAGTTCTTAGTCAAAGCTGTGTCCCAAATCTCACGCAGGCACATTTATTAACATACAGCATAGATGTACATGAAACAATTACTCAGAAATAAATTATCAGCATTTATTAAATAATAATGCTCCATAAATAAAAGAAAACAATGTTGTTTTTGTGCATAACAAAAAGCTCACAATTGTGCAGTCAAAATCTAAACTAACAGACGCTGAGCATAATAACAAGCAGCTGCTCTGTTCCCAGGTTCTACTGCGTGACTGACAACCTGGAGTTTGAAATCCTCTTTGTAACCGTGTCTCTTACAGTTGCCATTTATGGTCCTTATACACACTCAATACAGTAATATTACTTTAAAGCAGAGTACGTACCACTCCGCGAGGCTCCTCGGTAGCTGTAATGCTCCAACAATCCATCAAGCGGTGCGGCCTCGTAGCTTAGCAAAGTCGTACCAAAACATTTTTTGAAATGTTTCTGAGCGCCGTGTAGCACATAAAATCGGTTCGAGGTCAGTAAGCACAACCAGAATTCATCCATAAAGCGCACTGTCAATTTTTGAGAAAATTACAGGATTTTAAGTGCAACTTATAGTGCAGAAAATATAGTTTATGGTTTTCCTTTGATCTTAGCAAATATCTACGCCTCTAATTGGGACGATCACAGATTTTTCACTAAAGTCTTTACACGGCTCCCCAATATGTCATCACACAATATCATCTTTGAGGGAGACCTAAACTGCTCATTATCTGCTATGGACCACAGTTCACACAAAAGTACGCTTAGTCCAAAGTCACCATGGGTCATTCAGAGCTTTCTTGATAATTATGGGCTAGCTGATGTATGGAGTTTTCATAATCCTGCTTCACGTCAATACTCTTTTTTTTCCTAATGTCCATAAAACATATATTTGTATAGAAAAACGTCTCCCTTTAGTTACAGAATGTGGTTATAAGACTCTGGTGATTTCTCCTCTTGTTTTTTCAATGTGTATTCCTGATGCCTGCTCCAACTATCAGCCATGGAGATTCAACTCAGTGTTGTTAGCAGATGAAGAGTTTGTCAGTTACAAAAGGTCTGAGAGGCCAAATAATTTCATTTTGTGCAAAACAGAATAAAATAGTGACCGAGCGCCTCTCTCAGTTAGCTGATGAAATTACTAAACTACATGCTGTGTACAGCCACTCTCCTGAGCCTGTATTATATACACAGCGGTTACAATGACAAACTGAATACAATCTCATATCTACAAAAGTCAAAGTTGCAGCTACGCTTATGAACATGGAGAAAAAACAGGCAAGTTATCAGCTCACCAGCTACGACTAAGAACAGACAACCAACTATCCTTGAGATCTACAATGATTTCAATAAGTTTTTTGATATTCCCTCCTTGGGAGAAGATGCGATCGCTAGTCTGGAGGAACCTGTCTCTAATGTTGAAATTGAAACGGCCATACGGAGCATGCAGTCTGGAAAATCTGCTGCCCCGACGGGTATCCATCTGATTTCTTCATAAAGTTTTCTGACCGACTGAATTCACTGTTAAAATCAACTTTTGAAGAATCCTTCCTCTCACAGTCGTTGCCTCCAACAATGCATCAAGCAGTGATGCGTTTAATTGTAAAACAGGAAAAAGACCATTTAGACTGTCGTTCATGTCGTTTAATATCTTTGTTCAACACAGACACCAAGATCCTGGCTCAAGTGTTGGCCCGTCGCTTACACAAGTATTTGTCCTCCATTATTTCACAGGACCAGATGGGCTTTATTAGGCACTCTTTTTTTAACATTAGAGCTCTATTAAATATAATTTATACCCATGTTAAAGGTGATACATTGGAAACCGTAGTTTGGCTTGACGCAGAAAAGGTGTTGGATCGGGTGAGATGGGATTTTTTTTTTTTATATGCTTAAAAAATGTGGCTTTAATTTTGTATCTTGGATAAAAGTATTGTATTACTCCCCTCTAGCAGCCGTCCGGACTAACAATAATCTGTCCCCCAGGACAGGGATGCCCTCTGTCTCCTTTTTGCCATTGAACCGCTAGCTGTTGCTCTGAGACAATGTGTTGGTGTTATAATAATATAATATATAATAATAATAATAATACATTTTATTTATAGGCACCTTTAAGAGCCTCAAGGTCACCTTAATGCATACGTAAGGAATTTGGGACAATTTCTGGATATAAAGTCAATTTTGGGAAGAGCGAGGCAAAGTCTATCTGTACGACAACTGGGGAGTTTTGTGTATTTTAGCACCTATTAAACCCAGCTATAACAAGTTTAAGTACTCGGGCATCTGGGTGACACAAAACCACAAAGACTTGTATAAAACGATCTTCCTTTATTGTTGAAGCTTAAAGAGGATTTTGGAAAATGTGCGTTTTATATTTATGGTGGGGATGCGGAACAAGGACCAAAGATGAATGTGATGCTGAATCAACAGAAGACTTGGACTCATTTGATTCCAGCTTTGATATCATTGATTTCAATATGTCCATTTCTTTCACACTTCACCTTTAAAAGTGAAGCCATGTGGTTCCTGGAAGGAAAAACACGACTTTTTCAAGTCTTTGTCCTGTTTTTATGAGAAATGTACGACTTTAATGTGAAACATTCAGAGTTTTTTCTCTTGTTGTGTTTGTTTGAAGCTGCTTCCTGTTGGCTTCAGCTGTTTGGAGTTTCCATTTTCTAAACTTCTACATTCTGAACCTTCTTCAGCTCTGAACAGATGATGAAACACTGAATGATTTCAAGCACTTTGTCTAATAAACTTACATCTTTCATTCTTTATACAGATTGAAGGACTGTGGTTTGTCAAAGATCAGCTGTAATTATCTGGCAGCAGCGCTGAAGTCCAACCCCTCCCATCTGAGAGAGCTGGACCTGAGTAACAACAACAAGCTGCAGGATCCAGGAGTGAAGCATCTGTGTGGTTTCCTGAAGAGTCCAGGATGTAAACTTGAAACTCTGAGGTCAGTCAGCATGCTTTGGTTGTGCTGAGATGAATATTATGTGAAAGTTGTGCTGACACTAAACTGCAGACATCAGGCTGATATTATACTGATCCACCCTGAGGATCTTCATAGTAAAGTCTGTTTTCTTCTTCTCTGGTTTAGTCCATTGACTGCAGCAGAACAATGATCACATTTCAAACAGTGATACTCAACGTATGGCCCGTGGCCCACACGTGGCCTGCCCACCTTTCCTAATTCAGAGAGAGGGACCCTGATTAACTGTGCAGCTTCTTCCTCACAGTTCTAAGTATCAGACACAACAATGAATAATCCACAGCTGACTCTCTTTAGCAGGTCAAAGGTCACGGCACACAGCAGACAGTCAGAAATATTCTAACTCTGATCATTTATCAGTTGTGACACTGTGAGACTTGATCAGAGGTATGATCATCACAGCAGAGGCCTTTGTGTCAAAGTCACTGAGGATCAAACAGAAACACATGAAGCAGATTTTCCTCTTCTGGCTTTTTATAGCAGATAACCTTCAAAATATTCTGCAGTCGATCAAAAACTGAAGCAAACCATGAATCAACATGTGAACATGACCTGATGCTGCTGAAGTGAAGCAAAGTTACAGAGGTTTGATTACAGACACAGCTGAGAGTTTGTAATCTGTCATCATTTTAAAAAGTTTCCATGGAACAGCAGAAATGAGGCTTTCCTGTCGGAGGCCGACAGCACTGAACACAACAGCAGACTGGTGGCTAATAAACAGTGAATGATGCAGAAACAGATGTTTGAAGCTGTTCTTGGAGTACACTGAGAGAGAGAGAGACCTGTGCAGGCAGGAACAGCCAAAGTCAGAGAGAATTCATGAGCATATTTATCAAACGTGAAGCAGAGTTTGGATCTTCTTTTGCTGCTGGTTCACTCAGTTTTGGTTGGAGACAGATGAAACCTGCAGCTTCAGGATCTGTGAGCTGTTCACTTTCAGCCCCGACGGCGTGTCCGTGTACGTGCCGTTGAGTGAACGATCCACGCTCTGTGTTTCCATCTTTGTGTGTTTAGCTGCTCTCATTTACTGTTTTAGCTGTTTGCTGCTTGTTGAAATAGTTTGTGAGCTTTAACCTGAGATTCTGGCAAAATACATTTATATTAAACATTGATTCAGGATTGAATGAATCAACATCATTTTATTCAAATTAAAACCATTTAAATGGGAAAATCTATTTTTTTACACCCGCCTCTAATGCTGGGTAATGTCAGCTGGTCCATGTGCAGCTGGCTGTGAGGCTCAGGGAGCGTCTACAAAGTGCAACACTGAAAGAACATCATCCATAAATATTGAGTAATAACTGGACTCTCATACAGCGAGACTCAAATGCCTTTAAACATCAGCTTATTCTGCTGATCCAAGTCCAACACTGAGTTTGTAAAAACATGTTTGTCAATCATTTTGTTTGGTTTCTGAGGAAAATGATTCAATAACTTGCTGCTAATACACAACATTTCATCATATTTCCTCATAACCCTCTTTTGTCTGACCATTTGATCCCATTTGAATTTGCAATAAAGGATCCACAGAGTTTGGTGACAATAATGACAGTAGATGTTTGTGTGAAAGTGCTGGAAGCAAATGAGTGTGTGATGTTCTTTCAGTGTTGCACTTTGTAGATGCTCCCTGAGCACTGGTCTCACAGCCAGCTGCACATAGAGACCAGTGTTGTTAGTCCAGGTCAGAAGATGACTTGTTGGAATGAAAATGAGCTTGTAGTTTGTCTGCTTTAATAATGTGACTGGAAAAAGCTGTTGGACTTCAAATATGTCCATTTCTTTCACACTTCACCTTTAAAAGTGAAGCCATGTAGTTCCTGGAAGGAAAAACACGACTTTTTCCAGTCTTTGTCCTGTTTTTATGAGAAATGTACGACTTTAATGTGAAACATTCAGAGTTTTTTCTCTTGTTGTGTTTGTTTGAAGCTGCTTCCTGTTGGCTTCAGCTGTTTGGAGTTTCCATTTTCTAAACTTCTACATTCTGAACCTTCTTCAGCTCTGAACAGATGATGAAACACTGAATGATTTCAAGCACTTTGTCTAATAAACTTACATCTTTCATTCTTTATACAGATTGAAGGACTGTGGTTTGTCAAAGATCAGCTGTAATTATCTGGCAGCAGCGCTGAAGTCCAACCCCTCCCATCTGAGAGAGCTGGACCTGAGTAACAACAACAAGCTGCAGGATCCAGGAGTGAAGCATCTGTGTGGTTTCCTGAAGAGTCCAGGATGTAAACTTGAAACTCTGAGGTCAGTCAGCATGCTTTGGTTGTGCTGAAATGAATATTATGTGAAAGTTGTGCTGACACTAAACTGCAGACATCAGGCTGATATTATACTGATCCACACTGAGGATCTTCATGGTAAAGTCTGTTTTCTTCTTCTCTGGTTTAGTCCATTGACTGCAGCAGAACAATGATCACATTTCAAACAGTGATACTCAACGTATGGCCCGTGGCCCACACGTGGCCTGCCCACCTTTCCTAATTCAGAGAGAGGGACCCTGATTAACTGTGCAGCTTCTTCCTCACAGTTCTAAGTATCAGACACAACAATGAATAATCCACAGCTGACTCTCTTTAGCAGGTCAAAGGTCACGGCACACAGCAGACAGTCAGAAATATTCTAACTCTGATCATTTATCAGTTGTGACACTGTGAGACTTGATCAGAGGTATGATCATCACAGCAGAGGCCTTTGTGTCAAAGTCACTGAGGATCAAACAGAAACACATGAAGCAGATTTTCCTCTTCTGGCTTTTTATAGCAGATAACCTTCAAAATATTCTGCAGTCGATCAAAAACTGAAGCAAACCATGAATCAACATGTGAACATGACCTGATGCTGCTGAAGTGAAGCAAAGTTACAGAGGTTTGATTACAGACACAGCTGAGAGTTTGTAATCTGTCATCATTTTAAAAAGTTTCCATGGAACAGCAGAAATGAGGCTTTCCTGTCAGAGGCCGACAGCACTGAACACAACAGCAGACTGGTGGCTAATAAACAGTGAATGATGCAGAAACAGATGTTTGAAGCTGTTCTTGGAGTACACTGAGAGAGAGAGAGACCTGTGCAGGCAGGAACAGCCAAAGTCAGAGAGAATTCATGAGCATATTTATCAAACGTGAAGCAGAGTTTGGATCTTCTTTTGCTGCTGGTTCACTCAGTTTTGGTTGGAGACAGATGAAACCTGCAGCTTCAGGATCTGTGAGCTGTCCACTTTCAGCCCCGACGGCGTGTCCGTGTACGTGCCGTCGAGTGAACGATCCACGCTCTGTGTTTCCATCTTTGTGTGTTTAGCTGCTCTCATTTACTGTTTTAGCTGTTTGCTGCTTGTTGAAATAGTTTGTGAGCTTTAACCTGAGATTCTGGCAAAATACATTTATATTAAACATCGATTCAGGATTGAATGAATCAACATCGTTTTATTCAAATTAAAACCATTTAAATGGGAAAATCTATTTTTTTACACCCGCCTCTAATGCTGGGTAATGTCAGCTGGTCCATGTGCAGCTGGCTGTGAGGCTCAGGGAGCGTCTACAAAGTGCAACACTGAAAAAACATCATCCATAAATATTGAGTAATAACTGGACTCTCATACAGCGAGACTCAAATGCCTTTAAACATCAGCTTATTCTGCTGATCCAAGTCCAATAGTGAGTTTGTAAAAACATGTTTGTCAATCATTTTGTTTGGTTTCTGAGAAAAATGATTCAATAACTTGCTGCTAATACACAACATTTCATCATATTTCCTCATAACCCTCTTTTGTCTGACCATTTGATCCCATTTGAATTTGCAATAAAGGATCCACAGAGTTTGGTGACAATAATGACAGTAGATGTTTGTGTGAAAGTGCTGGAAGCAAATGAGTGTGTGATGTTCTTTCAGTGTTGCACTTTGTAGACGCTCCCTGAGCACTGGTCTCACAGCCAGCTGCACATAGAGACCAGTGTTGTTAGTCCAGGTCAGAAGATGACTTGTTGGAATGAAAATGAGCTTGTAGTTTGTCTGCTTTAATAACGTGACTGGAAAAAGGTGTTGGACTTCAAATATGTCCATTTCTTTCACACTTCACCTTTAAAAGTGAAGCCATGTGGTTCCTGGAAGGAAAAACACGACTTTTTCCAGTCTTTGTCCTGTTTTTATGAGAAATGTACGACTTTAATGTGAAACATTCAGAGTTTTTTCTCTTGTTGTGTTTGTTTGAAGCTGCTTCCTGTTGGCTTCAGCTGTTTGGAGTTTCCATTTTCTAAACTTCTACATTCTGAACCTTCTTCAGCTCTGAACAGATGATGAAACACTGAATGATTTCAAGAACTTTGTCTAATAAACTTACATCTTTCATTCTTTATACAGATTGGAGAGATGTGATTTGTCAGAGATCAGCTGTAATTATCTGGAAGCAGTGCTGAAGCTCAACCCTTCGTATCCCAGAGAGCTGGACCTGAGCTCCAACAAGCTGCAGGATTCAGGAGTGAAGCAGCTATGTGTTCTTCTGGGGAAACCACAACATCGAATTGAAACTCTGAGGTCAGTCTCGCCACGTTTTAGTTGTGCTGACACTGTCGATCTGTGGAACTAAAACCTTTATACAGGAAGTCTGGTTCAGCTCTTTGTAGACCTTCTAATCTCTTATCTTACTCAGTAGATGATGCAGAGGTGTGAAGCCGATGTGGGTGAGGACACTCGCCCAGCTCTAACTACCTTGTCCTGATACAAACAAACCTGAGTAACCTTGCAGGTCAGATCTCATCAGTCACACCTTTTATGGCAGCTCTCCTCTAGATTGTAGTTCTTGTTAACCTGGGATGGTTTTAGAAGCCTGGACCACAGACTCCAAGGGAAGATATTACTGGGAAAGGCCAAAGCAACCTATTAGACCCATTAAACACTAACATAGATGAATACTCAGATTTAAACCTTTATTGTTTCACAAAGGGTTAAAAAGGGAACGTCCACAGTTTAGACTGCAGCAGATTTTATTAAAGCAGTTTGACAGGAGCAAAGCAGAAATACAAAGAATAAGTGTTTAAAATATTAATACATATAACATAATGATAAAAATAATGAAAAAGTTGTCCAGAGCAGCAGGATGTCTGAGGTCTGCAGAAACACAAAAACACAGCAGCTAAAAATAGTTGTTGAAAGAAAACGAGGTGGGAGCTGCTGATTCCTGAGCTTTGATACTGGATTAGCTTCAGTAGTTATTCCCATCACTGCTGTAGGAGTTACATTTAGTCACAGCTGATTGTCTTCTTTGACCAGTCAGAATGACTCCTGTTGTAAAAACAAGCAGACAAAGAACCAATGAGAGTGAAGAACAGGATAAAGAGCTCGTGTGATGGAGGCAAAGCAATAATCAGCAGACTGTAGCAGTTTATATCTGGATGAAAGTAAAAGGAGCTCAGCGGAGCTCAGTCCCATATCTTCGGTTAGAAAACACATCAGTGATTTACTGCTGCTCGAGATGATTCCAGCAGCTCTCATTACAGCAGCTGATGAGAGAAACAGCTGATGGCTCACAGCTCGTGCACTGTTGGATCTCCAGATGTTCACGTGGCTGAAGTCTGTGAAGAAACTGTGGTCCACGTAGTTCACATGGCCTCAGATTGGACCAAGCTCCCTGGATCACTGCAGCATCCTCAGCTGGTACATGGACGTCTCTGTTCCTCAGTCTTGGAGCCCCTGCAGGTCCGTCCACACCACCAGGGTCTTCTCACTCACCTTTCCTTTGTCCTCGTCCTTCATATCGGCCGTGCTGTGTCTTTGTTCCTGCCGTGTTGTTCCCACGATGCAGTGCTGATGTTCCCTCCTTGAATGCACAACAAGTACGGTGCTGGTCTTTCTCTGGTGGAGCAGAGACAGATTGAAGTCTTTCAGGCTTTAGTGCAGACTTCCCTGACAGAGGCTGCATGGTCTGCACAGGAGGCTTCTACACTGTGTAGAGGTGACTCCTGGACTTGAAGACAGGCTGCAGGTACATGTGTGATGAAGAGGACCTGCAGCAGTGTGATGGAGCTGCAGGTCTTAAGGAAGTCCTGCTGTCCTGTCCCACCCTCATCTGTACTTCCTCTGTCTTCTCTGGACTTGTCCTCCTTTTTCAGAAACAGCAATGCTTCATGCCGAGGGTGGACGGGAGCGTTGGCTCTGATTCTTTTACCGTCCACCACAAGGAGACACTGATGCTGACCTCCTGATTCATCTGCATGTGTTCTGCTTCACACTGCTCACCTCCACCAAAGACTTCACAAACATCTTCTTTCTTTGAGTCCAGTTTGTCCCACAAACACTTCCAAATCTCCTCCTCTGAGATTCTGCAGCTTCTTGCAGTGTGATTCGGCTGACTTCTGACAGACCACAGACTGGCACAGCATCCACATGTGTCTCCTTTCAAACACGCTCTTGATGTTTCCTCCCACATCATTCTGGCCATTCAGTCTCCTTTGTTCTTCAGCTCTGTAGCTCCAGCTGATGAAGCTTCAGTTTTCCATGTTGGTAACAGTAAACTACATCCTCTGCTGTCAGCTGGGTAACTAAACAGAGCTGCAGCACGTCTCTGCGGTGGTGCTACATCCAGCCTGCAGACGGCCATCTACATGTTGTAGTGGTTTACAGTCACCAGGGGGCGCTGTCCCAGCCATGCGGGCAGTGGGCTGCTCTGCTTGTGCTGTTGTTGGTGAAGCTGAAGTGAAAGCGAGAGTTAAAACACTGAACAGTGTCCACTGAGCTTCTCAAGCTATTCTCATGCTCAAAGAAGTTTAAAAGGAAGGACGACTCGTCCATCAGGCGTCCAGCTGTCCGTGACCGTGTCCACAGCAGAGTGTGACTGAGGCTTCATGCTAACACGCACACATGAAGCTAATACCACCACGAGCAGCTGCTCAGTGGATTTGGAGGAGAAATGTCTGCAGCTTCTCACAGGCAGTATGCAGAATGTGGATCTCCACAAAGACTGTGGAGAGCTCGTCCCACACTCTAAATCCACACTTGTCTGCACAAAACTTCTCACACGTTCCCGTCACAAGTGTCTTCTAAGTGAAGCTACCAGGTTCAGGTCCAGCTTGTTTATCTGGAGCTGCAGTAGATGATCCATCCTCACAAAGCAACACAGACAGCAGATATGCAAACATACAACACAACCAAAGGATTCTCTCTGCATGTCTGTGGCCGATGCTGCTGGAACGAAGCTGTTTGAAACCTTGTTGTTCTGCACTTTGGGACCAGAAGAGGAAACTGAAGCTCTGTGCAGAGGGTTCAATGGAAGCAGCCAAGCGCTGTAAGTGTCTGCTGTACAGGGATGCTGGTTCAGCTGTGGCTCAGTTTCACAGTGTGACTCAATAAAAGCAGCAGGAAATCGAAAGCTTGATGCTTTCATCAGTGTGGAAATAAGAAAGTTTCCTGTGACAGATGCTGGAGCTCTCTCAGCTTCACAGTTTCAGCTTCAAACTTCTTCCAACATGTTTCTAACACGGCCACATTCCACCTTAATGGAGCTGATATCTTGTGCATCAGCACATTTTCTAAAGGCAGCGATCACATCTTTAGTTTTGGATGTTTAACTGCAGATTGTTTGTGTTTATAGCACATTAATTACAACAGCAGCACTGACCACAGTGCTGTACAAGAATCCAAAATAACTATTAAAATAACTCATAACATTAATAGCACACATCAAATATCAAATAACTCTCATACTGTATTAAAAGCCAGTGAATACAAATGTGTTTTAAGAGCAGATTTACAGAGACTGACAGCAGGAGCTGGGGCTGTTCGATAGAACGATGTATATATGATGACCATATGAAAACGTCTATCGTTTCATATCACGCTCTTTGTTTCCTGGTTATGTGTTTGTGTGTTTTCCAGATAAACCTTTCAAAATAAATCTGAAGATCCTGTTGAGAGTTTTCAAAATAAACACAATACATTACTGCGGTCGCTCGTTTATCGAGTTGCGTTCTAAAAACAAGTCTCAGAATGAAGTAGCAGCTTTATGTTTTACAATTATTATAGAAGTTTTAAGGCAGTTAAACCCTCACTGCACACTTTATACACTTTTCTCAGACAGGCATGAACATTTTCACACTTTTCTCTCTTGTTTAAACAAAGTTCAAACCTTCATAGAAAAATAAGTTCATTATTAAAGAATGAAAGCAAAGTGTTTCTGAAATGTGTCAAATCAGCCTTTGCTGGCATTAAACGAGCTTGGTTCTGTGTGAGGAGCACTCGTCCATGGCCTGGGCTCCTTGCTGTCAGGTAAAGTTTCATAAAGCTTTTGAGTTTTTATGCAGATAATGTTGGTGTCCAGCACGATGTTCTTTTTCCTGCGGTCACTGAGCCAAAAAGCCAAAGCTGACTCCATCCTTACAATGTTCTTGTTGTGGACAGTTACAACCTTTTTGCCTCCTTGTTGAAACTATGATGGTTAGCATCTTCCTCTGCCTTTGGCTGCTACCACAGCTGCAAAACGTCTCGTCGTCATTGTTGTTTGTTGGGGACAAAACGTACAAACATACAGTGCAGCACTGCAGAGTCACACTGCTGTAAATTTGAACACATTCTGTACTGTACAGGAGACACGGCACGAGATTGGCTGACAATGGTCTACAGCCAATCAGGACGCAGAACACAACGCGCTGTAAAAAACAAAAGCATGCAAAATTGCACAAAAAAGATCAGCGAAACAGCGAGGACGCCAAAGGTGAACTGTGTTACAGCGAGGGACCAGCGTATATATGGTTGTTGGGACGACAAATGTCTTTGAGCTTGTGTCAGAAAACGAGCTGCAGCTTTCTGGACCAGCTGCAGTCTTGCCAGGCAGGTCCCACTAACTCCAACATATAAGGAGTTACAATAATCCAGCTGGGATGTCATGAAAACGTGGATCGCCCGTTCAAGGTTTTTAAAAGATATAAATGATCTCACCTTAGACAAAAGCCTCAGTTTGAAGAAAGACTGCTGTACAACTGAGCTCAGCTGTTTTTCAAAGGTCACATTGCCGTCAAATATAAGCCCCAAATGTAATAATGCGATTTAATAAAAGGCCTGAACCAGTCTAATAGAGCGCCCTTGATGCCGCCATGCTCCAATGGTGACATCAAGATGCTGTGGTCAACAGTGTCAAAGGCAGCGGTCAGATCCAAAAGCACAGCTGAGTCTCCTGATCAGTGGCTGATAAAAGATCATTAAGAACTTTTAAAAGTGCAGTTTCAGTGCTGTGACGAGCTTTAAAACCAGACTGAAACCTTTACAACAGATTGCAGCTGAACAAATATAATCTTTTACAAAATCTTCGACAGGAAGGGAAGCTTTGAAATAGACCTGAAGTTTGAGCGGACAGAGGATCCAGATCAGGTTTTTTAAAACAGGCTGTACAACACCTGAACTAAGACTGCTGTTGAAAATTGCTAAGATGTCGGAACCAACAATCTGTCATGGCTGTGTGCAGGCAGGCAGGGAGGAAGGACCCAAAATGCAAGACTCGGAGGCAGACGTAAACTCAAAGCACAAAGCTGAACGCACAGACATAAGGCACAGACCTACAAAATAAAACAGGAAGTACACGACAGACGGAGAGATCCAGACCAGACACAGAACTAAACATATGCAGACTCATGAGCAGACAAAATAACACCATGGACAGACAGAAGGAACACAGAGAACAGGGAGCATGGAATAAACACTGGGAGTCCAAATAACAAAACCTAAAAACAAGAACTCAGGAAGTACTGCCAGACTAGAAAGCTGAAATACTAGGACAGGAACCAAAACAGACAGTCATACTTCGTAATAAAATCAAAAGAAAAGGTACAAAACCAAAAGCACTGGGTCACCGACCCAGGACTGTGACACAACCTTTAAAATCTTTTTTAAACATGTGTTGGAACAACATCATTTGGACAAGATGATGTCTTTATACCATCACATCGTTTCTCCACCTGATCAAACCACACAGGCTCAAACTGATCAAAAACAATTGAGCAGGTGAATATTTTAGAAAGGTCACGTGAAGGCAGGCCGATCATAGATCGAAGCTGTTTTAAAAACTGCAGGAACCTTTCACAAGTTTCTGAGGAACTATTAATATGAGAAGCTGGAGAAATAATTGAACAAAGAAGCTGAGGATTGTTGGAGCATTTCTCAATAATATTAGAAACAGCTTTTGACTTCTCTGCATTGACAGTGTCCTGATACCTGTACAGACGGTCTCTCAGCATCAGAAACACACCTGCATCTTTTTCCCACTTACGTTCAGCCTTCCTGCTCTCTCGTCTGGCTGAACGAGCGGCCTCGTTTATCCACGGGTCCGATTGTAGTTTCATAGTTTTAAAAGGAGCAACCTCATCAAGGACAGTTTGGCATTTATCATAAAAATTAGATGTCATCTGCTCGGTACCATCGCCGAGGGGAGATCTTAAACTTCTTAAAAGCAATAGAAAATAGTTCTGTTGCAGATGGGTTAAATAGACGACAATGGGGTGTTGGAATAAGAGGAGTAAAATGGCAGTGAGATAAAAATATATCAAACACAACACTGAAAAAACAGCATCACATGTTTCCATGTTTAGGACCGGTACCCCTAAAGACAGCACAAGATCCAACATATGAGCCTGTTTCTGGGTTGGGCCCAACACAAACTGAGCACGACTGAAGGAGTCAAACTTAAAAAATCTCTGGCCAGAGGATTGGAGGGACAGCACGTGAATATTAAAATCTCTGACAATTAAAGTTTGATCACAGTTTGGCACGATAGCAGCTAAAAAGTCTTGAATACGGGCACGTCACTGCAACCCCCCTGGCTTCTGCTCCGCGGCTGCTGAGTGACCCCTCATCTGGGACTCTCCTCAGCTCTTTCTGGGATAGTGGCGCGGCTGCCCCTCTGTTGGTCTTCCTTGGTCTCTTGTGTTCTGAGGGCCTCTGGATGTCTGGAGTCTTGATGTCCTCCATACCTGCTTCATGCCCTGGTGGACGGGGCTGTGGCCCCCCCACACCCTCTAGCAGATCATTACATGAAGGAACCTTTTAAATACAAGCGCGTTCATGCTCACAGGTGTACACACGGGTGCTCACACACACAAACTACACCCTTTTTGGCTCCTACCTCAAAGCACACTGTGCGCTGTCAATCTTACGTGCTGCACAATAATGTTTAATATTTAGTATTTACTGTTATATTCCCATAGATCATCGTAATGTTGTTTATTATATTGCTCTTTTTTTTCTTCTGCTTGTTTTCTTTTTTCTTTCTCAACAGGTGATCCAGGTGATTGATATATGTATTTTTTGTCTGTTTGATTTGTTGGTTTTTGTTTTTTGCCCTTTATCCCCGTCCCTCTTTCCTGCTGTTTTTCTTTCCCTCTTTCTTTCTCCCCTTTCTTTTCCCCAGTCAAATCTGTCCCGTGTTCAGCAAATGAAAATAAAATAAACAATAAAAGCAAAGGTGAATCAAATAGACCAATACGGCAAGGCTGGGATGGTCCATTTGTTAAAGTAAATCCATCGGGCATCTTTCTTCGTCTTTAGACAATAATTGATGATGGCAAAAGAGCCAAACGGGACAGGCAAAAAAAAAGAAAAAAAAAAAGAGTTGTTTGCATGCGAGCTTCTTCCTAAAAACAGCCTCCACTCCACCACCACGTCCTGTCATCTCACAGTCAGAAGGTAAAAGTTCAGTAAAACAGCTGGACTCACCGGTTCTCTGCCAGGTTTCCAAGCATTAGATCCAGTTCCTGATTAGTGAAGAAGTCCTTAAGAAGAAAAGTTTTGTTTGCTAGTGATCAAGTATTAACAAGACTGATTCTTAGTGGTATCGGTGGCTCATCGGCCGATGTGGGTTCCCGACCTATCGGCCGTAGGTTCTGAGGGTTTACTCCACCTGAGCGTAGACGGGGAGGACGCTGGGCGGGTTTATTGTAGTACGCCCAACAACAGATGTCAGACAGGCGTAAGCCATATCCAGAGAGCGCCAGTAGTTGATGCGGTCGAATCCAGTCGGGTTAGGCTGAGGTGTTTTTCCAAGTCGTATACAGGTAGCTTTCATTCTCACCAATAAGCCACTGCATTTCCCACGGCGTCTACGGTGCCCTGTCAGTTGAGGTGGGGCCGAAGCACAACGGAGACAAGCTGGAACTCCTGACAGGAACGGTGCAGAGAAGCTTCCCTGATATCCACGATTCCAATAAACAGGTTTTAAATGAGAAGATCTTAAAGCCAGCAGTGTTTGGTGATCATATACAAGCAGAGAGTTTGCATTTTTGAAGACAAATAAAAACTAAAACTTAATTCCAAACAGAGTCGGACAGCAGGCCGTACACACTGCTGCCATCTTGACTCTCCGTTAAGAAAAGACTGTCATGTGACTGTCATAAAAGTCTGTATCCCAGAGCAGGTGTGGGACTTCCTGCAATGGAGTAACACGTGTCTCTGAAGGCTCCTGCTGAGTTTCAAAAATAGTTTTTTCTCAACCTACAAAGTCTTCATTTGTGCTACAGCTGAAGTTAACAGTCTTATACTTTATATTATAACTTTATTTGAGAAGAAATGGCATCCAACCCTTGAAAATACAAGCTCACAGGAGGAGCGGCGACTAGGCCCGGTGCGATCTCGGGCAAGAGTATCGATGATGGCCAAAGGGCAGCGTCCAGCTCTACGGCCGCTGAAGAGCAGACTCAACAGACGTGATGTGGATCCTACTGCTCTAAAATGGGAGCTTCTTCAATCCATTAAAGAGGACATTAGTACGCTGTTAAAAGAAGAACTCAGAAATGCATTGAAAGAAGATTTTGACAATATAAGGGCTGACGCCCAAGGACTGAGAAATGAGATCGCTAACAGCATGGCGGCGACGCACGTTGAAGTTGATGGAGTAAAGATTACAGTGAAAGAAGCTGAGGATGGGCTGTCAATGTGGAGCGATGAGGTGACCACCCTGCAGTCTACAGTAGAGAGTATGAAGGAGGAGCTGTCTGACCTGAAGGATAAATGTGATGAAGGCAGGAAGCGGAGAGCTAACATCCACATCATAGGGATCCCAGAGGGCCTGGACTCGAGCTCCTCCACGGCCGTATCTGTGCTACTACGTGAAGTGCTGGGTATGGATAAAGACGTTATTGTTGACCGCTCACACAGGAGCCCTATCCCGAGAAAGCCAGCTGGTATTCCGCACGCCGTCATAGCCGAGCGTCACTACTACCAGGATTGTGTGGAAATTCTATGCCGTGCGAGGGCCCAAGCCCCGCTTGAGTTTAACGGACAACCTATTGCAATATTAGGACTGGGCGATATGACCCAAAATTCATATCTCGATATTCTTTAGCTGGATGGCGATATACAATATATATATCGATATTTTTAAAGCCAGAAAGTAAGAACAAAAAGAGAGTTCTTAGTCAAAGCTGTGTCCCAAATCTCACACAGGCACATTTATTAACATACAGCATAGATGTACATGAAACAATTACTCAGAAATAAATTATCAGCATTTATTAAATAATAATGCTCCATAAATAAAAGAAAACAATGTTGTTTTTGTGCATAACAAAAAGCTCACAATTGTGCAGTCAAAATCTAAACTAACAGACGCTGAGCATAATAACAAGCAGCTGCTCTGTTCCCAGGTTCTACTGCGTGACTGACAGCCTGGAGTTTGAAATCCTCTTTGTAACCGTGTCTCTTACAGGTGCCATTTATGGTCCTTATACACACTCAATACAGTAATATTACTTTAAAGCAGAGTACGTACCACTCCGCGAGGCTCCTCGGTAGCTGTAATGCTCCAACAATCCATCAAGCGGTGCGACCTCGTAGCTTAGCAAAGTCGTACCAAAACATTTTTTGAAATGTTTCTGAGCGCCGTGTAGCACATAAAATTGGTTCGAGGTCAGTAAGCACAACCAGAATTCATCCATAAGGCGCACTGTCGATTTTTGAGAAAATTACAGGATTTTAAGTGCAACTTATAGTGCAGAAAATATAGTTTATGGTTTTCCTTTGATCTTAGCAAATATCTACGCCTCTAATTGGGACGATCACAGATTTTTCACTAAAGTCTTTACACGGCTCCCCAATATGTCATCACACAATATCATCTTTGAGGGAGACCTAAACTGCTCATTATCTGCTATGGACTACAGTTCACACAAAAGTACGCTTAGTCCAAAGTCACCATGTGTCATTCAGAGCTTTCTTGATAATTATGGGCTAGCTGATGTATGGAGTTTTCATAATCCTGCTTCACGTCAATACTCTTTTTTTTCTAATGTCCATAAAACATATATTTGTATAGAAAAACGTCTCCCTTTAGTTACAGAATGTGGTTATAAGACTCTGGTGATTTCTCCTCTTGTTTTTTCAATGTGTATTCCTGATGCCTGCTCCAACTATCAGCCATGGAGATTCAACTCAGTGTTGTTAGCAGATGAAGAGTTTGTCAGTTACAAAAGGTCTGAGAGGCCAAATAATTTCATTTTGTGCAAAATAGAATAAAATAGTGACCGAGCGCCTCTCTCAGTTAGCTGATGAAATTACTAAACTACATGCTGTGTACAGCCACTCTCCTGAGCCTGTATCATACAGGGAGTGCAGAATTATTAGGCAAATGAGTATTTTGTCCACATCATCCTCTCCATGCATGTTGTCTTACTCCAAGCTGTATAGGCTCGAAAGCCTACTACCAATTAAGCATATTAGGTGATGTGCATCTCTGTAATGAGAAGGGGTGTGGTCTAATGACATCAACACCCTATATCAGGTGTGCATAATTATTAGGCAACGTCCTTTCCTTTGGCAAAATGGGTCAAAAGAAGGACTTGACAGGCTCAGAAAAGTCAAAAATAGTGAGATATCTTGCAGAGGGATGCAGCAGTCTCAAAATTGCAAAGCTTCTGAAGCGTGATCATCGAACAATCAAGCGTTTCATTCAAAATAGTCAACAGGGTCGCAAGAAGCGTGTGGAAAAACCAAGGCGCAAAATAACTGCCCATGAACTGAGAAAAGTCAAGCGTGCAGCTGCCAAGATGCCACTTGCCACCAGTTTGGCCGTATTTCAGAGCTGCAACATCACTGGAGTGCCCAAAAGCACAAGGTGTGCAATACTCAGACACATGGCCAAGGTAAGAAAGGCTGAAAGACGACCACCACTGAACAAGACACACAAGCTGAAACGTCAAGACTGGGCCAAGAAATATCTCAAGACTGATTTTTCTAAGGTTTTATGGACTGATGAAATGAGAGTGAGTCTTGATGGGCCAGATGGATGGGCCCGTGGCTGGATTGGTAAAGGGCAGAGAGCTCCAGTCCGACTCAGACGCCAGCAAGGTGGAGGTGGAGTACTGGTTTGGGCTGGTATCATCAAAGATGAGCTTGTGGGGCCTTTTCGGGTTGAGGATGGAGTCAAGCTCAACTCCCAGTCCTACTGCCAGTTTCTGGAAGACACCTTCTTCAAGCAGTGGTACAGGAAGAAGTCTGCATCCTTCAAGAAAAACATGATTTTCATGCAGGACAATGCTCCATCACACGTGTCCAAGTACTCCACAGCGTGGCTGGCAAGAAAGGGTATAAAAGAAGAAAAACTAATGACATGGCCTCCTTGTTCACCTGATCTGAACCCCATTGAGAACCTGTGGTCCATCATCAAATGTGAGATTTACAAGGAGGGAAAACAGTACACCTCTCTGAACAGTGTCTGGCAGGCTGTGGTTGCTGTTGCACGCAATGTTGATGGTGAACAGATCAAAACACTGACAGAATCCATGGATGGCAGGCTTTTGAGTGTCCTTGCAAAGAAAGGTGGTTATATTGGTCGCTGATTTGTTTTTGTTTTGTTTTTGAATGTCAGAAATGTATATTTGTGAATGTGGAGATGTTATATTGGTTTCACTGGTAAAAATAAATGATTGAAATGGGTATATATTTGTTTTTTGTTAAGTTGCCTAATAATTATGCACAGTAATAGTCACCTGCACACACAGATATCCCCCTAAAATAGCTAAAACTAAAAACTACTTCCAAAAACATTCAGCTTTGATATTAATGAGCTTTTTGGGTTCATTGAGAACATGGTTGTTGTTCAATAATAACATTATTCCTCAAAAATACAACTTGCCTAATAATTCTGCACTCCCTGTATACACAGCGGTTACAATGAAAAACTGAATACAATCTCATATCTACAAAACAGGCTGAGTCAAAGTTGCAGCTACGCTTATGAACATGGAGAAAAAACAGGCAAGTTATCAGCTCACCAGCTACGACTAAGAACAGACAACCAACTATCCTTGAGATCTACAATGATTTCAATAAGTTTTTTGATATTCCCTCCTTGGGAGAAGATGCGATCGCTACTCTGGAGGAACCTGTCTCTAATTTTGAAATTGAAACGGCCATACGGAGCATGCAGTCTGGAAAATCAGTTTTCTGACCGACTGAATTCACTGTTAAAATCAACTTTTGAAGAATCCTTCCTCTCACAGTCGTTGCCTCCAACAATGCATCAAGCAGTGATGTGTTTAATTGTAAAACAGGAAAAAGACCATTTAGATTGTCGTTCATGTCGTTTAATATCTTTGTTCAACACAGACACCAAGATCCTGGCTCAAGTGTTGGCCGGTCGCTTACACAAGTACTTGTCCTCCATTATTTCACAGGACCAGACAGGCTTTATTAGGCACTCTTTTTTAACATTAAAGCTCTATTAAATATAATTTATACCCATGTTAAAGGTGATACATTGGAAACCGTAGTTTGGCTTGACGCAGAAAAGGTGTTGGATCGGGTGAGATGGGATTTTTTTTTTCATACGCTTAAAAAATGTGGCTTTAATTTTGTATCTTGGATAAAAGTATTGTATTGCTCCCCTCTAGCAGCTGTCCGGACTAACAATAATCTGTCCCCCAGGACAGGGATGCCCTCTGTCTCCTTTTTGCCGTTGAACCGCTAGCTGTTGCTCTGAGACAATGTGTTGGTGTTGAGGGAAAACATCGAGGGGGTATCGAACATGAAGTCTCTCTTTATTCCGACGACATGATTTTATTTATTTCCAACCCATCGAATAGCCTCCACAAACCTTTGGATAGACTTACAATAATAATAATAATACATTTTATTTATAGGCACCTTTAAGAGCCTCAAGGTCACCTTAATGCATACGTAAGGAATTTGGGACAATTTCTGGATATAAAGTCAATTTTGGGAAGAGCGAGGCAAAGTCTATCTGTACGACAACTGGGGAGTTTTGTGTATTTTAGCACCTATTAAACCCAGCTATAACAAGTTTAAGTACTCTGGCATCTGGGTGACACAAAACCACAAAGACTTGTATAAAACGATCTTCCTTTATTGTCGAAGCTTAAAGAGGATTTTGGAAAATGTGAGTTTTATATTTATGGTGGGGATGCAGAACAAGGGCCAAAGATGAATGTGATGCTGAATCAACAGAAGACTTGGACTCATTTGATTCCAGCTTTGGTATCATTGATTTCAATATGTCCATTTCTTTCACACTTCACCTTTAAAAGTGAAGCCTTGTGGTTCCTGGAAGGAAAAACACGACTCTTTCAAGTCTTTGTCCTGTTTTTATGAGAAATGTACGACTTTAATGTGAAACATTCAGAGTTTTTTCTCTTGTTGTGTTTGTTTGAAGCTGCTTCCTGTTGGCTTCAGCTGTTTGGAGTTTCCATTTTCTAAACTTCTACATTCTGAACCTTCTTCAGCTCTCAACAGATGATGAAACACTGAATGATTTCAAGCACTTTGTCTAATAAACTTACATCTTTCATTCTTTATACAGATTAAAGGACTGTGGTTTGTCAAAGATCAGCTGTGATTATCTGGCAGCAGCGCTGAAGTCCAACCCCTCCCATCTGAGAGAGCTGGACCTGAGTGACAACAACAAGCTGCAGGATCCAGGAGTGAAGCATCTGTGTGGTTTCCTGGAGAGTCCACGATGTAAACTTGAAACTCTGAGGTCAGTCAGCATGCTTTAGTTGTGCTGAGATGAATATGTTGCGAAAGTTGTGCTGACACTAAACTGCAGACATCAGGCTGATATTATACTGATCCACACTGAGGATCTTCGTGGTAAAGTCTGTTTTCTTCTTCTCTGGTTTAGTCCATTGACTGTAGCAGAACAATGTTCACATTTCAAACAGTTATACTCAACGTATGGCCCGCGGCCCACACGCGGCCTGCCTACCTTTCCTGATTCAGAGAGAGGGGACCCTGATTAACTGTGCAGCTTCTTCCTCACAGTTCTAAGTATCAGACACAACAATGAATAATCCACAGCTGACTCTCTTTAGCAGGTCAAAGGTCACGGCACACAGCAGACAGTCAGAAATATTCTAACTGATCATTTATCAGTTGTGACACTGTGAGATTTGATCAGAGGTGTGATCATCACAGCAGAGGCCTTTGTGTCAAAGTCACTGAGGATCAAACAGAAACACATGAAGCAGATTTTCCTCTTCTGGCTTTTTATAGCAGATAACCTTCAAAATATTCTGCAGTCGATCAAAAACTGAAGCAAACCATGAATCAACATGTGAACATGACCTGATGCTGCTGAAGTGAAGCAAAGTTACAGAGGTTTGATTACAGACACAGCTGAGAGTTTGTAATCTGTCATCATTTTAAAAAGTTTCCATGGAACAGCAGAAATGAGGCTTTCCTGTCAGAGGCCAATAGCACTGAACACAACAGCAGACTGGTGGCTAATAAACAGTGAATGATGCAGAAACAGATGTTTGAAGCTGTTCTTGGAGTACACTGAGAGAGAGAGAGAGACCTGTGCAGGCAGGAACAGCCAAAGTCAGAGAGAATTCATGAGCATATTTATCAAACGTGAAGCAGAGTTTGGATCTTCTTTTGCTGCTGGTTCACTCAGTTTTGGTTGGAGACAGATGAAACCTGCAGCTTCAGGATCTGTGAGCTGTCCACTTTCAGCCCCGACGGCGTGTCCGTGCCGTCGAGTGAACGATCCACGCTCTGTGTTTCCATCTTTGTGTGTTTAGCTGCTCTCATTTACTGTTTTAGCTGTTTGCTGCTTGTTGAAATAGTTTGTGAGCTTTAACCTGAGATTCTGGCAAAATACATTTATATTAAACATCGATTCAGGATTGAATGAATCAACATCGTTTTATTCAAATTAAAACCATTTAAATGGGAACATTAATTTTTTACACCCGCCTCTAATGCTGGGTAATGTCAGCTGGTCCATGTGCAGCTGGCTGTGAGGCTCAGGGAGCGTCTACAAAGTGCAACACTGAAAGAACATCATCCATAAATATTGAGTAATAACTGGACTCTCATACAGTGAGACTCAAATGCCTTTAAACATCAGCTTATTCTGCTTATCCAAGTCCAACACTGAGTTTGTAAAAACATGTTTGTCAATCATTTTGTTTGGTTTCTGAGGAAAATTATTCAATAACTTGCTGCTAATACACAACATTTCATCATATTTCCTCATAACCCTCTTTTGTCTGACCATTTGATCCCATTTGAATTTGCAATAAAGGATCCACAGAGTTTGGTGACAATAATGACAGTAGATGTTTGTGTGAAAGTGCTGGAAGCAAATGAGTGTGTGATGTTCTTTCAGTGTTGCACTTTGTAGACGCTCCCTGAGCACTGGTCTCACAGCCAGCTGCACATAGAGACCAGTGTTGTTAGTCCAGGTCAGAAGATGACTTGTTGGAATGAAAATGAGCTTGTAGTTTGTCTGTTTTAATAATGTGACTGGAAAAAGGTGTTGGATTAAACAATTAAAGTTTGATCACAGTTTGGCACGATAGCAGCTAAAAAGTCTTGAATAAAATCCTTGTGATGTTTTGGAGGTCTGTATACAGCTGCACCGAGTGTCGGCTGGGACGCCCCAAACAACAAACATCAAAAGTTCAAAACTTGAATAAGACTCAGTTAAGAGTTGTTTGCATGCGAGCTTCTTCCTAAAAACAGCCTCCACTCCACCACCACGTCCTGTCATCTCACAGTCAGAAGGTAAAAGTTCAGTAAAACAGCTGGACTCACCGGCTCTCTGCCAGGTTTCCAAGCATTAGATCCAGTTCCTGATTAGTGAAGAAGTCCTTAAGAAGAAAAGTTTTGTTTGCTAGCGATCAAGTATTAACAAGACTGATTCTTAGTGGTATCGGTGGCTCATCGGCCGATGTGGGTGCCCGACCTATCGGCCGTAGGTTCTGAGGGTTTACTCCACCTGAGCGTAGACGGGGAGAACGCTGGGCGGGGTTATTGTATTACACTCAACAACAGGTGTCAGACAGGTGTAAGCCATATCCAGAGAGCGCCAGTAGTTGATGCGGTCAAATCCAGTCGGGTTAGGCTGAGGTGTTTTTCCAAGTCGTGTCCAGGTAGCCTTCATTCTCACCAATAAGCCACTGCATTTCCCACGGCGTCTGCGACACCCTGTCAGTTGAGGTGGCGCTGAAGCACAACGGAGACAAGCTGGAACTCCTGACAGGAACGGTGCAGAGAAGCTTCCCTGATATCCACGATTGCAATAAACAGGTTTTAAATGAGAAGATCTTAAAGCCAGCAGTGTTTGGTGATCATATACAAGCAGAGAGTTTGCATTTTTGAAGACAAAAACTAAAACACTAGAAAGTGCATTTTCTGAAGAAACTGTAGTGTGAATGCTGAAATCTGAATGTATGAGCTTAAATAAGGAATAATTGCTGAATCTTAAGTTAAAAATTTTGAATGAAATAAAAAAAAACAATTTTTAACCTGAAACAAAAAGTGCTGAACTGCTAAAAGCTGATGTTCACACAGAAGAATTTGGAAAATAGCTGAAAATGTTTTAAACCTAAATTAGAAAAAGATGAGTAATGATAAAATAAAATTTAGTCAGAAAACATCTCAATGAATATTAAAAGGGCATATTCTTTGAATCACTGAATGACTAAAAAGTGATCCCTCCACTTGGATCCACACAGTTTAAAAAGTTTACATCTCTGAGCTTTCAAAGACACAGTGTTGGAAAGAGAACAACGATGGTGACGTTTTGAGGGTAAAATCATACCTGTAGAGCAAACACTGTGGACACAGCAGCAGTTTAAAGAGAAGATTTCAAGATTAATTTTTTCGCTCCTCTCACTCTAGCAGTTCAGCTGTCTCACTCTAGCGCCAACATTCCGTCCCATACACACCCATTATAAACTCTGAAACTGCTGAAAAAAAGGATGAAACTTAAACTGGAACTGAAGAAAAAGTATAATAGATATTGAAAATACAAATACAAGTTGAATAGTTCAATGTCTTGGCTTCGTTTTAAAGTTTGAATGGTGGCTCTACGTCAACGTGTGTGGAAGTAGTTAGAGTTGAAAGAGGAGTAAGTTTAATGAGAATTTGAAGGGTCTCCCATTGAAATACATTATAAATTTTTGTTAAATAAAGTTGAATAATTTTAAAAGTATAAATGTTAAAAATGAGAAAAGTAGAAGCAGTTATGTCCAAAAGAAGAGGAATCAAATGGTGTTTGAATGGTTTTTCTAAGTTGACCGGTTGAATGGTTTTTCTAAGCTTTTCAAGCATTCACAGTAACTAGTTGTAACACAGTAAGGGGAATTGTTGAAAAGAATATATCAACGGGCCAATAGGCTCGACTATAGGAGCACAGGGGTGTGTTTAAATGAGACACAGAGACAAGAATGTAACTCAAAAGAACCAGCCAACTTTAGTGAAATAAACCATAAGGTTGACAAGCACAGGTTAAAGACACTTTACAATGGTAGAAAGGAAACTTACAAAAATTAAAAGAAAAGTAAAACAAACTACTAAAGCAATGACTTGGCCAAGTGTTACTTTTGGTTTTCAATGTTTGGGTTTCAATGCTCGGGTGCACCCTAGTAACCTGACTCCTTAACTCTTATAGAAACAGATTACACAAATCCAATGTACATTCAAATGAAAATCTCACACTCTTTTCACATGTGGAGAATGTTCTACACAACAGCTCATTATTTAAAGTCCCAAATAAAAATTGTCCAAGGGGTAAAGTCCAAAAAATTCCCAGGGTGTGAAAGAAATTAGGGGTGAGAGAATGTCAGTCATTGGTCTTATGTATAACCAGCTGTGCGTGAAAGTGTGAGTGATACAGTCCTACCACACCGCAAGGTGCAACAGATCATCAAGTGGAAAAGAAGCGAATCTCAGTCTCTCTAAGTCCAGGTGGGAAGGCTCGCCATCTATTTCACCGGAGGAATCCACCTCAGGAACAATTCAGCATACAAAAAAAACCTGACCTGTCAACAGACAGGGTCAGAAGAGCAATTCAAATATTAATTATGCTGTTCTAGCTATAATTCACAACTTAGGATTTTGTTGAAATCACACTCAACATCAATTTGCAATAAAAATACTCACATTTGCAAAAATAAAACATTTCTCTTACACAAACTATGCATTAAACCAAGTAAAGTCAGTGCATATGCATATATGTCGCATATGCGACAATTATTAATCAAACAATTGAGATTAATTCAGTTTCTCAACGATAAAATGTGAAACAGACGTGAACTAACTGAGACATACAACATGTGCTCACCGATCTCAGTGCATCACGGCCGAAGACAATGGCATGGTGTCTCTCGGTCGGAAAATGCGGGGCTCTAAATAACGTAACAGGACATGTTGTTTCTCTCTTTAATAACCGTAATACGACGTGAAGGAAAATAAACATAAGTTGCGCTTCAAGTGTTACCTTACTTCTGGAAGCAGATTGAGATGAACTTTCAGGCAGTTGATAGCACCCAGAGCTAACAAAGGCTAACAGTTTAGCTCCACGCGGTACTTTCTAAAGTCACCAGAAAACTGCAGCATTTGCCTGTTTACTCACTGTGGCTACTTTTAACATGAAAGGTAGCTAATAACCAGTGAACTTATGTGCAGCACAGTTGGTTGCAACTTGTATCTAATACTTTTTCCAGCTCAAAAGCTTCAGTCTCTCTTTTCTCCTGCCAGCACGCGACTACCTCCACACATAGCAGCGAACACAGAGCACGTGGGCGGGACATACAGCGGCAGGCTGCTCTCCCATTGGTCAAAACATACTGGGACCTGTGCATTTCGATTGGTTGGGCAGGCTGTCCATCTCTCCTCATATCAGTCCTTAAAGTAGTACCCTCATTGTATGTGGGTTACATAGTACAAACAGAGTCGGACAGCAGCCCAAACACACTGCTGCCATCTTGACTCTCTGTTAAGAAAAGACTGTCATGTGACTGTCATAAAAGTCTGTGCCCCAGAGCAGGTGTTGGACTTCCTGCAATGGAGTAACACGTGTCTCTGAAGGCTCCTGCTGAGTTTCAAAAATAGTTTTTTCTGAACCTACAAAGTCTTCATTTGTGCTACAGCTGAAGTTAACAGCGTCCACGTTATGATAAAGAGTTTGGAGACACTTGTTGCTAAGACACTGAAAATTATTTGATAAGCATATTTTGGTTCATTTTGTTTTATGGTAATATAAACGTCTCTGGAAAGGGTCTATATTTTGTTAGGACGTGCATCTATCTGTAGGATATGTTATTTCACGTGGCCGGCGGGAGCCTGAGGGTTTGACTTCTAATAAACTAAACAAGGACAGGCCGCATATGTGGATCTGTCTACAGGGGGGGTTACAGGGACCAGGTCCTTTCTGATGTAGCTTCTATTTTGTTTGGGGGTTGGGTCTCAGTCAGATTTAAAAAAATAAAAATAAAAAAATTATGTATTCATTTTTTTATTTATTGTTTTGAGAAAATTACAGGATTTTAAGTGCGACTTATAGTGCAGAAAATATAGTTTATGGTTTTCCTTTGATCTTAGCAAATATCTACGCCTCTAATTGGGACGATCACAGATTTTTCACTAAAGTCTTTACACGGCTCCCCAATATGTCATCACACAATATCATCTTTGAGGGAGACCTAAACTGCTCATTATCTGCTATGGACCACAGTTCACACAAAAGTACACTTAGTCCAAAGTCACCATGTGTCATTCAGAGCTTTCTTGATAATTATGGGCTAGCTGATGTATGGAGATTTCATAATCCTGCTTCACGTCAATACTCTTTTTTTTCTAATGTCCATAAAACATATATTTGTATAGAAAAACGTCTCCCTTTAGTTACAGAATGTGATTATAAGACTCTGGTGATTTCTCCTCTTGTTTTTTCAGTGTGTATTCCTGATGCCTGCTTCAACTGTCAGCCATGGAGATTCAACTCAGTGTTGTTAGCAGATGAAGAGTTTGTCAGTTACAAAAGGTCTGAGAGGCCAAATAATTTCATTTTGTGCAAAACAGAATAAAATAGTGACCGAGCGCCTCTCTCAGTTAGCTGATGAAATTACTAAACTACATGCTGTGTACAGCCACTCTCCTGAGCCTGTATTATATACACAGCGGTTACAATGACAAACTGAATACAATCTCACAAAACAGGCTGAGTATCTGATTTCAAAGTTGCGCAGCTATGCTTATGAACTCAATCTAATTCTGAAATTGAAACAGCCATAAGGAGCATGCAGTCTGGAAAATCTGCTACCCCGACGGGTATCCATCTGATTTCTTCATAAAGTTTTCTGACCAACTGAATTCACTGTTAAAATCAACTTTTGAAGAATCCTTCCTCTCACAGTCGTTGCCTCCAACAATGCATCAAGCAGTGATGTGTTTAATTGTAAAACAGGAAAAAGACCATTTAGATTGTCGTTCATGTCGTTTAATATCTTTGTTCATCACAGACACCAAGATCCTGGCTCAAGTGTTGGCCCGTCGCTTACACAAGTATTTGTCCTCCATTATTTCACAGGACCAGACGGGCTTTATTAGGCACTCTTTTTTAACATTAGAGCTCTATTAAATATAATTTATACCCATGTTAAAGGTGATACATTGGAAACTGTAATTTGGCTTGACGCAGAAAAGGTGTTGGATCGGGTGAGATGGGATTTTTTTTATACGCTTAAAAAATGTGGCTTTAATTTTGTATCTTGGATAAAAGTATTGTATTGCTCCCCTCTAACAGCCGTCCGGACTAACAATAATCTGTCCCCCAGGACAGGGATGCCCTCTGTCTCCTTTTTGCCATTGAACCGCTAGCTGTTGCTCTGAGACAATGTGTTGGTGTTGAGGGAAAACATCGAGGGGGTATCGAACATGAAGTCTCTCTTTATTCCGACGACATGATTTTATTTATTTCCAACCCATCGAATAGCCTCCACAAACCTTTGGATAGACTTACAATAATAATAATAATACATTTTATTTATAGGCACCTTTAAGAGCCTCAAGGTCACCTTAATGCATACGTAAGGAATTTGGGACAATTTCTGGATATAAAGTCAATTTGGGAAGAGCGAGGCAAAGTCTATCTGTACGACAACTGGGGAGTTTTTGTCTATTTTAGCCCCTTTTAAACCCAGCTATAACAAGTTTAAGTACTCTGGCATCTGGGTGACACAAAACCACAAAGACTTGTATAAAACGATCTTCCTTTATTGTCGAAGCTTAAAGAGGATTTTGGAAAATGTGAGTTTTGGCTCTTTTGCTGGGTGGTAGAATAAATATCAAGATGAGTATATTTCCTAAATTTTAGTATTTTTTTTTTTTCAATGTCTTCCAATGTTTTTAACAAAGTCTTTTTTAACAATCTGAACAGTCACATTTCTTCCTTTATTTGGAACAAAAAGCCACCCAGGCTGAAACAGAGTTTATTACACAGACCGGGGAGCGCAGGAGGCAAATCTTTGTTGTATTACTGGGCATCAAATATAAGGGCTTTATTATACTGGGTAAAAGATCATGATCATTTATTTTCATGGGTAACACTGGAACAGCTGTCAGTGAATCGATGCTCCCTGTTTTGGTTACTGGCTGGGCCGTGGTTGCATTGGTTTGGATGGGTTGGGGGGGCTGTTTACTGATCCTGCTGTAATAGTTGTCAAATATAATTTTTTGTTCAACAAAAAAAAGAAAAACCCCTCATGTGATCTTATAGGTTATGTGTCTTTTTTTTTTTTTTGCCTGTCCCGTTTGGCTCTTTTGCCATCAGAATTATTGTCTAAAGGCGAAGAAAGATGCCCAACGGATTTACTTTACCAAATGGACCATCCCAGCCTTGCCGTAATGGTCTATTTGATTCACCTTTTATTGTTTATTGTATTTTATTTTATTTACGGGACAGACTTGACTGGGGAAAAGAAAGGGGAGAAAGAAAGAGGGAAAGAAAAACAGCGGGGAAGAGGGACGGGGATAAAGGGCAAAAAACAAAAACCAACAAAATAAGCAGACAAAAATACATATATCAATCACCTGGATCACCTGTTGAGAAAGAAAAAAGAGAAAACAAGCAGAAGAAAAAAAAAAGAGCAACATAATAAACAACATCACGATGATATATGGGAATATAACAGTAAATACTAAATATTAAACATTATTGTGCAGCACGTAAGATCGACAGCGCACAGTGTGCTTTGAGGTAGGAGCCAAAAAGGGTGTAGTTTGTGTGTGTGATCACCCGTGTGTACACCTGTGAGCATGGACGCGCTTGTTTTTAAAAGGTTCCTTCATGTAATGATCTGCTAGAGGGTGTGGGGAGCCACAGCCCCGTCCACCAGGGCATGAAGCAGGTATGGAGGAGATCAAGACTCCAGACATCCAGAGGCCCTCAGAACACAAGAGACCAAGGAAGACCAACAGAGGGGCAGCCGCACCACTATCCCAGAAAGAGCTGAGGAGAGTCCCAGATGAGGGGTCACTCAGCAGCCGCGGAGCAGAAGCCAGGGAGGGTTGCAGTGACGTTCTCGTGAGCTCCGCCGGCAGCCAGCTGTGCCAGAGTGACTGAGCCCCAGGCCCAGAGGCTGAGGGCACCCCACCCCCGAAGGGGCCCGAGCGAGCCCCAGGCTCCAGGCCCGACAAGCAGCCACCAAGGAGTGAGCCGGTGGGTACCTGGACGCCCATCCCCGGACACAAAGAACCACCAACGCACCGATGTCTGCGGGCGTCTGCCATTGGCAGGGGGAGTGGTGGGGGGAGATAGGCCTCCATACCATGGAGGGCCACATAGGTGATGTGTCTAACAGTTTGATAGGATCCAAAGGTGACTGCCATTGGAAAGAGTTATTTTTTAAACACAGGCTTGAAAAAGTCTTCAAATATTTTGTTTTCAATTATTTATTATTATTATCTTTATCTACATGTAAATTAAAAAATAAAAGTCTGTGCTGGTGGTGTCCAATCAAACATGTCTCTGTGAAAGCTTCAATCCAACAGGCTCCAAAATCCTTCTGCTCATTTCCTCGCCGGGTTCTTGATGTATGGGCTCAAAATGTGGTCATAAATATTTTGTACTTGTAAATCAGTTTTGTACTTGTAAATCAGGATTTGTATGTGTAAAAAGAATTTGTGTGTGTGTAAAAAAGATTTGTATATGTAAAAAAGATTTGTGTGTGTAAAAAAGATTTGTGCGTGAGTAGAAAAGATTTGTGTGTGTGTAAAAAAGATTTGTATGTGTAAAAAAGATTTGTGTGTGTGTAAAAAAGATTTGTATGTGTAAAAAAAAATTTGTGTGTGCGTAAAAAAGATTTGTATGTGTAAAAAAGATTTGTGCGTGCGTAAAAAAGATTTGTGCGTGCGTAAAAAAGATTTGTGCGTGCGTAAAAAAGATTTGTGTGTGGACTTAGTCAAAAAAAACCCTGCAAGTTACAAGTACGAATTTTGACCCTAGTTTTCTTCCTTTCATCTGATTGGTTAATGTCATGTCAATCACAAATGTAACAATCCAATCAGAGAACAGATGGGTTTGGCTGTCGGAGGGGCGCTTTTTTTGAACTGCAGGTCTTTGAAGGGAATAAATGCCCTTTTACATGCCAACCCAGCGTTTTCCTTCATCACCAGGAAGGAAAACAGTCTGTGGTCGTCCGAGTTTGGTGATTTTTGTGTCACAGGACTACGTGTTTAATACGGGACTTCCACAGCCTTTTCAACAGCGCTGCGGACCGCAGGGGGGGGGCAGTGTTTTGGAAATGAGTCTTCATTACAAAGCTTTCTTCGTTATGAATTAGCATACATGTTTTTATTGAACATTTGAAGAACTAGCAAAAAAACCCAGAAACTCTTGTAGAGGACATAAAGTCAGAGATAAAAACGACAAGGAGCAGGTGCATCTAGTAAAGGTAGAGCTGCTGCAAAAACCCACAGAGCCCAGCAGCCAGCGCAACAAATTCTGGATCCTTTGCTTTTAGTTAGCAATTAGCATTAGCAGCACATCCTGCGTCTGATGTGAAAGGACTTTTATGCTGTGCACTGTGACTCACAGCAATGGTCCCGGGTCAGCCCTGGTGTTGTGTTAAACTAATCCTAAAGTAATAATGGTATTTCTAACACTGACATACCACAACTTTATCCTTTCAACAGCTGCTGAAAGTAAGGGGACCTAACTGCTATCGGATATTTATATAGAGATTACCCTTCAAGGACCTGCAGTTCAAAAAAGCGCCCCTCCGACAGCCAAACCCATCTGTTCTCTGATTGGATTGTTTAATTTGTGATTGACATGACATTGACCAATCAGCTTAAAGGAAGAAAAATAGGGTCAAAATTCGTACTTGTAACTTGCAGGGTTACAAGTACTACACACACAAATCTTTTTTACACACGCACAAATCTTCTTTACACATACAAATCTTTTTTACGCACGCACAAATCTTTTTTGCACGCACAAATTTTTTTTACACATACAAATCTTTTTTACGCACACACAAATTTTTTTTACACATACAAGTACAAAACCGATTTACAAGTACAAAATATTTATGACCACATTTTGAGCCCATATTGATGCTCCTGTACCATCTCTCTGTCATCCTCCTCGCTCCCTCTTTGCACTCACAGTCTTTGTGCATCATTAACACTCACATGTGGAAAACCAAAGTTTTACTGGGCAGAAGATGATCATCAGTGACGCTGTCTTTAAAATACTCTTGTTAGAAATGTACGACTTTAATGTGAAACATTCAGAGTTTTTTCTCTTGTTGTGTTTGTTTGAAGCTGCTTCCTGTTGGCTTCAGCTGTTTGGAGTTTTCATTTTCTAAACTTCTACATTCTGAACCTTCTTCAGCTCTCAACAGATGATGAAACACTGAATGATTTCAAGCTCACACTTTGTCTAATAAACTTACATCTTTCATTCTTTATACAGATTGAAGCGCTGTGGTCTGTCAGAGATCAGCTGTAATTATCTGGCAGCAGCACTGAAGTCCAACCCCTCCCATCTGAGAGAGCTGGACCTGAGTAACAACAAGGAGCTGCAGGATCCAGGAGTGAAGCATCTGTGTGGTTTCCTGAAGAGTCCAGGATGTAAACTTGAAACTCTGAGGTCAGTCAGCATGTTTTAGTTGTGCTGAGATGAATATGATGTGAAAGTTGTGCTGACACTAAACTGCAGACATCAGGCTGATATTATACTGATCCACACTGAGGATCTTCATGGTAAAGTCTGTTTTCTTCTTCTCTGGTTTAGTCCATTGGCTGTAGCAGAACAATGTTCACATTTCAAACAGTGATACTCAACGTATGGCCCGCGGCCCACACGCAGCCTGCCCACCTTTCCTGATTCGGAGAGAGGGGACCCTGATTAACTGTGTAGCTTCTTCCTCACAGTTCTAAGTATCAGACACAACAATGAATAATCCACAGCTGACTCTCTTTAGCAGGTCAAAGGTCACGGCACACAGCAGACAGTCAGAAATATTCTAACTCTGATCATTTATCAGTTGTGACACTGTGAGACTTGATCAGAGGTGTGATCATCACAGCAGAGGCCTTTGTGTCAAAGTCACTGAGGATCAAACAGAAACACATGAAGCAGATTTTCCTCTTCTGGCTTTTTATAGCAGATGACCTTCAAAATATTCTGCAGTCGATCAAAAACTGAAGCAAACCATGAATCAACATGTGAACATGACCTGATGCTGCTGAAGTGAAGCAAAGTTACAGAGGTTTGATTACAGACACAGCTGAGAGTTTGTAATCTGTCATCATTTTAAAAAGTTTCCATGGAACAGCAGAAATGAGGCTTTCCTGTCAGAGGCCGACAGCACTGAACACAACAGCAGACTGGTGGCTAATAAACAGTGAATGATGCAGAAACAGATGTTTGAAGCTGTTCTTGGAGTACACTGAGAGAGAGAGAGAGACCTGTGCAGGCAGGAACAGCCAAAGTCAGAGAGAATTCATGAGCATATTTATCAAACGTGAAGCAGAGTTTGGATCTTCTTTTGCTGCTGGTTCACTCAGTTTTGGTTGGAGACAGATGAAACCTGCAGCTTCAGGATCTGTGAGCTGTCCACTTTCAGCCCTGACGGCGTGTCCATGTACGTGCCGTCGAGTGAATGATCCACGCTCTGTGTTTCCATCTTTGTGTGTTTAGCTGCTCTCATTTACTGTTTTAGCTGTTTGCTGCTTGTTGAAATAGTTTGTGAGCTTTAACCTGAGATTCTGGCAAAATACATTTATATTAAACATCGATTCAGGATTGAATGAATCAACATCGTTTTATTCAAATTAAAACCATTTAAATGGGAACATTAATTTTTTACACCCGCCTCTAATGCTGGGTAATGTCAGCTGGTCCATGTGCAGCTGGCTGTGAGGCTCAGGGAGCGTCTACAAAGTGCAACACTGAAAGAACATCATCCATAAATATTGAGTAATAACTGGACTCTCATACAGTGAGACTCAAATGCCTTTAAACATCAGCTTATTCTGCTGATCCAAGTCCAACACTGAGTTTGTAAAAACATGTTTGTCAATCATTTTGTTTGGTTTCTGAGGAAAATTATTCAATAACTTGCTGCTAATACACAACATTTCATCATATTTCCTCATAACCCTCTTTTGTCTGACCATTTGATCCCATTTGAATTTGCAATAAAGGATCCACAGAGTTTGGTGACAATAATGACAGTAGATGTTTGTGTGAAAGTGCTGGAAGCAAATGAGTGTGATGTTCTTTCAGTGTTGCACTTTGTAGACGCTCCCTGAGCACTGGTCTCACAGCCAGCTGCACATAGAGACCAGTGTTGTTAGTCCAGGTCAGAAGATGACTTGTTGGAATGAAAATGAGCTTGTAGTTTGTCTGCTTTAATAATGTGACTGGAAAAAGGTGTCTGACTTCAAATATGTCCATTTCTTTCACACTTCACCTTTAAAAGTGAAGCCATGTGGTTCCTGGAAGGAAAAACACGACTTTTTCAAGTCTTTTTCCTGTTTATATGAGAAATGTACGACTTTAATGTGAAACATTCAGAGTTTTTTCTCTTGTTGTGTTTGTTTGAAGCTGCTTCCTGTTGGCTTCAGCTGTTTGGAGTTTCCATTTTCTAAACTTCTACATTCTGAACCTTCTTCAGCTCTCAACAGATGATGAAACACTGAATGATTTCAAGCTCACACTTTGTCTAATAAACTTACATCTTTCATTCTTTATACAGATTAAAGGACTGTGGTTTGTCAAAGATCAGCTGTGATTATCTGGCAGCAGCACTGAAGTCCAACCCCTCCCATCTGAGAGAGCTGGACCTGAGTGACAACAACAAGCTGCAGGATCCAGGAGTGAAGCATCTGTGTGGTTTCCTGGAGAGTCCACGATGTAAACTTGAAACTCTGAGGTCAGTCAGCATGTTTTAGTTGTGCTGAGATGAATATGATGTGAAAGTTGTGCTGACACTAAACTGCAGACATCAGGCTGATATTATACTGATCCACACTGAGGATCTTCATGGTAAAGTCTGTTTTCTTCTTCTCTGGTTTAGTCCATTGGCTGTAGCAGAACAATGTTCACATTTCAAACAGTGATACTCAACGTATGGCCCGCGGCCCACACGCGGCCTGCCCACCTTTCCTGATTCAGAGAGAGGGGACCCTGATTAACTGTGTAGCTTCTTCCTCACAGTTCTAAGTATCAGACACAACAATGAATAATCCACAGCTGACTCTCTTTAGCAGGTCAAAGGTCACGGCACACAGCAGACAGTCAGAAATATTCTAACTCTGATCATTTATCAGTTGTGACACTGTGAGACTTGATCAGAGGTGTGATCATCACAGCAGAGGCCTTTGTGTCAAAGTCACTGAGGATCAAACAGAAACACATGAAGCAGATTTTCCTCTTCTGGCTTTTTATAGCAGACGACCTTCAAAATATTCTGCAGTCGATCAAAAACTGAAGCAAACCATGAATCAACACGTGAACATGACCTGATGCTGCTGAAGTGAAGCAAAGTTACAGAGGTTTGATTACAGACACAGCTGAGAGTTTGTAATCTGTCATCATTTTAAAAAGTTTCCATGGAACAGCAGAAATGAGGCTTTCCTGTCAGAGGCCGACAGCACTGAACACAACAGCAGACTGGTGGCTAATAAATAGTGAATGATGCAGAAACAGATGTTTGAAGCTGTTCTTGGAGTACACTGAGAGAGAGAGAGCTGTGCAGGCAGGAACAGCCAAAGTCAGAGAGAATTCATGAGCATATTTATCAAACGTGAAGCAGAGTTTGGATCTTCTTTTGCTGCTGGTTCACTCAGTTTTGGTTGGAGACAGATGAAACCTGCAGCTTCAGGATCTGTGAGCTGTCCACTTTCAGCCCCGACGGCGTGTCCGTGTACGTGCCGTCGAGTGAACGATCCACGCTCTGTGTTTCCATCTTTGTGTGTTTAGCTGCTCTCATTTACTGTTTTAGCTGTTTGCTGCTTGTTGAAATAGTTTGTGAGCTTTAACCTGAGATTCTGGCAAAATACATTTATATTAAACATCGATTCAGGATTGAATGAATCAACATCGTTTTATTCAAATTAAAACCATTTAAATGGGAACATTAATTTTTTACACCCGCCTCTAATGCTGGGTAATGTCAGCTGGTCCATGTGCAGCTGGCTGTGAGGCTCAGGGAGCGTCTACAAAGTGCAACACTGAAAGAACATCATCCATAAATATTGAGTAATAACTGGACTCTCATACAGCGAGACTCAAATGCCTTTAAACATCAGCTTATCCTGCTGATCCAAGTCCAACACTGAGTTTGTAAAAACATGTTTGTCAATCATTTTGTTTGGTTTCTGAGGAAAATTATTCAATAACTTGCTGCTAATACACAACATCTCATCATATTTCCTCATAACCCTCTTTTGTCTGACCATTTGATCCCATTTGAATTTGCAATAAAGGATCCACAGAGTTTGGTGACAATAATGACAGTAGATGTTTGTGTGAAAGTGCTGGAAGCAAATGAGTGTGTGATGTTCTTTCAGTGTTGCACTTTGTAGACGCTCCCTGAGCACTGGTCTCACAGCCAGCTGCACATAGAGACCAGTGTTGTTAGTCCAGGTCAGAAGATGACTTGTTGGAATGAAAATGAGCTTGTAGTTTGTCTGCTTTAATAATGTGACTGGAAAAAGGTGTCTGACTTCAAATATGTCCATTTCTTTCACACTTCACCTTTAAAAGTGAAGCCATGTGGTTCCTGGAAGGAAAAACACGACTTTTTCAAGTCTTTTTCCTGTTTATATGAGAAATGTACGACTTTAATGTGAAACATTCAGAGTTTTTTCTCTTGTTGTGTTTGTTTGAAGCTGCTTCCTGTTGGCTTCAGCTGTTTGGAGTTTCCATTTTCTAAACTTCTACATTCTGAACCTTCTTCAGCTCTCAACAGATGATGAAACACTGAATGATTTCAAGCTCACACTTTGTCTAATAAACTTACATCTTTCATTCTTTATACAGATTGGAGGACTGTGGTTTGTCAGAGATCAGCTGTGATTATCTGGCAGCAGCACTGAAGTCCAACCCCTCCCATCTGAGAGAGCTGGACCTGAGTAACAACAAGGAGCTGCAGGATCCAGGAGTGAAGCATCTGTGTGGTTTCCTGAAGAGTCCAGGATGTGAACTTGAAACTCTGAGGTCAATCAGCATGTTTTAGTTGTGCTGAGATGAATATGATGTGAAAGTTGTGCTGACACTAAACTGCAGACATCAGGCTGATATTATACTGATCCACACTGAGGATCTTCATGGTAAAGTCTGTTTTCTTCTTCTCTGGTTTAGTCCATTGACTGTAGCAGAACAATGTTCACATTTCAAACCTTCAAAGAAGAAGAAAAATCCTCCACTGGATAATTCACTGTGAAACTCTCAAACTCTTCATTCCACCTTAAAGTCTGTCTGACACTGAAATCCAAAGCAAAATGTGCGTTTGCTTTACAGACAGCAGTCCAACACAAACATACACACATCATCCAAAACACAGTCCAACATCCAAATCTCCTCCACTGCCAGCATGAATGATGGGAAAGAGAATTAAGTGCCATAGGACACTTAACCTTTGTTTCCATATGCTGGGAACTTCCTGTTGTTCCAAGGAGGACTGGAAAATGTGTGAAAATCTCCCAGTCAGTTCCTCACAGCACACTTCAATCATTTCCCTCCCACAGCATCAGGACCAGGGCTTTTTCTCTCTTGGTCCCACTAAGAGATTTCCACACAAACACCTCATCAGTGGGACTCTCAGAGCTACCAGCCCTTTGCTACAATCACAAAGCTCTTCATTGAAATCAATGATATCAAAGCTGGAATCCAATGAGTCCAAGTCTTCTGCTGATTCAGCATCACATTCATCTTTGCTCCTTGTTCTGCATCCCCACCATGGACTTCATTCCTTTCCAAGCCAGCCTTGAGTGTCCTTTAGTGTATCTTTCATTCTTTATACAGATTGAGGGGCTGTGATTTGTCAGAGATCACCTGTGATTATCTGGCAGCAGCACTGAAGTCCAACCCCTCCCATCTGAGAGAGCTGGACCTGAGAGGAAACAACCTGTGGCATTCAAATTTGGAGCAGCTGTCTGATCTTCAGCAGAGTCCAGACTACAGACTGGAGAAACTGAGGTCAGTAGAGTGATGGAGTGAGTGGGTGGTGCTGTCAGCAGTATTGTACTAAACACAGTCAGTATGAAACAAAGATCCAGTGTTTCCTGTAAAGCTGCAGCTTCTCAGTGAAGCTGTGAGAGGAGAATGGTGACAGGCTTCTGGATTGGACACAAACACTTACTGTTTCTCACCTTTATGGTCACCATAGTAACGGCTGACACGCTCTGATCAAACACTGTCAACAGCCAATCAGCTCTCTGAACAAAGCAGCACGCAGACCAATGACTGCATTCATTTCCAAGTTTAAAGCAGTGAAGAACACAGTCTGTAGGTGAGGAAGAATTTAGTGAGAGCAGATGTTTGGATGGAATTCCTCCAGTTAACAGCTGGAACCGTCCATCTGGATTGTTGGGCTTGTTGTTGGGGTTCCTACAGAGCTCAGAGTGGACACACCAAGGTTCTTCTAATGAATGAAAGTCCAAACTCAAACTAGGAGTGAAAAACATTTTCAGCAAGTTCAATAAAAATCCAAAGATTAGAGAAAGTGAAGCAACAATGAGTCCTAGTACAGTCCCAGCACTGAAGTCCCTGCTGCTCTTTATACTGGATGTGCTGCATCACTGACTGACAGCTGATGAAGAGTCTCTGGAAACACTCGTTTATCTCCTCTGCTCTTCCTCCTTCTCTCTGCAGGTGGAGGTGATGATGGTAAACAGGACGGTGTGTGTGCTGAGAGAGGAGCAGCTGTGTCCTGATGATCCAGAGAGGTTGAAGCAGCAGCAGCTTGTGTGTAGAGACGCTCTGACTGGGCCATGTTACTGGGAGGTGGAGAGGAGAGCTTCATCCAGCAGTGACTGACAGAGGAATGAAGTGCAGATGACTGTCAGTGCTGCAGAGTGAACTGCTCTGAGAACAGCTCCACTGTCAGACACAATGTCCAGCATCATCCCTGTGTGTCCCTCTGGATCTGACAGAGGATCATCAGTGTATCTGGACTGCTCTGCTGCTGCTCTGTCCTTCTACAGTCCCTGCACAGTCTCTGTCTCACTCTGGAAAGATTTTACAACTTGTGTAATTACAGAACATTAATATTATATTCAAACATGTGATCTTCTCTTTATTTCTGAATCTTTACCAAATAAAGAAAAAACAAACTAACAAACAGAACCTGTCATGTCCTTTTTCACCACATCTGTGAATCTTTTCTGTGTTTTTCCTCTTTTCCTCCTTCCTGCAGCTCCATCTTCATCATTCTGTGTCCTGTATATGTGAACATGTCCAAAGCATCTGAGCCTCATGTTACCCGTTTGTGTGAGTTACGCCTGTCGTTGTGTTGTGGTATATAAATCAGGGGCAGGAGACAGCGCTGGATCTCTGAGTTCTTTACTGTCAATTTCTGCAACATCTGCAATATCTAGAAATGCAAACCTGTGAGCTGTGTGTGTTGTGCATCTGCTCGGCCACCTCTCCTCCGGCCATGCTGGAAGCAGCTGTGCGTTTGACAGTTTTATCCACTCTACAATAATCTAACAAATTAAATGTTCAAAAATATGAACTTAAGCGCTTCAAAGTCAACAAAAAGCTTAAAACAATTAAATAATATTTCACTGAAAAAACAACAGCTCATAAGAACGATACACAAAATAATACAGAAACAAACAAATACAACTTATTAACCAGGATCCAATGTTTTTGTCACAAACACTGAATCAGCTGATTCACTCTTTATGTTTCTGAGTTTGTTTTGTGATTATAGTTCTGGTTTCTGTTTATGTGTCTTCACTGTATCCCACGTCTCGTTACTTTGGACTCTGTGTCATATTTCCTGTTTTACTTTGACAGTCCTGTGTTAGTGTTTCCTGTCTCGTGTGTGTAATTGGTCCCAGCTGTGTTTCCCTCCTGTCTCCCGTTCCCTGATTACTAAACTGCGTCCACGCCGCCGGCGCTCCTCTCCACAGCTGGATTCCAGGATTTCAGAGCATCCAGCTGTGGTGAGTGATGGAGACACTTTCTCTGCTCCCTCAGTAATCAGGACGGTTTATTGAAAATCAGAGAACATAAAGGACTGTTTTTCACCTGCCCGTTCTGAACCTGGACATTAAAGACTGCTGGCTTCAAGGACATTAATCCCAGTGTCAGCCAGCCAATAACAGCCTGTGTTTTTCAGCTCTTTAGGAGTCAGAAATGAGAAAGACACAGACTGCTAACCTCTCCCTGCAGGAAATAAGCTCCGCCTCTTCCTTTCCTGTATATGAGTGATTTGATTCTGACATGAGACACAATGAGTTTTCTGTTTATTGTGACATAAAGCGAGCAGGCAAAGACACTAAACTGTGTGTTTCCAGCTCTCTGAAGCTGCTTTTTGTGTTGCTCCCACAATACTGTCTAAAACAGTCAGTGAGGAAAACTCAGTTTATGCTTCCAAGCTCATTGTGAGAGGGCACATTGTGTTCCTGCAAGTGCTGATTTTGTCTGCATCCCTGAGTTTACTGAGCTGCCTCCAAGGACGTGTGAAACCCAGTGTGTTAAGGCTGCATCTCCCAGATGTTTCCACCTTTCCAGCACAGACGATGAATGTTCCCACAAAGGCTCAGCCAAAGACTGTTTTATTTTCTGAGTGTTCGCCTCAAGAGATTGCTCAGTGAGCACCTGAGTGTTTCTGGGACATCGAACACTAACTCGAACTTCAAGTCTGGTTCTGAAGCTGCACATGCAAAGACTTTCTGGTTGTAGAGACCTGGCTGTTCCAGGGATTGTAACCTCCCCAGGGCCTCCCCAGAGGCTGAACTGCTGACCTCAGCTGACTCTGGAGCCTTGAAGGTAACTAAGTTTGCACGGCTCGGGTGAGCCATTTCAGCTGCAACAGCCTCCACAGAGAGCTCACGCAAGCTTACCCAGGCTGCTGAGGATTTTATGCTGCTGCAGCCCAAAAGGCATCCTGAGCTGGCTGACAGCCACCCACAGCTTCAGCTGCCTCAGCCAGGGGTCTCCACACCTGCTGGCCAGAGAGCCGCGCCAGCCATCCATCTCTGCTGGGGCTCCTGTTTGAGAATGTAGGAGTGTAAACTTCAAATATCTGCTCGGTTTGTCAAGATATCACATATTTGCAAAAGTGCTCCAACGTTTTTGGAGACGTCTGTTACCCACCAGCTCGATAGCTAACCGGGAGGTCCAGGGTCACTAGAGCTGGCGAGAACAGTGAACTCCCAGCACATCGTTTTTGGACCCCTGCGGTATTTGGCTACTCAGGTTTAACATGATATATAAGTCACTTAGATAACTTAAAAATGTTATCGTTTGGCTTTTTTCAGTGTTTTTTGTTTGGTTTGGCTGAAGTTACAGTTTTCACACAGCTGAATAAACATCAAACTGATTAAACAGAAGTGTGAGACGGTCGAGAGTTTACTCAAGTGTCCTGTTATATTTTAGACAGCAAGGAGCAGACGGCCGAGTTTATTAAACTCCACCGAGACAGCTGTGACACAAATCTGAAGGCCAGACCATCACAGCCGCTCACTTCCCACCTACCCGACCTTTGGAGGACCCGGCCCACGTAGACCTTGAAGGCTGGGTCCTCAGGAGGATGCAGCCTGTGAATTTGGACATGTCATGACACATGATGTTCTACACCTGATGTGTTTAAATGAGCTCTACAGGTGAACAGACTTATTAACGTTAGCAGCATAATAAACTGTCCTGTCACTGAAGGCCCAACAAGGACGTGGTGCTGAATGCATCCAGACCCCTGCTGACTGTCTTTTCAGCTTCGGTCAAAGGTACAGTGTCCACTGTGACCCTGAGAGCAGGATACAGCCAGAGGTGAGTCAGCAGTTACAAACTAAATGTTGCTGACATGAATCAAACTGCTGGATAACCCACTGGTCATGAAAATGGCACCTTTCTGTTGGTTTTTAGCAAACACAATTTCACTTAAAGTTTGGCCCAAATTACCATCCAACATTTCAAGTTTTCCTGACTACAAATCCAGAGATTGTGACTCTGATGGTCAAAGACCAAGAGGGGACAGAAACCTGGAAATCAACTGTTTACCTGCAGGTAAGGTTGCTGCCAGAAGCTAGAGCAGAAATGACCCTGCAAACATCTGGTTATTTCATAAAAGTTCAACTGAAATCATACTTAAGTCTCTTTTCATCTGCAGGTCAGCGTCCTGTTACATGTCTGTTATCTATCTTTGTTCCTTCAGCACCAAGAACAGAAACCTTAATGAGGAGTGTCCCAGCTGAGGCCCGAGTCCCAGCAGCTGAGAGGCTGCTCACAGTTCGCTCACAGTTTATTGAAAAAGTGTCTGAACCTGTTTTAAACAAACGTCTGGATAAACTCCTGCAGCAGCATGTTATCAATGATCAGGAGATGGAATCAGTCAGATCACAGCAGAGCAAATAAAGCTCGAGACGTGATGGACACGAGGAAGTGAAGCCAGCTCACTGCTGATCGCTGCTCTCTGTGAGGAGGATCGATGCCTTTCCACAGAGCTGAACCTGAATGAAGACAGACTTGGAAAGAGTCTGTGGAGCTGTGACCATGAATCTCAAAGACCACTGACAGTGTCATTGTGATCTTCATGTGACGTGTTTTTAAACTGCACTTTAGTTCTGAAAGTGCCTCTCGTTAAAACCTGGACTCTGATTAGATGCTCAGCAGGACATTGGATGGACTGAAGCAGAGTCTGGGACCTCAGTAATTATTAGTGCACAAACCAGCAAATATGTGAAGCTCCATTAATGCTGAACCACATCTACAGGTTGAAGAGCAACACCTCAGGTTATCTGGGACCAGCGTCAGTTTCCAACAATATAACTGAAGCTGTTTTTACCTGTAATGCTGGAATAACCTATTGAATCACATGATCAGTGTTTACGATCTGTTTACTGAGGTTTAAACTCTCCTCTGTGCTTCTGCTTTGAGCAGCACGTTGTGCTTCTGCCTGTTTAAATAAAGTTTTGCTGCTTGCTTTCTTATGCTGGAGTTTGAATTCAGATATCAAGAACTATAAATGAATTAACACCCACAGAGGAGGCAGCTTTGTTGTGTGTTTGGTTACAGAGTCACTAAGAAACACACACAATCCCCCGGCCTGGGTTACCATGGAGACAGTCAAACTTTCATTCACTTCCTGTTTCCACTGTTAGTCTGACTTCACTGGTTGGTCCCAGAGTATCAGAGACTCGTCCTCAGACAGACGCACACAGGTGAGTCAGCACAGGTATTATAACCCTGCTGGTTTCTGATCTGACATCGTCTCATTATTATTACTGAGTCTTGTTTTTATTTGGGAGCTTTATTAACACCAGATTTATCTTCATTTTATCTGTGGTCTTATGATAGATGATGGCAGCACAGTTTCACAGAAAGATGATACCATCAGTCAAATGTAAGAAAAAAGGAAATTAGCACATGTGCATCAGAGCACACAGCAGGGGTAACCTGGACATCTGTGAAGGTTATTAATGCACAACTATAGCTGCAGGTTTAAGAGCAGCGCATGCTGCAGTCAGAACTGTTACCCAATGAAAAGATCTGCAGCTTCATGAAGCAGCTGAAAGATCAAACAGTCCAACATTTACAAAGTGCTGTTGGAGGTCCAGCTGAAGCAGTACAGATGTGCTCCTGTCCCACATTCAGTCAAAATGAATGAGCTGCATATTTTAAAAATGAGATTACTGAGAATATTTGAATTGTGACTCAGATGGCAGATCCAGGCTCTCAGCCTCCAGCTGAAACTTCCAGTCCTCCCCCAGCCAGAAGCTCTGATGCTGGGCTGAGAGACTTTGATCCTTCCCTGGATCCAGAAGTCCAGGAGGGAGAAGGAGAACAGGACCTCCTTCCTGATCTGGAGAGGCCTGAGGGAAAGAAAGATGGAGCAGACAGAGCTTTGAACAAATCCAAACCTCCTGAGCTTCACCTCCACAAAGGTGCAGACACTGATGCACAGATTCACATGTGACACCTGGCAGCGTCCAGCTTGTGCCGCTGACATTATCTCCACTCTGATACAAGCCTCATTCACTCGCTCACACACGTTCATACAATCACCTTTTCCTCACAGTCACACACATGAATGTAATGAGGGGAACTCGGGGTTCACTGTCATTCCTCAGGATCCTTTGATATGCAGACTGGAGGCTCTGTGGATGAAACACCGACTGTCTGAACCACTCTGAAGTGTTCATGATGGACTTCATCCTGATTAACACTACAATACTTGTTACAGGCCTTTTATATGTAATAATATTCTTTTCCATTAAAGCTCTGAACATTCTCACTCTTTCTGGACCAGGTGTGACAGGTGAAGGACACCGGCGAATAGGAGGACAGAACCTGAGAGCCATTAGTCACATGACTTCAGCTGCTGCTGCCTCACCAACCACTGGCCCCTCGGTGAGTCTAGAGTTAAAGCAGTGACCACAGGAAGTGCACACGTGTGATCTAAAGCTACATGTGGGCCTGTGACGATCAGTCTTCTCACTGTGGTAGACGGGTTTGTGAGTCCCTGTGATGCTGGGAGTGTCCAGGACAGTCGCTCCTGATCGGGTCTGTCATGGAAAGGCTTGAGTTAAGTTAGCCAAAGAGATGCGACTCAGACTGACTTCATCATGTTGGCAACGTGTCTCCATTGATAAATTCCAGTTATTCACAAATCAGAGAATAATTACAGTCATTCAGAGACAGATTGTGATTGTTTGGAGGATGTAATCGTTTCCTTCAGGGAGCGTGTTGGACGCTCAGTGTCCGGGTGATTAGCTGGCTGATGCAACTACTTAGAATCAGTTTGTGAATATGAAGAAAATCAGTGCAGTCACTGGACAAACTCTGATTCTTCCTAGTTTCACTCTTGTTTCAGTCCAGTGTGACTGAGGTGGCAAAAAATGATGGGAGGAGGTGATCTGACTTTTAGCCACACAGCTGTCTGCTAGAGAAAAAGCCTTTGTGCACAACTTTCTTAAAGGCAAACGGCACCATGTTCACTGCAGCTGCAGCAAAGAGTGAAAGTTGGACTGAGAATGTTGTGACTGTTTCATGAGAAAGAGCAGGAAAACAACCATCACACACCCAGACACAGTGCTGGGATTAGAATTAGACTTTAGAGCCAAATGTAGGACAAAAGCTTTAATATAAAAGAGGAAAACCCAACAACAGCCAGAGCATGAAGCTCAAAACTATACCAATCACCAAGAAAGCTGGCAGGCCTGTGACACGTCAGAGATGCCGTTCAAATCATAAAGAAGTTGGTTTATTGACAACATGTAAAAAACCAAAATAATCAAGTCAACCTTTAGTTTAGAGCGAGTAGACCAATCAGGCACAGCAACAGCTCTAGAATAAGCAACAATTTTATGTATTACAAACAACCTTTCATATACACACATACATATGGCTCATATGCTGTTTAAAAAGGGCTCAAAGACCCAACAGATTACACAAAGTATAAAAATACTTTCATTCAGACAACAGTCAGCTGTGCATGAGACAGAGAGCCGACTACAGTTAGTAACATGGACTCACTTTGTTTCAGACACGACACAAAGTAACACAAAGCCACAAAGAGCAGAAACATCAAAAAGGAGGCAGAGCAGCAGCAACTCTCCATGAGCTGTGAGGCTAACAGCCACCCACACTTCCTGTGATGCATAATGAAAACAACATTAACCTGAAGGATGATAACAACAGAAATAAGTCTAAGCTAACGTTACACAGCGCTCACACAGCGCTGACTGTACAGGCCTCACACAGCTACGACCGCCATCCACAACACCTGATTCTACTGAACACAAACAAGTTAATGATATCTGAGCAATCCAGGGAAGGCTTCCAGGAACGTGAGGATCCAAAGACAGCTCTACAACAGCATCAGTCAGCAACAATGTTACTAATCAATGACTCTTTCATCCTTTTATACTCAATCAAAAAGTGCTGTGTTCACATTTGTTTCTGCTGAAAAGACTGAAAATGTTTTAAAGTTTGAATAAACTGACTGAACTTCTCACGAGTCCAACCGTGAGGAACACTTCCCCCCATGACACATCACAGGAGAACGTCTCAGTGGAGGGGGGGGGACAGTAGCTCAGTTTAGGCAGTCGCACTCAGAATCGATGCCTCCAGTCAGGGTCAAACGTGGTCCTCAGAAACCTGCAGATGTTTGGGCCAAGCTCTCACTGATCTCTGCGTCTGTAGACTGAGCTGATGTTTCTCCAGGTGTCTGGTAAAAGGACGATGCTGCTGTCCAATGAGGCGAGGAGAGAAGTAGCCAAACAGGCGAGAGCCGTGAAGGAGGAACGGCGGGCAGCTCTGGATGCCCGACATAAATACCTGATGAGCAGGCTGGCAGACGCCGGCAGCCTGGAGGAGGCGGCGGTGGAAGATGCCATCGTCTCTGATGACAGAGTAAGTTCAGAGACGTGATCCTTCCTCAGAGTTGAACCTTTGAGGCATTAATGTCTGATTCTTCCAGTTCAGTCTGATCCATGAATTCTTTGCTGCAAACAGATCCAAGAAGCTGATTTTCTTCTATCAGGATGTCAAACAGGTAACTTTGATCACATTTAAATGACGGACACATGAAGGTCTAACCGCTCTTCATAATCTGCTGTTTGTTGCACCGTACTTTGTATTCATATCTTTTAATATCTGCCTTTCTCCCAGAGTCTGTCTTCCTGTCAGTCTTCCTTTGTGGACACATCAAACTCAGCTGTGGCTCAGAGGAAACTCTTCCTCACTACGGGGAACTCTGAGGTTGGCTTCAGCTTTTTATGCTTAGTTAATGTGAGAATCACAGAAAAATGCTGATATGAGTGGAAGGTTCTGCTGGGAAATTGGCAAAGAGCAGATTATTGAACAGCGAGGCAGACAGTTCATTTCAGTAATGCCAGTTTATTAGAAACGAGGACTGTGGGGCTGCTGGAAGTCAGGACGGCCGTTCTCTGGATAAACCTGACAGCTGAGGTGGAGAGCAGGATTTATCCACAGACGGCTTCTTCCAAGCAAATGTACACAGAAACGTGTCTTAAAGCACGAGCCTGGATCAGACTCGAGGACTCAGAGCTCAGGTGTGTAACGTCACATTCATCCACCTCTCGGGGTTTTTGTGTCAGAGTCCAATATAGCAGCGGTCCCCAACCCCCGGGCCTCGGACCGGTACCGGTCCGTGAGTCGTTTGGTACTGGGCCGCGAGAGTTGAGGCTCAGGTGTGAAATGTATGGTTTTCAGGGTTTTTATCGTTTTTCAGCGTTATTTTGTTATCGTTTTTATCGCTTACTCAGTTTTCCTGGGTCTTTTCACGTGTGTTATGAATAAATTTTCTTTTTTTCGGTACCGGTACTAGTTTTATTTTGTTGTATTTATCCGCGACACCTTAAAGGCCAGTCCGTGAAAATATTGTCGGGCATAAACCGGTCCGTGGCGCAAAAAAGGTTGGGGACCGCTGCAATATAGAGTTTATGTGCAAATACGACATCAACACTGACACGAATACAAGCAAACAGCCTTTGAACAACTGTAACTGTGTGTGTGTGTGTGTGTGTGTGTGTGCCTCTGTGTGTGTGTGTGCGCGTGTGTGTGTGTGTGTCAGTCTGCTGGAGGAAGTGAAGGGCTCTCAGGTGAAGAGGACTCTGGGGGTCCTGCAGGTGGCTCAGTCTCGGTGCCTGCGTGCCTGGAGAGATCTGGTCAGCAGTTTATTTCCTGTTCAGTTCACAGCTGTTGTCTCGACGATGCTGACGTCATCACTGATCGATTTATTGATTTATCAGGACAGAGACATCACTGTGGTGGCCAACGAGGCAAAGGACAATGTCAAGTATTCTTACACCCTCAACAAGTTCTTTGGATCTGTGGAAAAATCCACTCCTGTGAGAAAAACACTCTTCATGTCTTTCTGTATAAAACCGTCTGCAGCTGTTTGAGTCCTTCATGATTGTGAGGAACAGAAAACAGTGAAGACATCGTCACACATTCACAGAGAGGGTGTAGTCACAAATCACAGCTGAGACAAAGGCCTGTCTGTAACTTAAGAAGAAGAAGAAAGAATAAAAGTGACTGTTTAAAAACTAAAGACTTCTTTTCTTTTCTTAGTTTCAGACTTTTAAAAATGTTTAAAAAGATCAAAGAGACAAACAGGTTTCATCAGGACAGAGATCACAGCTCAGTCTGAGATGTTCCAGCTCTGATTTATCAGCAGTATTTCTCTGATTGATCTTTTTTATTAGTTTGTATTTTCTGTGATGGTGAATTTGTCAGTTTGTGCTGATGAGTCGGGTGTTTCACCTCCACCAGCTTCTTTTTTAATGGTTTTTATTTCTTCTTTTGCATCGTGTCTGATGACAAACCGTTTTCTTGTTACTGCATCAGATATGGTGGATACAGGATTCTCCAGCTCAGCCTGAATGTGCATTTATTTGATCTCTACATGTCAGTAATGAGGCTGCTGTCTGTTCCTGCTGTGTCAGCAGCTTTGTTTCTCACACTGAAGCTCGTATCAGTCACCGGACAAACCGTCTCTCATCCTCCGTCTTCCTTTTCTCCCGGGCCCACAGACCAGGATGCTGGAGCACATTCCCAGTCTGATGAACGGCATCAAGATGATCCACGTGGTGTCCCAGTACTACAACACCTCAGAGAGGATGAGCTCACTGCTGCTCAAGGTCACCAACCAGATGATCAGCACCTTCAGGAGCTACCTGCTGCAGGGTGTGAGGCGTGTCTGGGAGCACAGCAGGTACCGCAGCACACCTGAAACTTACATTAGACTTAAACTTCTGTTCAGATCGTCATAGAGTTTAGACTCAGACTAACAAATGGACTCAGCAACGTGTGTGTGCGTGCGTGCGTGTGTGTGTGTGTGTGTGCGTGTGTGTGTGTGTGTGTGTGTGTGTGTGTGTGTGTCAGGCCGGTGCTGCTGCAGAGAATCTCTGACTGCTGTAATCTGAATGCGGCGTATTAGCGAAGCTTCCACAGCGTCAGAGACAAACTGAGAGAAAACCCTGAGAACAGACAGTTTGACTTCAGGTGATCAGTAACTGACTCTGAGTCAGAGCATGTCAGCAGCGTCAAGCTAACCTTTACACACGTGTGTGCGTGTTTTCAGTGAGAACTACATCTTCGGGAAGTTTGACTCTTTCTGCCGCCGTCTGGAGAAGATGGCCGACATGGCGTCCATGCTGGAGAGCCTGGCTGCTCTGCAGAGCATGAAGGTGGATGATTGTCAGATTAGAAACAAGTGAATCCATCAGATATTCATCAATGCACAATAATAATTATAATAAGACATTTATAATATAAAAATGGTCGAATTAAAGTCAATGCAAAGCTACAGTGATGAATGGACATTTGTAATGATTTTGTATAAATGTATTTCCTCCTTTTATTATTTATTAATCGTGTCAAAAGTCTATTTTCCAGTTCTTCCATTTCAGTGTGACAGAAATGAGACGGATTCAAACTGAGCTCAGGTGGAGGGCGTGGAGAAGATCTGTGTTCGCTACCAGACCATCGTCTCCACAACTGAATCCAAGACCTGTGACATCCTGGATCAGCGCAAACTGGAGGTGATTTCAAGGGGAAACAATAGAATAAGATAAACAGAATAACATACGATACAAAATAGAAAAATACTATATCTGTCATTTATGACAATAATCATTGAATTATACTTTGAATCTCAGTGTTTACGTGAATCCTAGTTTGGTCTTCACAGTATTGGCCAACAATAACAATGATTGATTGGATCATTACTCACATTTCTTTTTTAAAATCAGCTGAGAAAAGATCTAATTTCAGTTTTTCATCAGAGGTGAAGGTCACCGACTGCCAGACAGTCACAGGACTTACAAAGATACAGAAGACTTGATTTTCAGTCTCATGTGCATCCCTGTGCTCTGCTGCCAAAACTGAATCTTGATTTCTTTGAAAATTCTGAAATGATTCTGATCATTCTCCACTTTTATTATTATGGTCTGTGTGTCAGATTGGGCCTGGTTCTTCCTGACCTTGTACTTTCTCCTCACATTCCCCTCTTTGGACTGACAATCATACACAACTAGAAAAATTTGCATTTCCTGCGAAAATGCAGTGTGGATGCTTTAAAGCTGAAGCTGTATGCAAAAAGTAGCTGAAAAAGCTGAAAAGTTGCAGAAATTTTAAAATCTTTGCAGAAGCAAAGGAACTTTGCTGAAATGGAATAACTCAGCAGAACTGCAATATCTTAGAGAAAACGTAATACTTGGCAGAAATACATTAGCATAGCAGAACTTAGCAGAAATATTGTAACTTACCAGAAACATAACTTCTCAAAAATACAAGAATTTAGGAGAAATAGTATAAGGTAACAGAAAGCATATATTTAGCCAAAAATACTTAAACATTACAGAAACACTATGATTTAGAAAAATAGTACAACATAGCAGAAATACTGTGTTTTACCAGAGACACTGTGATGAATTATGAATATTGTAATTTTAAATTAAGACTATGTTTTAGCACAAATACTATAAAAAGCAGAAATAGTATGAGTAAGCAGAAATACTACATTTAGTAGAAATACTATGTTTTAGCACAAATACTATAAAAAGCAGAAATACTATAATTTAGCAGAAATACTATATTAAGCACAAATCCTATGAAAAGCAGAAATACTATATTAGGCACAAATCCTATGAAAAGCAGAAATAGCATGATTTAGCAGAAATACTGTATTTAGCACAAGTACTGAAAAGTAGCAGAAATAGTATGATTTAGCAGAATAGTAATAACTTACAAAATTACAAATATGGACACATATTGAAACACAAATGCACAGAGGGACACACAAACACAGGCTCTAATCCAGTCAAGCAGTCTAACTATATTCAATTTAAATCCTACAATGACATGCTGCCAAATAAGGGTAGGGTTCTCTCTCTCTCACTAAAAACACACACACACACACACACACACACACACACACACACACACACACACACACACACTCACTCACACACAGAGGGTGAGAGAAGTAAGTTTCTAGCTCAGTCAAGCAGCCTGGGAGATGCTGAATTTGAATCCACCAATCAGAGAGCCTGTGCACTTTTTCCCGCCAAAACAGGTGCATGCAGCACAGAGAGACACAGGATTTTTGCAGTCTATTTCTCATAGTGACGACTCCCCTCAAACAAATGACCATAATTTCCTAACCGTAGGGGCTAGAACGGTCATTCTTACACCGATTTGTTCAGAAGAGATGGGGGAATCTTCAAGTGTTGACAATTTATCATTAAAATATGAATTTTTAGAGATATATGGATGACTTGTTGACTTAGAAGCCACGAATTCCCCAATATGCAAATTTGAATGCCTCAGCCCACATATATGATTGGCTGGCTGGGAAGCCGTGCAGGCCCTGATTTGTGGATTTGAATTCCTCAGCCCCCAGATATGATTGGCTGGCTTAGAAGCCATGAAGGCCCCAGTATGCAAATTTGAATGCCTCAGCCCACATATATGATTGGCTGGGAAGCCGTGCAGGCCCTGATTTGAAAATTTGAATGTCTCAGTCCTCACAGAGGATTGGCTGCCTGGGGACCTGGCAGAAATATATAGAAATAGTATGATTAAGCATAAATACTACATTTAGTAGAAATACTATGTTTTAGCACAAATACTATAAAAAGCAGAAATACTATAATTTAGCAGAAATACTATATTAAGCACAAATCCTATAAAAAGCATAAATACTATATTAGGCACAAATCCTATAAAAAGCAGAAATAGTATGATTAAGCATAAATACTACATTTAGTAGAAATACTATGTTTTAGCACAAATACTATAAAAAGAAGAAATACTATAATTTAGCAGAAATACTATATTAAGCACAAATCCTATAAAAAGCAGAAATACTATATTAAGTAATATAAATATCCTATAAAAATCATATAAAAAGCAAAAATACTGTACTATGATTTGGTAGAAAAATTATAATTAATCAGAAATACTATATTTGGCACAAATCTTATAAAATAGCAGAAATAGTATGATTTAGCACAATAGTAATAACTTAAACAGAAAAATTGGAAAAGCAAAATGGACAGCTGATAAAAGGGTGAGAGAAGTAAGTTTCTAGCTCAGTCAAGCTGCCTGGGAGATGCTGAATTTGAATCCACCAATCAGAGAGCCTGTGCACTTTTTCCCGCCAAAACAGGTGCAGGCAGCACAGAGAGAGACACAGGATTTTTGCAGTCTATTTCTCATAGTGACGACTCCCCTCAAACAAATGACCATAATTTCCTAACCGTAGGGGCTAGAACGGTCATTCTTACACCGTTTTGTTCAGAAGAGATGGGGGAATCTTCAAGTGTTGACAATTTATCATTAAAATATGAATTATTAAAGATATTTGACTTGTAATGCACCATAACTGAGTAGAGGCGAAGCAAAAACTGCCTTGACCTGCCCTCAAACAACGCTTTCTAACTCTAAATCTATTTGGAGTATCGATATCATTCTTTCACCGTAAGAGACAGCAGGCTTTGGTGAACAGTCATGGAAATTTTCAGGTCTCTGTGGAAATCTATCAAAAAGATATGACGAGAGAAAAAAGTGGTTCATTTCCAGAGTTTGAAAGCTGAAGAAATCTGAGCGAGGGACAAATTTCCTACCCTCAAACAAACGTAATTCATGGCCAAATGGTAATAGGTGAGAAAACAATTCTTGAATTGTGAGCGTCAGGAGTGTCTGAAGATATACCGGGACAAGCCTTATGTCTTAACTTCGCTTCGTTAAGGAGATATGACGATTCGAAAATGCCTCTCATTACAGAAATCCAGCGGTGATTTTGAACAAACTCTCCATTGACTTTCTATGGAGAGTTTTGAGACTTTGTGTTGGTCTGAGGAGATTTGCCAAAATTCTATAAATCCCACTACAATGATGGTGACATTTTCTGAAAGCCAGCAAAAATACCTACGTTTTGATGTATAATTTGTGGAAGTTGAGTGAAAATTGAGCAAGTAGCAAACAGTTGTTCGGACATGAAGAGAAGACTGCGAAACCTAGAGTGGCACACTGGAAGCCAAGTGCATAGCAACCATAACAACGCATGTATTTTGTGAAAAATCACAATTTTGCAACTGAAAACTTTAAGAGGGATAAGATGAAAACCGTAACAGATATGGAAAAGCTGAATCATACATGAATAGCCCAATAATTTGTGAACATTTTAAAGTTTGAATAGTTGTTCTAGGCGAAAGTATGAGGAAGTAGTTGTGCTGATAAGAGGTGAAAAGGCTGAAATTTTTGCAGAAAAGAGGTCAATCAGCAGAATTTCTGCTGAAAAGAGGTAAAGAAGAAGAAAGTTGCGCTGAAAAGAGATGAATAAGCAGAATTTCTGCTCAAAAGTGTTTTTTTCTGAAAACAGCTGGGATTTGTGCTGATATGAGGTGAAAAGGCTGAAATTTTTTCAGAAGAGGTGAATAAGCAGGATTTGGGCAGAAAAGAGGTGAAAATTCTGCTGGAAAGAGTTCAATCAGCAGAATTTCTGCTGAAAAGAGGTGAATGAGCAGAATTTCTGCTGAAAGGAGTTTTTTTTCTGAAAACAGCAGAAAAAAACTGAAAATTTTGCTGAAAAGAGTTCAATCAGCAGAATTTCTGCTGAAAAGAGTTGAATGAGCAGAATTCTGCAGAAAAGAGGTTTTTGCTGAAAACAGCTGAAAAAGCTGGTATTTGTGCTGAAAAGTGGTGAAAAAACTTAAAATTCTACTGAAAAGGGTTGAAAAAGCTGAAATTTGTGTTGAAAAGAGTTAAAAAAAGTTTAACTGTTAACTGAAAGAAATGTTGCCATAAGCGGGATTTGAACCCTGGCCTCCCAGTCTGAGAACGGATGCTCATCTCACTGAGCTAAAACACAGCTCAACCCGGCATGCAAAATCAGTGACCACATTGATAATGTCTTCCATTCATTTCAATGGTCAAAAGTCATAACACACATTAGCAGAAATAGTTTAAAGTTTAAACATAGTATTTCTGCTAAAACTTAGTATTTATACTAAATAATATTTTTTTCCTGCCAAATCATAGCATTTGTGCTGAAACACAGAAAATTCGGCCAAATCATAGTATTTGAGCCAAATCACACAATTTGTGCTAAAACATTATTTATGATTTAGCAGAATACTATCTGTTGGTAGAAATTCCTGCTAAAAGGTACTATTTCTGCTTTTTAGCAGAAATACTGTAATTTGGCATAAATACTATGATTTGGGATAAATACTATGATTTGGCACATATACTATATTCAGCACATATACTATAACATAACAGAAATTCCTCCACTTAGTAGTAATACTATAACATAACAGAAACATTATGATTTGGCACAAATACCATGATTTGGCAAAAATACTATGATTTAGCAGAAATACTATGATTGAGCAGAAGTACTAAGTTGTAGTAGAAGTACTTTGATTTAGCACAAATACTATGATTGAGGAGTAATACTTTAACATAGGAGAAATATTAATTGGGCACAAATACTATAATTTGGCACAAATACGATGATATTGCAGAAATACTATGATTGGGTACAAATACTATGATACGGCAGAAGTACTGCGTTTTACCACAACTACTGAGATTTGATCGAAATACTATGATTTAGAAGAAATACTATGACTCCATACAAATACAATGCTTTGGCACAAATACTATGATTTGGCACAAGTACTATGATTTAGTACAAATACTATAATTGGGCAGAAATACTATGTTTCAGTACAAATACTATGATTTGGCAGGGGTACTATGATTTAGCAAGAAATATTATGTTTTAACATAAATACTATTTTTTGGCAGAAATTTCTGCTAAAAGGTACTATTTCTGCTTTTTGGCAGAAATACTGTAATTTGGCATAAATACTATAATTTGGGATAAATACTATGAATTGGCACATATACTATATTCAGCACATATACTATAACATAACAGAAATTCCTCCACTTAGTAGTAATACTATAACATAACAGATATATTATGATTTGGCCCCAAAACCATGATTTGGCACAAATACTATGATTGAGCAGAAGTACTAATATGTAGTAGAAGTGTTTTGAAATACTATGATTGAGAAGTAATACTTTAACATAGGAGAAATACTGATACACACACACATACACAGAGAGTAAAGGGAACAGGAGCTGTTAAGAGTCTGGGCTTGGTATATCTAGGTCAGTTGAATTAGCTGCACCTGCTGTAATCAGCCCTTACACACACAGACACCTAGAGAGATATGAGTTTTCTTCAGTGTATTTCTGACATTCAGGATTCCCCTCGAACAAATGGCCATAATTTCCTAACCGTAGGGGCTAGAACGGTCATTCAGACATCGTTTTGTTCAGAACAGATGGGGGAATCTTCGAGTCTTCATAATTCAGAGAAAAAATATAAATTATTAAAGATATATGACTTGTAACACACTGCAACTGAGAAGAGGCGAAGCAAAAATTGCCTTGACTTGCCCTCAAACAACCTTTGGTAACTCTAAATCTCTATGGAGCATCAAAATCATTCTTTCACCGTAAGAAACAGCAGGCTTTGGTGAACAGTCATGGAAATTTTCAGGGCTCTGTGGAAATCCATCAAAAAGATATGACGAGAGAAAAAAGTGCCTCATTTCCAGAGATTGAAATCTGAAGAAATCTGAGTGAGGGACAAATTTCCTACCCTGAAACAAATGTAATTCATTGCCAAACGGTAATAGGTGAGGAAATTTTTTTTGAATTGTGAGCATCAGGAGAGTCTGAAGATATATTGGCACAAGCCTCATGTCTCAACTTTGCTTTGTTAAGGAGATATGACAATTTGAAAATGCCCCTCATTAGAGAAATCCAGCGGTGATTTTGAATAAACTCTCCATTGACTGTCTATGGAGAGTTTTCAGACATAGTGTTGCTCTGAGGAGATTTGCAAAAAATATGCAACTCCCACAACAATGATAGTGACATTTTCTGAAAGCCAGCAAAAATACCTACGTTTTGATGTATAATTTGTGGGGGTTGAGTAGAAATTGAGCGAGTAGCAAGAAGTTGTTCAGACATGAAGAGAATACTGAAAAAGGACAAGTGCTCACTCTGAGTTAATTGCATAGCAACCATAACAACGCATGTATTTTCTGAAAAATCACAATTTTGCAACTGAAAACTTAAAGAGGCATTAAATGAAAACGGTAACAGATCTGAAAAAGCTGAATCACACAGGAATAGCCCAATCATTTGAGAACGTTTTAAAGTTTGAATTGAGTTTCTACGTGAAAGTATGAGCATGTAGTTAAGTTTCAAAGAAGAGAAAGTTTTAGCAGAATTGTGGAAGTTTCCCATTCATTTCAATGGGACAAATTAAAGGAAAAAAGTGTAATATTTTAAAAAGTATAATAGCAATAAACACCAAAAGTCATAGCGCACATTAGCAGAAAGAGCAGAACAGTTTAGAGTTTGAACGGAGAAAATCGGCTGAAAACTGAGGGAGTAGTTAAGTGCCAAAAAGTGTACGGAAGCAACTAGAATAAAATAGTGGAATAAAGAATAAAGAGAAACAGGAACTCAAATAGATTGTATCAGGCACGTGCAGAGGAGGGGGGGGGGGCTGGAGGGGCTTGAGCACCCGCCCCTTTCCTGATGGGTGCCCAAAGTGCCCCTTTGTTGAGGCAACTTTTAAAAATTTTTTTATTTATTTATTTATTTTTTATGTGTGTGGGCGTGCGGAGTCCTGTCTGTGCCCCTCAACAATAATATGTACTATTAATCACAGTTTTGCTAAATAAAAGGATTTGGCTTGCATCAGTCACATGATCACATTTAACCAATGATCGCCCTTGACGGCAGAACGCGCTGGTTATGAGCCGGGAACGAGCTCACAAAGAGCACGCGCATTTTTTGCAGTCCGGAGCTGTAGGAGAAACACAAATTAACTCAAAGACACAGACTTACTATATTTCTTCCATACAGACTTGCAAAGAAAAGCGTCTGGACTTCTTTAAGTTTACTTGAAGACGTTTCACCTCTCATCCGAGAAGCTTCTTCAGTTCTAAGGTCAAATGGTGGAGAGTCCCAGATATAAACCTAGTGGGAGTATCCCCCCACAGAGGGACAAAAGGACCCCCTGATGATCCTCTAATCGCCTGAGCCAAGGTGTGAAACTGGGTGTGGGTCCCAATCAGCCAGAGTGCCCTCCAGATCAAGATCAGCCAGACCCTGCAGGAACTGGAAATCCTTCTACCCTCTCCAATCTTAGAAGAGGTTTACAAGTTTGTGGACAAGGCTCAGCGGGCCCAACACTCTAAAGGAAAAGAAAGACAACGCAGGAAATTTCACACCTTGCTTTCGAAAACACACACTCCTCATCCTGAACCTACACAACCCAGAGAAGAAAACACACCTGAAGTCAGTCAGGAGAAATGGGTTAAGAACTTTTCAGACAGGATTCTCACTGAACCTGAAAAGAGAGTATTAGCCAAAGGACTCAATTTTGCCATTTCTCCACAACAGTTGCCCATAGTGGACCTCATCACAGCCACAGAATCTGCCATACGGATTAATAAATTATCACAGACAGAAGCAGAGCAAATCAGGATGAAAGTCTCAGCCATGCTCTCCAGTGCCAAAGTCCCTCCATCCAACCTCACAATACAGGAAAAGAAGGCCGTCGCTTCCCTGAGCAAAGACCACAACATCACTGTTTTACCAGCTGATAAGGGAAGATGCACCGTGGTCCTAAACACTACAGATTACCATACAAAGATCACTACTCTCCTCAGTGACAACAATACCTACGAAGCCTTAAAGCGAGACCCCACAAGCAGCTACAAAAAGAAAGTTATAGTTTGCCTTCAAGACTTTGAAAAGGACAAAATTATTGACCGCCTTACATATCACCGCCTTTACCCAGGGGATGCCATACCCTGCATCTACGGACTTCCTAAAATCCACAAGGAAGCTGTCCCACTCAGACCCATAGTCAGTAGCATAAACTCAGCCACTTATAACATTGCTAAACACCTTGCTACCATCCTTGCTCCTCTGGTGGGGAACACCCCACACCACATCAAGAACTCCACCGACTTCACCGACAAGGTCCAGAAACTTACCCTGGATCCAGATGAAACCATGGTGTCCTTTGATGTAGTCTCTCTCTTCACTTGCATACCCACCACGGAGGCCGTGGAGACTGTCAGAAAACGACTACAAGAAGACAGCTCCTTGGAGGACAGGACCAACTTCACACCCGATCAGATTTGCACACTGTTAGACCTCTGCCTCACCACTACATATTTCAAATACAACGAAGGCTTTTACAGACAAAAACATGGCTGTGCCATGGGCTCCCCCGTGTCACCTATTGTAGCCAACCTTTACATGGAGGAAGTGGAAAGGAAGGCTCTTGGCTCTTTCAAAGGAAGAGTACCCAGCCACTGGTACAGATATGTGGACGACACCTGGGTCAAAATCAAGACACAAGAAGTGGAATCCTTCACTGCGCACATTAACGCTGTGGATAAAAACATCAAGTTCACCAGGGAAGACACAAAGGACAACTGTTTGCCTTTCCTGGACTGCGCTGTGCACATTGAAGAGAACGGCAAACTCAACATCGAAGTTTACCGGAAGCCCACACACACGGACCAGTACCTCCTCTTTGACTCCCATCACCCTTTGGAACACAAACTTGGAGTAATTAGGACCCTACACCACCGGGCAGAACATGTTCCCTCTAAGCCTGAAGGAAAAAAGAAGGAACACACACATGTAAAGGAAGCACTCAAAACGTGCGGCTATCCTAAATGGGCATTCTTAAAGTCAGCAAAGAGGCACAGAAAAGAAGACCAGACACCAACGAGTGAGGATAAGAAGGACAGACGCAACAACATTGTCATCCCCTATGTAGCCGGTGTATCAGAAAAACTTAGGAGAGTTTTCTCCAAGCATGACATCCCGGTGCATTTCAGACCCAGCAACACGCTCAGACAAAAACTGGTTCACCCGAAAGACAAAACGCCAAAACACAGACTTAACAATGTGGTGTATGCTGTACAGTGCAGCGAGGAATGCCCAGACCTCTACATTGGAGAGACCAAACAGCCACTTCACAAGCGCATGGCACAACACAGAAGAGCCACCTCCACAGGACAAGACTCAGCAGTCCATCTGCATCTTAAGGATAAAGGACACTCTTTCGAGGATGCCAATGTTCACATTTTGGACAGAGAGGACAGATGGTTTGAAAGAGGAGTGAAAGAAGCCATCTATGTCCACTGTGAGCGACCATCTTTGAACAGAGGCGGGGGTTTACGACACCAACTCTCTGCCATCTATAATCCAGTTTTGAGATCCCTTCCCAGACGCCTTAACGCCCACTCACATCCTGGGCCATCTGACCTCAGGAATTCGCATGATAAGGTGGGGCCAGGTTTCACAATGAACACACCCGAAACTCTGGCTGATTGGGACCCACACCCAGTTTCACACCTTGGCTCAGGCGATTAGAGGATCATCAGGGGGTCCTTTTGTCCCTCTGTGGGGGGATACTCCCACTAGGTTTATATCTGGGACTCTCCACCATTTGACCTTAGAACTGAAGAAGCTTCTCGGATGAGAGGTGAAACGTCTTCAAGTAAACTTAAAGAAGTCCAGACGCTTTTCTTTGCAAGCTCCTTTGACTACGATGACCTGGATGACTGAGAACCTTCACAGACATATTCCATACAGACTGATGCGACAAAACCAGTAAGTAGGTGTACAGCGTACACTGTAGTGTATAGCACCCAGGAGTATTGGCTTATTACGTACACGTTGGTAAGTTGTCTTGTGGCAATTTGACGAACTGAAACAAATGAGCGTGCTGTGTTTGCAACAGCGCGACGAACATTACCTGTCCTTTTATTAACTGCACAAGTAGTGCTGGTCATAGCTGCTAGCTCACTGGGTAAGGCTGTCATGGGTCTGTAGCTCTGTCCACCGTTTTAGTGAACATATTTAGTTTTAAAGTAAGTTACAGAGCTTTTCCTGCCTTTCTGGGGGGATTATATTTCACTAAAAAATGATCTGATATGCATGTCCACATAATTATGCATTATTATAATATTTTAAAAAACACACGCTGTATTTTAAAGAACATACATTAAGAAGCAGATTATATTAGATTTATATTTTAAATAAGACAAAATTTGGATTTTACAGCAGTAAAATCATTGTATCTCTACAGTTTAAAAATGTAATAAGCTTTCCCCCTGCACAGAGTGGATAGTGAAACAAATGGAATCATCATAAATACATTATTTCATATTTATTACTTCCCCCTCCTCATTGCTTTATTATTGTAGCTCTAGTAATAAATAATAATGTAAGGATTCTGGATCAGCACAGTGATGCCCATAGTATATACAGTATTCTGAAGAAGGTCTAAAATGTCACTGTGTGTGCGTGCATGTGTTTGTTTTATGTATATGGATTTTTTTAAATTATTACTCATGATATAACATTGTCCAGACATGGCTGGTAAGGACATGAGGAGGAAACAGTAGGAGCTGTGTGAGGCTACTAAAGGCAGTGCTATAACATTTTTCTGTCATCATTTTATTATAGATTAAGTGCAAGAGTTGTTAGGTGTGGATAATTAGATTATAGTTTATTGCAATAGCAAGTTGTGCCTTGTTCTCAGATAGACAGCAAGTGGAGAGTGATATATGAAATGATGGGATGGAAGGAAGAAGAGAAGCAAAGAGTGATTCACAGGCAGAGCCCAATTTATTTCTCACAGTTTTTTGTTGCCTTATGGTTCCAAGCGCTGTCACCAATCTTTGCATTTTGTTATTATCTCATGACACTTGTTTAATCAGCTACCATCTCTCCTATGGACTTTTTAATGTCTACAGTCTCAGATCAACACAGCCCTGCCCTCCAGCACTATCCACAGCAACCCCTCAACAGCAACATTGTACCCGATCAGGTAAAACATAGGCTTTGCCTTGTCGCCACCTCACAACAGTGATATAGTATGATGCGATTCCATATTAGATTCTTGATGAATGTGTGTTGTTGTTATTCAGCCTGGTTCAATGTGCCCCTTTTTAACTTTGAGCAAACGCCCCTTTAAACGTCTCTGCACGGCCCTGGATTGTATTCAATTAGATGAAAAATTACATTAATATGAAAAAAATACTATTAAGATCACTAATAAAAAAAAGTCCTCTCTCAGTGTACTTCCAACCACAAAAGGCAAATAACCAAACCACACGAACATCTAATAAAAGATATAAATATTGAAACACTGATCCAACATTATTCTTGATTGATGGATCATTTGATTTTACACTTTTACCTGAATGTGGCTCCTTTTTTTTGAAAAAAACTTCCTTATATCCATTATGAACCTGGCTGTCTCTCTGTACACAGACACACACACACGCACGCACACACACAACAGGAGTTATAAGGTTAATGGGCATTCAGTCAGTTAGCTAGTCAGTATCCATTTCAAACAGGACAGTGGTAACAACTTTAGGCTGCGGACAATTATAAGTTTTAGATTTTAAATAGGCTGTATACATTTCAATGGGAGCAACAGGACGGCCAAATGTCGCTGATTTTACTACAGAGCAGGACGGATCGTAGGGTAGCAAACATTGTCGGAAAACAAGTTTTCAACACAGCAGGTTACCTGGTGTAATGTTTTTCAGCTAAAAAGAAACATGGTCTGACTCCTACCTAACCATATAAAGAGTAACTGAAGGTTAAATGCAGCCAACATGTCCTGTTTTAAGCCAGGCACTTACACCTCCGCTCTGCTGCGTCTCAGCCACCATCGTTCTGGCAGACAGAGCGCTAGAGCCAGAGCAGGGGGGAGCTGGAACAAACCATTTTGGGAGGGGGGGAGGTTATCTATACTTTTGTTGTTAAAATGTTACGTCTCAAACAAGTACAGTACTGTATGCTTTTTATATTTTTAGTAGTGTGTCACACAAACAGCAAATATTGTCAAAAAAGTAAGAAATCTTTGGGGGTGCTTTGATTCATTTTGGGGGTGCTGAAGCACCTAGGCTACCTGGGGAACATTCCCGCATCAATCAAGTCAAACTTCTGTTATTGCGAAGCTAGCCGCTCACAATGGTGGAGAGAAAAGTTGATTCTGAAAACAGAGCCTTTCAGCGCCAGTGGGAGACTGAATATATGTTTACAGACATTGCTGGTTAACCCGTGTGTCTTATTAGTGGAGCTAATGTGGCTGTAATGAAGGAATTTAATTTAAGACGGCACTACGAGACAAAACGTCAGGATAAGCTGAAAAACCTAAATGCAGAAACTACAGAAGGTAGAAGAGCTAAAGAAGAATCTGACATTTCAGCAGACTTTTTTCATCAGAGCAAAATCACAAAGTGAAGCTGTTCTGAAAGCAAGTTTTATTGTAGCAGAGGCGCCAAATCAGCCCGGTACCACTCTGAAGAGCTGCATGATGAAGCTGTGCGGTGTCTTGTGTTCAGACAAAACGCAGATTTTGGCAAATGTGAGCCTGAGCAGAAATACGATTGCTGATCGGGTTTGTGAGATGGCCACTGATTTAAGAACACAGTTGTGTGAAAGAAGCAAAAACTTTCTTGCATACTCGGCTGTGGATGAAAGTACAGACATGATGGACATTGCACAGCTGACCATCTTCATCCGTGGAGAGGAAATATTGAACATTAAATCGATGCACAACAACAGGAAAAGACATTTTTTAAAACGTATGTCAAAGTGTAACCGACATGAAACTGCCCTTGTGTTTGCTTTCATTTACTTTTTCTGGGGTTTTTGGCAGCATGTTCATATTTCTAACTTGCATAATTTTGACAGGATATATTTTTATGAAGAGCAAAATATTTAAAGTTTATTTTATTTAAGTTTATTTAATCTGGAATAATATTCCTGTCTGTTTTTATTCATATTTATGTTTAAAAAACATTGTTTTAGTGTGTTCAATAAATGTTTATCTTGTTTGGCCTGCAACCTAAAGTGTGCCTTGCGTTTTGCCCCCTGTGCGATTGAGTTTGACGCCCCTGATCTAATCTGACTGAGCTGGAGCTGTTTTGCAAAGAAGAATGGGCAAAGATTTCCATCTGTAGATGTGCAAAGCTGGTAGAGACAGACCCTAAAAGCCTGGCAGCTGTAACTGCAGCAAAAGGTGGTTCTACAAAGTATTGACTCACTGAATAATTACACACACCCCACTTTGCAGTAATTTATTTGTAAAAAGTGTTTGGAATCATGTATGATTTTTGTTCCACTTCTCACGTGTACACCACTTTGTATTGGTCTTTCACCTAGAATTCCAATAAAATTGATTCATGTTTGTGGCTGTAATGTGACAAAATGTGGAAAAGCTCAAGGGGGCCGAATACTTTTGCAAGCCACTGTATATTTGAGACGGGCAGTTCACAGTCAGCCTGACACCTGCTGGCAGTCAGGTGACGATGACGCAGACGAGCTTTAGTCTATATCAAACGTTTGTGATAGCAGATTATTAATAACATGTGCAAACAAGGAAATTATAAAAAATATGAGCTGTGATTGTAAAGAACAGTGTGTTTCAAAAAATGCAATTTTATCCCTGTGTCAACATACGAGGCTCACTCACACCAAAGTCCCCAAAACTTTCAGTTCTGCTCTATTTTTTTACCACCAAATCACAAGAACAGTGACCTCAAAGCATTTTGTATTCGACTGAAATAGTTTACATTAATACAGAGGAAATGCTAACAATCACGGCTCCCTGTGAACAAGCACTTTGCAACAGTGCGAAGGAAAAACTCCCTTGTAACAGGAGGAAACCTCCAGCAGGTCCAAGCTCAGGGAGGCGCGGCCATCTGCTGGTGGATTGGTGGTAAAAGGGGGGAGAAAAGGAAAAGAAAGCACGGGGAGACGCCACAAAACACAGACTAAAGGAAAGGGGGGACAAAATTCACTGGCAGCACTGATATAGAAACATGTGGGCAGTGAAAACATTTCCAAGTTCTTGTATTTATTTTTAAATCCTTCTATTTTCTCACCCCACCTACCTGTCTGAGCTGCGTTACTCCTACTGATGAGAGGTCACATGAAGGTGGTTTTCAACTTGATAAATTACCCCAGACTTTATCAATCAAGAGGTAAGAGTGTGTTCACATGAAAGAGGCAGCGTTCCCATGTTTACGATTCTGACCGATCAGAAACAGACACACGTCTATTGGCATCAGATCCACTGATTTTATGAAGATGATTAAACTTGTCAGGGGTTAGACACAGACTAAGCAGCAGCTATAACAGAGTGTTACAGATTACTAATCTGTGTGTGTGTGTGTGTGTGTGTGTGTGTGTGTGTGTGTGTGTGTGTGTGTGTGTGTGCATAACTCACACAGAAATCAAAGCGCAGCCCGGACAAGAGGCCACCTTTAGCTGTCCGTGTCCCAGAGCTGCAGCCATCACCCTGCTGCAGTGGAGCAGACATGGCCTAGATCCTCTGTTCTATCGTAACTTGTTTCAAAGACACCAGCCTGAGTCCTTTGGAGACCGAGTGGAGTTGAAGGATGGAGACCTCACTTTGATTCTGAAGAACATCATCATCATCAGCGATAACGGCACAAACAAGTGTGGGATTGTGTTCAGGAACAAAAACAGCACAGAGAGATCGTTCTGTGCTTCATCAAGCTCACAGTGACGGCCTTGGGTGAGTTTGGATTGTCCTGCTACTGCTGTTACTGCAAAATATACAGAAAATGCAAAAAATCCTCTTGATTTTCTCATGTTAAAAATTCCAGTTCTTTGATCTTTGGGCTGAAGAAAGAGCAGCACTCGGTGTATAAATGCTTAATCAACAATCTCTTTATTCCATACAAACACTTTGACCATAAACCATCCGGATGGGGAGATGAGCGCGGGAGGGTGTCCGCCTGATCTCCAAGTGTCTGAGCGTTTCTCACATTCTTATAGCTTCAGCCCCTCCAAGCTAAACATCCACATTCTTTCTCTCTCTCAGTGAGCCTGAGTTATGACCTCGGCTTCCTGTGCAGTTTGTTCTGTTCTTTTCTAATCAGACAAATAAGGCGATAATTCTCTGAAAACAGTATTTCTTATAACTCAGCAGTATCATGCATCATAAAACAATATCATTCATTCACCATAAATCAGCAGTCTGATGTAATACAAATCAGTTTGATAAATCTAATAGTTATCACCTTCTTCTAAGTCTGGAGAATAATGCAAACTAAAACTACATAATAATTTCACAATCTTTAATTAGGGGTACAACGTGGCATAAGATAATATAATAATCTCACACTCATAGTTATGTAATTATAGAAATTTATATTCTTGAGTAATAAACTGCAGCAATATTGATCTGACTCAAACTTCTCATCACTAAATCTGTTAGGAAACTCTTCTGATCATTTCATCTGAGCACACATTTGAGTGAAGTTTCACTTTAGACCACACAGATGTCAACGTGAGGTCTGAACAAGACGTCACTCTTCAGTGTCGGGAACCCACAGATGCAGATATCACAGCATTAGAGTGGAGCAGACCCGAGCTCGAGTTAGACGGCTCTGTGTTCTTCCAAAGCCATCACTCAGATGAGAACTATCAGCACGAGTCCTTCAAATGCCGAGTGGAGCTGAGACGCTCATCCATGAAGGAGCGAGACGTTTCTGTGATTGTGAGGAACATCAGCATCAGCGATACAGGAAGATATGAATGCAAGATTACAACCAACCACAGCATCTGTGGTGAGAGAGTCATCGAGGAGTTCAGGCACTCCATCAAGCTCACAGTCACAGACTCAGGTGAGATTATAGAGGTGCAGGGCTTCCTCCAGAGAAGCTGTTAGAAACACAGCTGCATCTTCTTTCTCTCATACACAGAAAAGAGTGAGACAGAGTGAGGCATCAGGGAGTTTAATTACCAGCTTTAAGACAAATGAATGAGAGTGCTGAATGATAGCACTCATGAGTGGTGCAGCATGCTTTAATTACTACCCACTAGTGAATGTGTCAGCAGCTGAAACTGTATTAATGGTGATTTAAAGAAATGAGTCCCAGTGTGAAGACCAGGCAAGCTGCTTCACTTGTAACACACTGGCAGAAACCCCAAGTCAGTTAGGATGACTACCTGAACATTTGAATGTTTCCACTGGTCACTGAGGTGGTACATTACAGGGATCCAGTCTGTTCATTTACAGGACTCTACTAGAGCTGCTTTGCATGACTCACAGTTGAAATAATCCTTCTTTGTCTGATGCAGGGCCTTGGTTCACCCCATCAGTCGTGCAGGGGGTCGTCCGCTCTGCAAAAGTGCACTTTAATGTAAACTGTGCAGCAGTGCTGCAAACTAACCCAGACAAAATAAAACCACAATGTCAGGAGCTACCGCAGTTCAGCATCAAACGCAGGCCAAATCAATCATGATTTTCATGATCATCTTGTTTGTCTCAATGTTCTTATGATTCAAAGAAACAACCAGCAGCTGTGAGATCGGCTGTACTGATTTCAAATGAAGTGTGTACAGCCCCAAAGCCTCTGAATGAGCTGCAGATGTGTTTCAAACTCCTGTAACAAAAGAAAACATGTCTGCATACCGGCTAACTTTGTCCACACACTGTCTCTGCTCTGCAGGTTTCACAGATGAAGATGCAAATAGTGGAGGAGACGGGGACGGAGGAGATTGGGTTGGACTTTCATTAATAGTTTGTCTGTTAGTTTGGGCTGTTTGTTGTTCCTGCTGCTTCTGCTGTCATCATAATCACCTGCAAGGAACTAAAGCCATTATAGCAGCATCCTCCTGAAAACAACATCTGCTCTGCTTTTCCACAAGAATGAAGATGCAGAGGTCTGGACTTAGGCTTTAGGATCTGAGCTCAGATAACATCAGGAGTTTAAAGCATCATTTGAATCTTCTTCTGCACAAAATGGCTCAGTCGAGTGCTGCCAACTCCAAGAGGTTTTCGGAGGATTGGGTGATGGAGATCTATAAAGTAGCACTAACATTATATAGCTACTATGTCAAAATTCTATAGTATGGTATATGATATGGCACAGCCCTGCTGTAAAGATCAAATGTGTGACAGTGAAAGGTGCTGCAAAGAAGTCGGGAGAGAAATGCTGCAGAAAAGTCTCTTTAGTTTTTGAGCAAACATAAAGCCCGTCCATTTCACATTTAAGGCAGGTAGTATGTTGGTTTTTCTAATGTTGATAAACTGACCCTCCATCCATCCACTTCTGCTGATCCTTTTCAGGATCGCGGGGGCGCTGGAGCCTAACCCAGCTGTCTTAGAGCGATACAGACTGGGACCTGTCCAGTACGCTGTCCCCACTAAGTGCATGTCCTTGAAACAGTGGAATAAAAACTAAAGCAATGAAAAATAAAGATCTTCATCATCAACATTACTACTGAAATGTGAACTAGCAGGTACAGCCGAGCTCATAGAAACAACATCTTTGTCATCTGTAACAGTTTTGGCTTTTTGGACATGTTAAACAACTTTTAAAGGGTTTTTCACAAGGATGCTGAACATTAAATGCAGGATGCCACAGACATCCATTTTAGCCAACAATCTGCCATCTTCACCTCCAGTTTTCAAATAAAATGGAGAAGTTGTGACATCAGCAGGAAACAGAGATCAGCTAGAAACACGCAGACAGTTTAAGCAGGCTTCTGTTCAAGTGGAGGCTGCTATGAATCCTGCTTCTGTTTATGTTTCCTGTTGAACAAAAACTTGACCAGAAACTGACAGACCAACTTTCAGACTAGCAGATCCATCCTCCTTCCCTCCATCCTCTGTGTGTCCTCCTGTCTGACCTGCAGGTGAGAAACAGGTGTGAGGTGTCAGCTGTCAGGTAGGTGATGAGTGAAGAACAGAACAGAATCCATTTCCTCTTCAAACTGCTGTCAGACATGAGCTGTGTCCCAATTCATCGGCTGCATCCTCCTGGGGACCCGGCCTTCGCCGTCTACGTGGGCCGGATCCTCCGAAGACCGAGAAGGCCGGAAGTGCGAGGCTGTGAAATGGGACGGTCTAGCCTTCAGATTTGCGTCACCACTGTGTCGGTGGAGTTTAATAAACTCGGCCGTCTGCTCCTTGCTGTCTAAAATATAACAGGAGACTGGCGTAAATTCTCGACCGTCTCACACTTCTGTTTAATCAGTTTTCTGTTAGACGTTTATTCAGCTGTGTGAAAATCCCGGAGGAACCCACCCGATGGATTAATAAAGTTTTATTTAATCTAATAATCTAATAACTTTGATCTCAGCCAAACCAATTTACTCCCGAACAAATAAAACACCGAAAAAAGCCAAACAATTACATTTTTAAGTTATCTGAGTGACTTATATCATGTTTAACCTGAGTAGCGAAAGAGCGGGGGTCTGAAAATGATGAAGCCGGCAATGTCTATATGGGCAACTGACTGCACTCAGACCAAAGGGGGCTGAATAATTACACACACCCCACTTTGCAGTTATTTATTTGTAAAAACTGTTTGGAATCATGTATGATTTTGGTTCCACTTCTCTCGTGTACACCACTTTGTGTTGGTCTTTCACGTTTGTGGCTGTAATGTGACAAAATGTGGAAACTTCAAGGGGGCCGAATACTTTTGCAAGCCACTGTATTTCCCTCTTCTGTAATGTCAAAAAGAAACTGGCCCTTTGTTTCATTACTTTTAGGAATGCAAACTAATCAAAAGATTTTGGAGCTCCATATCTCAAGAACTAAGTAATATTTTTAAGAATCGGCTCCAAAGGGACGCCGGATATTTTCTTCTCGGCCTACCCTCAAAAGAATTAACATTAAATTACTCGCAGCGCAAACTATGTGATAAACTATTGCTGTTAGCTAGGAAATGTATTCCCATTAACTGGGTTAAGGATAAATGTCCCTCTGTGACTTTGTGGCACAGGGAATTATTTAAAGTTATGCTGCTGTTTTAGGAGGAAATGAGGATCTGTTTCTAAATGTTTGGTCCCCTTTGCTTTTTTTATTTGCCAAATGATCTGTCCCAACTGTTGAGGGGCAGGGGGCTGCTTCTAAGATGTCCTCAGGTAAATATGGAGTGAGTGTAAAGGACAACAGTTCACTCTTGTAGTTTATCTTTTTTTCTAAATCTGTGAGTAAATATTTATTTTCTTTTTTCCTTTTCTTTTTGTTTGTTTCTTTTTTTGTTTCTCTCTTCTTTCAGGTCTCCCCCCCCTTCCCAGTATGTGTATTTGCACAGGTATATAATGACTTCAATGTATTTCCTTTGGGGTTTTTTTTCTCTTGTTTGTCTGCTTTGTTATGTTTTTATGCTTTTCCTGATAATGAATAAAAACTGTTAAAAGCCTAAAATCTTATTGCCGACTTATAAAGCACTGAATGGACAGGCCCCAGGGTGTCTGTCAGACCTACTGCAGCCTTATATGCCCCCTACAGCTCTTAGATCACCAAGGTGAGGCTGGTTCTTAGAGGTGATCGTGCATTTACTCACTGGCTTTTAATACTACATGAGAGTTATTTACTTATTTTTTATTAGCTATGTGGCATTGATGTTAATTGATATTGCTATTTTATTGTGTAATTTGTATGTTTGTACAGCACCACTGTTGTAATTAAAAGTGCTAAATAAATAAATAAAATAAAATAAACAACGTTCTGCACATTTTCACTTTGATTTCAACCTTTATTTGGATCATTTTTACACACAAACTCTGGAAAGAACATTTCTTTATTGTCACGCTGTTTTAAATCAAGTTTAAACCCCGCCCCTACACAGGGGCGTGCCCACAGTGGGGGCACCGACCCCATTGGACGACAGCGTGGATGGGACCGGTGATGGAATGTAACAGAGTACATTTAATCGAGTACTTTACTGAAGTATTCCTATCAGGATGTGTCAGACGTGATTGGAGCTGTGAGGATTCAGGTGTGAACACGTTTGAACACAGCCACAGGTAAAACACTGCCCAGGTAATTACCAGCAAGACCTTTAAACCTTGCTGGGTGGATCTCTGGAGCTCCAAGAAAGTCCACAGCTGAGGGGAACTTAGTGCAGCTTAGTGCAGCCTGCTTTTGCCACAGCTTCTTGAATGACAGTGTTGTAAAGATGATGATTATAATCACTTGTTTCTCCAATGATTTGAACTATAGGTGGAAACATTTGGTCCACCGAGAGGTAGGACTGCAGTAACTGATGCCGTTCAGTTAGAGTCTTGCATAAGTTGACAAAGTTATGCACTGTTCTTGTACATGCTTTGAAATACAAGTGCTTGCTCTCAAACCTAAGGGTCCACAAATGAATGAGTGGTCTAAAGTGAAGGTTAAGCGCTGCATGATGTAACAAATAGTGATGTTTTGCTTTTAAAGCTTTGTCAGGAACCCTACAGTGTCTCAGATATATATAGTCCTCTATGAAAAAAGTTCTTGATTTTGATTTTGTCACAGCTGCGAAGATCCTGAAATTCCTCTATGATGCTCTGTATAGTGCTGGTTGGCAAGAGCATTTCAGCCTGCATTTTTAAATGACACAAAGCCAACTGTCTTCTAATAGATTAACTGTGTCCTGTCCTTGTATTATGGCAAGTTCCGCAATTTCTTGTTGCCTTGACTGCTGAACTGTCTACTTATGTTTTCGAGAAATATGGCTGGAAAATGATGTTCGGACACTGAAGTATTTAGAGCAATCATCAAATGGACATAATACTTTTTTCCCCGTCTTTGATGTGAAGTCTGAGATGGGCACAAAGAGTTGTAAAGTTTTGTGCAGCATACCCACATCCAGGAACTTGACAGCTGAGGTAACCAGTGAACTTATAGAACTCCTCAGTGGTCTCCCTTCTTGTTCTGTGATTCCTAAGCATATGTGAATGAAAGGCAGAAAATGATATGAAAGTGGCAGGACAGTTCTCAGTTCCACAAGAAAACCTATAGTTAGCTACATGTTTGTGGCTTTTAACATGCAAACTGAACAATATAAATTTGCGTGCACGGAAGCCACAAAATTTACAAATACACATAGTTGCAAAAAGTTCAATGACCAATTACCTTTCCTAAGAGACATATGCAATCCAAAAAAAAAAAAGAATAAGAGTATTGTCAATAGAGACCAATTCCCAGTTTTTACATGATCAAAATTATTCACAAAAGGCTTCAATAAACAGAAAATGTGTGCTGACAAAAAGCACAGAAAAGACAAGTGAGCAGTGCACAAAAATGAAAAGATAGTTGAGCTCGATGCTTAAACGGCTTTAGCCCGACTAAGTCAGCAGCCCGCACCGTACACTTAGTACAAGCACACCTGAAAACACTGACCAGCTAACAGCTTTAAGCATTTGGGTGCAACCTCGTTAGTTCACCGATTCACCTGTTGCAAAGTTTCTACCAAGTCTCATAAATCCATCGGCAACTATTAACTAACTAGTTTTTTGAGTCTCCACATTCATAGCTATCGACATTTTGTCTTAGGATTTGAATGAAAATAACCTGGCAGGGTAGCTTAAAAGTCAAAACAAACAATAATAAGAACGCGTTTTGGACTTCTCTCGAATAAGTGAAAAAACACTTACCTTCAGACTGATTAGCTGGTGTCAATCCAACTTTAATGTGTCCCATGTCAGTCAGTTTTAGGGAAAAAGTGTTAAGCTTAGATGTTTCATTTACTTTTGAGATACTCCCGCATGGACGAGAAATTTGGAGTCTAGCAGAGTTGTCATGAATAGCATACAATCTTCAGATATAATCCAATCAACCGTGCATTTAACCTGACTGAGCTCCATCCAGTCCATCCATCCTAAGTTGCACATGTTAACAGTCCGTAAATTGTCTCTGTTGTTCTTCCACCATCTCATCATAACTCTGTGCTGCAGCGAACTGGATCTGTGGCACAGAATAGTTGATGGTCATGTTGTTCTCCTGCTTTGCAGCTTTGTTAGAGTCTGAATTGCATCTTAAACATGCAAAACTAAGAAAAGCAGATCAATATTTTCTTCTTGTTGTTATTTAATGGTAGTTGGCAACCTGCGAAAGGATCATTAACCGCCTTGATCAATATTTTCTTTCCCCAATTGTTGTTTTGATAGTGAATACCCGATGTGCATCATATGTAACGTTGTACGTCAGGTGAAGGTGTGGTGTCGGCAATCGCTCTCCCATTGAGATGTGCAACAAGTGCGACACACACCTGGTGCATAAAAACGCTTTAAAAACGTTCGATCGCTTTAAAAACGTTCAATCGCTTTAAAAACACAACCCAACGTGCTAAACATGAACAAGCATAAAAACCTGTGTTACATTATCATGCATTTCCAGGACATCTATTCTGAACCAAGACGAAGTGGTGCTACAAAGGAATTATTTCTTTAGGAGAGTATATTTAATAGCAGTCCGGCCTCTCACAAAATGCACCGCTAAAAATACAGTTTCTGCTTGTCCCAGAATTTATTAATTTTGAGAGTGAAGTTGTAGTGGTGTAGGTTTGTAGTGGTGTAGGTTTCATGGATGTGACGCCTGAACTGACCACCAGAAAATATTCCGAGACTTTTGGTTAGTTCACTGTAGTTAGGCAGAGGTGTCTTAAAAAGTACCACCATATAAAAAAAACTAATGAAGTTACAGTATAAGAAAGAATAAGAAGAGAAAAAAGCAACACCCTGCTAAATGAAGTCATTTTTAAACATTACTCTAAATGTAACAATTAGTCTCTGTTCTCTACAAAAAAATAAGTATACTTTAAGTTCATATCATGAAGTATACTTCAAGTATATTTCCTAAGTATACGTTACCTAGTACGTATACTAATAATGCTTCTTGGGACTATATTGGCCCCCGTTTTAGTACATAAAAGTATACTTGAAATTAACTTTTAGATGTACCTTTTATGCTAGTACATAAATGTACTAGCATAATGTCCTTTCCAGTCTATAAGAGTATACTTAAAATATACTCTACTCTAACACAATACTAACCTTACAAATATACTATTATTACTGTTTTTACCATTGTTAACCCCCCCCAAAAAAGTCCAGGGAGGTAGCCAGTCAGGTCAGCTATTTGCATTGATCAGGGCTATTGCCCTGTTGTAAAAGCTGTCCTTGAGTCTATTTGTTCGGGACCTCAGCAGCCTGAACCTCCTGCCAGATGGCAGCAGCTTAAACACCCGGTGCCCTGGGCGTGTACCGTCCTGTAGGATGCTGTGTGCCCTCTTGAGACAGCGAGTGCTGTACAGGTCCTTCAGGGAGGGAAGAGGATGTCCAATGATTTTTTGGGCCATGTTGATGACCCTCTGGAGTGCATTTCTCTGTGCTGTGGTGCAGCTGGAGAACCACACACCGATGCAATATGTCAGCACACTTTCAATGGAGCAGCGGTAGAAGACGGTCAGCAGCTCCTTCTTCAGGTCCATTTTTCTGAGGATTCTCAGAAAGTGGAGACGCTGTTCGGCCTTCTTTAAAATCGCAGAGATGTTAGAGCTCCATTGGAGGTCTGTGTCTATGTGCACACCCAGAAACTTGAAACTGGAGACCCTTTCCACACACTCCCTGTTGATGCTGACAGGCTGCAACTCAGACTTCCTCCTTCTGAAATCAACTACCAGTTCTTTTGTCTTGTTGGTATTGAGGTCCAGGTTGTTATTTACACACCAATCTGACAGCCTCTGAACTTCAGCTCTGTACGCCGTCTCATCTCCCCCAGAGATGAGCCCCACCACGGTGGTATCATCTGCAAACTTGATGACTGCGTTGTCTGGGTGGGAACTAACACAACATGTGTGTACAGAGTGTACAGTAGGGGACTCAGTACACAGCCTTGTGGAGAGCCGGTGTTAAGGCTGAGGGCTGAGGAAAGATGAGGCCCCACTCGAACTCTCTGTACACAGTCTGAGAGGAAGTCTCTGATCCAGCGGCAGGTGGTAGAAGGAAGTCCAATTTCCAGCAGTTTAACTATTAGTCTGTCCGGGAGTATCGTATTGAAAACAGAGCTAAAATCAACAAAACCTAAACAAATTTAGATGGTGTAATAGTACAGGGTGGGCCATTTATATGGATACACCGTAATAACATGGGAATGGTTGGTGATATTAAAGTCCTGTTTGTGGCACAATAATATATGTGAGGGGGCAAACTCCTCAAGATGGGTGGTGACCATGGTGGCCATTTAGAAGTCGGCCATCTTGGATACAACTTTTGTTTTTTCAATAGGAAGAGGGCCATGTGACACATCAAACTTATTGGTAATGTCACAAGAAAAACAATGGTGTGCTTGGTTTCAACGTAACTTTATTCTTTCATGAGTTATTTACAAGTTTCTGACCACTTATAAAATGTGTTCAATGTGCTGCCCATTGTGTTGGATTGTCAATGCAACCCTCTTCTCCTACTCTTCACACACTGATAGCAACACCGCAGGAGAAATGCCAGCACGGGCATCCAGTATCCGTAGTCTCAGGAGCTGCACATCTCGTATCTTCACACCATAGACAATTGTCTTCAGATGGCCCCAAAGATAAAAGTCTAAGGGGGTCAGATTGGGAGACCTTGGGGGCCATTCAACTGGCCCACGACGACCAATCCACTTTCCAGGAAACTGTTCATCTAGGAATGCTTGGACCTGGCACCCATAATGTGGTGGTGCACCATCTTGCTGGAAAAACTCAGGGAACATGCCAGCTTCAGTGCATAAAGAGGGAAACACATCATCATGTAGCAATTTCAAATATCCAGTGGCCTTGAGGTTTCCATTGATGAAGAATGTACCCACTATCGTTGTACCCCATATACCACACCGAACCATCACTTTTGTTGTTCCAACAGTCTTGGAGGGATCCATCCAACGTGGGTTAGTGTCAGACCAATAGCGGTGGTTTTGTTTGTTAACTTCACCATTCACATATAAGTTTGCCTCATCACTGAACAAAATCTTCTGCGTGAACTGAGGGTCCTGTTCCAATGTTTGTTTTGCCCATTCTGCAAACTCTGTGTGCCGATCTGGGTCATCCTCGTTGAGATGATGCAGTAGCTGGAGTTTGTAAGGGTGCCATTTGTGAGTAGCTAATATCCACCGAAGGGATGTTCGACTAATGCCACTCTCCAGTGACATGCGGCGAGTGCTACGCTGTGGGCTCTTGCTGAATGAAGCTAGGACAGCCACTGATGTTTCTTCATTAGTGACAGTTTTCTTGCGTCCACATTTTGGCAAATCCAACACTGAACCAGTTTCACAAAACTAGCAAGCAGTTTGCTAACTGTAGCATGGGAGATGGGTGGTCTCGTAGGGTGTCTTGCATTGAAATCTGCTGCAATGACCCGGTTACTGCGTTCACCAGATATCAACACAATTTTGATCCGCTCCTCACATGTTAACCTCTTCGACATGTCAATGGCTGTGAACAAAGAGAAACTTGTAAATAACTCATGAAAGAATAAAGTTACGTTGAAACCAAGCACACCATTATTTTTCTTGTGACATTACCAATAAGTTTGATGTGTCACATGGCCCTCTTCCTATTGAAAAAACAAAAGTTGTATCCAAGATGGCCGACTTCTAAATGGCCACCATGGTCACCACCCATCTTGAGGAGTTTGCCCCCTCACATATACTAATGTGCCACAAACAGGACTTTAATATCACCAACCATTCCCATGTTATTACGGTGTATCCATAAAAAATGGCCCACCCTGTATAATCACAGTAACATAACCAGTTGTTACATTTGCTGTATTTTACAGCTGTTTCCACGAGTACAGCGAGTTACCGTAAAAATAATGTAATCTCCTGGAATTTTCCCACAATGACATGCAAATTACAGTACTAAACTGCAAACATCCTTTGGAGTTTTTTACTGTTGATTTTGCAGTACTAAGCTATGGAAATTACTGCAAAGGCTAACTGTATATGATAGCAGAAATACTATGATTTGGCAAAAAGTACTTGTTGTTCAACTGTGAAAAATTGGCAGAAATTTAAAAAAAAGCAAGCAACAACAGCCAGCAGATACACACAATTACAAATATGGACACATATACTAGGGTGACCATATTTTGATTTCCAAAAAAGAGGACACCTTGCCCAGTCATGAAGAACTTTAATAAGCTTGTTATTAGGCTAAAAGCTTGATATAGACATAACAATTTATAACATGTCAGCAGCAACCCCCACAAGGCATATAACACCCCTGATGTACGCAGGAGCCTGCGTGAAACGCATCAGCAAAGAGTGGTGTGGACCAGAAATTCAATTCAATTAAATTCAATTCAATTCAATTTTATTTATATAGCGCCAAATCACAACAAAAGTCGCCTCAAGGCGCTTCATAGATACAGAGAAAAACCCAACAATCATATGACCCCCTATGAGCAAGCACTTTGGCAACAGTGGGAAGGAAAAACTCCCTTTTAACAGGAAGAAACCTCCGGCAGAACCAGGCTCAGGGAGGGGCGGCCATCTGCTGCGACTGGTTGGGGTGAGAGAAGGAAGACAGGATAAAAGACACGCTGTGGAAGAGAGACAGAGGTTAATAACAGATATGATTCAATGCAGAGAGGTCTAATAATACATAGTGAGTGAGAAAGGTGACTGGAAAGGAAAAACTCAATGCATCATGGGAATCCCCCGGCAGCCTACGTCTATTGCAGCATAACTAAGGGAGGATTCAAGGTCACCTGGTCCAGCCCTAACTATATGCTTTAGCAAAAAGGAAAGTTTTAAGCCTAATCTTAAAAGTAGAGATAGTGTCTGTCTCCCGAATCCAAACTGGAAGCTGGTTCCACAGAAGAGGGGCCTGAAAACTGAAGGCTCTACCTCCCATTCTACTTTTAAATACTCTAGGAACAACAAGTAGGCCTGCAGAGCGAGAGCGAAGTGCTCTAATAGGGTGATATGGTACTACAAGGTCATTAAGATAAGATGGGGCCTGATTATTTAAGACCTTGTATGTGAGGAGCAGGATTTTGAATTCAATTCTGGACTTAACAGGAAGCCAATGAAGGGAAGCCAAAACAGGAGAAATATGCTCTCTCTTTCTAGTCCCTGTCAGTACTCTTGCTGCAGCATTTTGGATTAGCTGAAGGCTTTTCAGTGAGTTTTTTGGACATCCTGATAATAATGAATTACAGTAGTCCAGCCTGGAAGTAATAAATGCATGAACTAGTTTTTCAGCGTCACTCTGAGACAGGATATTTCTAATTTTAGAGATGTTGCGCAAATGGAAGAAAGCAGTCTTACATATTTGTTTAATATGTGCGTTGAAGGACATGTCCTGGTCAAAAATGACTCCAAGGTTCCTCACAGTGTTACTGGAGGCCAAGGTAATGCCATCCAGAGTATGAATCTGGTTAGATACCATATTTCTAAGATTTTCAGGGCCGAGTACAATAACCTCAGTTTTATCTGAATTAAGAAGCAGAAAGTTAGCGGCCATCCAGGTCTTTATGTCTTTAAGACATTCCTGGAGTTTAACTAATTGGTGTGTGTTATCTGGCTTCATGGACAGATAGAGCTGGGTGTCATCGGCATAGCAGTGAAAATGTATGCTATGTCTTCTAATGATGCTGCCTAAGGGAAGCATGTATAATGTAAACAGAATTGGTCCTAGCACTGAACCCTGTGGAACTCCATAATTAACCTCAGTGTGTGAAGAGGACTCTCCATTTACATGCACAAATTGGAGTCTATTAGATAGATATGATACAAACCACTGCAGTGCAGTACCTGTAATACCTACAGCATGTTCTAATCGCTCTAATAGGATATTATGGTCGACAGTATCGAACGCTGCACTGAGGTCTAGCAGGACAAGCACAGAGATGAGTCCACTGTCAGAGGCCATAAGAAGATCATTTGTAACCTTCACTAAAGCTGTTTCTGTGCTGTGATGAGCTCTGAAACCTGACTGAAACTCTTCAAATAAGCCATTCCTCTGCAGATGATATGTTAGCTGTTTGACAACTACTCTTTCAAGGATTTTTGATATGAAAGGAAGGTTGGAGATTGGCCTATAATTAGCTAAGACTGCTGGGTCTAGAGATGGCTTTTTGAGTAAAGGTTTAACTACAGCCAGCTTGAAGGCCTGTGGTACATAGCCGATTATTAGAGATAGGTTGATCATATTTAAGATCGAAGAATTAATTAATGGCAGGACTTCTTTGAGCAGTTTTGTAGGAATGGGGTCTAACGTTGATGGTTTGGAGGAAGTAATTATTGAAGTTAACTCAGAAAGATCAATTGGAGAAAAAGAGTCTAACTTAACATCAATGGTACTAAGAGTAGCTGTAGATAATATTACATCTGTGGGATGATTACTGGTAATTTTTTCTCTAATGATAAAAATTTTATTTGTGAAGAAGTTCATGAAGTCATTACTAGTTAACGTTAAAGGGATGGTTGGCTCAACAGAGCTCTGACTGTTTGTCAGCCTGGCTACAGTGCTGAAGAGAAACCTGGGGTTGTTCTTATTTTCTTCAATCAGTGATGAATAGTAAGATGTTCTGGCTTTGCGGACGGCTTTCTTATAAAGCAGCAAACTATTTCTCCAGGCTAAATGATGATCCTCTAAATTTGTGACACGCCATTTCCTCTCCAGATTACGAGTCATCTGCTTTAGGGTACGTGTTTGAGAATTATACCACGGAGTCAGGTACTTCTGATTAGAGACCTTAGTTTTCACTGGAGCTACAGTATCCAGAGTCGTACGTAGTGAGGAGGTGAAATTATTAACAAGATAATCGACCTCTGTTGGGGTAGCGTTCAGATAGCTGCTCTGCTCTGTGTTGGTACAGGGCATTGAAGATGATAACAGTGGTTTCAGGAGAGGTAAGTGAGGTTTCAGGAGAGGTAAGTGACGGAAGTGACGGGGAAAGGTAAGCAACCCATGTTGTAGGTGACGTCAGACGCCGGAGATTTGGCGGAAAAAAAAAAAAGCAAATGGTAGCATAGAATTTAACAAAGTTTCTTTAAACTTCAGTATTGCCAAATAAACTAACCAACTGTCATATAACTAACAACATCTGTCCTATCATCTCTAACACCCTGGAGGACAACGAGGAGAGTTTAGACGCTCTCCAAGAATACATCGACCGGTGCTTTGAAGATTTAATAATGAAGAAGGCCCAGAGCGCGTCTTCCCCGGCCAAAGCTGAGACGCCGTCATCTAAAAGATATCGCCCGGCAGACTCCCCCGGCACAACATCGCCTGCCGGCAAAGATATCGTCGACATCCTGGAGTCAATCGATAAGCGATTGTCCAGTTTCGATGCAAGGCTGTCCCTGGTGGAGATCTTACACCGGGAATTTAAATCTCTAAAAGAATCCCTGGAGTTCAGCCAGCGGCAGGTGGAAACACTTGCTGCGGAAAACGCCACGCTACGGGACTCGGTCAAATCTCTAACCGATAATGTGACCCAATTAAACATAGAAAATAAAAAAATAAAAGAGACCGTTATAGATTTACAAGCCCGTAGCATGAGAGATAATCTGGTGTTTTCTGGTATTCCAGAGTCTGCCGGAGAGGACCCGGAGAGGACCCGGAAACGACCGTGAGAAGCTTCATTAAAATCCACCTGAAGCTGCCGGAGGACACGGTGAAAAACATAGGGTTCGATAGAGTGCATCGCATAGGGGCTCCGAAGACAGGAAGTGGGAGACCACGTCCTATTGTAGCCAAATTCGGCCACTTCAAGCAGAAGGAGCAGGTGAAGAGTCGCGGCAGAGAGCTGAAAGGAACGGATTTCAGCGTGAACGATCAGTTCCCCAGAGAGATCCTGGAACGACGCAGGGTCCTCTTCCCAGTCCGACGTAGTTTTATCCAGAAAGGCTCCCGGGCTGTCATCGCCGTGGACCAGCTCTACGTGGACGGACAACTCTACCGCGACCCTGGCACCACTCCATGGCTGTATTGACCGCACACCAGATAAGAATCCGCTACACTATTCTCTTCACTCACACTCTCTTGTATTAACTTTTGCTTAACTATGTAATTTCAGTTTGCTAATTTAGTATAACGTCACCGTCACTCTCCGCCAATGCTTTAATTGGAATGTTTCTGTTTTTATTTCTTTTTTCCTCTCTCTCTCTTGTCGCGCACCTTGCTCTTTGGTTTATTTGCTTCTCTTTTCTATCACTATGTCGATCACCTGTTTCCCTATCCATTCACAAACGACACTGTCTATTTCTACATGCTTACTCTGCACGATCACGCACACACATGCGTTTAAAGGCAACACATTTACAACAGCCACACAGCGCACACAGATATAGGACACATGCACACATTTGCTCATATTAGTTATTATGCACACACATAGTCAGACCTATGGAGCTTCTTGCCGCGCATTTTCTTCTCTTTACTTACCAAAAAAAAAAAAAATGATGTGTTTCCATTTTCCTCACCCGTCTAAGCGAGACACACAGCGTACATCATTAGCCACAAACACACAACTATGGGCATGCTAAGATTTGTCACATGGAATGTGCATGGAGCTGGCTCTAGGGAAAAAAGGTTAAAAATACTTAACCAACTTAAAAAATTACAGGCAGACGTTGTTTTATTACAAGAAACCCACATGCCTGTCACAGGTTTGAATAAACTTAAAACACCTGAGTTTCCTAATGTGTTCTCAGCCTGTTATAATTCTAGACAAAGAGGAGTAGCAATTCTAATACATAAAAATATTAATTTCACAGTACTCGATACAGTTATAGATCCAGAGGGCAGATTCCTAATCGTCAAACTATCTATACTTAACCAAAAGCTAGGTATTGTAAGTATATATGGTCCAAATGTTGATGACCCCTCATTCTTCCACGGTTTTTTTAGTACACTCTCCGAACACCTAGACTGCACAAATGTTCTGGGGGGAGACCTCAATCTGGGACTAAATGAAGAAATGGATAGGCTCAATACAGCAGGAACTCAGCGTAACTGGCAGTCCACAAATATAATCAAACAGTATATGAGCGACTTTGGTCTTTGCGATGCATGGCGCTCCCTTCACCCCAATAGTAAGGAATATACTTTCTTCTCACATGTCCATCACTCCTACTCTCGTCTGGATTATTTTCTGGTCAGCAGCTCACTGCTGAGTAACATTACAGACACTGAGATTCATCCTATAGCTGTCAGCGATCATGCTCCTGTATCTTTAACACTAATACAGATGAATAATACTACACCAAGAAAAAACTGGAGATTTAATACATCACTGCTCAAAGACGAAGAGTTTATCAAATACTTTAAAAAAGAATGGACTCTATATTTAGGCTTTAATGACATTCCTGGAACATCAGCATCTGTCCTCTGGGAAGCAGGGAAAGCCATGATGAGAGGTAAAATAATCTCTTTCTCATCACATAAGAAGAAAGAAGAAAACAAAAAAATTCAGGAACTAGAGAAAAACATCAAATCCTTAGAAAAAGCCTATGTGTCACACCAAGATCAAGAAATATTAAACAAAATACGCAAGACAAAACTAGAATTAAATGAAATTATTAATAAAAAGACTAAATTCTTAGTACAAAGACTTCGCCTGCAAAATTATGAACACGGTAACAAATCCGGACAATTTCTTGCTAACCAGTTAAAAATCAATAAAGAAAAAACAACTATATGTGCTGTTAAAGATTTATCTGGGAATACAATATATGATCCTAAAAAAATAAATAACATTTTTAGGGATTTCTATGAAACTTTATATACACCACAAATAAACCCATCTAAAAACGAAATTGATCAATTTCTCGACAACATAACTCTTCCAAAATTATTAGACACCCAAGCAATAGCACTGGATTCGCCACTGACGCCAGGTGAACTCCAGGAAGCTCTGATAAGTATGCCCAATAATAAGGCTCCAGGTCCAGATGGTTTTCCAACAGATTTTTACAAAGAATTCTGGACAATTCTGGCACCAGTTTTTCACAGGATGTTGCAGGAAATCAAAGAAAATGGTAGACTACCACCAAATATGAACTCTGCAAATATCAGTCTCTTACAAAAACCAGGCAAAGACCCTGTATATCCCTCAAGCTATCGTCCAATATCCCTTATTAATGTAGACCTTAAAATAATCTGCAAAGCTCTCTCAAAGAGATTAGAGAAAATAACCCCCCTTTTAATTCATCCTGACCAAACTGGTTTTCAACAAATACACGTAGATTACTTAATTTAATAGACTACTCATGCAGTAAAAACACTGAAACCATAATATTTTCTTTAGATGCAGAAAAAGCATTTGACAGAGTTAACTGGAAATTTCTATTTGCAACTTTACATAAATTTGGTTTTGGACCCTGTTTCATAAACTGGTTAAAAATATTATATAACTCCCCAACAGCTTGTGTCAGAACAAATGACCAAACATCCTCCCGCTTCTCTCTTCTGAGGGGCACCAGACAGGGATGCCCACTCTCCCCTTCACTGTTTGCAATTTTTATTGAGCCATTAGCAGCAGCAATTAGACAGGCTACAACAATTAAGGGCATAAAATGTAAGAATATAGAACATAAAATCAGCCTTTATGCAGATGATGTGTTACTTTTTCTCCAAAACTCACAAACCAATATCTCTGGGGTAATTGCATTGATAAATTCCTTCTCAAGTGTCTCAGATTATTCAATTAACTGGTCGAAATCAACAGTTCTTCCGATTAATTGCTCCTTCCATAATTCTTCTCCTTCCCCACTGCAATGTGGAAATATAACATATTTAGGTATCAATGTCTCTCCTAAACTTTCAGAATTAACTAAATTAAACCACATCCCACTTTTAAAGACAGTAGAAGGCGACCTGGCTAGATGGAAATCTTTACCCATATCACTCATGGGAAGGGTCGCCGCTATAAAAATGATGATCTTGCCAAAAATAAACTATTTATTTTCAATGATCCCAAATAAGCCATCACAAGATTGGTTCAGATCTCTAGACTCGTACATTTCTAAATTCCTTTGGAAAGATAAACCCCCACGTATCAGCTTAAAAACACTACAAAGGACCAAGGATAAAGGAGGATTAGATCTGCCTAACTTTAATCACTATTTTTTAGCCAACAGGCTTCAGTTCATCTCTAGATGGTTTAAACACACCTTCTTAGATGAACCTTGGATAGATGTAGAACAGGCACTATGTAATAACCTAGAAATTTCAGACCTACCATTTATCAGCTCAAACATCAAACGACATGAATGCTTTAAAAGCATCAATATTAGCTCTTCTCTGACAGCATGGTGGGAGTTTCTAAAAATGACAGAGTCTTCATTAATCCCATGCAAACGTACACCTATCTGGAACAACCCGGACATATTACAAAACAATAATATGATAAACTTTTCAGATTGGAGTTGCAAAGGAATTAAATACTTGGAACATATATTGGAAGGAACAGACTTTATTTCGTTTGACAGACTAGTTATACAATATGGGATCAACAAGAAACGATTTTTGGAATATCAACAAATTAAATCCATAGTAAAAAAGAAATTTAATCCCAGTGAAGCTGAATTACAAACACCACCAAGTGTGGTACAATTTCTTAGTCTAAAACCCCCCAAATTATTGTCTAAAATATACAGAACACTTTCTAAAATAGATGACTCAATATCCCTTCCTATTGCAAAATGGGAAGCAGATTTATCAATCAACTTAGACCCAAACCTTTGGTCTCAGATATGCTTAAAAACCTTTCAATGGATCAGAAATCCCAGTTTGCAATTAATACAATACAAAATATTACACAGAGTGCACTATACTGGTCATAGGATGTTCAAGATGGGCTATACGCCTTCCAACAACTGCTTACACTGCACAGCAAATACACCGGACAATTACATCCACGCTCTTTGGTTCTGTCCACCAGTTCAGAAATTTTGGCGTGAGATATGTGAAGACTTATCAAAGTGTCTGAAATGTAACATTCCAGCCTCCCCTTTAGTATGCTTGCTGGGCAACTTGGATGAGGTCACTGCAGAAATAAACACAGCCCACGTTGTTTTTACGGCCCTATGCATTGCCAAGAAAATGGTCCTCATTAACTGGAAAAATAAAAATAATCTTAATTCTAACCAATATAAAAACCATCTAATAGATCACATTAGTCTTGATACAACCTCTGCCATCACATTTGATCAATCCCTTTGGGCTCCTTTGATCGGCTTCATCACCTAGTGGGGGTGGGGGGTCATGGTTTGGTCCTGCCTTCGCTATTGTGGTTGATGTGGGGGTAGGGACGGCCTTAGGGCGTCTGGGGAGTCCCTAGGGACGTTTCCCTGGAGGGCCTAACCTGGGGGCTGTGGCCATGACCTGGTTAGAAGCTCTGGGGTTCTTGGATGGTGTTTTCCTTGTGGCTGCGTACAGCGGAGATGGGGGAGGGTCTGTGCTGGCGGACGTTGGTTACTGGCCTGGTAGCCTGGCTGCCCCTGGGAGGGTCCGGGACGGGCGTGGAGGCTTGGTGTCTGGGGGTGCTCCGCCCCCCGGTCTGGGGTGCTGGCCGGGCCTTGGGGGCTTGGGTCCTGGCTGTTGTGTCGCCGGAGCAGTGGGCGGGTGGGTGCAGGGGGGCTCAGCCCCAGTGCAGGGGACCTCTGGTGCATTGGCCCAACTAGGGGGCTCTCTAACTGGTGGGGAGGTTGTTACATCTTTGCAGGTGGTCTCCTCACTACAGGAGCTCACTCTGCAGGTGGGGGGAGAGATATAGGAGAGGGGGAGAATGAACTCAACCTGGGTGTCTATTGTCTTGTGTAGTTTGGGAGATGATTGGATGATGGGGTGGGTGCAGTTTTCTCTGGGGTGGAGTCGGGTGGGCTGCCCCGGACTCTGTGGGGCTGGGCAGTGCTGCTGCTGCGGGCCCCGGTCCGGATGGGCCTGGGCCTCCTTGCCCTGGTGGGTTCCAGAGCGTGGGGGTGCCTACTGGGGTCAGCGGGGGAGCTGGCCCCAGGGAGGGCCCGCTTGCCCCTCCCTTTCTTCCCTCCCCATCCTCAGCTGCCTCCCTATTCCCGCTCTACCACACCCACCCACACACGCAGGGCTTGGGGTGCAGGTATGTCACCAGGGTGCAGGGGAGGCACTCCCCCTCTGTCCCCTTCTGGCCGCCTGTGCCTCAATTTTATTCTGCAACCTAGACATCCACATTACTCACACTCTCACATAACACATACATATAGGGCCTTGGGGGTGGGCACGTTTTACAGCATCCAGAGGATGGTCGTTGTACTCCAACCCACCTCTGGCGCTGGTGCCCTACCCTCAATTTTAAATGCATTTAGACACTGAGGGTTTTCGGGAGGAGCCGTGCTGCTCTCTGAGAGGAAGCTAGTACCATGCTCTCCTGAGTTTTAAATGCACTTTAGAACAGCACACAACAACATTACATATGAGCGGGCGTAGGGAGGTTTGAGGTCTTCACTCACCCCGGTTCTGTTAGCCGTCAGGGCTGGGGGGCTGGGAGGAGGTGCTGGCCGTCAGACTGGGGTCTGGGATGCGGGACCTCCCTGCTACTGCAGATAAGGAGGTGGTCCGCTTGCCTCCACCCCAGAGAGAAGGGTTACATCTCCTGGGTCTAGGTGCGGCTTGCCCCTCTGGGGGCGGGGGTACCTGGACCTGGGATATAGAGTATGTTTGGGGAGTGCGACTGTCTGTGCAGTGTCTATTTGTGTCTGTCTACACGTTGGGTGAGTACCGAGTATTTGGTTGTGCATATGGGGGTGGGAATGCACGTCTGTGTCCGCGTGTGCCTGTTTGTCTGTGTCTATATGTCAGGTTGGGTCTTAGACTCAACCTCTCTGGGTACATCTCAGGCCCTCTAAAGTACGGAGGCCTATCTCCCCTCACCACACTCCCTGCCGGTGGCTGATGCCCTTAGACGTTGGTGTGTTGGTGGTCCTTGTCATCTGGGGCTGGGCGCTCATGCATGTACCGGCTCACTCCTGGTGGCCGATTGGCAGGGCCTGTGGCCCGGCTGGGCTCCTTCCGGGGGGTGGGATGCCCTCAGGCCTCTGGCCTCTGGGCCTGAAGCTCGGTCCTCTCTGGCACAGCTGGCTGCCGGCGGAGCCCGCGGGCACGCCACTGCAACCCCCTCTGGCCTCTGCTCCGTAGCTGCGGGGGGACCTCTCGTTTGGGGCTCTACTCAGCTCTTCCCAGGAGGGTGGCACGGTTCCCCCCCCCTTTGGTGGTCCTCCTCGGGTCCTTGTACTCTGGGGCCTCTGGATATCTGGGGCCTGGATCTCCTCCATACCTGCTTCATACCCTGGTGGACGGGGCTATGGCTCCCCACACTCCCTAGCAGATCGTTACATGGAGAAACCTTTGGAATACAAGCATGCTGATCCACACAGGTATGCACACAGGTGTACACACGGGTGTTCACAGACGCGGACTACACCTTTCTTGGCTGCTGCCTCAAAGCACATTGTGCGCTGTCTATCTTGCGTGCTGCACAATATCGTTTATTATTTAGTATCTACTGTTATCTACTGCTAGCTAGTTTATTGTGATGGTGCTGTTTTTATTATGTTGCTCTTTGTTGTTTGCTTTCTCTTCTGTTTTTTTTCTCCATACAGGTGATCCAGGCGTTTTGTTTGTTTTTGTTTGTTTTTTCCTTTCTTCCCCCCCTTCTCACCATCTCTTCTCCCCTTTGGTTTTCTTTCTCTCCCTCTCTTTCTTTCATTCTTTCTCCCTGTCCTATCCCCCAGTCACGTCTGTCCCGTTTGTAGCAACCGAAAATAAAATAAATACATAATTATAATAAAGGTCAATCAAATGGACCAATATGGCAAGGCCATGATGATCCACTTGGTAAAATAAATCCGCTTGGCATCTTTCTTGGCCTTAAGACAACAATTCTGATGGCTAAAGCTCCAAACGGGACACAAAAAAAAGAAGATGATAACAGTGGGTGGATTATATTCTTAAACTTAGTTACAGCGCTTTCAGAAAGACATCTACTTTGATAAAATCTACTCTCCACCGCTGTGTAATCAATTATTGTAAATGTAAATGTTATCAGGAAATGATCAGACAGGAGAGGGTTTTCAGGAAACACTGTTAAATGTTCAGTTTCTATGCCATATGTTAAAACAAGATCTAGAGTGTGATTAAAGTGGTGGGTGGGTTCTTTTACATTTTGAGAGAAGCCAATTGAGTCTAATAACAGACTAAATGCCATGTTGAGGCTGTCATTTTTAGCATCTACATGGATGTTAAAATCACCCACAATAATTATTTTATTTGAGCTCAGAACTAAATTAGATATAAAGTCTGAGAAATCAGACAGAAATGAACATACACAGACTGATCACCCCTCTGTGAAAGAAGGAGAACGACAACAGCAGCCTTTAGATCCTGTAAAAAAACAAAACAACCTATAGCCTTTGGGAAACACGGAGTACTCCGTACTCAATGGTACTGCAGAGCGACCCGCCAGGAACAACACTACTGATGACCAGAACATGCAGCACTTTTTATATTTGACAATATATTTTGAAAGCACAAGACAAATCAGACCCTGTTTTTAATTTAGCTTTTTATTTTTATTTCTTTTTATTTTTCAGTTGTTGATTTAATAGTGATGTGATGCTATATTGCATTTTTAGATTCAGTTAAATTTAAGATTTTTAATATAGCATCAAATCACAACTGTCTCCTCAAGTTGCTTTATACTGTAAGATAAAGACCCTACAGTAGCAGCAAGAAAACCCCAATTAATTAATAATCCCTTATGAGCAAGCACTTGGCGACAGTGGGGAGGAAAAACTACCTGTAATAGGGAGAAACCTCCGGCAGAACCAGCCTCAGAAGGGACGGCCATCTGCCGCGGCCGGTGGGGGGTGATGGTAAAGACAGTGTTGGGGAGTAACGGAATACATGTACCGCCGTTACGTATTTAAAATACAAAATATGAGTAACTGTATTCCATTACAGTTACCGTTTAAAAAGGTGGTATTCAGAATACAGTTACTTTGTTGAAATAAAAGGATTACACGGTGGTATTTTCCTGTTTCATATGTTCGGCTATGCCCTCTCTATTTTTGGTAATTCCACGCCGGTGGAAACCCAAACAAAAGACGCATTAAGAGGTTCAAATGCCTTTGTCTCAATCTCGCATCTCATAATGACGTGAAGAAATGTTTTTTATGAAGGCAATAGGCAGAGTGTTACAGGCATCGCCCTAAAGAATGTAGCCTCATGGGCAGTGTAGTCCGTGCTGCAGGGAGAATGGACTGCCATACCCGTTATGTGTCTGTGAGCGAGGGAGGGAGAAAAAGGAAAAGTATGAGCTGTCACCGAGCAGAAACGGGAGATGGAAGCATGTAAATATAATATAACCACTGCAGCCAAGAAGAGTGCCTAAAGAGCCCAGTTGCTATGCTATTAAGACTTGACTGTACACTGTGTTCGCGTTTTCCTCCGAAACAATAAGTTCCGTTGAAGCAGCCTTTCAACGCCTCTCTCTGTCTCTCGCTAGCAAAGTTCACCCAGACAACAAAGTAAAGCTAGTTTTTGACACGAACCTGACATATTAGCCAGAGGTCCCTTTACTACGGTTCGGAGCTGCGGACCTGTTTTATATACGCACAGAATAGTTTTCTATACGAGATTGCTTCAAAAAGTGCAGCCTTACCTAATGTCCACCCTACTGTTACTCATTTATATTAAGATTTAAACATCTAGTTGGTATTGGTACGGCGAGTAACCTTCAGTAATAAATCACACAGCAATAGTACATTCATGTAGTTGTAAAAAACATGGTAATATATTACGTAATCTAAAGTATTCAGAATACATTACTGTCATTGAGTAACATAACAGAATATGTTACAAAATACATTTTGGGGCATGTAATCTGTAATCTGTAGTGGAATACATTTTAAAAGTAACCTTCCCAACACTGGGTAAAGATAATATGAGGAGACACGATGAAGAACATTTCTAAGTCTAATTAAAGTCGAATGACATAGTTTTAAAATAAAATATACCTCAGATGTTAACTCTGAGGCCAGACTAGATTGCTTTAAGATTTTAAAAGAGGCATTTGAAAAAAATCAAGATGACAATTTAGTCATCACTACTGCCTTTAAAGCAGCAGCTGAACGGCTTCATAAAAGCTTTTAACACTGCTGAAAAAAACCTGGCGAGTTTGGATTTCTTTGGAGGATTCATGAAGACACTGAGATTCATTGCTAGGTGCTTCAGAATAGTGTCGTAAAAAGATTAATCTTCTGATTTCAGTACAGTGAAGAACTTGTCCAGAGATCCAAACTCCTTGATAAGGCCTACTAAATCCAGTTCTTTGTATTCTTGAATGGCCAAGAAAGACACAAGGCTCAAAGTGGTCAAAGCTCAAAAAAATTATCTTTAATTTTACATATTCCGGAATATGGAGACCTGAACACACGAACGAAAAAGGAAGCCAGGTTATTTATGTACTTCTCAACGTCACACCACACTTTAAGTTTTGATCAAACACTCTGTTTCACTTTCTGCCTGCAGTTACCGCGCTTTGCAAAAGCATGCAGTTTCCTGTCAGTACTTTTAGCTCAAACTCAAAGCTGGCCCTCTTTTATACCTAAACCAATATAATCAGCAAATAAGATTCAAAATATATATTTCAAAACTCAACAGGCCTTTAGCTGTGGCCTTAATTAATTTAGCACAAAGTGCTCACCTTCGATTGCAGGGAACAGGGGAGGTTGGTACCCCAGGGAGGCCTCGAACGGAGAGACGCCTGTGGCTGACGAGGTAAGGCTATTGTGAGCGTACTCCACCCACGTCAGTTGCTTGCTCCAGGTGGTCTGATTAGTGGATGTCAAGCAACGGAGAGCTGCTTTGAGTTCTTGGTTGGCCCATTCTGCCTGACCGTTGATCTGTGGATGAAAACCTGACGAGAGACTGACCTGGGCCCCTAAGGAGGTGCAGAACTCCTTCCAAACACGCGAGGTGAACTGTGGACCTCGGTCCGAGACTATTTCAGCGGGGATCCCGTGGAGGCGAAACACATGAGTTGACAAAAGCCGGGCGGTCTCCAGGGCAGTGGGGAGCTTGGGGAGAGCAACAAAGTTGGCAGCTTTAGAAAAACGGTCAACAATGGTGAGGATGACTGTGTTACCTGATGACGGCGGAAGACCAGTGACAAAGTCAACCGCAATGTGGGACCAGGGGCGGCTTGGCGTAGGTAAGGGATGAAGTAGGCCGGCAGCGGACTGGTTGACAGGTTTATTCTGGGCACAGGTTGGGCAGGGATGAATTCTTGGACGTCCTTGGCCAGTGTAGGCCACCAGGCAAACTGCTTGATGAAGGTGACGGTGCGATGAATGCCCGGATGACAGGTGAGTTTGCCCCCGTGGGCCCATTGTAGCACTCGTGAGCGAACAGACATGGGAACAAAGAGCGATCCCGGGGGACCAGTCTCTTTGATCCGGTTCTGTCCGCTGGGCCTCCCGTATGGCGGACTCGATCTCCCACGACAGGGCTCCGATAACGCATGTGGGAGGGAGAATGGGAGACTTACGGGTGTGATCCTCTGAGGTGGTGAATTGGTGGGAAAGGGCATCGGGTTTCACGTTCCGAGAACCGGGCCTGTAGGTGATGGTGAAGCAGAATCTGGTAAAGAACAGAGCCCACCTGGCTTGTCGGGCGTTTAGTCGTTTAGCCGACCGGATGTATTTGAGGTTCTTGTGGTCAGTCCACACCACAAAGGGTTCTGCTGCGCCTTCTAGCCAGTGGCGCCACTCCTCCAGGGCAAGTTTGATTGCCAGCAGCTTCTGGTCCCCGATGTCGTAGTTCTGCTCTGCAGGAGAGAAACGACGGGAAAAGTAAGCACAAGGGTGGAGCTTACCCTCTAGTTGCTGGGAGAGAACGGCTCCGACCCCTACATCTGAGGCGTCCACCTCTACAATAAACTGCCGCTTGAGATCCGGTTGCTGGAGGATGGTAGCGAAGCAAAGCGTTTCTTTAGCCGGGAGAAGGCCTCCTGAGTTTGATCATCCCAGCAGAAAGGTACCTTAGGGGAAGTTAAACGGGTTAGCGGCAAAGCAATCTTGCTGTAGTCACAAATGAATCTCCGATAAAAGTTGGCAAAACCGAGGAACCGTTGAAGCTGCTTACAGTTAGGTGGAGTGGGCCAGTCCAAGACTGCTTGTACCTTAGCTGGATCGGCTCTTAAATTGCCCTGTTCCATAATGTAGCCCAAGAATGACACAGTACTCACATGAAATTCGCACTTTTCCCCTTTAACAAACAGGCAATTCTCCAGGAGACGTTGCAGGACTTGTCTGACATGGCGTACATGATCAGAGAGAGAGTGGGAGAAGATGAGGAGATCATCAAGGTACACAAACACAAAATGATTGATGAAATCGCGGAGCACATCATTGACAAGACCCTGAAAAACAGCAGGAGCATTAGTTAGTCCAAACGGCATGACCAAGTATTCAAAATGGCCCAGGTGCGTGTTGAAGGCTGTTTTCCACTCGTCTCCCTCTCTTATTCTGACTAAGTGACATCTATATCTGAGAGTGATGAGTTTCTGAATTTCTTTGTGGATAAAGTTGATCATGTCCGTATGAGCATTGGTTCTTCAATACCATCTGTGTCTCTGGGCCACCTCCCCCTCATTTACTGTCAGTGTTTAACCCAATGACCATACATGACCTTTCACTCCTGCTGGATAAAATGAAAATTACCACTTGTGCAAATGACATTCTACCTGCTGGGCTGTTTAAAAATGCTCTCTCTGTCATTGGCCCCTCTATTGTAGAGATATGCAATGCCTCTCTTTTAACAGGCGTGGTCCCTACGTTCTGTAAGCATGCTGTTGTTGAGCCGATATTAAAAAAGAGCAGTTTGGATCCAACTCAGCTTAAGAATTATAGGCCTATCTCTAAGCTTCCATTATTATCGAAAATTCTGGAAAAAGTAGTTGCAGATCAACTTACCACTTTTTTAGAAAAACATGAAATTTATGACAAATTTCAGTCAGGTTTCCGTAAAAGTCACTCAACAGAAACCGCATTACTTAAAGTCTCTAGTGACATTATGATATCAGCTGACTCCGGAGCATCCTCAGTCATGGTTTTGTTGGACTTGACATCTGCCTTTGACACCATTGACCATACCATCCTGATTAACAGGCTCCGGGACGTAGTCGGTGTGTCCGGTCTGGCTTTGAAGTGGTTTCAGTCATACCTCTCCAACAGATCTTTTAGTGTTTTTGCGAATCGGTTTATGTCACATTCTAATGATCTGACATGTGGGGTACCGCAGGGTTCAGTTCTGGGTCCTATTCTTTTTCTTTTGTACATGTTACCTCTAGGACTCATCACTTGAACTAAAGGAGCTGGGTAAAGTCCCCCTCATGCACAGGCAGCTCAGCTTACCTTCATATCTCTTCAGAAATGAGAAAGCATGAGAAACCATGCATCTGAGTTTTTTTATGTTTGTTATTTTTCTGGTGACATAAACAGAATCAGGGTTTTCTGGGACTAGAACCCAACCCGAGTTGACTTTATTTGAGATCTCCTTCTCAACCATCTGTGTCAGCTCCACAGCACTCTCACATTCCTCATGGGTGACATCAAGAGCGGCAGCAAAGCTGATTGAGAGAGAGTCTCCCAATACAGGGCTTATTTTTGTCATGGCTATGCTAAGGCTTGTCTTGGAAATTTCCTCTGTCAGTCGGTCCTGACCTGCTAGAAGCGACGTTTTTATGATCCTTACACTAACTGACTGTATGACATCAGTAATCATATCGGCCAGTGCTACTTGGACATCGGAGTCCCAGATCCCATTTTCTATCAAGCCCCACTGTAATCCAGAAAGTCTATCGAAACACCCGCTCATAGCAGGTAAAATATCCTCTGAATTAATGGGGGTAGGGGTTCTAACAGTGGGTACAGACATTGTAAAGGATTTAGTTTCACTACGATTACTTTGAAAATCCGTTTTCTCTGAGCTTTCAGAATGTGAAGATCGCGGTCTGTACATGTCACATACCCGACCAGAGTTGACTTTATTTGAGATCTCCTTCTCAACCATTCGTGTCAGCACCACAGATTGCTCACATTCCTTGTGGGTGACATTAGCGGCAGCAATGCTGGTTGAGAGAGAGTCTCCCAATACGGGGCTTATTTTTCTCACGGCTATGCTAAAGCTTGTCTGGGACGATGCATCTGTCAGTCGGTCCTGAACTGCTACAAGTGAAGCTTGAATGATGCATTTTGTATCATGCCCCACTGCAATCCAGAGAGCCTATGTGAAGATCGCGGTCTGTATATCTTATGTACCCGACCCAAGTTGACTTTATTTGAGATCTCCTCCTCAACTATTTGTGTCATCTCCACAGTGCTGTCACATTCCTCGTGGACGACATTAAAACCAAGAGCAATGCTGGTTGAGAGAGGGTCTCCCAATACGGGGTTTATTTTTCTAATCGCTATACTAATGTCTGTCTGGGATGATATATCTGTGAATCGGTCCTGAACTGCTAGAAGTGACGTTTTTATGATCCTTGCACTAACTGACTGTATGACATCAGTAATCATATCAACCAGTGCAGCTGGGACATTGGAATCCCAGACCCCATTTTCCATCATCCCTGACTGTAATCCAGATCGTGGCCTGTCCATCTCACGTACCTGACCAGAGTTGACTTTATTTGAGGTCTTCTCCTCAACCATCTGTGTCAGCTCCACAGCACTCTCACATTCCTCATGGGTGACATCAAGAGCGGCAGCAAAGCTGGTTGAGAGAGAGTTTCCAAATGCGGGGCTTAATTCTCTCACGAATATGCTAAAGCTTGTCTGGGACGATGCATCTGTCAGTCCGTCCTGAACTGCTACAAGTGAAGCTTTAATGATGCTTGCACTAAGTGACTGTATTACATTAGTAATCATATCAGTCAGTGCTACTTGGACACGGGAGTCCCAGATCCCATTTTCTATCAAGCCCCACTGTAATCCAGAAAGTCTATCGAAACACCCGCTTATAGCAGGTAAAATATCCTCTGAATTAATGGGGGTAGGGGTTCTAACACTGGGTACAGACATTGTAAAGGATTTAGTTTCACTACGATTACTTTGAAAATCCGTTTTCTCTGAGCTTTCAGAATGTGAAGATCGTGGCCTGTCCATCTCACGTACCTGACCAGAGTTGACTTTATTTGAGGTCTCCTTCTCAACCATCTGTGTCAGCTCCACAGCACTCTCACATTCCTTGTGGGTGACATTAGAGCGGCATCAATGCTGGTTGAGAGAGAGTTTCCAAATGCGGGGCTTAATTCTCTCACGAATATGCTAAAGCTTGTCTGGGACGATGCATCTGTCAGTCCGTCCTGAACTGCTACAAGTGAAGCTTTAATGATGCTTGCACTAAGTGACTGTATTACATTAGTAATCATATCAGTCAGTGCTACTTGGACACGGGAGTCCCAGATCCCATTTTCTATCAAGCCCCACTGTAATCCAGAAAGTCTATCGAAACACCCGCTCATAGCAGGTAAAATATCCTCTGAATTAATGGGGGTAGGGGTTCTAATACTGGGTACAGACATTGTAAAGGATTTAGTTTCACTATGATTACTTTGAAAATCCGTTTTCTCTGAGCTTTCAGAATGTGAAGATCGCGGTCTGTACATGTCACATACCCGACCAGAGTTGACTTTATTTGAGATCTCCTTCTCAACCATTCGTGTCAGCACCACAGATTGCTCACATTCCTTGTGGGTGACATTAGCGGCAGCAATGCTGGTTGAGAGAGAGTTTCCCAATACGGGGCTTATTTTTCTCACGGCTATGCTAAAGCTTGTCTGGGACGATGCATCTGTCAGTCGGTCCTGAACTGCTACAAGTGAAGCTTGAATGATGCTTGCATTAAGTGACTTTATGACATCAGTAATCATATCAGCTAGTGTAGCTGGGACATCTGAGTCCCAGACCGCATTTTGTATCATGCCCCACTGCAATCCAGAGAGCCTATGTGAAGCTCGCGGTCTGTATATCTTATGTACCCGACCCAAGTTGACTTTATTTGAGGTCTCCTTCTCAACCATCTGTGTCAGCTCCACAGCACTCTCACATTCCTCATGGGTGACATTAGAGCACCAGCAATGCTTGTTGAGAGAGAGTCTCCAAATGCGGGGCTTAATTCTCTCACGAATATGCTAAAGCTTGTCTGGGACGATGCATCTGTCAGTCCATCCTGAACTGCTAGAAGTGAAGCTTTAATGATGCTTGCACTAAGTGACTGTATTACCTTAGTAATCATATCAGTCAGTGCTACTTGGACATGGGAGTCCCAGATCCTATTTTCTAACAAGCCCCACTGTAATCCAGAAAGTCTATCGAAACACCCGCTTATAGAAGGTAAAATATCCTCTGAAGCTATGAGGATAGGGGTTCTAACATTGGATACAGACATTGTAAATTTAGTTTCACTACGATTACTTTGATTACACATCCTCGCTGATGTTGATGCCTAGGAATCTGTAGCAGCTGACTCTCTCCACCTCTGCTACTGCTAGTCTCCTGTAACCCACGATGAGCTCCTTGGTTTTGCTGATGTTAAGCACCAGGTTGTTGTCATGGCACCATGATGTCAAGGCTCTCACCTCTGTCCTGCATGACGTCTCATCTCCATCAGAAATGCAGTCAATGATAATATAAACTGTCAAATATGGTCACACCTGTTTTTATTTATTTACTTAAATTAACCATGATAATGAAGCCTGACATGATTCCATGGATAAAGATCTGTTTTGGTATTGATTATATTCCACTTTTATTCTTATATTTAGCATCTTAACATCACAGAAGAACGATGACTGATGTACAGATTTTTCACCTGCAGGTTATAGAGCTCAAAACTGTACCATTTTTTAAGGTGGTCAGTTGTGCGTGGGTGTGCTGTTTAAACATCTTCATGAAAAAAGCACTTTTAATTGTACTTTGCTCCTCACTGTCTTTGAAAACTAAGAGCTAATAAAACAAATCCAGTAATTGCACTTTTATCTTTAAGTTTGGTATAGTAACCTGTCTTAATCTATTTTGTGTTTTTATTCATTATGTGGGGAAACATCCTTTCAGCCCTGTGCTGAGAGGGCTGTGGTCATCCATCTCTCCTGTTCTAATAAACCAAATTTCAGGAACACCTTCTTTAGACCTGTTCATTTTTATTCATATAGCACCAGTCAACAAATCTTGTCTCGTGTCACTTCATATTGTAACGTAGAAAACAATGTTGCAATTATATGTTAATTGTAAATAATAGACCATGTGTTCTTTCTTAAATCTGCGTTTATCTCAACACATGCTGAAACCAGCAAACTCACAGAATATACACAAAGTAATTCTGAAATTGCACCTCTATAATGTACAGCTTTTTTTTCTCACCTTGTGTCAAATCTTTTGCTTCTCCAAACGGCTTCAAGTTGTCCACCATCTCCTTCAACAGTATCATTCTGGAATAATAACTCCTTGTGCCCAGCCATGTCAAGAACAGCAGAGAGTTTTAGATGTTCACATTGAAGAACAGCCTTTACTTGTCTCAGTGTTGAATTCCATCTTGTGATTAGGGATCGTTTTCTGTTCACCAAATTCAGCTTCAAATACATCTTTGAATGTTATGCTTGGAGCTCCAGTGTAAGAATCAACAAGAGCAGATAGAGATGCTCCAGAAACAGCTCCTAGCAGCTCAGAACCAACTCAAAAAGCAGACCGTTAAACATAGCCAGGAGAAGGAGACACTCCACATGGAAATCAGTGACCTGAAGTCCCAGCTCTGCTCCAACAAGGCCCTTCATGATTTGAAGGTAGAGACTCTTGACCGAGAGCTGAAAGAAGCCAACCTTAAAATCACACAGGAGCCAAAAGAACAAAATTCAACCACAGCAAATGAAATGCAAAAATTGGAGCCTATGGAAGCAAAAGACATGGAGGACAGGAGAAGAAAAAGAGGCCTCTCTGCCATCACCTTGAACGTCTTTGCAGGAGACTCTGAAAGGAAAAGACACTGGAGGACAGGAGATGACAGAAACTTTCTCCCTCTCCCTTCTCACTTTCTCCCTCTCCCTTCTCACTTTCTCCCTCTCCCTTCCCTTGTCTTTCCTGCTTGGCTTTCTCATGTCTCTGTCTAGTCTTGTCTGCTTCTCTCCCTCTACCCTGAAAGAGTCTCACAGTCTGTTCTCTAAAACCTAAAAGAGGAATTATGGATTTGATCAACTGGTCCATGAATGCAATTGACACCCTCTTCTCGACGAGAAGCCTGGGTTCAGGAGAGCCCATTGAAGACATCTATCTTTTTGGAACCATGATAACAGGGTTCTTGCTGTAATAAAGAAGAATAAAGAAAGCAGAAACAGCTGTTCAAATCCCCACAAGACTGCCCACTATGTTGATTGGAACGATGGAGCGAGCTGTGGCTTCTCAGAATGGGCTCATTAGACGCAGCACGGATGACATCTTGGAGAAGCTTGCAGCTGCTGTGAGTGCTGAGACTCTGACAACATCTGACAACATCTTGGAGAGGCTCACAGCTGTCGTGAACACTCATGCTCTATGAGCAAACTGGATAACATCTCGGTGTAGCTGGATAACATCATGGAGAGGCTCACGGCTCTCCAACGGGAATGGTGAGGAACCAGTGATGGACATTAGATCGACTGTAAAATTGACATGCAGTGGTTCGGACTAAAGCAAGAACACCACCATTATTTCATGCGGCTACCATATCGGCGCCAGCTGCGGTCTCAAGGCTGGAGCTGAACATAACAAACAATTTCTCCCCTGATAACAGACTGTGTTTAGAGTCTTCGTTCCAAACGCCCTCGTACGCTTATCTCCAAGGCCGAGTCGGACCGCGGGTCTGGGCCCAGTGCTGGATGAATAGCTGAAGGGCAGGATGGCTGTGTCTGGCTTACTTCTCACCCCTTACCCACCCCTGTTGCTTGTCACGTGCTTCATGATGTTGTGATGTGGACATTTATGTGCTCTTTGTGCAGAGGAGTTTTTTTTGTTGTTTTCTGTTCTCATGCTGTCCCCCCATAGGAGCCCAGCATGAGTAGAGGTCTCTTTTTTTCGCTTCCTCGACTTGCCTATTGTATTGTACATTTCAGTGTTTTTCCATAATACTACCGGTTTCCGACCTGTCTCCCCATGTGATGTCTGTGTTGTGTATGCAAGGTCGGGGGCATGTCACATGCAAGGGCAACTTGCATGTGACAAATAAAGGCTTTCTTGACTAAAAAGAGGACTTGCTGCCATCAATTGCAATCTCTGTGCAGAAGCCTCTGAAAGAAAATGAAACCAGAGAACAAGAAAAGGAAGATAAAGAGGACTCACCTGCATTGTCTTACAGGAATCTGTACAGACAATGCCTCCGATTAAGAAGAAGAAGAAGAAGAAGAAGTGGAACTGGCTGCTTTACCTTTTCACTTAAATGGTCTCAACATTATGTCCTGGAAATCATAGTTATATACAACTAAATTGTCAGTGAACATTTGAACCCCAGTCGGTCGAGACAGATGGCCACCCCTTCTTGGGCCTGGTTCTGTCCGAGGTTTCTACCTATTAAAAGGTAGTTTTTCCTCCCCACTGTCGCCAAGTGCTTGCTCATAGGGGATTTTGGGGCTTCTTTAAAACCAACCACTGAAAAGTTCACTGGCATCAAATTTAGGACTCTGCAAATATGTAAATGGACGATTCGTCATCAAGTGAGGAATCATCCATTTAAAACATATTTGCCACTCATATTTAGTTGTATATAAATATGATTTCTGGAACATTAAGGCCAATCATAGACTAATTTGGACAATTGGAAACAAATAAATGAAAAAATAGGAAAAAATAGATGTGTCATTGTTTCATATAGATTGCAAATACCGTTTGACGTCACCTTTTTTTTGTTACACTTGCAGTGCTTGTGGTCTTACATTCTTACGATTCTGTTCTTTTTATGAGAATGAAGCTAAAGATAAAGCCAAGAAACAAACAAATTTTCATAAGAAATCTTTTTTCTGCAATAAGGGAAATTAACACAGCAGTGTGTGTGTGTGTGTGTGTGTGTGTGTGTGTGTGTGTGTGTGTGTGTGTGTGTGTGTGTATTTCTGGTCCTTACACACAGTCAAAGCCAAACAAATCCCCCTCAATTGATGGTTAACAGACACAGGTCCAGTGGAACCCACTTCCACAAAGGGTCCACCTAATATGGCGGAACAGGAGGCATCAACCACATAGTAGTTATTTCAATAATTAAGCCATGAGCTATAAGTGTTCCCAAAATGTCCTTACCCTTGATTACAGACTGTGCTGATGTCCTGAAACAAATGGCAGTTGCATTAGATAACTACAGAGCACTTTATAAGCTGCTACTTTAATGAGCATTGGGGTTATTTGCATTCAGTGTTTCAGTGTTTCTGACGCAGGGGAAACAAATTCTGTTGGCGATACCTATCTTGGCACCTTTGTTGTGCAGGTGAAGCCACAGGCAAGATATGCTTCATCATATTTTCTAGTCTTTGGCTTGGAAGGAAGTTGGTTTGGAAGTCTAAGGAGCTTGGAAAGAAAAGCGTCTGGACTTCTTTGAGTTGCTTGAAGACGTTTCGCCTCTCATCCGAGAAGCTTCTTCAGTTCTAAGGGTCAATGGTAACCCCCAGCTTTAGATGAAGGTAAAACATGTGTGTGGCTTTTCTCCACGCCATTGTAGTCCCAGAGGTTTGGAAGCATATTTGGCGATGTCTTATCTTTTGCTTTGCGTTTGTGTGGGAGTCTAAGCATTCTTTTTTTAATTCATACCATGCCCCCCTGCAATGGCTCTGCCACCTCATCCCTCAGGAGGGATATTAAATATGTCGGACAAAGATTGTTAAGCTTGGAAAAAGAGGACAGCCCCAGAGAAAGATTCATGGATGTAAGGAAGGAGGTCATGGAGAGGCTTGGTGTGAATGAAGAGGATGTTAGCGATATGGTGAGATGGAGATAGATGACGGAGTAGGCAGAAGAAGAAGTTTGATCTGGATTTACTAATATGGGAATGACTGGACAGCATCCCTTCTTCTTCTTCTTCTTCTAATTCTTCTTACAATTTTAACAGCAGCTTGCATCCAAAGATGTTGCACTACTGCCATCTCCTGGGTTTTACTGTTACCTCACTTCCAAATCCTTAGATCCTCTGAACAGCGTCCCTCTTGAGAAGCAGCTCATTACAAAAAATAAACAAATAAAATAAAACAGAAATGCTTGCTCTTTCGTCCAGACTCCAGATCAGCAGGTGGCGCTAATGCTCCGGTAAGCTGACTTCCTGCGCAGTAATGGTTAGGAAGTAATCGCAGGAGGAGACACCTCGGCCTGCAGCACTCAGTAGCCCGACAGTGGTCTGAAGCAGGACCATGCAGGCGTGATTTGTTGCATTCTGTGATTTAATGGTAAGTCATGTCAAAGTTCACTGCTCGAGTGACAGTTTGAACACTAAGATTCCTTTATGGATATATATATCGAACTGCAGTGCGTTTATACCACTACTATGAAGCGGCTAGCAGCAGTACCTCCTAGCGTTAGCTGTGTGGCTACAATGGTAACCCTCAGCTTTAGATGAAGGTAAAACGTGTGTGGCTTTCCTCCACGCTTGTTTTTAACGTTGTGTTTTTTTCGCTCAGCCTTTGTCAGCGCATAATGTATTTTATTTTAGTATGGCTTTCACAAAGTATGCTAACGAGACGACAATAGGCGGCGTACAGCTTCTTTGTAAACCGGTACTCTTAAGCTAAACCGTAAACAAATCTCTTTGTGTTTAATGGCGATGGATGATATTTTCCGAAGCTTGTTACTTGTAATGGGGGAAAACAAGAGGAACAAAATAGATTTGCACGGTGTATTTCTTTCATAATCTAGAAAACTGATGTTTTGTTGTTGTTGTTTTTTTTGCAGTGTTAATTATATTGCTTCTAGGGCTGTATGGCCAAAATGATAATTACGACTGTTTTGATTAATATTTAGCACGATTGTTCCTTTTTTTAAGTGGATATAAATATTTTTGATTGTCAGGTAGATAACAGTGCTTTCACATCCACGTTGTGCGATATTGCCCTTACTGTGCAAGTTTTCACGTGAAAATGAAACTGATTCTCGGCTTTCACCTAAATGCTACTATTACACTGTGCTCCATTCCTTTTTCTAAAAACATCATTGCAGACTATCAGGCACTAATTCATCTGACCTGAATGCATCTTTCAGAAGCAAAATAGGAAAACTAAAAATGAATAAATAAATATGCTATCATGAAATGAAATCATCTGAGAAGAATTCAAGGCAGACTATACAGAAACTGTAGTGTTTTAAAGGAAAAAATAATTGCTTGAGGAGATAATGTCTTTTTTCCTAAAGCCTTTGTTAATCACCGTATTTATTAGACATGTTGCTTTAGCTGAAAGGATTACGACTGCATTGCTGATTTCAGTGGAAATGATTTCTAAGCATATCTGAGCTGTTGTTTCCAGTAGCAACCATTGTTTTGTTTTTCCTGGCGTTCTTGCATTTATATATCTGCATCCTGAGTGTTTTCAGCCTGTTAAATAGGTTAGTTCTCTTACTTTGTAGCACAAACACAACTTAACAGCATTGTTTACATATTATGATTTGGGTTTTTTTGTTAGTGTCACTGGCACTCAGCCTGAAGTATCTCAAAACAAGGGATGATAATATTCCTTGAGGGACAAGCTCTTTGCCACCATTGTGAATTTAATTTTTGTGTGTTTGTTTTTATATCTGTAGGAACATGTTTCACAATCCACTGTTCATCTTATAGCTATGTTAGATAATTATAGTAGGTTAAATCACTTACTGCTCTCTGTCTTTCCATGCCTCAACCGCATGTGTCTGAAGTGAAAGCAATTTAATGTCTATATATATGCTGCTCAGTCATTGCTATATAACACAAAGTCAGTTTCACTTCAGAACTATCAGTCAGTTCAGTTAGGAAGCATAAACTATTGTGAATCCCTTTTATCTGCTTTGGTGTAAATGAAAGTGAAAATGGATGCACTGGACAGGCAGCAACAAGATAATCTGCAATAACAATGGTTTTGCAGTTGAGCAGTGTGTACATGTAACAGACTTGAAAGAACAGAGTCTGAAGTCACTTTCATTTGCATCAAAGCAGGTGAAATTGATTCACAATGGTTGATGCTTCCTACCTGGACAAATGTAACGGTGTAAAATTTACATTAAATATAGAAAGAATTGCATTCGTAGGACTGTTGCTGTATGTAACCAATCTAGGTACATGTTATCCACCTGATGGCTGATAAAAACAAGGTAAAAGACTTCCTAAACTGGGTAGCACTACATTACTTTGAACCAGTGGAAAATACACATGAAACTTTGACAAAGACCTTGGTGTACTGCTTTTGATATACAATAGAGGCTGCACTGTCATCTGAGGTTACTTGTCTAACCAGCTCACTCGGGGTGCTTTGTTTTTGTCAGCATTGTCCTTTGTTGAAGATGTTTATTGATTATAATTTTACTGGTGGTGACAATCAAGTGTGCTTGTAAGGGAAGTAGGTTTTCATGAAAGCTGTTTGATTGTTTCTGATTCTAGACATAGTGGAGAAATTGAGTAAATAAAATACCCTTTTTGTGCTTTAGGTGTGCAAAAGATAAGCAAATGGCAAATGAAAGCCAACAATATAGAGAGATTTCCCTGCCATTTAAAACCTGGGCACAAGGGGTGGGTGATCTGATCCGTGGTCCAGTCTTCCTACTGTGTGATTGCCAATAATGAATGCCATTCCCAGCAAAGTAGAGAATGGGATTAATGCTCACCAATTAAAGTAGTATTATTTACCCTCAGTCCACAGCACGTGGTGTAATTGAGCTTGTTTGAGTGAGGTTTTGTTTTTATACACAAATGAATGATTTAGGTTTCATAATTAATATCCATTAGTGGGTAGTTATTAAATGAACAACTAAGACTGTATTACAGCTTAACATTATCCTGATTCTACTAATGTATATTTTTTAAAACAATTTTTTAATAAAATGGCTCACCTGTCTCTTTACCCTTTCACTTTGCTCTCCCACACAGTCTTACACCAACAAATACACTTGATGAGAGGAGATTCTTACAATTATAAAATTCATTTCTAATCAAACTAACAGACAGAAAATGCCCAGCTTGTATTTATATATTTTTTCCCATTTGATAATGATGAACCAATTAAGCTGATCCAAAATCGGCCATTTATTTCAAAGAAAGCAGGGATGCAGACTCTTCTATGTCTTTTAGTGTCAGTTGTATGCAAAGATTAGATAAGAAAATACACCAAGTAAATAAAATTGCAATGAAGAACATAATGCTAATATTAATATAATGCCTTAATTGGGAATCAAGTAAAAAATCACCCTCATTGGCAAGGTTTTGCTGATCATTCAGCCATTATTGTTCCCTGAGATCATTATCTAATGGCACAAACGTATTGAGCACAGTGGTTATATATTTTCATGAAGTGTGCATGTCCATTTTTGTGTTCATAATATAATCCATAAGCATCTATTGAAGATGCCAATACTTTGGGAAAAGGGTGAGCATATCTGTTTACTGCTAAAGAATGTAATTGTTAATTATATACAGGGTGAACATGCATAAAAAGGTGCTCTTTACTTGATTTCTGGAATATCGTCATGTTCATTTTTCCATTGCCTCTTGTTACCAGCTGAGCCTTCCCACTTAGACTGCTTCCAAGTTCTCCTCCCTGAGTGTGACCTAGATTCAGTGGGGTTTTTATTGTCGGTGGTGAGCTACAGTCTTTCTCTGGTGCAAGAGTGTGTGTGTGAAATGTTGACACAGACACTGTAAAGTGCACGCAAGTGGGGTGACTCTCACTGTAATGTAGTCTTGGATGGTTCCAGACTGTGTTAAGTACAGTGTTTGCTGGTCCAGAAAGGGAACTGTTCTGATTGAGCAACAGTATGACAATATCTCTTTGCTTCTCCTTATAACTGCAGTGTTTCCACAAGGTAAGTGTTAGTTACCAGTAACCGGCTCGAGTAAAATAATGAGCCAAAAACCAGAGGTTTTCTTACCATGCTGAGAGCATGGATCTTTTAAAGTAAAAAAAAAAAAAGAAGTTGTTTTTTACTTGTGAAAGTAAAAATTAAACAGTAGGGAGTAGCTATAGATAGGGTTGAATTTAGTTATAAATATAAAGAAGTTCATTTTTACGTGTGAAACTTCGTGCTAGCCGTTGTGATGCTTGAGCAAAGTTACCCAAGTGGTCACTTTGAGAAAACGGAAACTAAATAAATAAAAGTGAACATCATAAGGGACCGGGCAGTTGTGTTTTTAGATGCTGTTTTTTAATTGGAGCATTTGCAGCCCAGTATGACCGTCAGGACATTATGAAACTCCAATAATGTGAGCTACTTCTGGGAACATTTTCTCTTTATTCAGATACTTAACAGTATCAGCCACTTGGTGTACTTGTCCTTAGTTATTCCCATTTTGTTGTTGGGTAACATGAATCCAGGTGTTACACTAAATATTGAATTAGTAGCTTCTGTTAATTTTAATTTGATAACGACAAAGGCATTTAATTTAAAGTGCCTCTGCTGCATCAAGGGCAATGTCCAGTCTGCCGAGTAAGGTCTGCACTGGTGTCAAGATGGGTCTAGATTGATGAAATGATGTCTACTTGATCATCATGTAAGATACTGTTATTCAACAAGATGAGGGCTGGAACTTGGAATTCTAAAAGGGCAGATGGAGAAACTCAGTGACAGGCTATAAGCGACAGGCTAAGGCTATAGGAGCCAGTTGAGGTGGTTTGGGCATCTGACAAGGGTGTATCCTGGGCAAGGGGTTCTGGGCATGTCCCACCGGGACGAGGCCCCGGGGCAGACCCAGGACACGCTGGAGAGATTATATATCTCAGGTGGCTTGGGAACGCCTTGGTATTCCCCCAGACAAGCTGGAGGAGGTGGCTGGGGAGAGGGAGGTCTGGGCTTCTCTGCTTAGGCTGCTGCCCCCGCGACCCTGGCCCGGATAAGCGAAAGAAGATGGATGGTCCTTACCAGACTTTCTTTCTTCTGTCTGTGAATACTGCAGCACCACCCATAGCAGACCTTTCCTCTACTGACCCCCTCCAGTCGCTGGGAGTGTGGGATGTCTATTCCCTGCTGGTTGGTGCTAGGTTTAATCAGTTGAAAAGAGGGGGCTGCACCTAAAAGTCACGGGTGCCCATAGTTTGCATGGAAGAAACTGACTTGTCTCACCATTAATTCTCCAAAATGTAGTAAAACTTAAAAAAGTGAAATGCGAACCAAAAAAACGAAAATGTTTGCCTTAAAAACTAAAAGTTCCCCCTTTTTGAAATGCAGTTGCAGCAAAAGGGTATAACTTCTATGAAGACAAGCCGAGGCGGTCACACTCAGTATCACTGCTTGTGGAAGCACTTTGAATTAGTTTGCAGAGGAGTTTGTGTCTTATATGCAGACAAAAATGATCACATAAGGTTTTCAGCACTGTACCCCTTTTTGTGACCAATTTCACACCTGCAATCACCAGCAACCACTAACAACTTGTTGGAGAATACACATTGTTCTGTCAGGATAGGTGGTTGCGAGATGGTCACAGACCAGCCACTAGGCCTGTGTCACTGGGGACTTATTCAGACAGCTTTATCCGATAGACTGATTGACTATAGCCGAGCTCTGAAACATTTTCACAGTTAATGCACAGTTAATTGGTAATTGTGCTCTGAACTGCAGATGCCCCAGATGATTGGTCATTTCTGTTACATGTCTTTGAAGTCTACCTGAAAGACGCATGCATAGTTGGTGCATTATAATGCAAGTCTCAGTGGTAGAGTTCACGTGTTTGACCAAAAAAACTGTCACACATATGGATGCTTACTGTCTGACACAACTTACGTCATTTGGACCTTACCGGATCTATGGATACAGAAATTATAATAGGTTTTAGGCATGTTAAACCTCTATTGATCATCATTTTTGCCTAGTGTAGATCATGGGAAATGAATGCTGACTTGCACTACTTGTCATACAGTTTGAATTTTAAACAAACTTCGGAGTCAGTTGTTTCGTAATACTTTTCTTTCATCCCTCCAGGTCCTAATCCAGCATGGAAAAGCAGAGGAGTCAACATGCATCTTGTGAAACACATCTTTTTCGAATACCAGGGTTTTGAGCAAACCCACTGATGGCCACATGGAGACCAATTTTCTTGGTGCCTGGATAGTTTTACTTGTACATACCGATTAAAAAAATGATGCCATCTGTACATGGACAAAATCATTTCGTAATGGAAAAGCAGAAGTCTGGGAACAGTGCGTCTTCAGGCAATTCAGCCGCAGAAATTAACTTCATCTGCACTGAGTGCGGTGATGGATTCAGTCAGTACGCTAATGTATTGGCACATATGGCAGTTCATGGACCTTTGGAGTCATTTTCCTTTGATGGCTCATCCAATGGATTTGAAGTCCCCCGAGAATATGTGCTACAAGAAAATGGTACACTGACAGTTGTGAATGGTTTGACACAGTCACATTCTCCTTTGAAGCCATTATCTCCTGGGGTTTTGCCATCACATTCACATTTCCCATCCTCTGTAAGGCCAGTATCTCCAAACGTAAAATCGCAGCCTGCTCCTCACAAAGAGGTATTCAGGCCAAGGCCGTCTGATGTGAACTCGGACAAGTCTCGCCAGGGACATTACCGCTGTGAAATATGTAATAGATCATTTAATAGCTTGCAGAGTTTACATCGTCACCAGCAATATCGAAACACAGAACGAGGATACAAATGTACTTTGTGTTGCAAAATCTTTGAAGATAGGCAGGATCTCAAGAGACACCTCCATGACCACTTAAATGAGAGGTTTCACTGCTGTCGTCTTTGTGGTAAGCGATTCCTGAAAGCAGATGCCCTGAATGCTCACCAGAAAGAAAATCACCCTGTTTCCAAAGGTACAGCTCTGGGTAAATCTGAGAATAAGCAGGAAAAAAAGCTTGAGAAAACATATCCTTGTAAGAAGTGCAAACTGAATTTTTTCTGGATGTCAGATTTCCAGACACATTCCCTCTACCATTGCAAGGGGAAAGAGCCTGATGCTTTATTTGCATCTGAAATCGAAATTGACATAAATTCTAAGGACCTACACAATGCGCAACTTGAAAACTGCCATAGTAATGGCACAGCGATTGAGATGCAGAATGGGGAGACTAAAATCTTTAGGCATTGTAGCGATGACTATGACTACTCTTTCAGAAAATATAGATGTGGTTTATGTGGGGATCATTTCCAGAAGTTAGCAGCTTTAAAGGAACATCATCTCACACATCAAACACAGGAGGAAATTGATCAGATGAATCAAGAGTCCCAAAAACCTTTAAAGCAAAGGGTCCAACCTAAAGCCAGACGTAGAAGAGGGGGTAATCCAAATGGAAAGCTCCATCCGTGCAAGCACTGTCATCGTGTCTTTAATCATTCTAGTAGTTTGTCCCGGCACATGAGATATCATAAAGGTACAATGCACACATGTGTATTTTGTGGTAGGCATTTTCCTCAGCGCTGCGATTTGAGGAGACATGTAGTCATGTATCACAAAGCTGAATTGGATAAGAAGCCAGGTTTAAAACACTTGTACACAACTCCACCAAAAGGTCCTCCATACACTTCTCTTAGTAATAGTGAGAAAAACATGAGCCCTGCTAATGAAAACACCAAGAGCTCTTCTGACTATGAAGCTGTAGCTTCACCAGAGCAGAATCAAAATGATAAACAATCAGGAAAAGCAGGTAGAGTTAACTACAAGTGCCAGGAATGTGGAAAGAGATTTGGGCTGTTATGTGTGTACCAACGGCACTTGCGTTACCACAAAAAGGAACCCAACAAGTGTCCCCAGTGTCCAGCTCAATTTAGGAATTCCTCATCCCTTGAGCTTCATCTTCAGAATCACCCAAGCACTGAGGAAGTGGACGATGCTGGACAAACATCTCATGGCACTGGTACTAGTGTGGATGTTGTCTTGGAAAAGGGTAATGCAGAGGACATAGAGGATGACTATATGGACCATACTCAAAATGATAAAGGAAGTTCTTCAGAGGCTGTCTATGAGTGCACAGAGTGTACTGAGACATTCTCATGCTTGGAGACGTTCCTTCAGCATCAGACTTCTCATGGTTCAGAAAACAATGGGTAACTATCCTGTCAGACGCATTTTTCATTATTCCTGCCAACAATTAAGCTGTAGAGAGTTGAGTCTTTTTGACTTTAGAATGCATCTAATTGGATAACTCTAAATATGGACTGTAAAGTTTGTTTGTCTTGGTCATTTTATATAAGTACTTTTATACATTTTTCGTTGGCATGCCATGAAAAGTATGTTTGGTGAATTTCAGAGATTAAACTTGGAAATGAAGCACAAGTGGAGACCATACCAAATCCGTTCTTTATTAAAATCATTGTGAAAATGGGTTACAAATGCAGTGTTTGCGTGTGTATGGCTAGAATGCATATTTATTTCAATTTTTCTGTCTCAAACTATTGTTGCAGTTGAAAGTAAATATGTTGTTTATTCCATTGTATTTTTAATGGTTACCTATGCTGTCAGTGTAAGTCAAATTGCTGCATTCATCTTTTACTTGCAAAAATGTAACTTTTTTTAATATTTTAAATCTTATGCATACTTCTTTATTTTGAAAGGATTGCATTGTCATTTAGTAGGGTAATTGTGCCAATAAAGTACCAAGAAACAACTTAAGATCCTGTTTTGCTCTTCAAAAATCTGTAGTTATGTTTTTCTTTTTTTTCTTTTTTCTTTTTTTTTTTGCATTAACGTAAGATAAGAAACCACTTCTGTTGAGGAAATATCGACACTTGTCTTTCTTTGGTTGCATTCTTTGATAGTCAAAAAAGTTATTAGTTGACAGCAGGTCACAGTGCAGTGTTAAAACTAGGGATGTTCCTGGCTACGTTAAGTAGAAGAACATGAAAAATCAGGCAAACTAATCTTAAAGTAACAAAACACTCAAACTGCCAAAACTGAGCATAATTAAAGTTAACCATTGTGCTGACAGTTGGTATGGTTTAAGAGCCATTTAAAGCTGTTAATCACATTGTTCACAACATTGCATATATATTTTAACCAAGTACTCTGTCACAGATTTCTGTATAATATATTTAGCTACATCTCCAGTAAGTATGTTGTCCCATGGCTGGAGGTACTCCAGTCTGGTAGTCCTTTTTTGGCTTTGCCCCAAGACCTAGTTGAGGTGGCCCTCCAGAGCAGAGTTTCACCAGCTATTATCGTTGAGCTGAGTCAGTGTGACCATTAGAAGAAACACCTTTGGAAGAGGCAGCTGAATGATATGAAGGACCTCAACAGCAGTAGTCTGGTCGGTCTGTAGGTAGACAAGTGCAAGACTTAAAAATGAACGGGCAAGGACTAGCTAAAAAAGCACAATAGACACAACAGTGAGTGCAGTGTTGAAGACTTAAAAGGCCCATTATGGTTATTGCACTGGTCATGTCGCATGCAAATGTTGATGCCACTATTTAGTCCACTGCTGAGAGCGCAGGTACTCATAGGTATGGCCACTCAGACAAAACCTCTACATCAGTGCCAGTATAGGAGTTGAAGTTGTTGAAATCAGAAACAACAAAACTGCAGATTTTTCTTTGTAAAATCTCATCTTTTTAATCTCATGTAAGACCTGGGAAACTCTGAGCTTCTGCACTGATGGCGATAAAAACTGACACAATCACACACTCATGGTTTTTGTCAATCGATATACAGTCACTTGAGCCACGCGTCGTTATTCAACAACAGCAACACTAGGGTATAATGGGGCCCTAAGGTGATGTATCAAGCCTAGAGCAGGTGCTTGCTTGTGTTTTTAGGTGGGAAGGCAAGGTGTACTCTGCGTTTGTACCCCATGATCAATCAGCACAAACTTATATTCTAATGTCCAGGCCCATTGATGGCGGAACATTTGGCAAAAATCACCTGAACGGTGGTGCATACCATGGACAAGCCGATGGCACACTAAAATTTCAATCTGAGAATTCAATCTTCGCACACTACTTGCATGTCAAATTAAGAGCATCGTGATGTTTTTTTTCCACTTCCCCAAAATGCAATTCAAGTTGAAGGGCCACTGGTCTGACACAGGTCCTGTATGAATCACAGATGCACCAGTGGGAAACTAGTAATTGTTGATTCTTGCAGGAGCACTGTAGGTTGCAGTACTGTAGCTGGGTTTATAGCTGGTATAACTTCAAGTTATACAAATCTTTTAACTGTGTGAGAGGTGACGCACTCTTTGTTATTGCTATGGTAAGCCATCCATTGCCAATCTATCCACAATTCACTAGAATCTCTACTCTTACAGTATTGATCAGAAATAAGTGAAACTTGCACACATAGGGAAATGGGGGTTTTATGGATCAGCGGCGGGAGCGCGTTGGCAGTCAGACTGTCTACATGCCTACCTATGGTACAGCCGATCTTTTGGCTACTCTTGCTTGTACTGTTGTTGGTCCATCAGCCTACCACAGAGAAAAGGGGAGTTATATAAACAACTGTAGAGCTTCTCCATAGGCAAATGTGTCAGCAAAAGACGGGTACAGTAGCAGCCTTGGTCACACAGGTCTAGAGATTTGACAGAGACCCCGTGGAAATCTCTGGTCACAAGGGAAAGATGTCATCCCCAACCAGTTGCCAATTGGTTGTTGGAGGTTAGTGGCTGGCAACAGGTAAAAATGGTCACAAAATGGGTGTTGTACCAAAAAAAACACTTGTGAATGCTTTGTTCACAAGCAGATTGCCTGCAATTTCCAGTGATTTGTCAACACTCACTATTTACTCTCCAAGTGGTAGTGACAATTGAAGAATTTAACTTTGCATCAAAGTTACAGTTTCACTGCCACTTGGCCAATTTCATGCTACGGACTGCCAGTAACTTCTAGCAAACACTTTGATCATAAAATGAATGATATTCTGATTCTAAATGTATTCCTCTTCCATAGACAGTAACAGTAGTGAAGAGCACTTATCCTTAGTGGTTAGTTGCAGTTTGTGTTTGCTTTTTATTGCATTTACCACGTTTAACTTCTCAGGCAATAGTTTGCCTCCAAGCAAAGAACCCTAAAGAGGTTTGAGCCTTCTTGTTCTTAAGTGCTAGGCCTCACTGGCTTACACAGCAATATAAATATTGCCAGTCTCAAATAGTCCAATTCTTGTTGTGAATATTCATCTGTTTTCAAAGCCCTTGAAAAGTAGAAGCTACACATAGAAGGAAAAATAAGTATGATCCCCACTCTCTTTTGAAAAGCCATGGACATTAGCGTTAATAACTTCAGGGGTTAGACTGTCAGTCACTCAGATACTTATTATCTTAACAACACAGAGGAACATGCTCACCAATCTTTACATAGCTTAATTCTCAGGAACAATTTGCAACCTTGATTCACATACTGGTAATGGATGCCCAGAGACGGGAAGTCCTCTGTGTGCTGTGATTGACTCTGGATTGCTTTTAGAGTAATCATGTTGACTTTCTCATCGGGCCTTGGACAGAATGATCAAAATGGCTAATTTTGACTACGAACTTTTACGCTGGGCACTTTGTCACCTGCCTATATTTAGATGAATTCTTCATCTAGTTAAAACTAAATTGTGAACACATCTTTTTCACGACCATGACAGCACATCCGCAATTTACTACAAAATTAGACCAATACTCAACTACAAATGAAGGACATTCTGAATTTGAGCTCTGGACATGAAGCCTTGGAATAGAGTTGTGATCCTGTCACAAAGAATGTATTAATGGAAGACATACCATTGTAGAGATGGATTATAAATGTTGATTAAGTTTACCAAAATTCCTTGTACATAAGACAAGACCAGTATGAGATCTCTAAAGAAAATTGTAAGTCATACAATGTCTTTTTGTCTGACTGTTTAGACTGGGAGGTGTACAAGCAAATCCAAATTCCACTTATCCTTTGATTAATTGAATGTTGGGCGATCAAATATGTTCTGTACTTCAGCTGTTATTATCAAACATCTATCTGTGTTGACCCATAGAATCCTTTCTGTGTCTGCACGTTATTGTAAGTAGGTCAACTCATTCTTACAGCCCCAAGGAACTAGGAAAGGCTCAGAACTACAGATGACTTGTAATTTAGTTTTAGATATGTTTTCTGTAAATTATGAAAGACTTTTATCTTAGTAGTGAAGTTTTTAATGGGCACAATTAAAACTGTCACTTTATTTATAGTAATTAGATTATGAAACCTGAACATATCCACTAGGTCCATTCAAGAAAGCCTTGTGCTGGTCAGTGTCAAGAAATGTACCATTTAGGCTTTGGCTTTTGCACCATCTGCACAGGCTGTGTAGATGGCGTCACTGCTGTCTGACGTCCCTATCCAACCCATACAGTCTTGTCATCAAGTATGTATGGTCAGTCACTTTTTAAACACATGCTGCGTTCACAGCAGCAACGGTCCTTCACTGTACATATTGGCCCGACTAGGGTGTAAAACATATCTATCTCCTATACTGTTCTCAAACCTTAATACAATAGGAAGTTTTTAATCCTGCAAATGTTATGCTGTCTCTCACTCGCCTTCCACCCACACAGGAGTAGGAAGAAAGAGATTCAGTCCTGGACATATCCCTCAGGACCAGTCTGGAGGAAGGGTGAAATGTGTGGTCATTCAAGGCTAATAACACTATATCCAGCAAGGGTAGGGTCAGCACCCTCAACACCAACCAACAATGGACAAACAGAGAAGAACATTAAAGACTGCAGTTTTTCACAGTCTTATCAGATCAACAGTGTGGTAGCCCAATTGGAGTTGTTCGGGTATGCCCATTGGCTAGTACACCACTGTACCCACAACTAAGCCCATATAGACGACTGAACCCATTGTCTCTTATGTGCTTGCTGTAACTGATAAGACTTCATCTAAGAAGGAGTTGGTTAAATTTCTATTACATTGCTATGTTTCTGGCAAATATTTCCTTTAAATTCAATAACCACTGTCAAGAGACATGGAAAAGACTGACATATATAGCTGACTACATAGTACTTTTCTAGAATTACCATCCATGCATTTTCTTAACGACTTGTGTGTTGAAGCCTATCGTGTGTCAGGGGGCTGGAAGTAGGGCCTGGACAGTCAGGGCTGAAATAGAAAGACAGACAACATCCACTCTCACATTCACATCTATGGCCAATTTAGAATCACCAGTAAACCTAAAATTCATGTCTTTGGACTATGGGAGGAATCCGGAGAATACACACAAACAGACACCCCATCTGGGCAGTGAATTCAAACCCATACCTTCTTGCTTTGAGGAAACATTTCAAAGAGCTGCTTGTTTTTCTGGTCTTTCTGACCAAAGTTCTCTACACTAGCAACCACATTTGGGTATATACTCTAAAGCACTTTATTCTGTTCACTTAATCTCTTATACAACCAACTTTAAATCACTAATTAGCCGAATATGCATGTCTTTGGACTGCAAGAGGAAGTTGGAGCAACTACACAGGCACAGGGACAAGTGGCAAACTTAATACAGCACGGTTCCAATCGAGCAGGAGATTTGACCCAAAACCTTGCTTCCGTGGAGACGATGCTAACTACTCCACCATTGTCAAAGCTGTTTAAAAAATAATCAAGGGAAATACATGGAACGAGCTGACGTCTATTAGCTAAAGTTCTTGACAGTCCCTGTCCTTAATGCACACCATGTATTTTAAACTGGTGCCTCACACCAGAGCTTTCAGTATTATGGTAAATGGTAAATGGCCTGCATTTGTATAGCACTTCACTCAGTCCCTAAGGACCCCAAAGCGCTTTACACTACATTCAGTCATCCACCCATTCACACACACATTCACACACTGGCAATGGCAAGCTACATTGTAGCTACCACAGCTGCCCTGGGGCGCACTGACAGAGGCGAGGCTGCCGGACACTGGCGCCACCGGGCCCTCTGACCACCACCAGTAGGCAAACATGGGGTTAGTATCTTGCCCAAGGATATTTGGCATGCAGACAGGAGGCAGCCTGGGATCGAACCACCAACCTTCTGATTAGTGGCTGACCTGCTACAACCACCCCATTAGTAAATAATTGTTAAGCTGAAAGGCCAACATGTGTCCAATCTTACAGAGTGTGCACACAGGAAACATAGTCAGTGGCGTTGTATGACTTTAAGGAATGTCGAGCTAATTAACCATTGTCATACAGTCTAGGCCTGTATGACTGGGTCCTTATTTATTTAATCCTAGACTGCATCATTACTGTCAAAATAGTGGACAAGCCATGTGGTTAGTGATCACATGTCTGCAAAACCTCAATAGGTGTTTTGCACTTTTTAGGATTTTCCGCCAAAGTGTACATAAATGACTTGGGGTTTGAGAGTTGGCATTTATGCAACTGATGTCACCAGCACAAAATGTCAGTACCCATTTTTCTTCACTTCTTGGGGGTTGTCCCTTTTCTTCATATACACTCTAGGGATTTGACCAGACATGATTTTCACCCATTGACAGATGAAATAGACTCCCAGTGGTAAAGAAAATGGATCGATGGGTGGAAGTTACTAATAAAACTGTATCACAAGGATTTAATACCACAAAAAGTATCTATGATGTATTTATCATTTAAGGGCTGGACTTTTGTTGTTGTTGTTGTTGTTGTAGGAAAGTGGGAAAAAAATAATCTGGGCAAGTGCATGCCAATTATGTTGCAATACCAATTGCTACCACCGTGCTAATATGGCTCCATGTTCCAGTGCTTTGTCTGGCTTGTTCCAAATTGCACTTATTCTTATGGCAGCCAGTCACTGACCCTCGTCTGATCACTTCTGCAACAAACTTATCAGTCACAATCACATCTTTAGAAAATGCTTGTTAGTTTATTTTTAAGTTCTCAACTTAAGGAACCAATCTGCTTGACAGATTATCAGTAAACATTAGATCCCCCCATCACCCCACCCAGCGTTGCAGACACATAGGGGTGTGCCTTTCCAAGTTGTGTCATTTTCCAAAACTGACAATGCAATAACTTAGGACTGCTAATTTATGGGAAAAACCATAATCTCAACTATTTTGGTCACTGTCCTGATCTTGTATTATTACCATAATTATTCATTGACTTTGCAAACATTGTTTACTAGGTTAAACTTAAAAAAATGTGACTTTTATAGGGTATATCCAGAAACGTTTAATGCAATTCAAATGAAAAACATTAAAGTGGTGGAAAAAATATTTAGGAAGTGGGTGACACAGGGTTATCCAGTAGGAAGTTTGGCCCAAACTAGTTGGTGTTTCTGTAAAGTCACAACAAACATTGGCCTCTGCCCTCCTGGAGCTTCTACCACACAATGTGTGTGCTGGCAGATGGGGATAAAGAAAGGCCTAGACAATAACTGACTCATGTTGCTTGGAAGAACTGCACAGTAGCCTTGGGGAGAGCAAAGGAGAGCCAAAGCAAACAGCAAATGTACACCTCAGTTGGGCACTGTTGAAAGGGACCAGCTGAGAGACCCTTAGGGACAAGCATTATGGTCCTTTTACAGGTTCACTTTGAGAAATCTTAAGCTGAACTGAACAGAGATTGATTTGGGGGTTTTAGAGTGGGGTGAAAGAACAGAACTCTTAATGGGTGTGCTTGATTTACTAAAATTTATTTTTTTTTTTTTTAAATAACGTTTTATCACCATTTTCTTGTTTACATAATTACTGAAAGCCAAAATCATATTTGAAAATTAAAATCCATGCCCATTTTAGACAGCATTTGCTCAGATATGTAGAAATATGAGACGGCAGATATAACTGAGGTATCTCTCCTCATTTCCCATGGTATTCCCACCACTTTCCATGCACATGAACAAGCACAGCGTCACAAAACCCCTCCAGGCCAGAGAAACGGAGGTGGGTGGTGGGGTTTCTTTATCCAGATTGGCATTTTATGGACAGTCTTGGGATTTGAGCCCATGACCCAAGAGCCACAGGTATACTGACTGGGAAGACTTTTATTAAGTATGGTTTTTCTACCATTTCAGACAGGATCAGTTTAGTTTTCCAGAATAGTAGGAAATTACATAACATAATCCCCAGAAAGTCATGCAGGAGAACATAAATATTTGTGGGGCAAACCTTGACATTAGGGAAAAAGACTAAAATGGTCAGATCTCCACTTTCTGATATTTCTAGATTGAATCCCACATGACAAACAGTGATCTAACGAATTCCATATCAGTGGAGCCTTTTCTTGCTGCTTGGGGGTCTGAGAGGCTAATGTTGGTCAGAAACAGTTGAACATTAATTTGCATAACTTTTGTAGTGCACATTTAATTACATCGAATGACTTATGGTTAATTATCCAATTAACTGCCTATTCCTTAAAAGGTCCATATGTTAGGAGCATGAGAGCACCAGTAAAATAGCCCAGTGTCTGGTCACACTGTTATCAGACTGATCCACAAGCTCCTGTTCAGCCTTTTGAACATTTTTTTCCCTCCTATGGGAACTGGTTCTCATGTGCCTTCTCAGCCAAAGGGTTTTTTTTTCTTTTTTGTCTGGCTCACCAGCAGAAGAAGAGGTGGCGCCATTTTGTGTGCAAGTCTTGCACACAAAATGGTTGTATGCGACTTGTTAACCCTTTAAATACCAACCACATCCTGCACAGCAGACCAGTAGGCACATAGGTCTGAGTGCCCAGATAAGTTTGGTGATGCTCGTGCAACAACAGCAGAGTACTGAAACTGCACAGGGGAGCAGGAAAGCCCCACTGAGGACTTCATTAATGGGCGCAGTCACCGTCAGCGCAAGAGGTACAGGGTGTTTGTTACAGCACGTAGGGAGCGCAGGAGCAGCAGCTGCAGCAGCACGCAGAGAACCGCAGCGCGGTCGCCCGGAAGAGATCCTCCTACCGCCCAGCCAGACTCTGAGAGCCATAGAACATGAAGGGGCGGGCTCAATTGGATTGCCCGCACATTGTCATTGGTTGTTAGCAGATATTGTGTAACATGCGCAGAATTTCGGGCACACTGTCCGTAATTGCGCAAATACAGATAATGGAGGCGGATCTGGCACTGCTATCATCGACAAAGCGAGCTGTGTTGCACTGGACTTAAAATAAAATCCAAAACGCTTTAGTGTCTTTGACTGAACAACCTCCATTAGCTCACTGAAAGGAAAATAGAAAGATTATCCTGACGGTATTCCACAGGAAGACGGAAGACATCGACAAGGAGGACTGCCGCTTTCTCTTTACACTGGCAAACAAAGCCGATGCTTCAATGGGAGCCTGTTGAGTGGTTATTACAAGACGGGACATGTAGCTGATAAACCACAGGGGAAGAGTGGCTGTGATGCACGCAAGACCAGCGCGGAGCTTTGATCTGGTAAGGGGGTCGTGCTAAATACCAGCCGCAGCGTAGCCATTAGCTGTTGGGTGCCAATGCTAGCTAGCACGGTGCTAGGCACTAAGGTAGCTACTGTCAGAACATCGGCTAACATCAATGTAAAATTAACACACACGTGGCTGGAGTCGAGAGCCGCACCGCTGCCCTATTCGTGGTTTTGTTGACCCGAATGCATCACACCGCTTTGTTTTGGTCTGCACTCTTGCGTCCAGGCTCGCTAAAAAAAATCAGTGTCTAACATCAGGACAAGAGGAGCACAGCGCTTTCAGATGGTCACACAATAAATGATGTAAAGCGCTAATCTGTCAAACCCAATTTAACAGAAAATAGCCTGTACACTGGAGCTGTTTTTGTACTCTTGCGGGCTCGTTAGTCTAAAGGGTCATTAGTAATATGCATAATAAACCCATGTGGTAAAACACATCTATATATTGCTTTGCCTGCCAGTGGTTCATTAGAGCTCAGGCTGCTGTTGGAACGGTAAGACAGGTGTGTGGTTTAACCCACTGTTATAATGAGGTATAGTGGGCAGACCTGCTATTTATTTACACTATTGAACACAATAGTTCTGCCCCATATTAACTCAGCTTTCTGTTTGTTATTAATGTGGTCACAGTGTTGATGTTCTCTGTGACCCTCCAACAACAAATGCACAATAAAATTGATATTGCTGGTAATTTCATTAAAAAAAAGAAGTTAATTTGTGGTTTGTATCAGATTTTACAATAATAACCAAATAAGTGCACTTTTAAAGTTTTCTTCTTTAAAAAAAACCAAAACAACTCTTACTCTTAAATTTTGCTTCAAAAAAGAGTTGAATGTGATAGTTAAGCTTTCTAGGATGATTTAAAAAATGTTGTTAAGGTTTAAACTAATAGCAAAAATAGTGAAAGGGAAACACCTGGAAATACCTGGATTTCATATAATATCAGTTTATCATACTTGTTCCGTATACATGTTTTCTTGTAAACTGCTCTAATTTTATTCATATACATATTGCCTTTCTCATGGCTAGTTTCGTTGCCATCAAAAATAGTGTATTATTTGCTCAAAAGGTGACAGAACTGTTTAATGAGTAAGGTATTTTAGCATTTGTTTAAAGATCACATTTTGGTTTTTATGACACTGAGCTACACAAATAATGGGCTATTTGACTAAAAAGCTTTTGTTTTTGCTGTTGTTTTTTGTGGATAACAGGTCAACACTATGTTAGTTAATAAATACCAGATTCATAATCTCTTGCTAATTGCTGTGCATTCATTGTACCTCTTGAAACAGTATCCATAATGAAACACCTGAAGCCAAGCTATTTGGCCTGAAGCAACTTTAAAGATTTGGAAGGGAGAATCTGCTTAGGTGCTAGCATTTACTACTATTAATATTATTATTAGTTGTAGTATTGTTATTTGTATTTTAGGTTGTTGTGGAAAGTGACATGATACCTTATGAAGTTCTATTAGCTATTTTGTAGCATCTTGTGAAATCAAGAGTCCTATATCACTTAACCATTTGTCACCAAGGCAGTTTGAAGGCCAGTTGGGACTTATTTTGCCTCAAGTCAAACCAGATCCTTTGCCCCAAAGGAACTGGTGGGGACTGCCTAGTGTAGAGATCCTGCTCCATAAAATATTTACATACAGGCTCAATGTAACTGTAAAATTGCAAAAATACACTCATCCTTAGATTTACTCTTCTGGAGTGTACTTTAATAATTTGACCTCAGACATGTTCTACATCTTTTACACCGTCATGGCAGGTGGAACATTCTCAATTTATCAGCAGAAGGTCTTTGTTTTTAACCGGTGTTTTGTTAAGCTCAGTTTTAGTTTTGTTTTGTAACAGTCCATGAGTGCAAAGAGCACTAATTGGTCATACTGGTTTTGTTTTTGTTTCATACTTGTGCTTGAAGGTTTCATTTTTACTGTGACACAGCAGCCTAGACATGGCTAGGGTGCTATATAGTGGTAAATTTTTGCTTAAGACAAGAGCCCTCTAACACCCCCCAACACTCCTCAGTTTGTTATCTGCCACTTGTGTTAGCTTGAGCCTTAATCCTTGTCCTTGGTGAGTTTTGTTGAAATAAAACAAAGCTCTGCAAGCATGTGAAGTTTTATATAAGTTGGGTCTAATTTATTGACAGCTATCATTGGTCAGAGTTTTTTGTAACTCACCACAGTTGGATGTTTTGACACATTTCAAATGTGCTGATCGTTCGATCTTGTTTGTTACTGCTGCACTAAATTATAACAAAATTTACTTTAAGCTTTGTTAAAAATCAAATCAGCATTTGAATCAATTCAGCTAGTAGTTAGTAAGCACACCAGTGTAGAATTGTTTTGGGTAGTCCAGTTGCAGGAGTTGGAGAATGAAGGTGGTAGATGTGGATATGGAATTTATATGTGCCTCTGTCCTATTTTGTGTGTTGGTTTGCAATTGCATTGAGGGAGTGTGCACAGTACCCGAGTGGTGGAAGACTGAAAAAGGCACCTTGTTAAGATGGGCTTCACAACAGTTCTTCTGTGGGTTTAGATGTAAGTAATATTTATTCATTGGTGGCATCGTCCTGTTTTCCTTTTGTTGTTTCATTGACATTTCCAGAATCCCGCATTTGTTTCGTCTTGATCACAGATTCGGACTATAATGGCCTTTTCCCACTAGTAGCTACTTGACTCGACTCTGTTTCGGTTGTTTTCCATTACAATTGAGTTCTATCTAATATGCGAGGGGTACATATAGCAATGCAGCCAAAAAGTCCTGTGATGTCATTTGTATGCGGAGGATGCTGAGGCAATGGTATACCTGCTTCTCGATATATGGCTTTTTGTTTCTGTCATGACTAGTGGTGCAACGGATCAAAAATCTCACGGTTCAGATCGGATCACGGTTTTAAGTCACGGATCGGATAAATTTTCGGATCAGCAAAAATAGAAAAAAAGACAAAAATTCGACTCCCCATTTACTTATTTAAGTATTTTTTGCCTATTAAAAAACATTCAACTGAAGACTCATTCCACGCACTTATATAAAAACAAATTAAAGTGCAATAGGTTTGAAAAGGCTGGTTTCAGTCATAATGCACATGTGCTGTTTATAAGATTGGGGAAACCTGCAGTCAGCTGAGACTGAAGAAGTTACTTGGATGAGTGATGAAATGTTTCTCCCACAAAACGCTACGTCCAGATGAACAGAATCAACTTTTGGAGATAAAGTGCAATATGGACATTATGGACCATGCTGGGCATCCTCTGCATCCTCTGCACATGGCCATAAACAACCAGAGGAGTCTGTTCAGTGACAGGTTGCTTCTCCCAAAGTCAAGGACCAGCAGACTTAAAAAGTCCTTTGTCCCACATGCCATAAAACTGTTAACTCCTCGCTGGAGGGGAGAGGAAGGGGAAACGGGGACAAAGGAGGGGGGAACAAGTAAGCTGTAGTGCCTTTTCACTGTGCAATAGTTTTTGTTAATATCCAGCGGTGTAATAGACTCACAATACTTGAAATGTGCCGTTCCCTTGTATTCTTATTCCTATTTATTCTATTTATCCCTTTTGTATTCTCTGTATTTATATATGTGTATATATGGTATATTTCTGCTCACATTCTGCAACTTCTGTCGGTGCTGTGCTACTGGAAACTGAATTTCCCAGAGGAACCCATCCGAGGGATAAATAAAGTTTCATCTAATCTAATGTAATCTATAGAGCAGTACAGGGCTTTGTATCTACCACTCCGCTGTGATATAACGAGCGGTCACGGTCACGTGGCTTTCCGTTGCCCTGGAGGTCCACTGTAGTTAGGGCAACAGAAGATGCCCGGGACAGTTCAGCCATAACTTTAAACTTTTCCTGCTCATACATGCTTGGAACGATCTTGTCACTGAAGTGGATGCGCAACGAGATATCATAGCGTGGCTCAAGCACGTTCATCATAGTTTAAACCCCTTGTTTTGCACAACGGAATACGGCCTCCCGTCTGTAGCTAAACACCCCAATAGCTTTTGTAATAGCTTTAGCCCGGTTGGATTGGGCAGCCAATCCAACCGGGAAAAGCCTATAAAGTCATTTTTCCATTAGTACCTACTCAGGTCGACTCGCTACAGATAGACTCAACTCAACTTGGATCGACTGGTTTTCCATTACAACTCAGTAGTACCTTGATTGCGTGCTTGTCGTCACGATGACGTGTCTGCGGGTCCTGCAATGCTATTAATATACGGCACAAACACTACAACAACGGTGGACATCGAAACTGAGATATACCCGCTGCTCGGTCTGTAACTTTTCGTCACACCCAGGGGAACATGGCGTTGGTTTTTTGTTGCCATTTCCTACGTTGCCGAGTTTCAAAAATGGCGGTTTTGATTTTCGGGAACGAGACGCTCTCATGACTCATCCAGTGACGCTACTGGACAGCCAATCGGTGGCATGCAGTCTGACAACATCATATTTTAGTACCTGTTTGGATCGCTTGGAATCCCGGCCAATCAAGTACTTAAAAAAAGTAGCAGGTACTATGCTGAGTTGATCCGAGTAGGTACTAATGGAAAAGGGCTTAAGTGTGGCTTTGCACGATGAAAGTTGTCTCTTGGGCAGTCAAAGACGATGTCGTCACCAAGCAATAGCATGACAGAGAAAGTTTTCCAGTTGAATGTCAAAGGCTTTTATATTCTTCCCTGCACTTTGTGCACCAAAGATAGGGACAAATAGCTGCCATGTTGGGTTGAAATATGTACGAGTCTTAGGCTTTACCATCATTACAATGATATGTCATTATAGGGTTCTCAGAAAATCAAAGATTATACAAAAGCTGAGACTTTCTGCAAAATGTTATCCAGTTGCTTTGCTTTCTATTTTGTTTCCTTCTGCTCCTGTACCAGAGTTAACTTTAAGACAGATCTTGTTGGCTAAAGGCGTACTCTGTTTTTTTTTTTTGTTTGTTTGTTTGTTTTTTGGCTCAAGCTGAAGTGAATTTGGAGTAAGTTATTAGAGAGGGGTGAAAGTGCATGGTCCTAGTGGAGAGGACTGGATTTGTTAAAATGCAAAAACAAATGTTTCAAAAACAGGAAGTTTAAGATTCACTGCAAGTCAAAATCATGCTTGAAAGCTCCCTCCTCAGTTCCCTTGGTACTTCCTGTACTTCTCGTGTGTATTAACTGCCACAGCTCCACTAAAACCCTCTTGGATAAAGAAACTGAAATGAGGGGTGGGGTTTCTTTGTTCAAATTGGCATTTTACATCCAGTTTTGGGATTTAGGCCCATGACCTTGGAGCCACAAGTACACTGACAGGCAAGAGCTGCAGTGAGTGTGAAGTTTTCAGACAAGGTCAGTTTAGTGCTTTTTCCACAATCACAGACATTATTAAAGACTTCCCAGAAAGTCTGCAGGAGAGTAAACTGTTTATAGTGAAAATCCTGAAATTGGGGAATAAAATGGTCAGGTGTCAAGCTTTAGCATTTTTCTAACAAGAATACATGGATTGAATCTCACTTGAGAAACATTTATCTAACCAGTTCCTTATCAGTGGAGCGTTTCATTGCTGCTCCCCTCGATGGCAGGTCTACTTTACTCAGTCATGTAGTAAAGCAGCTCAGTCTGTCTAGTCACAAAGTGTCAGACTGATGCAGGAGCTCCTGTTCAGCCATTTGAACATTTTATCTGCTCTGTAGTAGCTTTTTTTGTTGTTGTTGTTGCTTGTTTTTGTCCCCATGGGCACTCGTTCTTGTGTGCCCTTGCAGCCTAAGGGGGTTTGTGTAATAGGCCAGGAGAAGAGAAGAGGGTGCCATTTTGTTGCAAGTCTTGCACACAAAATGGTTACTTCTTGTTAACCCATTAAATGCCTATCACATCTTGCATAGCAGACAAGAAGGTGTATTGGCTTTGCAGCATTTGCACTGACCTAGTAAGCACAATACCTCAGCAATGGTATACTGGAAAAGAAGGGCTAAATTATGATCAGCACAAAAGATGATCTTTACAAAGCCAACTTTACTGGTTGTTAACAACCATTTCTAATTATTGCTACAGAAAGAAATCTTCACAGTGGCTCATCTGTGAGATTAGTAGCAAGTAGGATTCATTTGTTGATAATGCTAATCATCCTTTGTTCTTTTGCTGATATTTGTTTTAGCTCAATCAGACTAAGACTGTAAATGTGGTTTAGACCACATTTACAACTTTTTTTGTGCCATGGACCGGCCTTTAAGGTGTCACGGATAAATACAAAAAAATAAAACCAGTACCGGTACAAAAAAAAGCAAGATTTATTCATAGCACGTGCGAAAATACCCAGGGAAACTGAGTTAACGATAAAAACGATTTAAAAAATAACGATAAAAACCCTGAAACCATTAATTTCACACCCGAGCCTCATCTCTCGCGGCCCGGTACCAAACGACCGGTCCGTGGCCCGGGGGTTGGGGACGGTTTAGACAGTGCGGTTGAAACAATGGTATCCTTATGAAAGATGACTAAAAGTCATGTCATTGGCACTGAGCATGTGTCTTCTCCAAGGCTGATACAACAACATTAGTTGGTCTGTGATAGAATATGTAACGCTCTTCCACTGTACATTTTCCACTTTGGTGAAGAAGAGTGGTAGTTGTTATGCAGTCTTTGACAAAAAGACAAATGGCACTGAGCATATAGCTTCTCAAAAAGAAAAAGGCAGTAATATATGAAACCGTGGAAACAAACACTTGGAAGTTCTTCCACTAAAGGTCTCAGGGCAACACGCGTGAATGTTGATTCTGTTGCAGGCGTTTTGCTTGCTTTTGACAAAAAACACATAAAGCAACTAATGAATCTTGGGATGTAGTTTTTTGGTTTTTTTTTTTAATTTTTTTTAAAGGTGATGGAATTACATACTAGGATTATTAGGCTAAAATGGCACCACACAGACCACCACAGTTGCCAGCTTGGTAAACACTGTCTTGCATGGTCTATAGGGGCTCTGTGTACCGGAATATACTGCTCCTGTAAAGCTTGCATAGTACTTTCTCCTTGCACTTTCTTATTGTAGTCAGATGCTAAAGTGGTGTAAAGAAAATTAAGTTAGTTTAAATTGTGGGGGTCATTGGGGTGAATCATACATTTTATTGAAGGCTAGAACTGTCACCCAGTTAAGAAATTGCTCACTTTATCTGTGGCCTCGCTTCAGTAAGCAAGGGTAACAAATGACCCCTGCCAGGGTGCAGTCACTACCACAAGATGTTTGTTCTTGCAGATGGGATCAAAATGAGGTCAAGGTAGTAAGTGACTTAGAAAACCGCTCAAGTAGCCACAGGGAGATCAATGGAGATTCTAAGGGGCTCATTATACCCATGGCAAGTGATGTCACAGTACTGACGCAAGGCATGCTTTGTTGTTGTTTTTGGCCATTTATTAATCTCTCAGGTTTTGTAACATCATACCGGTGCTGAGGCTGGGAAAGCAGAATTGAAGACAATTGCGTTGTTTGTTTGTTTACCGCCATTTTAATGATATCGCTGAGGAACTTCAGAGCTCCACAGATTATCCAGAGGGAGATGTTCCAATTCTAAAAAGATTGTTTTCTGGAAAATCTTTTACGCCAGATGCCCTTCCTGTTGTGGAGAATTTGTAAGCAAGCAATTCAGTCTTTGCTGCCTAGATGTCATTAGAGCAGCTAAGAGATTCTCAGCTGTTATGATGCAGCAACAGCTTGAAATGATGTGTTTCTGGGGAAAAAAACTTTTAAGAAACTTCTGCAGCTGATTCAGACGGGGGTTTTGTGAGGAGATTTAGTCTAGCCTCAAGCTTTAATGGTGACAGGAAGGACTGTGGTGAACTCTCAACTAGCACATTCAGCAACCAGTGTGGCGAAAGTGATAGCCCTTTTCAATTCGTACCTACTTGGATTGGCTCGACACAACTTGACGCAGTTTGACTCGGCTTGACTCTTTTTCCAATACAGTGGAGTACCACCTAATGTGCGTGGGGTCATTGTAGCAACATGGCCAAAAGTCCTGGGACATCATTTTAATGCAACACGAACGCCACAACAAAGTAGGACGTTGAGGCGTGGTATACCTGCTGCTTTGGGGTATAACTTTTTGTCACACTCTGCGATTGCAGTGTTGTTTTTTTGTGCAGTTTGTTGATGTCACAATTCCGGACTCTGAATGCTTGGAACCCCAACCAAGTAGGTTATAAAAATGGAGTCTGGAACCATGTACTACCATCTAAGGGAAAACCGTGACGAACCGTACTGAGCCGACCTGTTTAGGTGGTAGTAGTAGAATCGGGCTATTAAGCCCTTTTTCATTAGTACCTACTTGGAACAACTCAGCATGATTCATCACGGTTTTCAGTGTTTTCCATTAGGTCATGGTACCTGGTACCAGGCACTCTTTTTAGTACCTTCTCAGCCGGGGTCCCAAGTGATCCGAGCAGGTACTAAAATGTGACGTCGTCAGACTACGTGCCACCGATTGCCTGGTCAGTGGCGTCATGAGAGTCTCTCGTTTACTAAAATCAAAACCACCCATTTTTTTTTTTTTTTTAAAAATTCTAAATATTTTTATTGAGTAATTGTGGATACAGTGTACAAAGGAAAAAAAAAAAAGAAGAGGGAAGAGATCAGCAAGCCACTGAACATCAAAATGGCACGCCTAGCCAGGAGGGAACCAAAAGACAGCACCCTACGCTTTGCTCTGATATACTTATCATCCTCTCCTGTTGTACCAAAGAGAGCAAGTTAGGGGGTTGAGAGCTAGTTTCAAGCCTTGTTCAGTGCAGAAAATCTCCTCCCAAAAATTTGCCAGGGCAGAGCAGGTCCAAAACATGTGGGTTAGATTAGCATTATCAGACCTGCACCAGTTACAGCAAGGGTTAGGGCTGTTCGATATAACGATATATATCGGATGACGATATAAAAACATCTATCGTTTCATTTTACGCTATCGTTTGTTTCATGGTGTCGCAAAATAAACTGTTTACGGCAATATTTTTTTCATCGTTTTGATGGTCACTGTAGTGGCTATATTCATTTCTTAAAGTTCTCTCTTTCTCTTATATTTAATATAACCACACTACGGATGGACAAGTGCCTGCTTTTATGCATTGTCGTTAGCAACAACGACGGTAAAACCATTGCGTGTCCGCTTGTTTATCTTCCACATAAACCTTTCACAATAAAGCTCAAGCTCCTGTTGAGACTTTTCAAAGTAAAGTGAATAGTATAAGCGGAAGTTGGGGAGTGCCAGATCCCCTTCAATCTTAGGTTTCTGTAGTTGCACCTTAGCTACTCGAGGTCGTTTACCCTTCCAAATATAAGAGGAGATTATAGAATCTAGAGTTGTAAAGAAAGACTTGGGATGACGACTGGTAAAGACTGGGGGGGGAAAAAAAAAAACCACCAATTTTGAATCCTGGCAACGAGGGAAGTCTGAACAAAGCCACAGACTGAGCAGCAGGTGTATTCTTGCCTCAGCGTCCACCTTTGTTGTAGTTGTTGAACGATCAGAGTAGGTACTAATGGGGGAAAAGGGGCTTTAGTTTAAGTAAGATGACACCTTAGTCTGGCACAGGTGATAGATTCCTGGCAGATTAGAGCAGCAGCAAGCAAGCATTAAACGGCCTTTCAAAAGGTCACTGAACAACATATTGATTTTTATTTTTTCTAGACAGAACTTGTTGACTAAAGTTGAAACACGTGGTGAGTCTGTTTGGACTTTTATAGAGGCCTGAAAGTACATAGCTGTAAAGGAGGTGTGCTTGATGAATGTAAAACGGTGATTGCTTTACCCCAGTGTTCTTGTTTCCTTATTACTGAGAATCAAAATCATATTTGAAGCTAAAATCTAATTAAGTGCTGAGCCTCACAACAACAATACCAATTTTACACAGCATTTGGTCAGATGTGTAGTAGTGAGATAACAATATAGGACTAAGACTTTCCTCCCAAGGCCCCGTGGTACTTCCCACTTCCCACAGCACCACAAACGAACACTAAAACAGTCTGAATGTCTCCTTTTTAGAGGTAAAGTATGGAAAGAGTTTTGGTTTTTTTTTTTTGGATATTACAGACAATTCCTACAGACCACTTATTTTCAGACATACACCAGTATCAAGCATTTGACCTTACAGAGACTAGTGCAGCCAGCAGAGAAGTCATTTAGCTGTTATCCAAGGAAGCGTTTTACAATGAATCTCAGGATTTAAGCCTATGACCTTGAGCAGATAGATACAAGTGTACTGACAGGCAAGAGCTGCAGTGTGAGTGTGGCATTTCTACAGAGTCAGGTGGGATCAGTTTACAGTTTAGCAGAGGACCTTTGGAGTAGCATGGAGCAAAGTCTGACATTAAGAGTACAGATTGAAACAGTTGGATGTCTATTTCCTGGGATTTTATGTGCAGTTGAGTAAAGCAACCTCATCTCAGTGTCAGACTGATCCATGGGCTTCTTTTCAGCCTTTTAACGATTTGGTCTGCTCCTGTACCAGAATTTTTTTCCTTTGTCCCCTTTGGAACTGCTCCCTGTGTGCCTTCACAAGCAAAAGGCGTTTGTGTAATAGACAAGCAGAAGGAAAGAGGGTGCCATTTTGTAGCAAGTCTTGGACACAAAATGGTTGCTACTTGTTAACCCTTTAAATGCCAACCGCATGTTGTACAGCAGACAAGAAGGTGTATTGGTTTTGGAGTTTTAAACTGACCCAGTAAGCACTATACCTTAGCAGTGGTAGACTAGAAAAGAAGTGCTAAATTATAATCAGCACAAAAGATTATCTTTACAAAGCCAAGTGATTTATGTTTGAAATGAGTAAGAAGGGTAGCATGATCCTTTTTTCTTCAGGGGTTTCATTAATGGGAACCTACATTTATTTTTGGCTTGTGTTACACACATGTTAAAACTGTGTGTGGTTGAGGTATCTTGTAGCTTGAAGCAATGAAGCAAAGCAGCAAACTTCATGAAGGCCAACTGAACGTGGTCTCCTGGACATGGAAACAATGTATCTTTACCAATACAATATTTTTGGAGTTTCATTTTGCAATCCAGATCTGTGCCACTTGAAAAGATTCTTTTGCTGCCCATGACTCACATCCCCGAGGCCTCAAGGTTTTACCATGATCTTTCTGACACATAGCTCTTCCAGAATAATAAGCCAATAGTATAAACTAGTAAAATAAAACACCCCTTTTAAAAATTACTTCTAAGGAAAAGCACAAAAATTAACAGGTGAAATAATATGTATTATTGACTTGACATTAAAATACTGCTTCCTTAAGTAGAAGTAAAGGGTAAAATCCTTGTAGCTGTAGGGTAAACTGGAACTGCACAAACCAACACTATTGCCAGCTTGACAAGCATTGACTTGCATGGACTGTCACAGCTGGCTTGGTTTGCAAGAACATGCTGCTCTGTTAAAGCTTACAGTGCTTTAGCCTTGCAAAGTAGATAGAAGATACAGTGATGTAAATAAATCTAATTCTGTTATTATTTCACCTTTTGGGGGGGTTGGGAGGGTATTGAACCATAATTCCTATATTTAAAAAACAAAACAAAAACAGAAGCATTGCATGGGTCTAAAGCTGCTCATCTGATTTTGATCAGTGAATACTGTCCTGATAAGGTGAAGGTTTCAATGGTTAGTTTCACATCTTACTAAGTATGATGTTCTTATACTGAAAAATACAGTTCCGATTTGAGTGAAAACTATGAAAAAGTAAGTGGTTCATTGGGATGGGCCTACATTGTAATTGAAAAGTCTTTGCATTGTGGGGTGGGCAGAGCAGGTCAGCCACTATTCAGAAGGTCGGTGGTTTGATCCCAGGCTACCTCCTAGCTGCATGCCAAATATCCTTGGGCAAGATACTAACCCCATGTTTGCCTACTGGTGGTGGTCAGAGGGCCCGGTGGCGCCAGTGTCCGGCAGCCTCGCCTCTGTCAGTGCGCCCCAGGGCAGCTGTGGCTACAATGTAGCTTGCCGTCACCAGTGTGTGAATGTGTGTATCAATTGGTGAATGACTGAATGTAGTGTAAAGTGCTTTGGGGTCCTTAGGGACTAAGTAAAGCCATCCATCCATCCATCCATTCGCTTCTGCTTCTCCTTTTCAGGGTCGCGGGGGGCGCTGGAGCCTATCCCAGCTAAGTAAAGCGCTATACAAATTACCATATTTACCATTTTACAGTGTTTCTTGATTTTTTTTCAGTCAGTTTCACCCTTCACTGATCCCATCTGGTTTCATAATGTTTTATTACAAAATCCAAAAAGCTCAGTTAAAGGCTTAAAGAATGGAGGTCGTCTTAGTGGCTCTGTTGATCTTTTGCATATCGTCTTTGAATGAACATGAGCCGGTAAGGGTGCAGATTTTTGTGTTTAAATAAAGCCGTTGCTTTTTAAAGATCCTGATTCTCATAAGCACAACATAATTTGTCAAGTGCCACACTCATAAGTTAAGACAGAAAGCAGCCATGTCCCCAGTGAGGAGCACTGAACCCTGGCAGTGACTGCTGTGACTGAGTGAGAGGGAAGTACTCACGCTGAAAGCAATGGCTAGATCACAGCTACTTGTCCAACAAAAACTAAACTAAAAATGTAGAAACAATGTGTGGGAGGAAAAACTAAGTACACTCAAGTTCTCTATACCACTTCGTCAGTCTCTTAAATTGTTGTGAAGGAATTTTGGTCTGTTCTTCTTTGTTTCTTCAGTTCACTGAGGTTTGCAGGCATTTGTTTGTTCACTGCTGTCTTAAGGTCTGGTCAAGGTCTGGACTTTAACTAGGCCAATGCAACACATGGATTGTTTTCTTTTTCAAACGTTTTGTTGTAGATTTGCTACTGTGTTTGGGATCATTCTTCTGTTGCATGATCTACTTTGCACACAGTGCCAAAGCTACCAGTACCTGGTTTAAAGACCATGGTATCCCTGTTGTTAATTGGCCAGCAAAATCGCCTGACCTTAACCCCATTAAAAATCTATGGATATTGTGAAGCGCAAGATGCGAAATGCCAGACCCAACAATGCAGAAGAGTTGAAGGCCACTATCAGAGCAACCTGAGCTGTCATAACACCCGAGCAGTGCTGATCGAGTCCATGCCGCACCGCATTGCTGCACTAATTCAGGAAAAAGGAGCCCCAACTAAGGCTACGTTCACACTGCAGGCGAAAGTGCATCAAATCCGATTTTTTTTTGACCCTATGCGACCCATATCCGATCATGGTATGACAGTGTGAACGGCACAAATCTGATATTTTCAAATCCGATCTGGGTCACTTTTGTATGTGGTACTGAATCCGATACATATCCGATGTTTCAGAAAGCGACTGCTGTATGAATGGTCAAGTCACATTAAATCCGTCTTTTACGTCACTGACACAAGACAGACGCCAATTATCAGCTCCGGAGAAGCACCCGATAAGACATCGCGAAGGCTTCCTGGCCATCCGGTGAAACTGCTGGGAAGACAACGTTGGAGAAACGTTAACATTTTATTTGTACTGCATAATCTGCAGATTCAGACAGAAATCTGCAACTATCCTTTGAAGCACCGCTCCTCTCTAAAACAGCAATAAGGATAATTATTAGGTTATCTACATTATTATGTAAATAACAAAATAACTTAAAGCAAAAATTGGGAAACGTGAAGTCCGAAGTCTTTATATTAAGGGCCATCAGTCAAACAATATTGTTTGCTCTGGGTCTAAACAGAGCGCGTTGTGTGTGACGTCTTCTTTTGCGCATGCGGGCCGCTTTGAGCGTTCACACTAGAGCGCGTTTGCTGTTGCATTTTATTTGTAGTGTGAACGAGCAGACAAAAAAATCGGATTTGATCAAAAAATCGGAATTGAGCATTAAGACCTGCAGTGTGAACGTAGCCTAAGAGTGCTGTACATGCTCATACTTTTCATGTTCATACATTTCAGTTGGCCAAGATTTCTAAAAATCCTTTCTTTGTATTGGTCTTAAGTAATATTCTAATTTTTTTGAGATACTGAATTTGGATTTTTTTTTATTAGTTGTCAGTTATAACAATCAAAATTATAAGAAATAAACACTTGAAATATATCAGTCTGTGTGGAATCAATGTATACATTATACAACTTTTTGAATGGAATGGGTGAAATAAATCAACTTTTTGATGATATTCTAATTATATGACCAGCACCTGTATTTCACTATAATGTGCAACATCATACTTGGTGAAACGCTCCAGTTTGGTCTATCCGAAAGACATTGTTCCAGAAATGGTAGTTTATTCAGATGCAAACCTAAACCATGCTGTCATGTTTTTAGAGAGAAGAGGATTTACCTGGCAACCCTTCCAAGGAAGCCATACTTGCGCTGTCTTTTAATTGTGCTGCCAACTTTAGTATTTAACATACTGAGGTCTGTAGAGTCTGAGATGGAGCTCCTGGGGTTTTTTGTTTGTTTGTTTGTTTGTTTTTTGCATTTTTACAGAGCATTACACAGTATGACCTTGGGATGAAACTGTTAGTACTCAAAGTAATGATGATGATGATGATAATAATAATGATGTTAACATATTTTATTTATTTTTGTTTTACAGAAAACTGAAAAAACATCTTGAAGATTTGGATGGCAGCAGACATTTTACCACCAGGTAAAGAAGAATTTTAGTGTTAAGCTTTTGAGTGTGTTCCTTCTTTTTGTTTTAAAATGGCACATCTATGTCTTGAGTTCATGACTGTTGTATAGGTAAGTAAACAAAACCGAAGTACATCAGGTAACCTAAATTAGCTTAAGTGGAATACGTTCCACAAACTAGCCCAATAAAAAATCAAAAACCGTATGTGATTTTTTTTTTAATTTTAAGTTTTTGCTTACAAGATAATCGTGTGCACCTCTGGATCTCTTCCAGCACAGATCCCCTATTGTTTGCTCAGTTGAAGGTCTATTCTGGCCACTTGCCCCTGCGTTATTAACAAAGATCCAACATTTTCCCAAAGAAAAGAACTTCTGTTTTAAACTGACCTGAGTTTTGGATGTATCATCAAGACAGATGACAATAGATGGTTACTGGCTGTAACCCACCAGTTTACAATTGAAGACTCATCATATTCCAAGCTAATAAGCAGTACATGAGTTGAGGAGTCCAACCAGTCATATTTTTTTTCAACATTCAGTGGGATGTGCACTGGGAAGTTGTCCACCATTCACACAGGGATAGGGACAGAACAAGATTTCCATAGAGCAATCTACAAATAGCAGTAGCACTGAAAAGGGTCTGGATGTGTTTATCTGGAACGATAGTAGTCAAACTATTATTTAAAAAATGGCTTCCAGATATTCACAAAGTCCCATCGTTTGCCCTTGGCAATGTATGTTCGTCTTTCCAGGCCTACAGATTCTGCAGTTTCCTTCTTCTAGAGTCCCATGGAGTGTGCATCCATACGCCTCCAACATGGGCTGAAGTAGTCAGTAGCCAGACTACTTCTGGCTTGAAGTAGTCCATTGTCCAGTAATTTAGTCAGCTTTTTTTGGTTGTTTGAATTCTGTTGGGTTTATTCCAAGTACCCAGAGTTTAACCATTAAGGGGATTTTTACATTAAACATTTCAGACAAACACTTGGCAACATCTTTTTACAATTCATGAACTTTAGAACATTCCCATAGAACAGGGGTCGGCAACCTGCGGCTTCAGAGCCGCATGCGGCTCTTTAGTCTTTATTTTGCGGCTCCGCGTGGTTTGAAGTATAAATTTGAAGTATTTAGCTGAAGTGTATTTTATTTATGTTAGTTTTTTTTCATCTTGTACTTCTAAATTGGAAGATTATTGTGACATTGAAATATAAATATAAAAATAAAATTATATTTAATTATTTTTTTCATCGCTCAAAATAAGTGTCACACTTGCAGAAGCCGGTGTACCCGCCGAAACGCCATGCATTTATAGAGACTTTCAACCCCAGGTAGGCCAGTTATGGATCTTCGGATCCACATTATGTCAGCAGCTATTCTCCACCGTGAACTATGTTAAAAACAAACACCGCTCATGCCTCACAGATGACAGCTTACAGTCCTGCGTAAAGATGAAAGTGACTTCGTACAGCCCTGATTTGCAGACGCTGTGCGTAGAGGTTCAGGAGCAGAACTCCCATTGTAAACATATCACGGCAGACCCGGCAATGTTTCCATGAACATGCTTTTCAGCATCTCTTTATTGACCACTTTTCACACACGGTTGCTGTACGCACACAGCCGGCTGTAGCTTTTCAGCTCACAGCCCGACACATACCAACAACAGCACAGATAGCACAGACGTTAAGGCGGCGAGGCGTGATTGCGGGTGCCACTCAGGTGCGTCCGCCTCCCCTGCAGCGGCCCCACAGACCACGCCCCGCCACACACATTAACCTGGTAAAATACATATTTAGGCAGAATTTTGCAAATATCTATTTTTAATCTTTTAGCAGCATAGTGCTTTTTTTCCTATTATTATTATTATTATTTTTTTTAAAAGTCAGGTCAAGGCTCCAAAAGCCCAAAGGCGATATAAGGGTGGCGGCTCACAACAGTTTTTGTTTGCTACTTGGATCATTTTAGTTCAGCTGGGTGTCTTTCCTTTTGTTATATTTCTTTAAGAGTTCAAAATGTGTTAATTACATAAATAAAATGTAATTTTCTCTGTAGCACTTCATGGATTTCATAAGCAACACACTTTAGTTGTTCACACAAAGCATAAAGGTAAAAAACAATATATACAGTGTTATCTTCATTTTAGATGTCAAAAAGTATTTGCGGCTCCCAGTGTTTTCTTTTGCGTGGAAACCGGGTCCAAATGGCTCTTTGGGTCTTAAAGGTTGCTGACCCCTGCCATAGACAATGGTGAAGAGATGAGATAAGATATACCTTTATTAGTCCCACGAGTGGGAAATTTCATGTTAAGGCTGCCGACCTATTGCACGCAATGGCGGCGTAATCTTACCCTCCGACCATACATACATTACAAAAAAACATCACATGAGGAAGACAGGTCAGAGAGGTATAACAATGGAAAATGCACCACATGAGGAAAGATAAGGAGAAAAAAATAACCCCCCCCAGACTGAGCACCAATAGGGAGATCAGTTTGAGAACAGAAAAAAAACACCTCTGCACATAGCACATGAAAAAACTCTTAATACACCAAAGAAACACATGACAAGCAACAGGGGTGGGTAAAGGGTGAGAGACAGCCAATGTAGACAGTACATCCAGGCCTGCAGCCTATGCGCTGGTCCTTGATCCACCGTCAGCATTGGAAGGGAATAAGCGTCGAAGGCGTTTGGAGGGGGAGGGGGGATGAGTGTACATCTGCATGTGTAGATATGTCTGTGTGCGTGTGTGTATGTGTCCAGAGTTCAGCTGAGACAGTGTCCTTCGCCCTGCCAGGCTAAGTAAACAGTCTTCCAGCCAACCCAGGTGGCCTTGCATAGAATGGGAAGAACAGTCTAAACACAGTCGTTATCAGGGTGTTTTTGTTCAGCTCCAGCCTTGAGACCGCAGCTGGCGCCGAAGGGGTATCTGCATGAAGTGATGGTGGTTTTTACTTTAGTGCGAACACCTCATATGAATTTCAAAGCTGTTCTAACAGTCTGACACTGGTCTCTCAATCTCCCGTTGGAGAGCCGTGAGCTTCTCCATGATGTTATCAAACTTACGCTCCGTGATGTTGTCATTCTTGTGCTCAAAGAGCCGATTCTGAGAACTCACGACCGCAGTGAGCTTCTCCAAGATGTGATCAAGTTTGCGCTCAGAGGTCTTATTCTGAGTGTTCACGGCAGCCGTAAGCTTCTCCAAGATCTTATCCATGCTGCACTCAATGAGCCCATTTTGAGAAACTCACGCCTCGTCCCATCGTTTCAATCCCAGCGGGCAGCCTTGTGGGGGTTTGAACAGCCGGTTCCGCTTTCTTAATTCTTCTATAAGTCAGGGCCAAGCCAGCTCTGATCAGCCAGAATCCTGTTATCATGGTTCCGAATAGGTCGATATCTTCAGCACTCAGGCTCAACCGAGCCCAGACTTCTCGTTGAGAAAAGGGTGTCAATTGCATTCAGGGGCCAGTTGATCAAATCCATAATTCCTCTTTTAGGTTTTAGAGGACTGTGAGAGAGTGTTCCAGGGAAAAGTAATACAAAAAACACGAGACTAGACAAGGACATGAGGCTAAGCAGGGAGGATAAGGGAGGAGAGGAGAGGAGAAAAGTGCGCCGCCTTCGTCAAGAGCAGAAAAAGAGTTCCTTCTTCAACTAAACGTTTGGTACAAATGTTTGGAATGTGATTGGACATGATAGAGCCTGACGGGTGTTATATACTGTACGTCTCACTGAGCGCTTTAAATTGCACAAGTTTAAAGCATGTTTTTATTGTTTGTTTTTGTGTTTTTAAACAAAACAATGTTTAAAAACATTTTTGTTTTCTTGGATATCCCTTCTCCATGCATCTAACTTATCTGCTGCTGAGTCTTTAGACGAAAGTGTCAATAAGTTATAATGCATAGAGAGAAAGCCTTTCCCTTTTATATTCCCAATGCATACCACCTCTATTTTTGTTAACGGTGGAAGCTGATGTTAGTTGGGCAGTCATGTAATACCATCTGAGACTGGGGAGTTGGAGTCCTCCTATTTCATAGGTCAAGTAAAGTAGCTTTAGACAGAGCCTTGCCCTCCTATTACTTCAAATAAATTGGTTAAATAGTTTGTTTAAACTGTCAGAGAATAGAGTTGGCAGCGGAGGTGTTTGGAAATAATATAAAAAACTGTCATTTTTTAGGATATCTATCAGACCTATCATAGATATAGGCAGATTTGACCATCGATTTAGTGCTTCTGTGACTTCTTTTACAAGGTGGTCATAATTTATTGAGGTCAGTACCTGGGGATCCCACAGGCAAATGAAACCACGAAGAGGCCGCTAGCAAAGCTGCAACCACGAAGTACCTGCAGAGGGTCAGGCAAGTCCTGAGGAGTAAGCTGAATGGTAAGAACAGATCCGGGCTAACGCCTACACCCTGCCTGTGATCAGTTACATTGCTGGAATAATAAGATGGCCAAAGGAGGAAATAGAAGCCACTGACATCAAGCTGGAGGGTTTCACACCAAGTCCAGCACCCTGAGGCTGTATGCTAAGCGTAAGGAAGGAGGCCGGGGACTAGTGAATGTCAGTACCACAGTCCAGTGTTAGACAACAAACACCCACGAATACATCAGGAAGATGCCCCCAACCCACCGCATGCTCAGTGAATACCTCAGGGAGCAGAAACCCAAGAAAGAAGACTAAGAGGAGGAACCATCGTGGAAGGATAGGCCCCTGCACGGTATGTGCTACCAGCAGATAGAGAAAGTGGCTGACATCCAGAAGTCCTACCAGTGGGTGGACAAAGCTGGACTGAAAGATTATGTGACTTACCCCTCAGAAGATCTACTAGATGATGTGAATGCAGCACTACGGACAGTACCTACGGTACCAAAGTACGGTATCATTACCGAGACTAACCAGCTAACACTACGGCAGCAGTGATCAGTGAGATGCTTGGCTACAAGTTGAAAAGCCACACGAGCAGTACCCTAGGACAGCGGTCCCCAACCCCCGGGCCTCGGACCGGTACCGGTCCGTGAGTCGTTTGGTACCGGGGCACGAGAGTTGAGGCTCAGGTCTGAAATGTATGGTTTTCAGGGTTTTTATCGGTTTTCAGCGTTATTTTGTTATTGTTTTTATCGTTAACTCGGTTTTCCTGTGTGTTAGGAATAAATCTTTTTTTAGGTACTGGTACTAGTTTTATTTTGTTGTATTTATCCACAACACCTTAAAGGCCGGTCCGTGAAAATATTGTTGGGCATAAACCGGTCCGTGGTGCAAAAAAGGTTGGGGACCGCTGCCCTGGGAGACTAGAGGCCAAAATCAAGGTAGCACGAAAGGAGGTTAGCTAACTATCGGGGCTGCAGAAAGGTGCAATGAAGAATGTGGTACATCAGAGAGATAGAAGGCAGGAGAATAAACCAGCTGTTCCCCAGAACCAGACAAGATGAATTGGAGGAGATTGATGTGAAATTGATTAGAAAGAAGTATATAGAACTGTGAGAAGTGGTGAAATTGTGGACAGTGGAACACAAACCTGAAACAGAAACTGTAAAAGTTGGACCTTTTGCTTGCAGTAAAGCATCAGTTATAATTTGAAGGCAGATGTTCTCTGTTCCTGGTTTGCATCCCAATTCTTCAGTTTTGGCTACTGCTCAGCAAGTCATTGGCACCGCAGGCCATGCCACATACCCCGATTGGCCGACTAAGGCCAGGGAGCCACCCGGCCAAACCTAAGCCCACCCCGCGTGACTGGGAGAGGGAATCGGCCTGGACCGTCGGCACCTCCAGCCACAGGTGCAGCAACAGGGCAATGACAGCTCGGGCAGCCGCCCACTTATCCAGCAGCAACGGCGAAGCTGGAATCAAATTAGCAGGTCGATGATCTGTGCCTGCTACTGTGCCAAAAAAATTGTTTTGGAGTTCTGTGCAAAGAGTGGAGTTTTATTTCTTATTAAACCAAAGACTTTTTTCTTTAAAATGCCGTATGGGTCTCATAGTTGCTCAGATCTAGCTGCTCTACCATAAAAGGCTGTAAGGCAGGGGTGGGTAACTCCAGGCCTCGAGGGCCAGTGTCCTGCAGGTTTTAGATGATCCAACACAGCTGATTCAAATGGCTAAATGACCTTCTCAACATGTCCTGAAGTTCTCCAAACTAATCATGTGATTCAGGGGTGTTGACCCAGGGTGATATCTAAAACCTGCAGGACACCGGCCCTCAAGGCCTGGAGTTGGCCACCTCTGCTGTAAGTGCTGCCTATTTGGTCATCTATTATGACACCTGAAGCTCCATTGCAATACTGGGATTTGGGCACCCCTCTGACCAACAATCTACTTACTTAGATATTAGGTATGGCCAGAAAGCCTACTGAAGAGGTTCTCAACTTGGTGGCTTCCATGGTGTCAGTTTCATTAGCCTTGTAAATGCGGACTCATCAAGTTGTAGACACAGGCCTTTCTCAGATATTATTTGGAGTGCCATAGCAGATGTGAATACTTCCAAAATAAGAGATTGTAGTTGCAGAGAAAACGGTTATAAAATATTTTTTCATATAATTTTTGACTGTAGAGTGGTGGCAATACCAATTTGATCATTAAAAGTTTAATTTACACTAACAACAGCAGAGTGAAAGAGGTGTGATGTGTTTTTTCTGATGTTTTCTGTAGCTTGTAAAATGTTCAGAGCAATAAAAATATTCATTTTAATTTTTACACAGGTTTCCAATCAGATGTAATTCACATTTCTCTGGACAGTCCGTAGATGTTTAAAATAAGGTGAGATTTTTTTTTTTTTTTTTAATTTTTCTGTGGATGGTTTTGGTTTTAATTTGTATTTATTCATTCTTTGTTTATCTGTGTTTTCAGGCTACAGTAAGCCTTAGTTACTACTCCGTATTGAGGATGGCGCATGGGTGGGATTCATATTTCCATAATCCCCCACCTCTACCATCAGATCCAGGGACTTTGAGAAGGACATCTGAGTCAGATGGGTGCCTTTCCCATCATATTGAGGACTTCACTGGACATCATGGCTTTGCCAGCGCTGGTGCTTCACATGAAGCCCCTGTCTTTAACTCGGACTTTAACACAAACTATTGCTCAGATCCTAGTGTTGTGAATTCCAGGTCAGATTATGTTTATCAAAGGTACTGTGGTGAAACACAGTGGCAAGCTGATGGAGAACAAATGGGAAAGGATTACTTGCAACGATGTGAAAATGGTAATATCCCGGATTTTGCTGCAGACGGATTGCAAACATCTGACTCTTTTCCATCATCTTTTGGAACAGACTTTCAAGGACTTAAGGAAGATTATGAAATGCCAAGTACATCATTTCTTGAGAACTACTCAGATGTCAGTAGCTGCTCTGATGCAGACGCTGGTGAAACAAGACCACCTTGTAAATTCATGGCAAGTAAGTCCTATTCAAATCCTAAAACTGATGGTTCCGAAAAACAAGGCTCCTCATCATGGTTTTTCACTCATACGGATAATATGACTTTTCCGACTGAGAGTTTGTGTTCAGATATGTCAGAGACTGATGTACTTTTATCGTCAAATTTGAAGGCACGACAAAACATAGTTCAGTCTCCAGAGGACAGTTTGGAAAAATTAGAAAAAACAGTTACATCATACACAGGACATCATCAGTCCTCTACTACCTCCTACATGAAGACAACTACCAAGAGCAAAACTGAGCTTGAAATAAGTGAATACGGTGGTTTCCAAGATGAAAAACAAAGGAAAGATGTGGAGGGAGATCTTGCACAAACTCATTCAGACCTCTTGATAAGTGGTCATGAAAACTTTGGTCATGGAATAGATGAGTATCCAGATGACAGTGAGGAAAAGCAAATTACTTCAGCTTCTCCAAATATCATAAGTACGTTAAAATATGATCAAGTTCCCATAAATGAAAATGGCTCACAAAAGGACATGAAAGAACTGTTGAACCAAGAAAAGGCAGGACTTAATCATCCAAACTCAGCAGATGGTCAAAATGGAAATATGGGTCAAGATGTGCAAAACAATGGTGAGGTCTTTGAAGGGGAAACGGGAGAATCAGATTTACTTGAAAACAAGATTTCAGATGAACATAAATCCCAAATTCACAAATCCAACAGAGGTCAACTTGAAAATAAGGATTCTGACTGCCAGAAGAAAGAAATTCAGACAGATGCCATTAAATCCTCAAAGGCATCCAATTCTAATGCTTCTACACAGCAACTGTGGAAATGCACAAGGACCAGTCATGATGTTAAATCTAACTTATTATCTACACAAAAGTCTGATGAAAGTGTGGCTGGTGAAGTGTTTAGAAGCCTTGATGAGCACAGTGAAGATCTTTTGAGCGATGTCAGTATTTCAGGGCTTTCAGAACCAAGTTTGATGCTTAAAAGCTGCAGCAACAACATACATCTCAATGTAGATGAAGTACAAGCAATTGCAGGAGAAAAGTCAAATGTTGAGATTTCTCCTGATCCAGAATGTAGTGGCCGAACTGACACTAAAGACTATTTATGTATGGACACTAAAGATGAGAACAAGCAAGGTGCAGGCGTTCATGTAGGATCCTGTTTAAAGTTGAACAGCTTGAGCCAAGGTGCAAATGCCCATGTAGACACAGAACTGGCAAGTGCAGCAGAAAAGACAAATATGACTTTTTCTTCAGATTCAAATTGCAATCATCTCTCTGCCAGTAATGAAGGTCTTTCTACAAATACTAATGACTTGAACAAAGACAGTGTTGCCACTCATCCAGATTCCTCCTTGCAACTGCAGACGCCTGGTACGGATACACATCCCTCTCTAGAAATGGAAGACACAAGTCAATCGGAAAAGAAAAACCCAACCTCTCTTCCAGATCAAGATCATAGTGATCTCAATATCACCAGAGACAGTCTTTCTATTGACATCACTGACAAGGACAGGCAAGGTGTTGATCATCATTCAGAATCCTGTTTGGAGCCAGAGAGCTTAAACACAGATACACATTCTTGTCAAGAAAGGACATTTAAAACTTCGCTAGAAACAACCTCGGTCTCCTCTCCAGATCAAGACTGTAGTGGACCCAGTGTCACTGTTGATACTAGCAACAAGAATCTCAGCCATTCAGAATCTTCCTTTAAACAAAAGAGCTTAAACACAGATGTGCAAACCTCTGTAGAAATGGAATTCAAAAGTCAGTCTGAGAAGAAAAACCCTACCTCCCCTCTAGATCAAGACTGTAGCAGCCCTAGTGCAACCTGTAAAAGTCCCTTTGTTGATGCTGTTGACAAGAACAAGGGAAGCGTTGCTGCTAATCCAGAATCCTCCCTTCAGTTAGAGTACTTAAACACAGACACACATCCTCCTCTAGAAGGAAGCAAGGAAAGTCCAACCTCCCCTCCAGATGTAGATTGTAATTGTCCCAACATCACTAGTGACAGTCTTTCTGTTAATAATACTGACAAGAACAAGCAAAGTGTTCCTAGTATTTCACAATCCTGTTTAAGCACAGACACGTGTCCCTCTAAAAAAATGGAAATCAAAACCTCTTCTCCAGATCAAAATTGTGGCAACACCACTGTAACCGGTGACGGTATTTCCATTGACACTAGTGACGAGAACAAGAAAAGTGTTGCTGCTAATCCAGACTCTTCCCCACTGAAAGAAAGCTCCAACACAGACACACATGGCTGTGTAGAAAATGAATGTATAAGTCCTGCTGATAAGGCAAGAGCAACCTCTTCCACAGATTATGAATCTAATAGCCATGTGGTGACAAGTGACTGCAACAAGAAAAGTCCTAATAGTTTAGAATCCTATTTGCAATCAAAACCCTCAAGCTCCAACACAAATTTTTCAGACTGGGCAAGTTCAGAAGTGAACGCAAAGACAACCTGTTCTCTTGATCAGCAGCAATCACTATGTGAAAGTCCAGTGGGCCAAGAACCTCTGGGTCTTGGGGAGGATTGGTCTGAAAATGCTAGAAACTCATTTGAAGACATGGACATCTCTACAGAGGAACAGCCAGACATGCTGTATGGTGAACCTCTGTCCAGAGATGACTCTTCATGTGACACTAATGAATCACAGTATAAAGAAGCATTTGTTACTGAAACTGATGGGAAGAACATGGACCATTCAGGAGGACAAGCTCCGCAACTAAAATCCGCAGCTGAAATGAGGAAAATGCTGCAACCTGTTGTAATATTGAAGAGTTTGGAGTCAGAAAATGGAACAAGTGACTCATATTACTGTGCAGATTGCAAACACACAACTTATAGCACAGATCAATCAATTGAACACTACCATTGTTGCCATTCAGTGAACAATTTTGACTTTTGCAAAAGTTGCAGTCTCTATTTGGTGAAAAATGAACAAGCTGGAAAACATTTGTGTGGTGACGTTAAAGACGGGTCTCAGCGTCCTTCAGATCCTAGCCCACAGAAAAAGGGAAATCGCCAAGGCAACCATAGGTGCAATAGGTGCAGACTGACATTTTCAAAAGTAATGCATTATATCAAGCACATGCGGACTCACACTGGGAAAACACCATTTAGGTGTAATGACTGTGGCTCTTATTTTGCACAAGGCGGGAGCCTGCAAAGACACAAGCGTGTACCTGGTAGATGCAAGCAGTCCAACCTCCCAGCTAAAAATCCTGATGTGGCTGTCAGACAAACTGACACACCAAAACAAAAGGATGGGGTGCAAAGTAACATAGATATGCCAAAATGTTTTGTTAAGCTTTTCGACATCTCCAAGACAAATCTGTGTGGATTATGTGGTAAAACCTTCCCTACTGCAGAAAAGGTTAAAAAGCATCTCTATAAAGTACACCATGGAAAGGGTACAGTAGTGTCGTTAAACCAGAGTACCACAGCAGTCAGTGAGAGTGATGAAAAGCAGGAGAAAACTCAAGAAGTGGAGAATGACATAATAGGAAAATATAAATGTCCTCTATGCCCACGGCTTTTTAAGTACTCTTACAATCGAGCGCGACATTTGCGCGACTGTGTTCGAGATGCGATATACGGTGGCAAGGAAAAAATTGCTGGTAAATATCGATGTCCTTTGTGCCACACTATGTTCACTATGACATCCAATCGATATAGGCATATTAAAACAAGCTGCCTCAGAGAATTTCTTAATCAACTAGCAAAAGAGAAAGCAAAAGAAAGGACAAAGGTTGAGAAAGAAACGGTGGAAAGAGAGCAAAAAACACAAACGGTTGAAAAAGAGCAGAAAATGCAAACAAGGGAAAAGGAGAAGAAAAAACAACCACCATCAGCTTTGACAACCTCCAGGTCTGTGCCACGATACAAATGCAACCTCTGTCCTGCAGTTTTTTGTTATGCTTCTGGAAAGTACAGACATATGAAGAAACACGAGTTGTTTAAACTCACTGGGAAAATTATCAGGTACCGGAATTCCATTTTCTCCACCAAGAGTAATCCTGAAACTTTAAATGGTACACAGAATGAAGATGGAAAGGAAAACTTGAACTCAGCTGAAGCAAAGAGCAATCTCAGTTGTCGCTTCTGTGGTAAATATTTCAGCTCTTCACAGTCACTGAAGAAGCATGAACGTAATCACCGTGGTGAGAGACCATACCGCTGTCTGGAATGTGGAAAGGGATTCAAGAAGCGGTCCCATCTGATTGCTCACAAAATTATTCACCAGAGGAGGATACAGTGCACTGTCTGCAAAAAGATTCTACCGACTATTGGAGAACTGATCCAGCACAGAAGTTCACATCTAAGGAGGGGAACGCTTCAATGTCCAGACTGTACTATGCAGTTTCAGCATCCCGCACATCTCCTCAGACATCTAAAAACCCACAAAAATAGAGAAAACAGGGCACTTAGACTTGAAGAGGGAACAGAATCAAATCATCAGCAAACCTTGGAATCTGTGGAAGAAGAGGATGAACCAAAGCAAATGCAGTGTTCCTTATGTAAAGAAGTATTTGATGATGCCCAAGTTCTAAGAAAACATTGTCTCACCCATATATCAGGGTCTTCTTCAAACCAGTGTCCATTTTGCAAACGAAATTTCAGCAATCGCCGCTATTTATTGCGCCATATGATCAAACACACTGGGGACAAACCCTTCTCTTGCGCCAATTGTGGAAAACAGTTTTACCGTAACATATGCCTTAAAATTCACAGTCAGAAGTGTTCCCCTCCTGAAACCCGAACTCTCGAGTCTGAAACAAAGACAAAAACACTATATCCGTGTCCCTATTGTCCACGGAAATTTTCTAAGAAAGACCGTTGGAAAAATCATCAGCATGCCCACAAGATAAATTCTGTGCATCCATGCTCAAGATGTGGGCAGTACTATGGACCTAATAAAATGAAACAACATCAGAGGAACTGTGAAGAGACAACAGAGCTGAGCACTGGCTTATCTCATGACACCAACTATAATAAAAGCAGTCTACCAACAAACCAGGATACTCCTAAAATGTCTACACAGCCCAATGCAACCACTCTGCTTCAGTTTAAATGCCCCTACTGTACCCGGAGGTTCAGGTTCAGGTCATTATTCTTGAGACATCTGGTCTCACATACTGGTGTGCAACCATATGCGTGTATGCACTGTGGTCAGAGATACAGATCAAAGACATTATGTTTGCAGCATGAAGCTTTCTGTGACGGTGTTAACAAAGATGCGCTATCAAAACTCAAAAGCACTGCTGCAACGAAACCTCCCAACATTCCTTCTCCCATAGAGGCAGAACCAAAGCCCAATGCACATGGTGAAACGGAGTACAAGTGCAAATTCTGCACCAAGACTTTCATGAAACCAAGGTACCTGAGACGTCACATTCTGACACACAATGAAGTAAAACCATATCGCTGTAAGGCCTGTGATAGCTGCTTTTCAAGGTACGATCATCTGAAAGTACATCAGACTCGCTGCAAAGGTAAAAAAACGAGGTTGGAGGTCCGTATTCCCAAAATCAGTTTAGAAGACGTTGGCAAAGGTTGGCAAAATAAGTTTGGCATTGAGAGTGCTAAAAAGCAGGAGATGTTTGAGTGTAAGGTCTGTTCTAGAAGCTACACAACTCAGTCTAAACTTTCCCGACATTTCACCATGTTCCATGCCACAAAGTTATTCAAGTGCACACGCTGCGGCTCCTCATTCGCTCATGAAAAATCTCTGAAAAAGCACAAAAAGATGAGAAGGTGCAGAAAGGTCTTGAGGGAAACAGCGGCTGCTTTACTGCAGGGAACCAGTCCTCCAGCAGAAAACATGCCAGGATCTCTTGATGGGATCAGAAGCCAAATGCTGAAGAGGATCCAGCCTTGCTTTAACAAGAAGTACAAGTATGTTTGTAGCTATTGCCCCCGTGTTTTTGGAAACAGCTGGCAGTTAGGTGTTCACACCCGCCTGCACACAGGAGAGAAGCCATATTCATGTGATTATTGTGGTGAGAGATTTATAAGGAAGGATTATGTCCAGCGTCATTTTCCAAAGTGCCCCAAGAAACACCAGACAAGTACAGTTCTCTGTGACCTATGTGGTGGCTTTTTCCCTGCAAGCAAGCTTGAAAATCACAAGAAAGGTTGTGGTTTAACAACAAACTCATCACCAGTTTTCCAAAGCCAGCAGTCAGCCACTCATGACCCACCAAAAGGCTTTTCTTGTGCATACTGCAGCTCCCGATTTCTGCTTTTTTCACAGCTCCAAGAGCATTTTTTGAGCACGCACAAGCTGGAAACAATGACTCAACCAGTGTCAACTGCCCCCCTACAGCAGCTTCTGTCAGGCATCAAAGAAGAGCCTGTGGATGAGAGCTGTGATGAAAGACTTAGTGACAATTTAACACAAAGTCTTAATACCGCTATTAATATGGAGCCCTCCAAGCAGTTTTTTTGCCAACAATGTAATATGTTCTTTGCAAACAAAGCTGGACTAACCGGTCATCTCCGTACACATGCAGTGGGCCATCCTTTTAACTGCAAGTCCTGCAATAAGGGCTTCTGGAATAAAAGTCTCCTCCGAAATCACTACAGGAAGTGTAGAAATGGACGTATTCCAAACCAGCAGTTGGAGACACCTTTAAAAGCAAATTTTGATTTTGCTCTTAATCACTCTGCTCTTGCATTCGGAGGCGGCTCTACAATGACTAGCACTGGGCTTTTCTGCAACGATGATTTAATGGACGAATCAACAAAAAATTCAGAAGGAAATGAGATGCAAAGCAGCTCAAGTAAAGAGAAGAAAGCCGTGCAGTATCAATGTTCAGAATGTGAAATGAGCTTCACAGATGGCTTAGTGCTCATCAGTCACCTTGAAGACCATGGAAGACAGGAACAAGAGAAAAAGCGCAATACATGTCCTAAGTGTGGGCGGGTGTGCACTAGTCAAGTAAATCTGGAAAAACACATGAGGATGCACACAGGCGATCAGAAATTCCCTTGCTTCAACTGCTCCAAGCTGTTCTATACCAGGTCTGATCTTGAAGCCCACAGAACGTGTCACGATCTAAGCAGGCCATATACTTGCAAACTGTGTAATCAGCGGTTTTGGACAAGACCATCTTTATGCAGCCATTACAGGGAGGATCATGAAGATGATGTATTTAGTTGTCGATTCTGCAGCAAATCGTATGCAGTAAAAAAATCACTAGCAAGACACTACAGAAACTGGCATCCAAAACAGTATAAGGATATCAAGGCTGCTGTGAGGGAAAAGAGCAGCAGCGAACAGCACTCAAGCAGCCAAGTGAGCACAGCTGGTGACAGCGAGGAGGATGAAAATAACGGCAGCGAAGACAGTGACTCAGACTCCGCACCATACTTCCCGTGCCACGTGTGCGGAAAGACCTTCCCAACGTCAGAAAGCCTTGAGGATCACCAGCTCTGTCACCTGGGTGAAAAGCCGCATGAATGTGAACAATGCGGTAAATGCTTTTTCCAGGCATCTCAGCTGCAGCAGCATCATCGAATGCACAAGTCTGAATTTCAGTGTCAAACATGTGGCAGAGGGTTCATGTCTCTCTTTGCTCTGCGTAACCACAAGCACAGTCATGGTAAAAGTCGCTCACATCGTTGTTCCAAGTGTCACCTATTTTTCAATGGACCTTTGCAGCTAGCAGAGCACATGTCGACCCACCGTGAAGAGAATTTTCCATGTGATATTTGCAATCGTGTGTTTCTGTCCAAGAGTAGCAGAGCTGAACACTGGAAAACCCATTCCACATCAAGTGACCATCCTTCACCTTCAGTGTCAAGGGGAGAACGTGAACAACCTGCCTCACGCTCTGAAAGCTCATTTGTATTCACCTCAGAGCTTAAATACCGCTGTGGTGTTTGTAGCGAGCGCTTCAGAGATCCAGAGGAGCTCTCAGAGCATGGCTGCATGGAAGCTAAAGAGCGACCATACTCTTGCACCGAATGCAATAAACATTTTCTTCATGCATCTCACCTGAAAAAGCACAGGAATACCCATCAACAGTTACAGTCCAATCGTAAATATTCTTGTAATCAATGCAACAGTAGCTTTGCTTCCTCTCAGCTCTTCTTGACCCATCTTAAGAGCCATATTGGCACTGTAGCAGAAATTAAACAAGAACTTGATGATGAAGATGGTGAACCATCACATGTTTTTAAGTGTCCAGTTTGCAGCCAGTGTTTTCCATGTGCCATGGATCTGTTTCATCATTTCCCAACGCATCCTGATGGTACAATTGAAAAAATTAAATTTGCCTCTGGAAGCAAGCTTAAGGAACACGAGCAGTATAAGCTGACCTCAGCTGCTGAATATGAATGCACAGAGTGTGAGCAGGGCTTTTTGGGAGAAGCTGCTTTCCGCCAGCATAAGTGTTCCGGGCAACAGCAGGCAACAAAAACAGAATGCTCAAATCCATCCTCTAAAAAATCCAGCCCATCATATTTTCAAGCAGCAGGAGAGGACGAGGAGGAGGAAGAGGTCGATGTTACAGGAGACGACCTGTACAACTGCCTTGTCTGCTCAATGCGGTTCACCTCTAAAAATGTCCTTTTGGAGCATCAAAATAAAGAACATCCAAATGAGAAGCCATTCACATGTGAGCTTTGTGGAAAAACATTTGCCAGGAAGCGATACCTGAAAGAGCACGAGCGCAGGCATCGTCAGAAAGCCCAAAACGAAACTCAGGCGGCTGAGAATAAGTTCAAATGTTCCCAGTGCGAATGCAAATTCACTACAGCCCAAGAGCTGTCTCTGCATATGAGAAAGCACGCCGAAAAAGACGTTGGAGAGTACCGATGTGACATGTGCTACAAGTCATTTAGCCAGTGGTCTCTTCTTAAACAGCACCAAGAAAGTCATGTTGGTGAGGTTGTGTATGAATGCACAGAATGTGACAAAGCCTTTGCTTTTCCTCACCTGCTGGAGGAACATCAACAAACTCATGCGGGGTCCACTGAGTAATGGTTCCTAAATACCACATACTTTAGTTACAGGTATTCAAGGGAAGTTAAGGTGTCTTCAAACCCTCTTCATGCCTTACATCTAACAGTAAACCTCCACTTGTAATTGATAATTAGAATTACTCCTTATTTGTTTCCTCTTGTGCGTACTTGGAAAGCACTTGGAGAGATATGAGACTAAGATTTTCTGTGATGGATCTTCTCCTGGGTTTTTATTCCCTTTGTATATACTTTTAGTTCTGATGTTGGGATTTGTATACAATAAATAAGCAACATAGTTTCTTGACAGTATTTGTAAAATTGTCAAAAGAAGTTTAATATTCTGTTTAAACAGAAAAGGCATGACAGAATAATGTCTTGGATTAAGACTTAGATTTCTGATCATATATTTTTGTTTGTTTGTTCGGCATATATTTTGAAATAGTTTTAAACAGTTGTTTTTTTGTTTTTGTTTTTTGTCGGTATGTAAAGTAGACTTTACACTGGTCATTTTAATCCATTGATATTTTGTATGGTATGACCGTTCATGTAAAAAGTATATATATCTATATATATATAATTTGTAATTTTTAGTTTCTTTTCCTTTGATTGTCAAAGGGTGCTTTTTGATAAAGAAAAATATCTTGTACACTCAAAAGATATTCTGATTGAATTTTCTTTCCACAAACTGATGTTACTTTTGAGAAATTTGAGTTCATGCATTTAACTAAGTAAAGTCAGTGAGGAAAGCTATCTGTGTCTTTGTATTTGTTTGCTCTGGGGAAAAACTAACAGAATAGAAGCTGTGAAATTTTTTTAGCTTGTCAGGAAAATGATTAATTTAACAGGATCAGCTGATTGGAGGAATTCACCAACCAAAATTAAAATGATAAAGTTTTTCCAAAATTCGTACATGTTCTTACTTTTTTTTTCTTTTTGATGAAGACCATTATCAATTTGAGAACTCAAGATGATGACCGTTTTCACACAGTCGACAAAGAAATACATGGGGGGGGGGGCTGTTTTTTCAGATAAAATAAAATGGACTTGCCTTTTTCTGGTGTCAAATACATGCTCAACCATGCTGAAGTCAGCTTTAAAAGACCTAAATAGTTAAACTTTATTAAAGTAATTTGCTAACTGATTTTTTTTTTTTGTCGTAGTAGAAGTAGTAGTTCCTTAGTTCTCATATATGGCCTCTGAAATTGTTCTTGTTTATGGTGGATCAGGATTTGGAGGAGGCCTGAGGTTAATCCTCCAGCTTCTGCACATATGTTGAAGTGTCCTTAGGTAAGATACACCCCAAATATCTCCTAATGTGAGTTTGCATGTGTGTGTACAAGAGTAAATTATGTCTCTATGGATGGTGCTTGCACCAGTAAAAAAGTGCTTTGAGTGCTGGATAAAAGCCAAAAAAAAAGTGCTATATATTTCAATCCATTTAGAGAGGGTAGAAGATTACCCTGTATAAAAATGTTTTTCTTTTTACAGAAGATTAGACAGACACTGGTGATATTACTGCTGTGAAACTTGGGGTTCAGTGTTGGATACCTAGCCTTAACTAGTTAAAGTCAGATTAGTTAGCATCGAGGCAATTTTGTCATTCCAGCACACGTATTTTCATGAGGTGAAATGAACTTTGCACTCAAGTGCTCGTGAAAGCCACCAAAAGTAATAGCAAAATATACAGAAATAAGGAATACCGAGATATTTACAGTTGAAGTGTATATTAGAAAACCGCTGTTTTTAAGTTTAAGAAAACAGTGTGTGGCGGATAGTGCAAAGACACAAGTGGATTCACGTGTCTGTTACCCTTCGGCTGCGAGCAGCAGAAATGAGATGGCAACAGAGTTCAACGGCCCTCAGGAAGAAGCTGTTCCTCAATTGACATTGTAGTTCACAAGTTGTGCTTTATCCTGAGAAAGTAGAGGTTATGGTGTACCAGAAAATGTTAAGGTCTTTAGTGGGGCGTATACCACGATACATAAAGCTGCAGACCACTTCCACAGCTGCTCCCCTAATGTACATAGGTGGAGGGAAGGTTTTGCTGCTACTGAAATGATTATCTCCTTTGTTTTCTTGACATTGATGCAGAGATCCCTGCACCAAATCTCCAGCTGCTTTATCTCCTGTCTGTGATCACAATCATCATTTTTGGTGCTGCATCCCACAATTGCTGTGTCATCTGCAAATTTCACAATATGACTGATGTGATGTTTTATTTAGCAGTCATCAGGTGGCCACCTCCTTAATATTGTCTTGGAACTTTCTTTGTTGCCAAAACAGCCTTGACTTGTCAAGGCGTGGACTTCACTAGATCCCTGAAGGTGTGCTCTGGTATCTGGCAGCAAAATATTAGGAGCAGATCCTTTAAGAACCATAAATTGTGATTTGGAGCCTCCATAGATGAGACTTGTTTTCCAGCACATCTCACAGATGCTTAATTGGATTGAATTCTGGGAAATTTAGAGGCCAAGTCAACAGCTTAGACTTTTTGTTCTCTCCATTCTTGAACCATTTTTGCTTTGTGGCAGGCCGCATTATCCTGGCAAAAGAAGCCACAGCCATAAGGGAATACAGTTTCCATAAAATAATGTACAGGGTCTGCAACAATGCTTAGGTAGGTGGTATGTGTCAAGGTAACATCCACATGGATAGAAGAAACCAAGATTCCCCACCAGTGTCAATGTATCCTGATCCCAGGTGTCCCACAGTAAGCAAAGCACACACCATGTGATGTAAAAAAAAAATAAAAATTAAAAAGCGATTAATAAGACGAGGCTACCTTCTTCCATTCTTCATGGAGCTCATTGTTAGTGCTTTAGGCCAGCGGTCCCCAACCTTGTTTGCGCCACAGACCGGTTTATGTTCAACAATATTTTCACGCACCGGCCTTTAAGGTGTTGTGGATAAATACAACAAAATAAAACCAGCACCGGTGTCCAATAAAAAAAAGATTTATTCATAATACACAGGAAAACACCCAGGGAAACAGAGTTAACGATAAAAACCCTGAAAACCATAGATTTCACACCCAAGCTTCAGCTCTCGCGGCCCGGGGGTTGGGGACCGCTCTTTTAGGCAATGGATAAGGGTCAGCATGGGCATCCTGAGCACAATCTTATATTCCTGTGTTGTTGTTCCTTGATCATTAAAATTAATGTTGGTCCAGGTTGACATTGCAAGTGACCAATAGCTTAGACTTATTTCTCATTGTTGTGATGTCATAGTTTTGTGACATGGACTCATAACCATAACTATATAGCCCCTAAACCCACTCACTCTTACCCCCATTCCTAATCCTGACCCTAATTGCCCCTTTGTTGGATTTTTCCTGAGTAGACAATGACAGGGTTTTTTTTTTTCCCCATGCAGAAAAACTATGACATCATTACAATGTGATTAGTCACTTGCGATTTTGAACTTGGAACAACATTATTTATGGTGATGCAGGCTGATATCTTTCAGTACCAGCCCTAACTCTTTTGGCAATCTGACCTACAGTAACTCCTATGTTGAGTCAGACCACACAGGCCAGGCTTCACTACCCACATGCATCAGTGAGCCAAGGCAGCCCATGAACTTGTTGCTGGTTCACCACTTTTCCTTCCTTGGACCACTTTTGATAGATTCTGACCACTGCAGACTGGGGAACATCCTACAAGAGCTCTAACCCAGTCATCTAGCCTTTACAATTTAGCCCTTTTCAGACTTGCTCAAATCCTTGCACTTGCCCATTTTTCCTGCTTCTCACACATAAACTTTGAGCACAAAATGCTCACTTGCTCCCACTCATTAACAGGTGTCACGATGAAGAGAGCATCAGTGTTATTCACTTCATCTTTCAGCGGTCATACATAATGTTATGCCTGATTAGTGTATGTCAATAGAATAAACAAGAAGGAACTCGGCACACATCCCTGAGGGAAACCAGTACTGAGGATGATGGAGTAGGAGATGTCATGTATTTTCACAGACATCAGGACATCAAGGGGCTTACTGAGTGTATCAGTGACTATATAACCTTCTGCACTGACTCTGTTGTTCCAGCTTGAACTCTTCATTGTTACCCAAATAAAAAAAAACATGGCTGACTAGGAACATCAAAGCCCTCCTCAATGGCAGAGCGGCAGGTGGCGCGGAAGCAGTCTGAAAATCCAGTGGTGGAGAAGGGTTGGAGGATGGCAGAGGTGAGCTTACCAGTGGGGTACGTTGAGCTAGGACTTGTGTGAGAGCACTTAGTTCCTTATTGCTGTGGAGCAGCATCTCCTCGTGACGCCTGGCCCGACGTACTGAGTCGTCTGCTGACTCCATCGTGGCTGGATTGTTCTGTCACGTTGGATTAAGGCAGGACTCAAATGCAGGACTCGGAGCTGTGCAATCAAAGGGAGATATTTTTTTTTTTACAATATCAGGTGAATGATATACACATATACAGTGATAGGGGATGAGGGCTCCAGGGATTCCAAGGGAGAGGTCCAGGGCAGGGGTAACACATTCACACTCCTCTTCGTACCATCCGTGACTCAAAACACACTGAGTCCAATCCCACTCACTCTCAATCACATAAACATGGTCCAAGGGAAACAGGCAGGGGTCCAGGAAGATCTGTACAAAGAGACCAAAACGGCCTTTAGGAGAAAACCAGGAAACACGATGGAAGACGAGGAAATTCACAGGAGAGAGCTGGGCTACACTAACAAGTACAGTACAAAAATCCAGCGAAAAACAGCACTTCACCAAGGCCTTAAGTACTGTCTGGAACAGTAAGAGGTGATGAGTCGCAGGTGAGTAATGTGTGGGTGTGGAAAACAAGATGGAGACTGGAAACCAGACGCTGCCCTGGTGGGGAGGAGTGAAAACAGCACACCAGGGCAAAACGGAGGACCATGACAAAATCAGGGAGATAACCTATGGCTATCTCCCCATACAATTCCTCCATCTAATGCACAGTACACAGTGCAATAATTACACCCTTTTGCACATCCTCTATTGTGAAAATAAAGTTTTACAGTTTGGAGTAAAATGTTAGTCATATTTATGTAATCTCTGTAATATTCTGGATATTTATAATTGAGCTATTTGTTTATATTAGAGCTATTTCTTATATTTTGTAACTTTGTAGTATATTGTATTATTTAATTTAGGTGAGTCTGTTACTGTCCTTTTTGTCTTGGAGCAACATAAATAACCACATAATTTCCTTAAGGATCAATAAAGTACTCTGATTCTGATTCTGAGTCTGACAATGTCCTGTTGGTTAAGAAGTCTGAAACCCAATTGCAGAGGGAGAACCTCAAACCGAGCACTTTGAGTTTTTCCACTAGAGTCTGTGGAATCATTGTGTTGAAGCCAGAAGTAAAGTCTAGGAAGAGCAGATGTACATGTAAGTTCATATAACATATATGCATGTACATATAACTCCATAAATGCATGGCAAAACATAGGGTGGGCAGTTTTGACAGGACAAGACTCAGCTGTATAACTGCACCTAAAGGACAAACATCACTCTTTTGATGATGCCAATGTTCACATTTTGGACCAAAAAGACAGATGGTTTCAAAGTGAAGTAAAAGAGGCATTCTATATCCACAGTGAAAGATCGTCATTGAACAGAGGGGGTGGCTTACAACACCAACTGTCAGCCATCTACAGTGCAGGCGCCTCACAACCCTCTCACATTTTGCCTCAGGTGACCTCAGTAGGTCACATGATAGGGTGATGCAAGGTCTAACAGTGGTTTCACCCAAAACCTCTGGTGATAATGACCCATGGTTTTTTCACACCTTGGATCATGTGATAAGGCACATGAGTAATAGTGAGTTAACAACCCTCTTAAGAGACAAACCCCACAAGGATTAAGTACCTGGGACTCTGCACCATTTAGTTTTGGAACTGAAGAAGCTTCTTGGATAAGAGGTGAAACATCTTCAAGAGAAGTTTTTAAAAATTAAGTCGCATTATTTCCAAGCTCCTTAGACTGCCATGACTTACATGACTGAGAACCTACACAGACATACATATAGGTTGTTTCTCTCCAGGCATGTGAGGGCCACATAACCACTCATGAAGTGGTATCATCTATGAAGCGGCTTTTGACACTGACTTTCTGGGGATGGGGACGATAGCAACGGTAGCATGAGAAGGGGGGAGGCGCCAGATGGTGCCCCCATGGCCTAAGGGTGAGAGTCCCAGAGAGAACAGGCAGCCGACCTGCCGGCCACCCTGGCACCCAAGAAACCCCCGCCACTAGCAGAGCAGTATAGTGTGCTGTTTCCCCATGTTTTTATGGTGACATGCTGTTAAAAATGTAGGCAGGATGTTCATCAGATTTACTTGATTAAAGTCTCCAGCTATGACATAAAATGCCCCGATGCATATTTTGGAGCGATCAGGTTTTTCCTGTTCAGCTCCTTCAGTGCCATGTTAGCATTAGCACCTAGTGGGATGTAAACAGTCATGACAAAAACCACTGTAAACTTGTGAGGCAGATAGAGCGACCAGCATTTAATGGTCAAAAGTGTAGTGACTGTTTACCAGAGCACAGTTTATGCACCAACCTTTGTGTATGTACACAAACAGATTTCCTCCTCTAGTTTTCCCTGACAGATGGTTTTAGTCCACATGGAAAAAGTAGCAGGCTGTTGATGTGGAATGGGAGTCTGGCATCCTGTTGTTCTAGCCAGGGTAGACATGCCCAAAGTACAGCACAGTTCATCATCTCCCAGCCTCAGGTGAATTAACTCAACCTTGTTGTAGAAGGAGCGCACGTTGGCCAAAAAAGGTTACCTTTTAGCTTGGCTAGCTAACCAGCTTTTTTACCTCCTTTTGTACACTGCTTCTTTTTGTCTGCACTACACTGTGCTGTGCTAGTCCTACTATGCCTTACATGCTTTTTCACACAAGCAGAGATGTTATAAAACCCGGGTATAAACCCCAGGAACCTGGAAAAGGTGCTATGTGCTTTGGACACTTGTGTTTATCATTCAATACGCATTTTCTTTATTACACACAGTTTTTGCTCTATTTACTACTTGTACAATAACACCCGGTCAGCTCTAGTCCACTGCTGCAGTCTCTCTTTTGCCAGTTTTGGTCTCTTCTCTCCACACTAACCTCAGTCCCAGCCTCCTACACTGTGAAGGAGAGGCATGATTAGATGATGGCTAGCAGCTGTGCGAGCCAGCCTCCCCTGGCACTGCTCCTGAACTGACTGCATCAACCCTCCCCTGCAGCTGAGCCACAAACCACACCCCACCACAGTGCTTCATTGCTGTGCACTGTGCTCTAAAGCTTGAGTTTTACACATGTTAGCCAGTACAGCACAGTGGTGCATCAGCTGCTTTGCATCAAGAAGGTCCTAGGTTTACTCTGTATTTATAAAAATCAAAACATTAAATTAGAAAAAGGAATACTTTCTGTGAACTAAATCAGTACAATCAAACGTCTTGTACAACTAGACTACTGAAAATTACAAGTGAAGGTGCCTAAAGTTATGATCTATGATTGCCTTTATTTTGGGGGTTTTCATTGGAAACGGTTGTAGTAAAATCCATAAATGAATAAAAAATGTCAAGTAAAATACACAAAAAAATGCTGAGTTGAAGGACTAGGTGCTTTAGTGGTTACAGTAACAGCTGCAGTTATCTTGGTTTCAATGAAACTGATCTTTTTTTCTGGGACAAATGGTTGCCTTCCTGAGCTTGAATTTACCAGATTTAATTAGATAGCTGGAGTGAAATCATTTACTTAATTAACATATAACATTAGAACTAGTAAAGACACTCACGGAACACATTGTTAAGTAAACCTTGCAAGCACTTGTTTGGATCCCCATTTGCCTTCAGACCTGCCTTAACTTTTGGCACAGATTCAACAAGGTGCTGGAAGCATTCCTCAGAGATTTTGGTCCATAGTGACATGATAGCATCACACAGTTGCTGCAGTGAACTGGCTGCCATGTTCAAGAAATGAATTTGAGATGGTTTGATCTTTCAGGGGATGGGGATGATTTGAGCTGAGCTTTTCTGGTGCATTATCCTGCTGGAAGCAACCTTCAGAAGATGGGTATACTGTGTACAAGTGTACATAATTAATTAGCTGGTGAGTTAACTTTCTATGGCTCAAGAGGACATATAGATTGTAATTATTCCAATAATAAATGTATACATTTGATATTTTTATATTTATTTTACTGAGATCTTTTAAGTACTTTTTTCAAATCACAACTCCTAAAAAGTTGTCTTACATGGCAGAAAACCATCAGAGAGGAGAGAACAACAGATCTGCTGTATACAGACATAAAGGATGCATACAGCTCGTTTCCCCTACACCTATTTGGTAGTTCAAATAAAAGTATGGTTAACCTCACCCCTGCCACACCCCTGTAGTCAAAAGTCAGGCTGTGACAGTCAGAGGACCCTCTTGAGGCTCTGCAGAAATGTTTTGAGGTGCCTGACTACAAACCTCTCTGTGAGTCGCATGGAGAGGATTTTGATGGGATCACAGAATTAACCATGGACTGTATACACTGCACTGAATCCATAATTCCAACAGAGACTGTGTTATCCAAGCAAACAAAGGATAACCAAGAACATCAAAACACTCCTCAACAGGAAGATGAGAGCCTTCAGGGCTGGAAAAAGTAGGAGGTGAGAACATTTCAAGAAAGGCATCAATCAAGAATGCCAAAAACAAATATAGGGGGACGCTGGAGTGGAAACTCTGAGCAGATCAATATGAGGGCATCATGTGCTATGAAGGCAGTTAGTTTGAGATTACTTTTAAGGAGGGCCCAAGACAGACTACAATGACCTTAAACTGGTATTTTTACAGATAAACTTTGCACAAGGAATAATAGTTACAGGTGGTGGTCTGGGAAACAATTCACACAAAGGAGCTAGATGCACTAGGAAGGAGGAATTTGTTCCATCAGTTCTGCTAAAGGATGAAGAATGGAATTGGGTCATATGATGCGAAGCTGCTCTGAGTAGGACCAGTGATTTATTCATTGGGAATATAGAGAGATATTGGCACGTGGACAGGCGGGTGAGGATATGAGATAAGTAATCCAAATGTTATTCTTCCGACAAGTGGACTGACTCAACTGGATCAGGTAAGTGAATCTTGTGAATCTTGTAATCCAGTTTTGAGATCCCTTCCCAGACGCCTTAACGCCCACTCACACTCTGGGTCATCTGACCTCAGGAAATCACATGATAGGAAACACTGGCTGATTGTGACCCACACCCGTTTTCACACCCTGGCTCATGTGATTAGGTAGAGGATCATCAGGGGGTCCCTCTTTTGGGGGGATACTCCCACTGGGTTTAAATCTGGGACTCTCCACCATTTGATCCTTAGAACTGAAGAAGCTTCTCGGATGAGAGGTGAACGTCTTCAAGCAACTTAAAGAAGTCCAGACACTTTTCTTTCCAAGCTCCTTAGACTTGTGAAGAGATTGCTCTTCAGCCACTGAGGGACTGGAAGGTTGTGTAGATTCTCAAAGAAAGGAAAGGTGCTAGTTTCTTCAAATAAGATTTCGATGTGACCCTGTCTACTTATTAGCCCTGCGACACACTGGCGACGTGTCCAGGGTGTACCCTGCCTCTCACCCTAAGACAGCTGGGATAGGCTCCAGTGCCCCTGCAACCCTGAAAAGGGTAAGTGGAAGTGAATGGATGGACAGATATACATACTCTGGCTCATAAATCAGAACAAAATGTTTTCCAAAACTTGTTAACAGGACTGTGATCAGAAAAGCACATTTGGAACTCAACACCAGAAAGGACTCTGACTTTTTGCGGACCAAGCTCTTGCAACAGTTGTACGTGGGCTAAATGGCTCATGACAATGGGCAAACACCCCATAGTACCAAAGCATCCCTTACAGGACACACTGAGGGACACAGTAAACACAAAACACATGTAGATAAGCAAGCTTCCATGCACACTTGTATATCCTTGAGAAGATGAAGAGCTTGTCCTGCATTTTATGACAAGGACAAAAAAACGTAATTGTTCCTCCTGAATCTTTATATATGTTTATATATAAATATATATGGTGGCCCCTAGAGACAAAGCACGTACAAACTCCAAAAAGCACGTACAAACTCCAAAGCATGTACAAACTCCAAAGCACATTTCTAGCGTTAACTGAACTTCCAAAACAGAGCTATCTAGATGACTTAAATTACACAATTGAAAGCATATGTGTATTGTTTGTGTATTTATACACAGGCACTCATATATATTCAAATAATTTTAAAAAAAATGTTAATTTACCTGTTACTACCACACACCAAATCTGGTCGTTGGTACTTCCTGGCTTGTGTAGCCACTAGGTAACAAAAGCTCAACACTAGTGGTGTGCGATACTGCATATTTTGGTATTGATCCGATTGGGGCTATGGAGAATGAAATGTTGCGGGATCAACTTGTAGAGAAGACATATAATGCTCGCATACGTGAAAGACTGCTAATGGAGGAGGATTTGACGCTTGATAGAGCTTTGTAAATTGCTAGGCGTACAGAGGCTGCAATAGCTGATGCAAAGGCCATTGCTGTTGGTGAAACAAAGCCTGTTGCCGCTGTTCAAGTACAAAAGAAGATGCGCAAGCCAAAATACAAAGCAGCTAAAAAAACGGATACAGCTCCGACGTGCTACCGTTGTGGTTCAGCTGATCACAAAGCCAATGATAAATCCTGCCCCGCAAAAGACTGCAAATGTAATACATGTGGGAAAATCGGACATTTTTCGAGAGTGTGTAAATCTTCCCATAAGCCTGTTAATGAAGTGACTGTGCCTGAAATGTGTGCTTTAATTGTTGACAATTGTGTCAGTGGTGATCTGGCTAAACTGATGTGCACTGTTAATGTCACTGTACCAAATACTGCACAAGCATGTACTGTTAAGCTACTAGTAGACACAGGGTCTGGTGTTTCCATACTGCCTGAACATGTTTACAGCACAAATTTTGGCTCAGTTAATTTAAGTAATCCAGCTGTTCAGCTTATTACATATTCAAAAGAGAAACTGGATGTATTAGGGTGTCTTAGAGCTGGCATTACTTACAATGGCAAGAGTGCCTCCACAGATCTCTACATTGTGAGAATTGGAACACCCATACTGGGCATGGACTTGGTGACCGCCCTCCAGCTACACATAAAAGGGGGACAATTAGTCCTTGAGAGTTCCAAGGTCTGTGCTACACTTCAGCAAACCTCTGCTCTGCCCACTCAATGAAAACAGGAATGTGAGTCTCCAGTTGCATTCGGATGTGCAGAGGACTTTGTACATAAAGTGAAGGTGTGACCTGAAGTGAAGCCAATACAGCAGAAACTTCGACGCTTACCCCTGTCAGTCCGTGATGCTGTTTCCGCAGAACTCAAGAACCTTGAGGAACATGGCATCATAGAGAAAATCGATGCATCTGAATGGGTCTCCCCGATTGTAGTCACTAGAAGGAAGACTGGTGGCATACGCATGTGCGTTGATTTGAGAGAACCTAACAAAGCGGTGGTCGTTGACAGTCATCCCTTGCCACTGATAGAGGACATACTGTCTGAGCTGCGTGGGGCTGTCATGTTCTCCACCCTGGATCTTAAATCCGCCTACCATCAGCTGAAACTACATGAAGAGAGTATAGGGCTCACTGCTTTCATTACACATGAAGGACTGTACCAGTACTGCAGAGTTCCCTATGGGTTGAGTTCAGCACCTGCAGTGTTCCAAAAGATGATGACACAAATCCTACGTGGCCAGAAAGTATATGATGTCATCATATACGGAACTTCAGAAGCCGAACATGAGGCCAATCTGCGTGCTGTGTTACACAGAATCAACAATGCAGGACTGAATGTTGACTCAATGTTGACAAATGTCAACTCCGTCAAACTACTCTGAGCTTTCTTTGTCAAAAGATCGGTCCAGAAGGTCTGCTGCCAGATGACTCTCATGTCACTGCTATCCTGCATGCTCCGCCCTCTACTGATCCTGCAACCCTGCGCTCATTTCTTGGCTTGAGTGCATGGTACAGCAAGTTTGTGCCAAATTACACGACTGTTGTTGAACCAATGAGAGCTCTTCTGCATAAGGACTGTTCATTCCACTGGAACGAAGCAGCTCAGGTAGCGTTTGATCAAGTCAAGCAGTTAATTGTGCACAGCCCTGCCCTGGCGATGTTCGACCCCAGTAAGCCCACCATAGTATCGACAGATGCCTCAAACTACGGTGTAGGTGCTGTTTTGACTCAACTTCACGGTAATGATGCAGAACAGACTGTTGCATTTGCATCTTGCAGCCTGTCTGATGCAGAGAGGAAATACTCAATCGTTGAGAAGGAACCCCTAGCTTGCGTCTGGGCTGCTGAAAAATGGCGCACATGGCTCTGGGGCAGAAAATTCCTCCTACAAACAGATCACCGAGCACTTACAACACTGCTGACTACTAAGGGCAATAACAGAGCCAGTCTACGCATAGCCAGATGGTCAGCTCGCCTGTTGGAGTTTGACTATGAAGTGGAATATAGAACTGGGTCATTGAACCATGTTGCTGACTATCTTTCTAGGCTCCCACTTCCCAAAACAGACATGGCATGTGCAGAGGATGTGGAGTCAGTTGCAGCCATCCTCACTGATCTGAGTGCTGTGTCTGAGGATGACTTCCAGTCAGAGTGCAAAGCCTGTCCAGTGTTCACAAAGCTCCGTGTGCAGATACAGAAAGGCTGGCCTACAAGGAAGACGTCACTGGAACCTGACTTACAGCCGCACTTCCCAATCCACCATGAACTCGCGGTCTTGAACGAGTGCATCGTCAGAGGTACACACCGATTGCTAGTGCCTGAGTTGTTGCAGAAAAAACTCGCTGATATAGCTCATGAAATTCACCAAGGCATTGTACGTACCAAACAACGCCTGAGGGAATTGTACTGGTGGCCCAAAATGGATTGTCACATAGAGACACTGATAAAGAACTGTGCAACGTGCAGACAGAATGACAAGTCCACTATCACCCATGATGCTCCACTTCAACCCATTCCTTTACCAGCTGCTGCTTGGGAAAAGGTGTCTGTGGACATCATAGGCCCTTTTGAAATAGCCCCTTCTGACTGTAGATTTGCCATCACATTGGTAGACTACTTTAGTAAGTGGCCTGAAGTAGCTTTTGCTTCCCGAGCTGATGCAGCTACTATCATTCAGTTCCTTTCTGTAGTTTTCTCTCGTGAAGGGAATCCAAAGACATTGATAAGTGACAATGGCTCTCAATTTCTCTCTGCTGAGTTCGCTGACTTCCTTAAAAGCAGGGGAATCCAACACCTGAGATCCTCAGTGTATTACCCAAGAGCTAATGGGGAAGTTGAGAGATTCAAAAGACTGCCTACAGACTGCCTTGATTCAAGGACAACCCTGGAAATCGTTCCTGAGAACTTACCTGATGGACTACAGAGCAAACCCTCATTCAACAACTGGAGTTTCCCCTTCAGAACTGCTCCATGGACGACGAATGAGAACAAAGTTACAGGTACTGGATATGCCTGTTCCTCAGACAGAGAGGCATACCATGTGTGAAATAGTTAAGAATAAGCAAATGAAAATGAAAGAATACACGCCAATCCATCCAACTTTCAGCCTGGTGACAAGGTACGGGTTAGGAAGCCATGGAAGGTAAAGAAAGGCGAGTTAAAGTTTTCTAAACCAAGGACTGTCATGACAAGGAAAGGACCAAACACTTATTTACTTATTTGCTGGATGACGGACGGACCTGGAACGCCTCACACTTATTTTTCTGACACAACAATGGACTGTCATAAACCAGGAACTGATCTAGCATCTAACTCTGAGTCTGATAGTAGGCTTAGGCCCATCAGGATGAGGAACCCACCTTGCTGGACCCAAGACTTTGTCATGGGAAGGTGAATGTCACTGAATAATGTGAAATATGTTAAACGTGTATTAGGTGACATACATCAGAATGATGAAGTCAGGTTCACATAAGAAATCCTTGTTCAAAGGGGGAGATGTTGTGTCCACACATTATTGCATTTGTTCTGTAGATGCATTTACCAGAAGCGCTAGAGGGCGCTAGTGAGTATGTTGTTCTGGTTGTGGTATTTGGAAAAAGAAGAAGAAAACAAAGAAAAATAAAGAAAGGAGTTATCTCCGGTGATCCTCTGTTCCTGCCTGTGTGTGTGTGTAATGCCTGCTGAACTAACACCATACAACATACGTGCTTCAGAGTTTTTACGTGTTTTGGAGTTTGTACGTGCTTCGGGGTTTGTACGTGCTTCAGAGTTTGTACGTGCTATGGAGTTTGTACGTGCTATGGAGTTTGTACGTGCTTCGGGGTTTGTACGTGCTTCGGAGTTTGTACGTGTTTTGGAGTTCGTACGTGCTTTGTCTCTAGGGGCCACCGTAAATATACTTTTATTTATTCACTCCACATAAAATGTAATAAATAAATCATATAATACAAAAACCAACTGTTTACATTTCAACTTTTAACTATTTTAATTTTCAGCGTTTTCCTTTTACACAAATTTAAAGTGAAACAACACAAAACACTGCAAACCACAACACAATTAAATATACATATGAAAAAATATGAAAACAAAAAGAAGATGCACATTCTCTGTCATATGGGCCTGCATGAATAAACTTTCTGAATCCTTTATCATCCGCAACTGAAAGTAGTTGTGGATGATTACTATACCTTTCTAATGTGACGTTGTTGTCCCTGGCTCTCTTTTTCTATCTTTCCCTCCTGCTCTGTTCCTGTGCTACTGCGACTGTAACTACCGCCCCTCCCCCCTCTTCCCAGCGCAAAGCACAAGGCTCGCGTGCGGAGTGAAGCGGAAAAAAAGTGCGAGAGACAGGGTGAGAGAAAGAAAAAAAAAACCCATGGCTCGTGTCGTTCACTTCAAAGAGTCGGCTCTAAGAGCCGTTTCGTTCGCGACCAACACATCACTAGGGGGTAGCAGCCTAAGCAGAGAAGCCCATACCTCCCTCTCCCCAGCCAGCTCCTCCAGCTTGTCCGGGGGAACACCAAGGTGTTCCCAGGCCAACAGAGAGATATAATCTCTCCAGCGTGTCCTCGGTCTGCAATGGGGACTCCTCCTAGTGGGACATTCCCAGAACACCTCACCCAGGAGGTGCCCAGAAGGCATCCTTATCAGATGCCTGAACCACCTCAACTGACTCCTTTCGATGTGGAGGAGCAGAGGCTCTACTCTGAGTCCCTCCCGGATGGCTAAACCCCTCACCCTATCCCTAAGGGAGAGGCCAACCACCCTTCAGAGGAAGCCCATTTCTGCCGCCTGTATCCCTGATCTCATTCTTTCAGTCACTACCCACAGACCATAGGTGAGGGTAGGGACATAGATCAACCGGTAAATCGTGAACTTCGCTTTTACACTCAGCTCTCTCTTCACCACGACGGACCAATACAGCAACCGCATCACTGCAGCCGCAACACCAATCCATCTGTCAGTCTCCCGCTCCCTTCTCCCATCACTTGTGAACAAGTCCCTAAGATACTTGAACTCCTCCACTTGGGGCAGGAACTCATCCCTGACCCGGAGTAGGCACTCCACCCTTTTCCAGCTGAGGACCATGGCCTCAGATTTGGAGGTGCTGATTCTCATTCCCACTGCTACACACTCAGCTGCAAACCGTTCCAGTGTGAGCTGGAGGCCATCACCTGATGAAGCCAACAAAACCACATCATCTGCAAAAAGCAGAAATGAGATTCTGAGACCACCCAAGTGAAAGCTTTCCATAACTTGGCTACACCTAGAAATTCTGTCTGGAAAAATTACGAACAGAATCGGTGACAAAGGGCAGCCCTAGCAGAGTCCATCACTTACTGGGAACAAGTCCAACTTATTGTCGGCTATGTGGACCAAGCTCTTGCAACAGTTGTATAAGGATCGAATGGCCTGTAGTAATGGGCCAGACATCCCGTACTCCCGCAGCACTTCCTACAGGACACCCGGTAGGACATGATCGAATGCATTCTCCAAGTCCACAAAACACATGTAGACTGGTTGGGCAAACTCCCATGCATCCTCAAGAATTCTTGAAAGGATAAAGAGCTGGACCAGTGTTCCATGACCAAGACGAAAACCACGTTGTTCCTCCTGTATCCAAGGTTCGACTAACGGATGGACTCTCCTTTCCAGCACCCTGGCATAGACTTTTCCAGGGATGCTGAGGAGTGTGATCCCCCTATAGTTGGAACACCCTCTGGTCCCCCTTCTTAAAGATGGGAACCACCACGCCGGTCTGCCATTCCAGATGTACCACCCCTGATCTCCATGCAACATTGCAGAGACGTGTCAACCAAGACAGCCCTACAGCTCTACAGAGCCTTCAGGAACTCATGGCAGACCTCATGGCCAATTCCAGACTGAGACAGAGTCCAGCCCCTCTCCAGGAGAATGGTTTCAGAGCCCAAGCCATGCGTTGAGGTGAGCCCAACTATATCTAGTCGGTAGATGCTGACACACAGCCTCACGCACTAACTCAGGCTTCTTCCCCAACAGAGAGGTGATGTTTCATGTCCCAATTGCTAGTCTTGATAGCTGGGGATCAGTCCGCCAGGGCCTCTGCTCCTGACCGCCGCCCAGCACACATTGCTCCCGACCCTTACAACGCTTCCTGAGGGTGGTGGGCCTCCAGGAGGATGGGCCGATGTACTTTTTTCGGGCTGTGCCCAGCCGGGCCCCATCCAGACGCTCACCCTCGGGCACCCTCTCCAGGCCTGGCTCCAGGGCGGAACCCCAATAACCCTATCCTGGACAGGGTGAACTGTACCCTTGGTCTTTTACTCATAGGGGTCTTCTGAAGGCTCTTTGTCTGGCCCTTCACCCAGGACCAATTTGCCATGGAAGACCCTATCAGGGGGCAAAAGCTCCCAGACAACATAGCCCCTGGGATCCCTGGGCCACACAAACCCCTCCACCACAATAAGGTAGCAATTCATGGACGGGAACATATCCGGAGAATAAGTGCGTTACAAAGTCTTGTTTGGTGCCAGCACTAGTGTGTCAGAATGACTAGCTAGCGCTTGGCGAAAATACAAATTGTAAAGGATTGGATTATGAGTTAATTTCATTGTTGTGTTATCAGTGTCATTGTGTCCAGAATTGCCACACAGTGCACACAACTGCAACAATGTGATTTACCGAGTGTCCTTGAAGGTGTAATAGTCTAGAGGCTATTAAGCTTGTCAATCATATCAGCTATCTATGACAGAGAGTCTGTAGGAGAACATGCTTGTTGTTGGATGAGAGTTTATGGGGGGTGGGAGTTATGGAGTGTGTGTGTGTGTGTGTGTGTGTGTGTGTGTGTGTGTGTGTGTGTGTGTGTGTGTGTGCGGGAAAAAGGAGCGTGACTTTAAGAGGAGAGAGAGGGAATGTTTTGATTCTTCAGGGAGCGCTTTTTTCTGTTTTGGCATTGGCTATGGCCCACAGTAGCCTGTGTTACCATTCCTAATAAACAGCCGGTAAACTGAATACCGAAAAACCTCTGTCTTCTGTGGAGGGACGATACAATACAAAGTCCTCTGTATGTGGTCTGTTTAGCTAACCTTGTCACGCATTTTAAATGCAGTCAGGGCATCTCAGCTGTTTTCCCTTTAAATCATAATTTGCTTTATCAAACTTTCTTGTATGTCTTGGTAAAAATGCTGGTGAAGTACAACCAGCAGCAGAACTATATCAAGCTGGATTCCTTGGAAGGACAGTTTGCATTTCTCGAATTCCACGAAAAAGGTGTTCAGTTTTATTGTAGCTTCTGATAGGGAAAAATTTTAGAAACAGATTTGTATTGTTTTAAACCTTGCCTTTAGCAAACTGTTTTGTAAATTAAGGAAACATGTATTGTATATGTATAAAAAGCAAATCATTAACTTTGAAATTTGGACTTTAGGTTCTGCAAGGGAAGAAATGTACCTATTTAATGGTTACTAAGTGGTGGCTTAATGCATTTAAAATGGACAGTCTTTACCAGTGACCTATACAAAGTGCTGCCTCAAAACCACATGAATTTTTATCTTACAGTTATTGAGAGATTTTTCGTGCCCCCTGATTCAGAAGTCATATACAGGGATGCAACAGGGACAGAAGCTGATGCGGAAATAGTCAGGGCCTTGTTGGACAAGGCAATGTTGTGCTGACTGTCAGAAGTCAGCGTGAGCTTGAAAGGCAGGTTTAATCAGTCTGTTGGTGAAGACATACTACAAGAGTATGAAACAACAGAAATGCTAACTGATGCCACAAGAGGACAAATGGTTAACATCCTGGTGGCTCACATGATTGTGAGTGGGTATATATGTGGGTATATGTGTTTCAGGGTTTCTTTTTATTTGTGCCAATTTTCTGCATGGCCGTGGCATACATTTTGATGACTAATTTAATATCTCCTCTCAGACACCTCCCCACAAAAGCAGTCAGAGAGAAGTATCCTCTTGGTATTGTGATGCTGTTCCCTTGCCTGAAGAATCCATATTCTAAGAAAGGCTATGTAAGTGTCATTTTTGCATTTCAAAATTCTGAGTTCTATGAACTGAATATGACAATAACCTTTCTTAATTTAAGGAACACTTCTATGATACAGGATACGTTTCTTGGCATCTGAAAACAGTTCAAAGAAAAATTTGGCGAAGATCTGCGGTGCCACAGAATAGCTCTGTAGACCTTTTTCCAGGAGGCCCAAATTTCCAAAGGACTGTTAATGTTGACAGGCAGCTTGATGGGGATGCTTGCCAAGAGGTAATATCTTTGCTCAATCATACTACAGAAAATTGCCTGATTTTCTAGAAGATGAGAGAGGCATTTCAAAAGCTTGTTAATGAGACAGGCAGAAGTGCTGAAATCCTCTCTATCTTCCCAAGATTCCTGTATAGTAAAGGACTAGTGAGTTTGAAATGAGATATTTGAAATAGCTTGACATTTCAAAGTATTTGTGTTGTTTAATATCTTCTCTCCCAAAGGTGTAACAAGATTTCATTTACCTGTTTGATGACGAGACATCCTCTAGACTGTTTCAGAAATGGGACGATGAGCTAAGCAGCTCACTTCAACACTAGAGATGCATCACTTGGTGCAGTCGGCAGAAAGTCCTCCAGGAAGTGATCTTGATGACTCAACAAGTAAGTTGTTTCTTTTTCTTGTTTTGAAGCATTTGCCATAATTTCAGGTACAGCTGCTTCATTCATGATTTTTGCGATCATATGATTAATATTAGGAAATGAGAACACCTGTGAGACAGTTTTTTTTTTCCCCTTCGATGTTATTTGTTTGTTCAGTGAATTGCTGAAAGATTAATCTGATTTTTGGCATAAATATGAACAAGAGTTTTCAGTTAATCCTGTCACTCATTGTCCTCAGCCTACGACCAAGAAATGGCTTCCTTGCTGTTGCTGGTACATCTACTTCCACCATCTCCAGGGGAACAAAAGTCTCAAAAAATTAGTGCAATTAGTGCATGCGAGGCAATTGGGAGACTTGTACTCTTTCATGAGGTAATCATATTATTAAGGTGGTTAAAATAATTTATGTCACCTTTGTAGCCATATATAAATAATAACATAAAATACTTTACTCTGGCTGCAAGTTATTCTCATGTCTAATGTTGAGTTTCCTTATCTTAAGCCTAGTCGTGCTGCAGTTTGGGGGAACATCTCCGTAATCAGCAGGGTTGGCAACCATACCACCGCGCTGTTGACCATCAGAAGAGGAAGTCTGACAGTGTCCATATCACCATAGCTAAGCATCTCATCCAATACAATGCAAACCACTCCCTTGGGGCATTTGATGAACTTTTCAAAAGACATTTTGTGTTCAATATGTCTTATGATGCTACATTGGAGAATTTTTACACATTCCTGCAGACAACAGTGTATTGTGTAACATTAATATGGGCAAAATGAGAGAGTCACCCAGATTTAAGATTTGAGAGCCAGACTGCTTAACCAGCCACTACCGCTCTCACTCAGGGAGTGAGAAGTTAAAACTATGCTGACTTGTTTCATTTATCAGAAACTGTATCCCAACAATCAGCAGTTGATTTCACATTTAAGAGTTGAACATGGTTAATATCCTAGGCCCAAATTAAAATTGTTTTGTCCTCAGCAAGGCTGTAGGTTTCAGTTCTTGACATACGCAGGTTTCCGAAAGCACCTTAACAGTGGCCATGTGTGCAATGTGTGCCTCCATTGTGGCCAAATTACAGGGGAGTGGGATTTCCAATAGTTTGGTGTCCTCAATTGTAGGATACTTGGACGAACTAACAAGTGAAATTTACTCACAAGAAAAGCATACTGCCATTTATGCTTTACTTGTAACTGATCCCAGCATATCTGGGATAAATCAATCTTTTGACAAATTTGAAAATATTTTCACAAATCTGAATACAGAATGGAAACTAAATAAATACTTCAACCAAAATGGGGAGTTGAGCACCCAGCTGAAATAACACTGGGAGTGAGATATGACAACAGGCAAAATCCAGTACTTATGATCAAGTACTGTAAGTGATACTTTTATATATGGACCAATTTTAGAAACACTGAGGTTAGTGTGCAGAAATCCAGACATTTATGTGCTCTTAAATGAGTGTAGACCAGAACCTAGTACTTACACTGACTTCTCTGATGGAAGTTATTTTAAAACTCACTCTTCGTTTTCAGCCAAAAGACAAGCATTACAAATTCAGCTACGCTATGATGACTTTGAAACAGCCAATCCCCTTGGCTCCAAATGTAGAATTTCCAATTTATAAGAAACTTGCCCCCCAAATTTATTTTGGTTTTGAATAGCATTCATTTGGTATCACTTTTTCACATGCAAACTCTGCACAAGTACGGTTTTGATGTTACACTGGAAACATTGATCAATGGTATAAAAACACTGGAGAGTCAAGGGCTAGGTCTTCCATTTGAGGAGCAGGTATATGGTACAACCTCACAGATCACTGGAGATAATCTATGAATGCACACAGTTCTTGGTTTTAATTAGTCATTCAGTAGCAGTCATTTCTGTCACCTTTGTTTGATTTAGAAGAATGATCATCAAAAAGGTACACAGTGAGGATGATCCTTCCTGAAAAAGATGTGTTTGAAATGCATTGCCAGTCTCTGTAAGAAAACCCACAATTGAAGGCTTTATAAGGGTTGAAAAAAAATTTCACACTACATTTACTTAAGTATATGCAGTTTGTAATAACTACTCATTTGATTTAATGCATGATCTTCTTGAGGGTGTAGCTTAGTACGACATCAAATAGCTTTTTTGAATATCTCATACAACTCGTCATGTCAGAACATGACTTGCTTTCCAGGATTTATGTTTTGATTATGGATCTTTAGAACAAATAAAAAAGTCCAACAAAGATTATTTCGGAGAGGGCATTGGTTTGAATTATATTCAGATGCTGTGTCCTGTTTGAAACATCCCATTGTTGTTTGGTGACAATATTCCTGCAGGAGACAAAAACTGGAATTTGTTGTTATGATTACTTCAAATAATGAACATAGTTTTCGCACCATCTCTGGATATATATAAATATATATATATATATATATATATATATATATATATATATATATACATATATATATATATATATATATATATATATATATTAGGGGTGCAACGATATTCATATCGATATTGAACCGTTCGGTACAGTGCTTTCGGTTCGGTACGCATATGTATCGAACAATACAAAATTTTTAATTTATTTTATCAACTTTCCTTCTGACGATGCTTTCTGTGTTGAGCGCTCAGTGGATCTGCGCTGGACAGTGCAGCCTAGGTGGAGTAGTCGAACGCAGATTCACTGAGCGCAGGGCAAGCTAGCGAGACAGAAGTTAAGCTTTTCTTGCAACATGGCAAATTGAACCTCCCCCACCCTAATTCAGATGTGGCGTTTGGAACTATTTTGGTTTTCATGTGACCTATGACCCTGAAGGTAAGCGCGTCATGGACAAAAGTAAAACAGTATGTCGGATGTGCCACGCAATGCTCAATTACATTGGTGGGAACTAGTGCGTTAGCGCAGTTAGCTCGTTAAGGTGTTGGCCGTCCAGCCCCACGCACGGGGCGATCCGCAGTAGCTCGTTAACGGAGATTTGCCGTGTTGTGGCGTTAACGTCATTTCAGATTAACGCTGACAGCACTAGTGGGAACACAATGAATATGACTGCACATTTACACCGACATCATCCTAGTGCAAAGACAAGTGGAAGCAGACAAAAACAACAAGCATGCATGCTACAAACTTTACCCGAGTCATTTAGACAGCCGTTAGCACATGATTCTCCTTATGGGGACCTGATATGTTTAATATGCTGCTGAGACTATAGCCCAGAAGAAGCGTATAGTATAGCTTTTATTTTGGAAAGAGTCATTTCTCTGTAATAAACTCTCTTTTCCAAAGATGAGTGATTTCTCGATCAGATAGATTTATTTTTTTTATTACTTTGTTGTTTCAGCAACATTAAATTTAAAAACTGTACTTTTGAGTTAAAATATATATTTATAATTTTAATAAATGACAAATTAAAAAGGCATGAACATTTTTTTGTATCGAAAAAATATCTAACCGTGACACCAAAGTATCAAACCGAACCGTGAATTTTGTGTATCGTTGCACCCCTAATATACATATATTTATAGCATTTGATTGTTGACCCCCGCATACTATTTAAGTACTTGTATCTACATAGAAACTTGATACCTAAGCATCATTTTATGAGCCATTACCCATCTTCTGTTAGGAAAATTGGCCCCTTATTACACATGTGGAGTATGAGGTTTGACGCCAAAGTGAAGGTGTTTAAAGATTCTTTTAAACATTTCAAAAATGTAACCAAATCACATGCTAAAAAGCATCAGATAGCCAGTGCTTATCACCAGGAAACCCTCACCCTAAAACAAAATGAATTTGGGCCAATTTAATGTTTTTCCGTCAGAGACGAGAATGTGGTCAGCAATTAAGTTCTTAAAATGATTTCGTCAAAAGAGCTTTTCTCAACTACTTGCGTTAAAGTTGATAGTTTAGAATATAAAGCTGGACTTGTTGTTTGCGGTGCCATGGAAGAAAATATGCCTATCTTTTGTCAAATAAGTGATATACTTTTGGTAGAAAATCCCTTTTTTTATAACCATTATCATGCAGTCAGTACTGTAAAGTGAGGAAAGGTGTATTATTAAAAATATCTGAGTTTAAATTTCATAAACCACTTTATATGCAAAGCTTGTACAATGTTTCAGATGAAAGTTTGTATATTGTACCTTGATTTTCATTAATAGTGTTAAATATTTAACTATTTTGAAAGTGTTAATTTACATCTGGAGAGTGTGGAGCTATACAGGGAGTGCAGAATTATTAGGCAAGTTGTATTTTTGAGGAATAATTTTATTATTGAACAACAACCATGTTCTCAATGAACCCAAAAAACCCATTAATATCAAAGCTGAATGTTTTTGGAAGTAGTTTTTAGTTTGTTTTTAGTTTTAGCTATTTTAGGGGGATATCTGTGTGTGCAGGTGACTATTACTGTGCACAATTATTAGGCAACTTAACAAAAAACAAATATATACCCATTTCAATTATTTATTTTTACCAGTGACACCAATATAACATCTCCACATTCACAAATATACATTTCTGACATTCAAAAACAAAACAAAAACAAATCAGCGACCAATATAGCCACCTTTCTTTGCAAGGACACTCAAAAGCCTGCCATCCATGGATTCTGTCAGTGTTTTGATCTGTTCACCATCAACATTGCGTGCAGCAGCAACCACAGCCTCCCAGACACTGTTCAGAGAGGTGTACTGTTTTCCCTCCTTGTAAATCTCACATTTGATGATGGACCACAGGTTCTCAATGGGGTTCAGATCAGGTGAACAAGGAGGCCATGTCATTAGTTTTTCTTCTTTTATACCCTTTCTTGCCAGCCACGCTGTGGAGTACTTGGACGCGTGTGATGGAGCATTGTCCTGCATGAAAATCATGTTTTTCTTGAAGGATGCAGACTTCTTCCTGTACCACTGCTTGAAGAAGGTGTCTTCCAGAAACTGGCAGTAGGACTGGGAGTTGAGCTTGACTCCATCCTCAACCCGAAAAGGCCCCACAAGCTCATCTTTGATGATACCAGCCCAAACCAGTACTCCACCTCCACCTTGCTGGCGTCTGAGTCGGACTGGAGCTCTCTGCCCTTTACCAATCCAGCCACGGGCCCATCCATCTGGCCCATCAAGACTCCCTCTCATTTCATCAGTCCATAAAACCTTAGAAAAATCAGTCTTGAGATATTTCTTGGCCCAGTCTTGACATTTCAGCTTGTGTGTCTTGTTCAGTGGTGGTCGTCTTTCAGCCTTTCTTACCTTGGCCATGTCTCTGAGTATTGCACACCTTGTGCTTTTGGGCACTCCAGTGATGTTGCATCTCTGAAATATGGCCAAACTGGTGGCAAGTGGCATCTTGGCAGCTGCACGCTTGACTTTTCTCAGTTCATGGGCAGTTATTTTGCGCCTTGGTTTTTCCACACGCTTCTTGCGACCCTGTTGACTATTTTGAATGAAACGCTTGATTGTTCGATGATCACGCTTCAGAAGCTTTGCAATTTTGAGACTGCTGCATCCCTCTGCAAGATATCTCACTATTTTTGACTTTTCTGAGCCTGTCAAGTCCTTCTTTTGACCCATTTTACCAAAGGAAAGGATGTTGCCTAATAATTATGCACACCTGATATAGGGTGTTGATGTCATTAGACCACACCCCTTCTCATTACAGAGATGCACATCACCTAATATGCTTAATTGGTAGTAGGCTTTCGAGCTTATACAGCTTGGAGTAAGACAACATGCATGAAGGGGATGATGTGGACAAAATACTCATTTGCCTAATAATTCTGCACTCCCTGTAAAAAAAAAACCTGAAAAAGTGTTGAAATCAACACTTTGATAGTGATACTTAATTCACCTTTTTTTTAAAAAAAAGTGAACATTTGCTGAGTGTAAAATTTCTACAGATCTCGGTGTGTAGTGTGTTGTTTTGTGGGACTGTGTACTTCATATGCAATCTGAACTCTAGTACAGATACAGAGCCAATCCGGCACGCGGCCATGGGGGCACAGTATGGGCTCAAAATGTGGTCATAAATATTTTGTACTTGTAAAAAAGATTTGTATGTGTAAAAAAGATTTGTGTGTGCATAAAAAAGATTTGTATGTGTAAAAAGAATTTGTGTGTGCGTAAAAAAGATTTGTATGTGTAAAAAAGATTTGTGTGTGCGTAAAAAAGATTTGTGTGTGCGTAAAAAAGATTTGTATGTGCAAAAAAGATTTGTGTGCGTAAAAAAGATTTGTATGTGTAAAAAGAATTTGTGTGTGCGTAAAAAAAGATTTGTATATGTGTAAAAAAGATTTGTGTGTGCGTAAAAAAGATTTGTATGTGTAAAAAAGATTTGTGTGTGCGTAAAAAAGATTTGTGTGTTCAAAAAAAGCGCCCGTCCGACAGCCAAACCCATCTGTTCTCTGATTGGATTGTTACATTTGTGATTGACATGACATTGACCAATCAGATGAAAAGGAAGAAAAATAGGGTCAAAATTCGTACTTGTAACTTGCAGGGTTTTTTTTTCTAAGTCCACACACAAATCTTTTTTACGCACACACAAATCTTTTTTACACATACAAATCTTTTTTACGCACACACAAATCTTTTTTACACATACAAATCTTTTTTACGCACACACAAATTCTTTTTACACATACAAATCTTTTTTACGCACACACAAATCTTTTTTACACATACAAATCTTTTTTACGCACACACAAATCTTTTTTACACATACAAATCTTTTTTACGCACACACAAATTCTTTTTACACATACAAATCTTTTTTACGCACACACAAATCTTTTTTACACATACAAATCTTTTTTACAAGTACAAAATATTTATGACCACATTTTGAGCCCATAGCACAGGGTAGGCGCTGCTAGAGGCTTTCCGTTAACTGCGCACGCGCGGTGCAACCCCTTCCGCGCTTGCTGCAGCTGCAGCTTTCCGCTCAGTGCTCTACCTTCTGGCACAGCATCACATTTGTTCACCATAGAGCTGGGTTGAGCTGAGCTTTCCTTCCCTTCCCTTGAGAGTTCGTTCCTTGCGTGGACAGATGTCTACCGAGCAATTTCCTCTCCTTGTTCCCAGCCTTTGTGATTCCTCGTCTGCAGAAAACGTTCGCGCTCCTGTGACTGGTGAGTACGTGAAGATAGAAACGGGCGGTTTCTGTGGAGCTGCTGCTTCGTAGGTCATGGTAGCTAGCTTGCGAGCGTTAGTTAGTTATTCATTTCTTGGGCCTACTCGGGAACGTGGCCGGGCACCTCCTCCTGGTTAGCTTTCACTAGCAAACCCCCTTTGAGGTGTTTATGTACGGTGGGCGCAAATGTCAAGCTAGCTATCGGAGCTAGCAAAAGCTCTCATATGCTTCAGTTGGAGCTGTTTAAGCATTTGTTAGTGCAAAAGTAAGTTGGCAAAACATTGTAGCTGTGTTTGTTAGCAGTGCGTCCAGCATTAGCAAACTAACTTACACAGGTAACGCTATTATTCTTATGTTACTTAGCAACGACCCTGTCAGTGTGCATATTTATGCTCACCTTGCATTGAGTGTCTTGGCTGTGGTTGATCTTCTTGTTTATAGTCCGATAATGCAAGCAGCAAGTCAGACTGGCCTCCTCATGCTTGAACTTCAAATATTCAAAATATTCATAACATGATTATGTGTCATTACTTTAATTAATAACATTTTTAAAGTTATTGTGTTGCACATAGAGGAAACACTTTATGGTTGATGTTTCCCTAGAATTAATGTCATATCAATGACATTAACCTTTTGTGTTTTTGAGTGAAATCTGTGGCAGTTTTTAGGTTTCATCCATTCTTTGCCACATTAAAATGCACATTAAATTAAAGCTCAGTACAGAAAGTAAGGAAACTTCTTTGGTTAATTATTTGTTTGTTTTAATGCTTCTTGGCAATAAATCTGATATTGTTGGAAAGCCTATTTATTTTTCCCTTAAATGGTGCCATATTTGTTTGGAAATTGCATTTGTGGGTTGAGCAGCAGAGTTGAGTATATAAGTTGCGCCCGTGGGGAAAAAACGTGCCAAACCTAGTCTGGGACTGACGAGAAGACGTCATCTAAGATGACAACGTCACAGAGCAGGGTTTATCAGAGACTACTTCCACAATTTAGAAGTGAGAGGATCCCTGCAGTTCTGGCCTCAACCTCACCGAGCACTATTGAGATCAGCTTGGGCGTATTGTCGTGCTAGAGTGACCAACACAACTGTATAGAGATTGACAGACCACGTGACTTTCGCGCATTGCATGCCGGGAACTCGTGGCAAAACAATTCAAGTACCGCATCAAATGCAAGCATTTGCAGCACCGCAAAACGTTCATTCTCCGGTTCCAATACCTTCTCACTTTTTCTTTGCCCCCCCCAAAAAAGGAATGTACAAAACGAAGGAGAACAATGCCGGTCCGTACAAAGACAGACTTGATGAAAAGTCAAAGAAAAGATACGAGGAAACAATCAAAGGAGTGAAAGGTTTAGACCCTTACGAACACACAGAGTGGACAAAAGACGTTAGCGTGCTGCCCAACTTTCACCACGCTCGTATTTATAATTATACGGTTCTTGGAGTGAGTGCATACACTCATGAAGTTTTTAGTAACTTCAGGTCACTGCAACAAGCCCAGGTACAGTTTACCGACAGATGGGTACAGGACCTTGAAATGCACCGTGTAGAATGAAAGACCATCGTACATATCGTAAGTTTACCAGTCTCACAAATCGTCTTCATAAATACACATTCGTTAACCGTTTATTAATAGAACCTTTGAGCTCAACGGTAATTAATTAGTAGTGGAAATAATTTCTGGTACGCATTACAGAAATGTAGCAGTGACAATAATATTGTATGCTGTAATCCTACTGGGCAATTAGTGATACAAAAAAACAGTTTTATCCTGTGAATAAAAGTATATGCTTTTGTCAATGTACCATGGTAATAACAGAAGCGAAACGCAATATTGTGTCAGGACAATTCATTATTTATGCACAATAAACAAAGGAGCATAGCGTGACAATTTCTGTTCAGCGCCAGACTTGCTTGTAACCTATATCACCAATTATGTTATGAAAAATGACGTATTAACTACTACAAAACACTGACCTTTGTGGAAATGTTTGGAGCAGACTAGCATGTGAGCTGGAGTGTTCTGGGACGTTATATTTGGTCTTTGAATGGCTGCAATCCAGGCCATCTGTCGGCTCTTTGTTAATTCGGAAACATGGCTTGAACAATTTCTCTTCAATGACGTAATCCGATAACAACCGATCTCTTTACCCGTTGGCTTCCCGTGGCTGTCATACGACCGGCTATTGCAGTTAATAATACAACAGCTTCTTGCCATTTTTTTGTGTTTCTTTTTATCGCTGTGTAACTGATTTCAATTGAAAGCCTGCGTGCGCTAGTACCTCTTGCCAGGAGTTCCCAGAATTCTTTGCGGTTTTACCCCTGAATGACGTCACATTTTCAATCTCTATTGGCTGACTTGTGACAAATGCTAGTTGAAGAATAGCTGGTGACCAGCATGCGGAGTAGGTGCCAGGGTGCCGTGCATTATGCTTACAAATGGAGTACCATTTAAGGGGAAATAAACAGGCTTTCTGACAGTATAATATTTATGTCCAAGAAGTAATGTTACAATAATTACTTTTTGTATATTTTGTGCTCTTTGTATAAAGAGCACAGAAATTGTTTGTCATGCTCTTTTTAATAAAAACGCTCAGCATAATGTGGCCTTTAGTTAGATAAGAGGGCAGCGTTTTTTGTGTTTTTTTTTAACTGGTGCCCTTCCCGACACAAGGGATATTTTACTTGTTAGGCAAATGTGTAAACCACTACACTAAATCTTCTAATGTAAATAATTATTATTTAAAAATAAAATAAAATAAAAAAATTTGGCATCATAGTTCCAACCGATCTTTCTGCCATGATTGATGAACTACCAGAAAATCCACCTACCTCAGAAAGCTAAAAACTGGTCATCTAGACAGAGACCAGCAGCAAGAAAGTAGTACTGGGTAACTGGTCTGTGTTCAAAGCCTCTCATGAATCTGTGTGTACTGAACTAGACTAGTTTTGTGGTAGTTATATTGTTAATACTTGATCATCATTTACTCAACACAAAATATTTTTTTTTATTTGAGAGAATTGATTTCTGGTTTTCGTGAGCTATAAACAGTCATCATCAAAATTGATCAAAACAACTTAACTTAAATATTTGTTAAACATGTAATGAATATAGAATATATGAAACCATATGCATTCTTGAAATAACCTCTCAGTGCTGTTATAAGCCTGTTAGCTGTGGTTCACTTCAAAACAGTATAATGATTAGAAGTCAGAAATTACTATAAAATCAGTGTTTCTATTATCTATTGTCTATCCCGCGCAGCTTTCTATTATCTTTGCCACATCAGTGTTTTGATTTCTGTAAAAACTGTAAAAAGCTGTAGGTGAAGTAGAGTGACAAATTCTTGACAAGAAACATTTTTTGCAACCCTAAATATCACAGCATTGCCAGTATAAATGCACAGCTATTCGGTCCCTAGAAGTGCGATCACTTGTGACTTAAAATAACATTTTTGATATGGCAGCAAGGTTAAGAAAGCGTTTGAAGCTGCTAAAGCAAAGTAACAATAAAAATGTTGGAGTCAAACAAATCTTTAAGAACACAAAATATGGTAAACAAAATAAAGGTAACAGCAGCTACAAATGATTGGTGTGAAAATTCAGTAAGTGACTGTCATCACTGTCTTCTTTCAGCTGCTCTCTTTACAGCTTGCGACAGCAGATCATCTGCCTCCATCTATCCCTAGCATACTCTTCTGTTGCATCAACCCGCTGTACGTTGTCTTTTACTACATGCCTCTTTTCTGCGTGGTTTGCAACTCCATCTTTAACATCCTTTGTCCAGTATATCTACTGTCACTCCTCTGCACATGTCCAAAACATCTCAGCCTTTTCTCCTTTGCTAACTGCTCTATCTGAGCTGCCCCTCTAACATATTCATTTTAAATCTGGTCCACCCTGGTCTCTCACAGTGAAAATCTTAACATCTTCATCCCAGCTTCCTGTATACATCATAGAGGTCTCACTTCCTTCTCTTTCACTCTCGGTGCTGTCCTTCTATCACAAATCACCCCTGGCACTCTCTTCTTCACCTGTTTTGCACACATTTCATTGCTTTCAGCTATTTTTGGCTACTCCCGTATTGCCACAGCAGGTAGCTATCCATGTTTGACTTGGCAGATTTTAATGCCAGATGCCCTTCCTGATGCAAACCCTAAAGGATTTGTCTCCTCTCCGGACACTGTCCATCACTTTGCATTTTGCAAATCACAGAACACTTTGTTGGTTTCTCCTTTAATTTATCACCCTATCTGTATCAGCTAAGAGATTTCCTTTTTTTTTTTTTTTTTTTTAATATTTGGGTAGTGTAAATGAGTGAGTGCAGTTTATCGCATGACCAAACATGCAGCCATCTGGTTTTGCTCAGCAGCACAGCTTTGTTGAGGCTCTCCCAGTTGGGCATGCTTCAGAGGCAGAATCACAGTATCACAGGTCTGCACATTTTTTTCCTGCTGTCAGGAGTAAGTGGAAATGCACCTCATCATGCCAGTGGAAATGAGGGTCAGTCTGTAGCTCGAGGACCTGATCCCATTTCTGCAGAAAGACCTGATAGATTCTTCTGCAGTCCCTCCAATCTAGGGCATGCTTCATCTGCTCTGTAGAATGAGGTGTTGGGAGGAAAGACCTCTGCAAAAGGCAGCTCTGTCCAAGCGTGTCTTTTACCACATATTTATTTATGGTTTCAAATGTATCGCTTTTTTTTGGAGAAGACATGATAAAGCATTAATATAGTTTGGTCATAGTCACTAACATCCCAAATGACAATGTGCCTCATTAATAGTGTTTCCTATATTATTTGTTTTTACCTTTTATTCATATATATATTAGGGGTGCAACAATACTCGTATCGATATTGAACCATTCGATAATGTGCTTTCGGTTCGGTACGCATATGTATCGAACAATACAAATTTTTTAATTTATTTTATCAACTTTTCTTCTGACGATGCTGTCTGTGTTGAGCGCTCAGTGGATCTGCGTTCGACTACTCCCCCTAGGCTGCACTGTCGAGTGCAGATCCACTGAGCGCAGCGCAAGCTAGCAAGACAGAAGCTAAGCTCGTTGCAACATGGCAACTGCCTCAACGCTACCCGAAATTGAACCTCCCCCACCCTCATTCAGATCTGACGTTTGGAACTATCTTGGTTTTCATGTGAAGCATGACCCTGATGGTAAGTGCGTCATGGACAAAAGTAAAACAGTATGTCGGATGTGCCACGCAATGCTCAATTGGTGGGAACTAGTGCGTTAGCGCAGTTAGATCGTTAACGTGTTGACGCCGTCCAACCCCACGCACGGGGCGATCCGCGGTAACTCATTAACGGAGATTTGCCGCGTTATGGCGTTAATATCATTTTAACAAGATTAACGCTGACAGCACTAGTGGGAACACAACGAATATGACTGCACATTTACGCCGACATCATCCTAGTGCAAAGACAAGTGGAAGCAGACAAAAACAACAAGCACGCATGCTACAAACTTTACCCGAGTCATTTAGACAGCCGTTAGCACATGATTCTCCTTATGGGGACCTGATATGTTTAATATGCTGCTGAGAATATAGCCCAGAAGAAGCGTATAGTATAGCTTTTATTTTGGAAAGAGCCATTTCTCTGTAATAAACTCTCTTTTCCAAAGATGAGTGATTTCTCGATCAGACAGATTTATTTTTTTTATTATTTTGTTGTTTCAGCAACATTAAATTTAAAAACTGTACTTTTGAGTTAAAATATATATTTATAATTTTAATAAATGACAAATTGAAAAGGCATGAACATTTTTTTTGTATCAAAAAAATATCGAACCATGACACCAAAGTATCGAATCGAACCGAACCGAACCGTGAATTTTGTGTATCGTTGCACCCCTAATATATATATATTGTGAACAAAGATGGGACATTCTTTTGGCTTTTTGCATCAGTGACTTTGCTTTTCTCCAACCAAACAAAATTGGTCGGTGGTCATATGCAAAACTTTCTGCATTTTTTTTTTTTTTTTGTGCATAAATTAAGGTGATTTGTATACACATAGGTAAATAAAGCTCAAGGCTTAGTGTGTATGGAAAATGTTCCTCTATAATTTCTCCAAAGGGTTTATGGGTAGCAGGAAACCTAGAATTCTGGCTTCCTTATTGTTGTTTTGTTTTACTCGGGTTTCTGCTGGGTCAATTTAATGTTGCACTAAATTATTGTCGCACAAACACCTGCTATAATGCTAATTGGCACACTACAGACAGACTCAAGGGAATTAATTTTCTTCAAAGCTATATTAGCAAGAGATTATCCAGTCATAGTTGACCACTTTTACATACAATGATAAAGGCTCTACCCTTCTGTAATCTGCAATTGGCGGACTAATACCTGACGGACACTCTCCTCCTTAAATCTACTTTACATTTTTTTCAGTTGCCTTTTTTCTGTGTGAAAATGTACTCTCAAACGGTTTGGGGGTCACCGTAGGCCTGCCAAACCACAGGGTTTGCTCTACACTTGGGGAACCCTGGCATCAGTACTCATAAAAAACACATATAACTGTGGAATTAATTGAAATAAATATGTGTGCTTGTGGTGTATACTGTTAAACGGAGACTGTCTGCTTTCTATTGCTGACATCCTTTTGTTCATGTTGTTTGTGTGATTTACAGGAATCCATCCTGTTTGACCACCTGATCGCCTGCCTCACAGGGTAAATTGGCTGCCATGATGCTTGGGCTACAGGGAAACGCTGCCAAAGTGTATCGCTGTGTGGCTTGTTCAGCCACCTTTACTGGATTGGCCTCATTGCTAGTACATCAGGCAACCCATGCCAGCCCACCCTCCAAGGTCACCTCCCCTCCTCCAACCCAGCCTAACATCAGCCCACATGAAACGCCGTTTGCAAGTACAGACTCATCCATCGAGCACCTAAGCTCGCCAACACTCTTGCCTGACAGCCCTACACCTTCTTTCTTTATTTGTGATTGTGGAGAGGAATTTCAGGACTTTGGTCTTATGCTGGAGCACAAACGTTCACATATATCTCAAATACAGCTGCTGCAGCCCCTGGATAGTAACATTGTTCTCCCCAGTGCAACAGATTGCAATAAGGATTTTCCAACCCAGCATGTATCATTCACTCCTGTAACGCAGTCCAGTTTGGCCCTTGCTTGTCCCTCTACCTCCAAGTCCCCAGCTGTTGAATTACCTACTTTAACAGCCCAAAAAGCAGATGTAAGCCTGGAGGACAATATTGCCATAGTAACCGATCCTCAAGGCCAGTGTGCTCCCCCTGAAAATGATAGTGAGGAGCAACTTCAGAACATGTCATCCACTGCCGAGCAAATACCAGAGACTGTAGAGGAAACTAATTTCGAGGAGAACACAAATGCTGTCCGCAGCTGTGAAAAAGGAGAGAATTTGCCCACAAATAACATCCTTATGAAGCTGCTCGCATCAGCGTACATGAAACACTTACCCCTTCCTCAGAGTCAGGATCAGAACGAAAACACAGTTATCCCCAAGCAGGAAGCTGTACCCGTGGATATAACACCAGGATCAAAAACAGAAGCGGCGCCAATCAATGATCTGTCTATTGCACAGTTGAGGCGACTCCTTGCAAAACCCGATATAAAGACAAAGGCTCCATCCATTAGCAGAATTCTTGAGTCCAGTAAGAAGAGGGTTGTCTCTCTGACTAAGACTTTATCTCCTGTTGTAGTTCTCGAGACTCGTCAAAAGCTCATGGATCCTGTTGGTAATGGAACATACGGGAAATACCAGTGTGGCCGCTGTCGTAGGGTTTTTCAGAACCTGGACAGATTGACAGAGCATCATTTTTTACACAAAAAAGAGAGGATTAAGTGTTGTCGTCGATGCAAACAGCTGATCATTGGGAGACTGCCTTTGCCTGACAATCATGTGTGCCCTCAGTTCGGAAACAGGGCTCTACCGCCATCGAGCGCTTTAAAATCCAAGTTTCCATTTGCACAGAAAATAGTGCCGTTCCACAGTCTCAACAATGCGAAAAAGGTTTTCTTCTGTCCAATGTGCAAGCACAGCTATGCACGGAGGTGGAACCTCAAAACGCACAAGTGCCAAGGTCCAAGGTCAGTCCTCTCTCAGCAGATCAATCCCTCAATACAGAAGATGCTAGCACTGCAGTCCACTAACAGCATTGCCAGTGATGGTGTGGATGAAGTCAGTGCTGCATCCCAGAATTCCAAGAGCATTGCCGTGGGCACGGAAGTTACTGGCCGTATCAAGGTAGAGGTGACCTCTCCAAATGCAGAGCAGTCTGCAGTTTCACAATTGGCCTGGGCTCGCCCAGCACAGAACTTCTCCCCATTCTCCCTGAAATCTCCAGTGATGGAGCAGCACAAGGATAATTCTGTGTGTAGCATTTCACTCCAGCAAGGAGAAGAAAATAACTGGGATGCAGAAGCAGCCAATAGTGACGGTAGTAACGAAGGGCAGTGGACGATGCCTTTGGATGATGAAACGCAGGTGTTCAGTTCTGCAGAGAAGGGTGTTGATGACGAAGCGAAGAACTCCTTTTCAGTCGAACATGGTCTGCGCTATTTCGTCCGGGATGGAGTGAAACGATACCCGTGCAACAGGTGTCAGAAAACCTACAGCCGTGCTTCAACTTTGAGGCGCCACTTGCGACTCTGTGGTTTCAGGCCACGTGGGTTTGGAGCTATAGCACAGGGTGGTAGTCAGGGTTTGATTACACTGAATGCCAATAATATCAAACCAATGTTTTCCTGTTTTGTCTGTGGGAAGACCTTCAACCGCAAAGATAACATGATGGTTCATAGAAAAAGATGTCAGTTTCAACGAACCATGGCAGATGTGGAAAGAGGGACTGTGCAGACGAGCTTGCCAGGCAATGGATCAGCAGAGCCAGCAAGTCAAACCCAGGAGGATGATGGAGGAAACTGGGGCATCATGTCACTGCCGTCTGTACTTCCAAGGAGGGTGACGTGTGAGTGTGGGGTCGGATTTACGTCTCCGAGACTTCTCTTGGAGCATTTGCAGAAGCATGCTCAAGAATCGTACACTTGTCCAACTTGTGGAGAAACAGTCAATTCCTGGGCAGACTATGAAGTTCATTTGCAGATCCACATGCATCCTCATCACCAGTTACTGAAGGGACTACAGCCACAGCGATCACAACCACTGTTGATTCGATTTCAGCAGCAGCAACCTCCGCCACCGCAGCAGCAGCAGCAACAACAACAACAACAACAACAGCAGCAGCAGCAGCAGGTTCAGTCAGTGCACCCTCCTCCACAGAAGCAATCACACCCAGATCCACTACCAAATCCACCAAAGAAGCAGGGGAGGATTGTGTGCACACGATGCGGGAATACTTTTGCAACTCGCTGTTCCCTCCGAAGGCACATATCATGGAATCGATGCAAAGGTGCACGGGTTACAAATCAGTTTGCAAGCCCACCCAAAAGCGTGCACTGTTCCCACTGCAACGCTGACTTTCCGAACACCATCAGTCTGATTTTTCACCAGAGGAGCGGTGCCTGCAAGCCTGCCATCAAGCCTGTCCGCTGTCCTGTTTGCCTCCGCTGGTTTGGTACAGTGGAGAGTTTGCAGAAACACCTGCTGACTCACAAACAGTCTGAATCGTACCGATGTGACGTCTGCCAGGGTACGTACCCAAACCTGAAATCACTCAAAAACCACCGCAGGAGGATTCATCGCATCATGGCTGGGGACATAAATCCAAAAACACAAGAACAGCTTACATCTTAACAACATTTTTTAAAATTGTGTCTGTCTTGAGAGTGTTGGATTAAGAAATGAGCTCTTTTTTTATTATACTGTGTTCTTTTTGCTTTTTTGTTTTTAAACTTTACAGGATGTTGTACAGCTACGTAAGGTGTTTGTTTTTTTTTAAAGTGCGATAGTAGCTTAACCCTCTTTAAAAATGTTAAAAAAAAAACCCAGACATACTACACATTTTAGTTTTACTAAGTTGATCCTTATTTTCCCTGTTCTCAGTAGCCTGTAAATGATTGAATATTTGATAACCAAACTTTTATCATCGGGTTGGTGCTGTAGCTTGTTGTTGTTCTTGGTGTTAATAAAGATACCAGTATGTGAAACAGAAAAGTTGTGAACTCTCTCAATGGACATGTTAAGTATATTGACCAAACCTTATCAACTAAAGGGTGCTTACTTCATGTCGTCACAGTTTTATGTTTTATGCCACCTCCATCATCCTATGTGGTCTTTTGGAGTATTGTATTAATATTTCTGTAACTTAAGGTTTTCATGAATGTGATGTACCAAGATCATTAGATTGCTGCTTCATACTTAAATTGTAGGTACTCAATAGAAAGAAAACATATCTGAGATTTGCATATTTATGAGAGAATACCAATTTCCCTCCCATTTTTTTTATTTCCTTAATCTGTGTGGTCATTTATAGCACACTTTGCATATTACATAAGTACTAAGTGGCTTACTTAGGAGGAGCTCAATCTAGCCACAATTACCTGGACTCAAGGCTGCTGTCTGAACAGGCCATGTTAAAGTGTTTGTGGTATAATGGTAATCAGAATAAATCAACATGGTTGACAAATGAAAAGTACATGATGTGGGTGTGCACTAAAGTTAAAATGCTGTGATCTACACTTGAGAGCACAGTGCTCAAAAGCTGTACAAACAGGATTTCAAGCAGTTTATTTAATCCCTACTTGAGGAGATTTCAACTTTATTAAATGACCCTCATCAGCAGAATTAGAAGTGCTTAATATCTGTGTGTCTAAGGCAACATTCTAGAGCAAGTGGCACTGAGTCTGCTGCCATTTCCAAGGTCTGGATTGAACATCGTAAGTCAGTGTTTTTCTTTACAGCGTGAAATCTACAATTCACTGACATAAACTGCAGCAAATGCAAAAGTAGATTAGCAACAATCAGTATAGGTATTAGTTTAAGTAAAACTCACAGGCTGTGCCTGCTGTCGGAAGGTTTAATAACATTTGTGTTAACTTGTTTGTGTAAGACTCACTTAGGCTGGATTAAACTGGATTAAATGTACAGGTCTCACTGAGCTAGTGACATGGATAAAGGGACTTACCGCACACTCACCAGACACTATTAGGTACTTTTGGTGAGGCCATTTTTGCTTTCAGAACTGCTTTATTTCTTTGTCTCAGAGTCAACAAGGTGCAGGAAACATTCCTCAGAGATTTTGGTCCACGATGACATGATAGCATCATAGTTGCTGGAGCAACTGTGTGATGCAGCTTTGAGCTGCGCATCCATCATGTGAATCTCCTTTTCTCCCACATCCCAAAGGTGCGGTGAAATCACTGCCATGTTCAAGAAATCAGTTTCAGATCATTTAAACTTTGTGATGTGTTATTCTGCAAGAAGCAGACATCAGAAGATGGGTACACTGTGGTCACACAGGGTTGGACATGGTCAGCAACAACAGGTAGGCTTTGGTGTTTAAATGGTGTTCACTTGATACTAGTGGGTCCAAAGTATGCCAGGAAATTATTCTTTACACCATTATAGCAGTATTGGGGGTTTTTTTTTTTAACCCTGGAGAACCCATGGGGTCAGAGCCGACCCCATTGGTTTTCTAGGGAAACCAAGGGGTCAAATTTGACCCCTTGGGTTCTCCAGGGTTAAGGAGAAGGAAATATTAGCAATATTATGATGAAAGAATGGAAAAGATACTGAAACAAAAGGAGTAAAGCTTTGACTTATGAACCTTTGTTGTTGTAAATAGTTTGATTTCAACAAACTCTCTTCATCACACTATTTGTCAAAGTTCCTCAGGCAATAACTAAGAACTTAGTTTATGTAAAATGAAATTGGAAATTGTATAGAAATTGGATCTAAACCTAAATGTCCAAATCTAGTTCAGTATGGTCAAAGTTGAAGACCTCATATACAAATAAATTCACTATGTATTTAGATTATTCTCATATAGTTCCATATATGATTTAATGTGTAGATGTGTTTGGAAACTTGAGACAAACTTCTAACTTTTTACTTCTATAAATAAAACCTAGTAAAGAAATAATTATTTTGAAACCATATGAATGACAACTATCAAACCCTACAGTGAGTCAACAAATCCAATATATATATTCAATAAATACACTGAAATTAAACAAAGTATGATAGATTAGTAGTTTTCAGCATAATTCTAATTATGGACAAAGCCTACAAGAGATAATTACCACTTAATATCCAGAAGCTGTTTCATATTGGTAGAGAAGATTTGGCAAGTTTTTCACAGGCACAGCCCACGTGCTCAGCTCTGCTGCTAAATCACCAAATATGGCACCATTTAAGAAGAAATTAACAGGCTTCCCAGACAAAATTATTCAGTACTGTGATAACTGTTTACTGCGAAGATGCTTTAGATTTAAAGAGTTCATCTGTAGTTGTAAATTTGACATCAGTAATCTATTATTTCTTTGTTTTTCTTCTTTTTGTCTTGATTAAAAGGTGAGGTGAGTTGTAGTTGAATTGATTTTCTTGAGGTGTTTTAGCTTTAGCATCAGCCTACACCCTTTCGGTTTGTTCTATAAATTGAATAAAGATAGGGTATCTAAAACTTTATTGCTGGTTTTGTTTGTTTGTTTGTTTTGTTTTGTTATGTTTTGGGGGATTTTCTGATTTTCCTGATTTTTATTGTTATACTCGGTGAATGCGTTAAGATTCCCAGTTGGTGGCGCTAGTGCAACATAACAGCGTGTGATGTTTAAGAGAAGAAGATAAGGATTTCTCTTTTTTTTTTCCTTCTTCCCTCTTGTTTGTTCGGTGTGGTTACAGGCTAACTGCTACCTATTTGTGCTACATGCCGGCGACTCAGCCCATTTGTTAATGTCTCGCAAAACGACACCAGACAAACAGTTTGCAGCTTTTCCAAGGTAGTGCCTTACTATTGGGATGGCAGCGGTTTCGTTTTCATGTTGGGATGAGCTAATGATGTTGTATGTGATGTAGCAGAGGCTAACGCTAGCATGCTAGGCATGTAGCAAAGGAAGCGCGCGTTAGATAAAAAAAAGCCGTTATTAATTTTACAGCGTTGCTAGCTAAGGTGCTTTACCCTCCAGATGTCTCAAGTGTACAGTGCATTTTTGTGAATAATTCACCGCCTAATAATTTGGTTTTCCTTTCACAGTTGTAGTGATTTGCTAGTAATTGTGCAAAGCGCAGAAGTTTGGACTTTCCTTTATAGGCGAACAGCAAATGCATTTTAAACATGTAAAAAGAAGCTAAAAGTGATGTTCCGTACACTGCTTGTGATTCATATTTATTCTCAAACCTGCTTCTTCTACCAGGACCAGCGGGCTCCCCGTTAGCAGTGAACACACTAATGCCCAGTCTGAGGATGGAGACAGGAAGGCAAAGCGCCCTGGATTACAACTTGGTCACAGACCTGATGAATGGAGGGCAGTTTTGCTTCAGCTGTGAGCAGATATTTGCAAACAGGAAATGCCTGGAGGAGCATATGTGTTCATCCGCGAGTTTCATCTGCTCCTGCGGGACCGAGTTTACTGAGTACAAGCACATGCAGGAGCACAGCACTATGCACGAGCCTGGGCACCAAGTGCTTGATCACAAAACCATACGGAACCGCAGGATAGAGAAGCGCATAGAGGAGGAGGAGAAACTTAAAAGGATACAGAAGGGTGAGGTAATCTGGAATACGCCTAAAATGACCAATGCTTGGACAAAGGCCAGTGCACCCCCAGTTTCTTTGCCAGTGACTCCTGTGCTGCAGGTACCCAGTGCGTCGGTGTGTGTGCCGCAGCTTTGCGTGCAGCCTGCAAAAATTTCACAAGTGCCTGAGTTGTACCCATCAATGTCACAAGCATCTTTGCTCCCAAACCCCGCATCCTCAACAACAGACATGCAGAATATTTTCGCAGATGTTGGCGCACCGACAGTGGATGTCTGGACGCTTTATCAGCCAGTTGTGTTGCTGCCAACAGTGCGCAAGTTTAACAAGCAAAAGCCATACTCTTGTGGTAAGTGTGGGCAGTGTTTTTTCTCAAAGACCTTACTCATCTCCCACCACAACTTTCATGTTCCTGACAAAATTTCGGGCTGCATAGGATGTGGGCTGCTGCTCTCCAGCAAAAAGATCGTGCCTCGCTACCATGTATGTAACTCACCAAACAATGGATCCAAATTCAGGCTAGTCACAGCAAAGCCACTTGGTTTCAAGACTATGAACGTGACAAGTGGGGCAAAGACTCTGAGCGCCCTGGGTCTTCCGACTACTTCCTCTCTGCAGGTGACAAATCAGAATATTGGTGAACCGCCCCCCACTTCCATCTTGAAAATTAAGAGTGTCCCTTTCATTAACAATCAAGGGGTACGTGTCACTCCATTATTGCAGTTTAAGAATGCATCCAACCCCAACATCAGTGTGTCCTTTCCATCAAAGCCTCAGACTCAAAATCCTAGTTTGCAGTTAAAGATGCCCACAAACTCTGCAGGGGTGTCTTCTGCATCAAGTGGCTTCCCATGCCGAGTCTGTCATATTTCTTTTGAATCTGCTCAACTCCTTCAGAGGCACAAGTGTGTCAAAGCACGGGAGTTTATGGCCCAACACGTGCGAGGTGGCATGCAGCAGTTCAAAAAGATGATTCCAGCGGCAAGCCCAGTTCCTGCTCAGGTAAATGGCAAAAGGAAATACATTATACCACCTTCTGGTAATGTGAAGAAGAGCCAAATCCTGACTGTAAACTTGGAAAAAGGGCCTGTCAACGGGAACACGGGAGTAGATAGCGATGATGACTGTTACATCGTTGAAGGCGGACCAGACAAACCTGCTGAGATGATTTACCAAGTAACGTCATCTGTACCAATCAAGACTTGACAAAACTAGTGAGGCACATCCAGTCTGCATGTCATGTAAAATATGGACCAAGCGCATAGAGATGGCGACATCCTGGTTGAAAGGAATCTGCTCAGTTCACTGCACAGGAGCATGATGCTTCCTGGTTTGCTCAAGACTGTTTTAAGATATAGAGAGTAGTGATAATCTTTAATTCACCTCGATTTCTTTTGTTAATGCATTTCGAATTTATAAAAGTATGAAGGTGGTACCTCTGTGGTGGTTGCAGAAGATGAAAAAAAAAATGTACGTATGTGGGGGTTGAATCATGTTTGGTGCCCTAACCGGCACTATTATAGTTTTTGCTCTGTTTTTATGTTTTTAGTATGATCAGAATGTGTTGTGAAACTGTGGGGATTGGCCAAAATGCCCAGTGTGTTCATACCAGCTTTGTAGAGACTTTTAAGAATACAATATATAATGTATTAAAGTATATTTTCAAACTCAGTGTTTTGTGTTCATGACACTTTATAGTATTACATCACAACAATGTGATTGGTCACTTGCAATGTTGAACCTGGAACAACATTTATTATGATGATGTGGAAACGACACGAGGATATCAGATCCTGCATATTTTAATACTGCATTGTAAAGCGCTGGTAATCTTTCACAAAGTACATCAAATACATACAAACGTGAAAAATAATTCATTATAGATATTTTAAAGATACTGTCTGAAAATGAGGTATATTAATAGTGTATTAGTTTTTTTTTCTTAATTTTTATCAAGTTTTGTGCCTCCACTCTTAAAATTGCCTGTTTTTTTTGTATCCACCAAACTAATGACAGTTTCATTGTCATTAGTGGTTCTCCAGCAGAGGGAGCTGTTTCAAAGCACAAACAAAGCGACGTCGTGCGTCCATTCATTATGAGGTAACATCCATACCTTAAAATCAAAGATGCTGCAGAAGCGCGCATGCGGAGTTCACTTGTCTGTGTGTAATAGAAGCGTCAATTTAAATCCTATGTGTTAAGACAACATATGCCAAACTGGATATATATTGGGTGTACATTGAGATACCTGCTGCTTGCACATCTGACACGGACTCACTGCGAAAACTTAAAACTGCAGAACGAGTAGGAGTTGGGCATACTCACGTTATTGTTAATTGCTAAATGAATGTATGTCTTTTTGCCTTCCATGCTTCTTGTTTATAACATTTCTAATTGTCTCAGCAACACACACATATTGACAAACAGAACAAATCTGCTGTTTTTGTGTGCGCGTGTTCTGATTACAATTTTGAAAGTTTTCCCCATGAGGAGTTCCGAAATTTCCCACAGCACTCTAACTACCCGCTCTGTGCGCTCGGCTTAATTAACAGTTTTTTCAGGTTGCTTTGTGTGTGGATGCCGACTGATTCACTTCTGCAAACTGTTCAGAAAAGAAGAAAAAGCGAGGCTCACATTAACAGCTCAGCTCTTAGATCAGTGCATCCCTGTAAGAAAAGGGCGTCCAAAATGCCTCGTAGCCACAGCTTGAGTTAGCCAGTGCTAGCTAGTTCTAGTTTGAGCGGCGGTCAGCGCATGGCTACGCAGAAACCAGTTCTGACTCTCTCCCACGCAGGCAAGCACTTTGTGTTTACTATCACCCATCACAGACGTTCACAGATGAACTACACATGCGTTACTAGCTGTAAAGAAAGTTGTGTGAGCAGGCGTAGCGATTAATGCTTAAGGTTCGTGTGGCCTGTGATGTTAAATTATCGGAGCTAGCGATGTGGCCTAGCACACGATAACGCCTAACTCACATTGTTAGTCACGGCTTTGGTAGCTTTGAATGATAACTGGTAGCTGGGTTTCTTTTTAAATCTGTAAATGCTGTAAAACATTATAGAAGTGAGCCAGTGGGGCACGGATGTGTCTGAGAGGGGGTTCAAATGTGAGTCAGCAGCTCGTGAGCATCACAAAGTCTCCATCAGATGAAGTGTTCCTGCAGTGGAGATGAAAGGCAGGATAACAATAGCAACCATGCACATCTTGTCAAGCTAGGCTGGATTTCTAATGTTACATCTAATCCATATGCCCTGTGCTTTTGCAAACTGCAGTGAATCTACTTTGAGCCTGGATAGTGTGCATGTTTCTGCGGGTCGGTCGCTTTAAACTGTTGGTGATAGATGATGAGCTTTAAATATTGTCATACAGGGTATTGTTATTGATTGTATTGTTAAAGGTGCCTATTAGGGAGCTCATTCCAAATAGCTTGTAAGCAGTTGTGTAATGATGCATCATTATTTATAAGATGCTATATGGTTTTTATTTTTTTTAATTGGCAAAGTCCATCTCCTGCTTCTGACTAACTTTTATATAACTGTTGTAGAAGAAATGCTAGATTTACCTCTGGAAATGTAATGGGAAAAGGGTGTCAGTCCCCTTAGAGGCGTATTTTCAAGTCACGAGGTTATGAAACTCAGCAGTTCTCTGTAAAACCAGTTGCAAACTCTGCTTCTTTCCTAGCGGGTTTAGATCATTGTAAAAGGTTGCTCATCTTCTTGTGGGAAAACTTTGAAGTTTTGCAAAGCAGCATATGCTTATTGAGCTTAAATCTGGCTGTGTGTGATCCAGTTATGGCTTTTACTATACTTCTCCAGTATAAATTTGCAGTTTGGTACACCTATCTGTAAAAATAGTCAGTGGGTGCATGAGATGATCCCAGTTCAACCATCCACTTTAAACTTATCATGACAAATGGGCATGGCATGCAGTTTATTAGTAATTTTCTATTTTTCATCCTGGGAATAATTACTCCCCAGCCCGAAGCGTTTTTGCTTTTACGCGTCGCTGCTCGTTTTACAACCTCCTTGTCGCTGTTTAATCCACAGACTCTTGACATGGGGAGTAAAATGTCCTTCAGCAGAGGAAGCAGTGACCAAAATACAGTCTCTGAGTTAACTTCTGTGGCACCTCAACCTCGCAGTTCCAATCATGCCTCTTCGGACTGCAAGCAGGTAGCCAGTAAGAAAGACAAGTGGATGAGCTTGTGCTGTTTATTACAGTATACAGCGTCATTTAAATCTGCACTAATGAAGAGCGCAGTCTGATGTGATGTGTTATGAAGTCATGCATCTGTGCATATGTGAATATGCACGCTTAGTTTTCCAGTTTGAACCAATTTTGGTAGATATATTTGTGCAAATATCTCTCTATAGTTTTTGAAATGTGCAAATGATTCCCAGTTCATGTGTTTATTCTTTCCACCTTTAATAAACATGCTTTTCCAAATGATTTGTGCAACAAAAATAAAATCATTAATTCATTAATGTTCACTCTTCTTTTTACTTCCACAGATACCCGAAGGTAAGACATGCAGTGAGGGAGACGTGGACTCCAGGCCGGGAGATAAAATGAAAGGGACGGCATTGAAACAGCCTGGGAGCAGGGAGTCTGATGTTCATGTCAGCTCTGAAAGAGCTGGTGAGAGAAACTGTCAGCGCAGTGAGGCAGTGCCCTCACAGGCAGAGGTGGAAGAAAAATCTCTGACTCCTGCTAGCGTGTGCAGCTCTACAACAGACAGCCAAGGGAAGCCCGTGATCATCCACAAGAAACGTGGGAGACCCCGTAAAATCAAACCAGCCCCGACTGAAGACAAAAGAGGTCCAGATGCTGCAGATGCTGTTCAGCATAAGGAAGTTAGCACCACCATACCTTTGCCAGCAAGTGTGGAAAACCACAACAGTGACGATTTGCCTTACGCTGTGGATAGTAAGTTAATAAATAGTGCGGCTCATAATGAGATGCCCACTCCTCAGCCTGTCCTGGATAACAACGTACAAGTCGCTGCTCCTTTGCTGCCAAAAAGAAGACCAGGAAGGCCAAGAAAATCAGAAGTGGCAGCTTTTCAAAACCAGGTTTCTATGGCTGCTCCTGGTCCTCATGCTAATAAGTTTAGCAGTCCTGCACGAACACTGAGGAGTAGGGTGGAGCAACCTACTTTGATGCAGGATGATAAGTTAGAATCTCATAGCAAGAAGGACAAGGAGGATCTAAAACAAACTGAAGCGGGGACTACACAAAGTACTCGTACATCCAACTCTAAAGGTGTGAAGAGACGAAGGACTAAGTTGCAAATTGATCAGCAACTTCCAGCAAAAGTGTCCAAGCTGGATGAATCCCAGGAGGCCTTGCTGGCGTTGAGCACTGACATAGACTGCGGAAAAAGCACAGAGACAGAAAAACAGGTGGACACTGACAAACATGAGACTGATTCAGATGTGAGGGATGATCAGCTCCCACTGCATTCTGGGGAAGGACTAGAGCAGGAGAAGCAACAAGACAAAACTGCATTACCAAAAGCAGAGGTGAATTCCCAGCCTGAGCCTGAAGCTATTCCTTCAGACAGCTTGAAAGAATCTGATTTGCCAAACCCAACTCAGACTGATAACCTTAAAGTAAATCAGTCATTGAACATAAATGGCAGCGAGGAGTCACCATCAGAAACACCAGACTTCTCAGAGTCTCCAGCAGATGCAGAGCTGCCAAAGGCAAAGCCCTCTAGCACAGATACCCTGACTCCCCCTGAGCAAACGCGGACATCTATTGGGGCCCCGTTTGCTGTCAAAGCTGAGAATTTAGAGCTAGAGCTGGAGCATTTAAAACCTGCGCCCAGGTCAAATAGCCCCAATTCTTCCCAGCACAGCACCACTCCCTTAGTTAAATCTGAGGTTCCAAATGTTGTTTTTCGACGCAAGAGAGGTGGTAAGAGGAGGAGGATGGTAAACAAGGTTTTATTATCAAGAGAGCATCTTGTAGAGAACCACGAAGCGGGTGGTGACACCCAACCAAAAACACACTGCAGTGATGAGGAAAAGGAAGCTAACGCCAGTGTTGGCGAAAATGTCATTTATACTAAAAAGGGGGGTAAAACCCTGTTGAAATGTGGTTACTGTGGTCGTACTTTTAAGTTTCTGTCTCAGTTTGTCATCCATCAGCGCATTCATACAGGAGAGAGGCCGTTCAAGTGTTCAGAGTGTGGCAAGGGTTTTAGCAAAAACTCTAACTTAAATCTTCATCTCAAGACCCACAGAAAGAGCAACATATATCAGAAGTGCCCATATTGCAAGATTAAATTCTCTTGCTCTGAGTACGCTGCACATATGGAAATGCACGCACACGAGCTGAATGAGGAGTGTAAGAACAGCAAGGCTGAGGAACAGAGCAGAGAACCAGCAGAGGAAAGCAGCAGGGAGCTGCAAAGAGCAGTGGAAAAAAGAGAGAAAAAAGTCTGCCAGTACTGTGGCAAATCATTCCCATTTCAGTCGGCGCTCATAAGACACGTCCGAGTCCACACAGGAGAGAAGCCTTATAAGTGCGACATCTGTGGCAAAGCTTTCGGGCAGGCCTATTTCCTCCGTGTTCACGAGCTCACGCATTGGTCTGTGAAGCGTTACAACTGCACCCATTGTGAAAAATCATTTACTCACTACAGCAATGCAAAAAATCACTCATGTAGACCTTTGGGAAGCGATGACAACGCGCAAGCACACAGACGCCCAAAGCCTTCGCTAACGTACACATGCCACATCTGCAAGAATGTTTTTGACCATTTGCAGGAGTTCAACAGCCACATGCGAGAGCACACCGGCGCAAAGCTTTATCGCTGCTTGTACTGCGACAAGCTGTTCGGTGTGCTGTCTGAATTCAACACCCATCGCAGTCAGTGCAGCGTGGAAAAAAATGCCTCCAGCTCTGCGATTAAGGAGGAGGAGACGGTGTCGTTAATTCAGTACACAGTGCCTGCGCTCAGGTGCTCATCGGCGCACAATTCAGCTCTGGTGGCAGCTGCCAGCTGTGAAACGCAGAAGAAACAGCCACAGATCATCCGCAAGAAACGCTCCAACAACTTGAAAAAACCGTTCCAGTCCACGGTCATACCAGCTCACAATCTCTCACACCTAGTGTCAAAGTTAAACAAAGTAGACAACAGATCAGATCCCAGGAGATATCTGTGCCCAAACTGTGGGCGACTCTTCAGACACATGGGCAGGCTCAGAGCCCACATGCTCACACACGCCCCAGGTCAAAGCTACACCTGTGCCTGCTGTGGTAAAACACTAGGAAGCTGGAAAAAGTTGTGGCACCATCAGAGAATTCATCGTCACAGGGATGGCCGCTTCACGTGTCCTCAGTGCGGGCAAGGTTTTCGGTTTGTAGAGCCTTACAAAAAACACATGAGTGAGCACCCAGAGTTCCAGTGGGTTCAAGTCAGGCCCAAGAAAGTGTTTCTGCCTTATCAATGCGAGCGCTGCAGGTGCAGCTTTAAAACTCTAGACATGCTGTTTAGTCACCAGCTCTGCCATTCCTCAACGCAAGACATACGCAAAGACTCTGATTTTGATTTATCAGTAGATGATCGCAATGCACCATCAAACACGAAAACGCTAAACCCTCCCACCAATAATAGCATAGAAACATTACGCCAAGCTTCTGAGGAAATTAAATCTCTCTCAGATCCCTTATCTAAATATCCAGACCCAGTTTTTCAGGAATCAATTGTGACTTCCTGTGTTCAAAGCCAGGATCCTGATTTGGGTAATTCTTCTGAGCATCCCAGCAGGGCAAATGTAGTGCAAGATAAAGAGGCCAGTTGTGACAGTGTAGGTAAAAATGGACTTGGAAAACCCATTACCCCTTTAAGAACTGTGAAGAAACACGTGACTCAGAATGCCAGCATGTCAAATGAAAAGCCTTCAGATGGTGTGAGCTGTGCTGTGTGTGGAAGTTCCTACGCAGCCATTTCAGACCTTTATCAGCATTATTTGCAGCACGCTAGAGGCCAGGTGTAATGATTTCAAATCAAAATACATTTAAATGGCCATCAACGTTCTGTGCCCATCACGTTTTTCCACTCTGGGGTCCTTGTAAACCTGTATTAAGCTACATTTCCACACAAATGTCCCAGGAAATTTCAAGGCACAAAAAGCTTTCTTCAGACTGTTGGTCGTCTGCATTTCCACCATGATTTAAAGAGCTGTGAAGATTAGGCAAATTAGGCATGCCACTATATTGCAGATCACTACTTCAGCGTAGAGCACACTAAAATGTTGATGTCGTAATGTGAAATGAGGGAGGTGAGCGCGCAATTCTTTGTCACTAAAGAGACATGCAGTCATCACAAAGTGGATCCAAAATGTTAGATTGAACATATTTTGTGAGGTATTGCAGCATGTTGTGATGTGAGTGAGAAGTGCAGTAGTTGCAGACATGAACCAAAGCCCCATTCACAGTAATACCGCTTAGAAAGGATGTTTTGTTAGGTTAAATATTTCCTCAAAACTCTAAAATATTGCTGGGTCCCTGGAAAACATCCTGATTTACTCCGCAGGTTCCTTATTCTTTGGGAAACCTGTGGTGGAAATACAGCTTTAGATAAATCCCCAAAAGTAGATTATGTTTATCTGGACATAGAGCTTTCAGTGGGAGAAATGTTTCATCACTAATCCAAGCGACTTCTTGGGTCTCAGCTCAATGCAGGTTTTGTTGGGTTCATTTTATGAGAGAAGACAAATATGCAAAGTACATTTTCTTAAGTTTATTAAGCAGTTAAAGGTTCAAGTTAAAAACAGCTGTGGAAACGCAAATGTACTGTTTAATATGTTGGGGAAACCTGCAGTCAGCTGAGACTGAAGAAGTCACTTGGATGAGTGACGACAAGTTTCTCACACTGAAAACACCACGTCCAGATGAACTGAATCAACTTTTTAGGATTTCCTTACCTGGATGATTCAGCATGCATCAAGACAGCTTTGAATAAAGGTAATGAAATGTTGTTGCACACCTGAGAAACTTAGACACTCAAGTGACTTGGAGGATTATGCTCTAATCGTTTAGTCAGCTGTTTGTCAGGTTTAGGCAACACCTGCGGCTAAAAGCCACTAACCTTCCTTTTAGTATTCTGTAATTAAATTCGTATAAAATGAACAGAAGACCTGTAGATAAAGAGAGAAGTGCAAATTTGATACGAGTGCTCTGTGTCAAATTCAGTTTAACCAGAAGCCACCCTGGGATTATGCATTATGCCTATTTCGCAGCAGCCACAGCAGATAGTAGGGAGACACAGGTGCCACTAATCTAAACACATTATTAAAGCTTCCTGTCTGTTTAGCCGCTATTTTAAGTCAAATGGCTGCTGTGAAATAGGCCTGTTGGATACATGTTTATGATCATAAAGAGAGTGGTCCTTGGATGGATTTTGTTTTGCTTTTGAGCACAATATTCACTATTCTTTTGAACCATCACATTCTTGCCGCCCTACATCTTTCTCATTTTACAAATTGGAGAAAATACACTGTGCTCTGTGGTGGTGGGGTGGTGGGGTGGGGGACACAGTACTGCTCCCACTAATGAGGCATGGATTGACTGACTAACAAGTAAATACAACATATTGGACATTGACACTGTGGGTTCAGTATTAAAATCTACTTCGTGCAGATGTTTTCTTGGCTGTTACAGTGTACCGATTACAATTTTGTTTTGGTCCACAACAATAACGTGTTCTGGCATTTTGTATTTACATTTTAAGAGTGACTATCAGTTTTACTCATGAATCATTTTGTGAGCCTGTGTGATCAACTGAATTATCGCAAAGTTTTTCAATAAATACTGACAAACACACGTTCCTCATTTGTTGAGCCAAGCTTGTTTTGTTGAACGACGATCACTGTTTACAGCTTTTGGAAAAGATGCTTTTTCATGCTTTGTGTATATGTCACGCTTGAGTTCAGTGGAGTCCTTTAAACCAGTGGTCCCCAACCTTTTTTGCACCACGGACCGGTTTAATGTCAGACAATATTTTCACAGACCGGCCTTTAAGGCCGCGGATGAACACAACAAAATAAAATGATGCGACCAAAACAAAAACTGTGGTATTTCGTAATTATAATAATAAACGTGAATTCACTGTGTAATTGTCTAACTTTACTAGCAGCTAACAATAAAAACCCTGAAAACCATAAATTTCACACCCGAGCCTCTCGCGGCCCAGTACTGGTCTGTGGCCCGGGGGTTGGGGACCGCTGCTTTAAAGAATTAACAATTCAAAGCAGTTTCTGAATGGACACCTTGCAGTGTTGTAAATAATTTTCTTCTATAGTTTGTCTTAATAAAATAAACATCACTTTTGTAATCAAATCGTTATTCTTTATTTTTAAGTTCTATCGGCTTCTCCGGCATGTTTTCGCACTGAAAGGCAATAAGTCAGATTGATCAATAGGTACCGAGTTTGTGTATTTAAGTTAATAAGGGGTCTTAATAAAACATTTTAAAGCAAAAACTTATAATTGTAGTATTTGACCATCTTTAAAAGTATTAAATTATCATCAGAGGAATAAAAGCCTTCAAAATATTGTTAGACCTACCATTTCCTTTTTATTAGATAACAAGGACACCAGTATCTTTGTCCTTTTTTTCCACTGTCTGGAAGATAAGGGCAAAGTCCTGATGTTTATGTATTCCACTGAAACCCAAATACTACTTTTATTGTGTGATTTTAAAAAAGTTTGGTATACTATAATGTGTGAAAGTATTGAACTTACCCTCATTTAATAATAATAATGGATTGGATTTATATAGCGCTTTTCAAGGCACCCAAAGCGCTGTACAATGCCACACTCTCCCATTCACACACTGGTGGAGGCAGCTACGGTTGTAGCCACAGCTGCCCTGGGGCAGACTGACAGAAGCGAGGCTGCCATATCGTGCCATCAGCCCCTCTGGCCAACACCAGTAGGCGGTAGGTGAAGTGTCTTGCCCAAGGACACAACGACCAGGACAGAGAGCCCGTGGATCGAACCGGCGACCTTCCGGTTACAGATGCGCTTCCCAACCCCCTGAGCCACAGTTCTTTATGTTTTGCTTGGAAAATGGAGAATATCTGTGGAGATCTACTGAAATATGTATATTTCAAAAAATATGAATGGGTATAAGGGACAGACTGAGTTTGTACGATTGCAACAAGTTTGAAAATCAGTATTTGGTATGATCGCTTTTATTTTTCAACACAGCTTAACCCTATAATGCCTTTCTATCATATTTAATACATGGGTTTCTGAGACCTCTATCTCATCAACATGATCAATAGTTGATATAATTTCTAAATGTTATGGACAAAAGTTCTTTTTGTCTAAAATTAACATTTTTGTTAACAAAAAGTTGCCAATCTATCGAATGTGATACAAAAAATAAATCATACACAACATGATATAGAAAAAAAAAGTTTTGTGGATTTTGTTATAAGGGTTAATAAACATCTCAGTTCCAAATAATTAGAAATTTCTTTCTTACAGGGTTAAACTCTCTTAGACAACCTTTATTGTCTGAAGACGTCTTCAGGATTGGGCTTCTTGAAGGACATTCACAGCTCTTCTTTGGCTGTTGACTTCATTTTGTTCTGTTCTCAGGATGATTCCACACTGCATCAATAATGTTGAGTCTGGGCTCCGGGGAGGCCTGTCTATGGCTGATAGTGTTTCATTTTTTTGTTGTTTTTTTCTATCCAAGTATGCTTTTACTACATTGGCATTATGTTTGGGATCATTGTCAATTAGATGCCTTTCAGATCGTATTACATGGTGCAGCAGCTATATGCTAGCTATATACTAAAGGTGTTATAGTGTTTCACAACCAAATAATGATAGAAGAACAGTTGATAGTCAAACAGATTGCTGCCATTTGAAATCCACTGTGACAATCTGTTATCTGACCAGCGTGTGAAAAGACATCTGGTTGATAAAGGTCAGTGCTTATAATCTAGGTTTAGTCCTAGATTTAGTCACATACACTTCATTTATAAACGATTTGAATTAATGATGGAAAAACTATAATTATGTAGCATTATATACTTACTTATACTCTTAGTGTCTCTTCACAAAGAAGATAAGTGAGAGACAAGTATAGTGCTAAACAAATGTATTAGATTAGATCACCTGCCATAAAGATAAGAAAACATAAATATTTTTTTAAAAAAACTGTCAAAAAAAAGGTTTACATTTTTTAATTATTTTATTATTTAATGGCAAAATATTTAATTGAACTCCTATTTTCACACATTGTATCAAATTTGACCCCGCACAAATAAACCAAGCATTACATTGGACCACAAAAACACGTTTTCTGTTCAGAAGTACAAGTAAATGAGTGTAATGTGGAATCTCAATAAAACAATAATAACGTGCTTTACTATTTTTTTCTGCATTTTTGTAAAACTTTGAAGTTGAAAATTCATGGATAACGACAATAATTATATTTCAGTGGAAACAATACAAGTTTGATTAAAGAGCTTGAGCATACTTAATTCACCAGTATGTGTGATGTGTATATATATACTGTGCTGCCTGTGGATCTCTTTGGATAATTTGTTTTTATTATCTGTTTATGAAAAAAATTCTAGACTTACAGAACAAGAGTGTAAGACTGTGACTTCAATTTAAACGTAAAATTATTGTTTTCTATATAATGTATACACACTGCTGAATTAAAACCAATGACCTTAGAAAACCTTTATAGAGTCATTGACCAAAACAAATATTAATGTTTATAAGGTTAATTAATGCATTACCACTAAGTGATGAATGAAAAATTCAAATTTTATTTATAAAGTAATCGAACTATGCAACTCGCTGTGGTCTTAAATGTAAAGTGGTTAAAAAGAACTTAATTAAATCTTAAATACTAAAAAAAAATATAATTTTCATTTTTGAACCACTGTCTTATGCTAATTGTTAACAACATGTGTGATTATGATTTATCTGCTTTACTGATGATTCTCGTCATGATTTACCCAACAGCACAAAACAAGGAACAACATGAAATGATGTTGACTATTTATTTATTTGAATCAGATTTCATAGTTAATTATACAAGAAACTTTAGTTAGAAAACTGTAGTTTCATTTAGTTGTTAGCCATGGTGTTGTTGATCCAGCTGTTGTAGTTGCAGACCTTGGTGTAGACTCCAGGCCTGTTCCTCTGAGCACAGCCGTAACCCCAGGACACAATACCCTGCAGCCGACCATTGCACACGACGGGGCCACCGGAGTCACCCTGAGGCACAGAAAAGACAAGTGTGAGCAGAGGTGTTCTGAAGTTTGGTTTGTCCTAAAACAGTCAGGATGGCTTTAGCTCATACCTGGCAGGAGTCCTTGCCTCCCTCAAGGAATCCAGCACAGAACATGTTGTTGGTGATCTGTCCAGGATAGGAGTTCCTGCAGTTTGTGTCACTCAGGATGGGGGCATTCAGGCACATCAGACGGTCAGGGTAGTTGCCTAGAAGGGGAGGGAAAAAAAGTTAAAAGTCATACAACTCATACATCAACATTTACGCTTTTTTTTCTGAATGTGTGACTGAAGGCTTTGACTCACTTCCACTGGTGCTGGTGTTGCCCCATCCAGAGATCAGACAGGAGGTGCCGGCACTGGCACAGCCAGAGGGCAGGGACACGGTTTTGACGTAGCTGTTCAGGGTGGCAGGCTTGCTCAGCTTGATCAGCATGATGTCGTTATCCAGGGTGTAGCTGTTGTAGCTTTGGTGACGAATGACCCTGGAAGAGCTGATGAACTGCTCAGTGCCCTCATTGACAGCAATGTTGTGCTCACCAAGGCGCAACTGGATGCTTCTGCAGGGAGAGCCAGAAGAGGAATGTATTCAAGTAAAGTGTCTACTTGTTTGGTTAGTATGCCCTTTTAGAGGGGTTAGCAGCCCTGCGTGCATTTTTTCATTAGATTAATTTGATGAATGCTCTCTGTACTTACGACTGGTAGCAGTGAGCAGCAGACACGACCCAGGAGCTGGAGATCAGGGAGCCTCCACAGAAGTGATAGCCAACGTTCAGAGAAACCATGTAGGGCACAGAGTTCTTTGTGCACTCATAGCCTCCAATGATCTTGTCATCGTCAATGGGAGCAGCATCTGCAATACAGAAGGAGAGTTCCAGTCTTAAACTCTCTGTTCAAATGATCAAATCAAGAAATTTTGTGCAAAGACTTACATGCTGCAGCAAACAGGGCAAGGAGAATGAAGTACTTCATGTTTGTTTTCTGTGCCTGCGAATCTACACATAGCAGAGGAGTGTGCAGCAGCCTTATATACAGATGTGCAGCCCAGCTTCACAGCTCTTTATCTCAGTCATGCTCCCACGTATTTTTCCATGTGCCATGCACACTGATTAAATATTAGCCCACCTGGGAAACAGCAGCATGTTTAAAGATAAAATATATATATATTTTTTTCCTTTTACTTATCACATCTTGCTAAATTGTCACTCTGCAACATGTTATGTTTTATCCTACATGAGCACTTTTAAGATCACTTCAATGACGGTTTTCGCTGACACACTGTGTACAAATTACTGGAGAAATATTTACTACAACCTATTTAATTTTGCCTAATTTTATTAAGTTTGTAGTTAATCATACTTTTTAAAAAACTTTTTGTGCCCAACAAAGAAACAAAGAACAAGTCAACATTTTAAAGTTCAGCGCATGTATGACTTAGCATGACATGTAAAGTTTTGGTGGGGTTTTTTCCCCTCTTCTTTCTTTCTTTGTCTCCCCCCCCCCAAGCTCTGCTAACACAACATAACTTCTTCCTGTCATCAGACATGTTCACACAATCCAACAAAGATTCTTGCATTCTTTGATTTAAAGCCAGTGCTTTACAGTAGGCAACATTTTTCTGATAATAGCCATTTGGTTTTCAGGTGCTTTTTTGCTTCCTTGGCATAATAGCATTAGTTAACTCCTCCCAGTAAACAACACACTCAGGCTGAAGGCTTTTGACACTCACAGTCCAGTGAAGCTTTTACAGTAATTTCACCTGACAGCTTTTAAAATCCTCCTTAGGTTTTTTTTATTTATTAAAAAACAACATTTACTTTCACATGCAGGCGATCAGTTTCGTCTCCTTAACAGTGCCATCCTCCTCAAGACCAATCAGGCCATTTAACATGTTTTTATAGAGAAACTTGAAATGCCACTTGTTATGTACATGTTGCTTGTGTTAGGTTGGACCAGCATTTTGCCTCGGAAATATTCCTCAGAGGTTTTGGTTCATGATAGCATGAAACAGATTTGTCAGCTGCACATCCATGATGTGAATCTTCCTTTCCCCAAAGGTGCTCTACTTGATTGAGATCTGGTGACTGTGTTGATAATTTGAGTACAGTGAACACACTGTCACGTAGAAGAAAACAATATCACATGATTTGAAGTTTGTGGCATGGTTTGTGATACTGGTGGAAGAAGCCATCAGAAGTCAGGTACACTGTGGCCATAAAGGAATAGACATGGTTAACAACAATACCCAGGCAGGCTGTGGTGTTTAAACAATGCTCAGCTGGTATTAAGGCCCCTAATATCTGCCAAGGAAATGGCAGGAGTGGGACCTGGGGTGGTTTTCTGCTATTCATGTGCATTCAACATGTGCATTCAGAAATGCTCTTCTGCATATCTTGGTTGAAATGACTGGTTATTTGATTCTGGCTGTTCTCCTGTTTCCTCTGACATCAATAGGGCACTGCTGCTCATTGAATATTTTCTTCTTTTTGACTATTCTCTGTAAATCCTAGAGATGGATATGCAGAAAAATCCTGCAGATCCCAGTATGTCTGTGAAAACTCGGTCTAACCTGTTTGACACCAACACGTATGCCACGGTCAAAGTAACGTTGACCTTTCTTCTGATACTAAGTTTGAACTTCAGCAGGTTGTCTTAACCATGTCTTACATGCTTAAATACACTGAGTTGCTGCTATGTGATTGGCTAATTTGACACGTGCGTTAATCAGAAGGTGAACAGGTTAACCTAATGAAGTGGCAGGAGAAAACAAAATAGCTTAAAATAAAATAGAAAGGACAATCACAATAACAAAGTGTAATATATAAAACTGTTCGTACTTTCAGAACTGAGAGTTTCGGGAGTTTATAAAAATATCATGAACGACACAAAGCAGAAAACAACAGAGACGTTTTATTAATAAAAGTAAAATTAAAAACCCTCCAAGTCATCTGTATACTGTGTGACAACGCGATGTGCCTGTCCATCATCGTCAAACGGATGAATTGATAGCTCTTCAGCTGATTGGTCCTGAGCTTGCACCTTCAATGACGTCAACAACAAGCGACTGTCCTCGGTCTGTTTGTCGGCTGCTGAGCTAACAGCTGCACCGATTGTGTTTTGGTTTGCTTTTGCCTCCCATGTGCCCTTATCATGAGGTAAGAAACACAACAGCGTCAGCTTTCCAATCGCGTCGGCTAGCTTGTCAGTGGGAGTTCCGACAGAGCTGCCGCTCCACCTGAAGCTGCGGTAGCCTGTTAGCTTAACAACTAGCTCCATCCCAAGACCAGCACCTAATGTATGCGGAATGCGCAACCATTGCGGACGTGGTGCAGAAAGAAATGCGCATCGATGCGACATATCGCAGACGTGGAGATTACAGGGGGAAAGCAAACGTAGCCGTTCTGGTTTTCGGCATAGTTGTAAGCAGCATTTTTTGATGGATTTCAGAACTGGGAGGCGATCCTATGCCCTGATGTTTCGACTCGGTGTTAAACAAGTGGACGTTTAGATACAGCACTCAGCCTTCTGGTGTTTTACACACTGCACTTAGGTTTGCATTAACATGTCAGTACTGGTGGAAATGATAGAAATGGATTTTAGAGGTTGGAGCTAGCGATCAATCAGACAATGTTATTTTGTATCTCTCTACAACAATTTAAGCAGCTTTAATAAATGTGCTAAAGCGGGTTTAAGACTACTTTAACTTTACGTTTCCTGAGAACCACCTCCCCCTCGCACTTTTAGTGTGTGGCAGCTGTACCCTTAAAAGGTTGATAGTTATGTGTACACAGAAGAGTTGTATTGTCTTCAGCAGTAGGTTCACCTCTGCTTTGAACTTTTGTTAATGGGGCAGAAGCTGTCAGTATCAGAATTGGCCCGCCAGTCAGTTCTGCTGTAAATCAGGTCTGATCCATGACTGAGTACTACGAGGAGGGGGGGCTGCTGTACGAGCAATCACCTCCCATGCACATCAAAGTGGAGTCTCCGGAGGGACCCTTTGGGGGGGGAGCCTCAGAGAACGGCTTCCCCCGGGAGGATGAGGATTCGGAGGGCAGCTGCGACCAGAGCAGCGGATTACCCGGAGGACTCCCCTTCAACGTTGTGGTGGTGCATCCAAACATCATGGCACCTGGCATGTCCTCAGATGACCTTTTGTCCATTGAACAAAGTAAGCATATTTGTAACAGCAGAGATTCATGAGGCACTCTATTGGTCTGAATTATAAAGATATTGATTAAAAGAACTGGAGCAATAGAGCAAAAAAACAAACAAAGAAAAGAAAAGAAAATACAAGCTACTGTTGATCAGAGTCCCAGATGAAGACTGGGTCGTTGTTTTGTTTTGGGTTTTTTTATCTCCAGTTGTTTTATATTTTGGCAACTTTTATTAAATATCTTTATAATTCCAACGAACAGGAGTCTGTTTGCTTTTATGCAGTTGATTTGCCCTGCTGATGAGCACCTGTTTAGAGTAATTCTAAACATGTGCATGGCACATGGAAAACAGAGTTCTTTCTTTTTATCTTTTTTGTAAACCAGCCTTACTCCTAATGGAAATCCTTGTGAAATTATTGTCACCCTTAGTCAGCAAAATCATCTGGATTATGCAAAAAATACTTTTTATTATTGTTAGAAAATGTGTAGCTACATTTTAGTGATGGAAGAAAATTCTGATGTCACAGGGCTCAGAGGTTTGCCAAGAGTTGTTGTACTTGCCGATGTTGTTGTTTAGCACAGTTAAAATAAGACTGCTAAAGCTCTGAATTTCACACTTGTATTTATATATTTATTTTTTTCTTTCCCATTTGGCTTTCCTCTCAACTTTCTCTTGACAGACCGAGCTATGTCAGCTGCACTGGCTGCTGGCGGCGCAGGAAAAAGAAAGAGTCGCTTCAGCGGAGCGGAGCTTGAAGTGCTGGTGTCCGAAGTTACTCGGTGCGAAGGAGAACTCTTTGGTCCGGCAGGGAGGCTCCGGAGACGTGAAAGAGAGCGCATCTGGGCAGGGATCCTGGAGAGAGTAAATGCTGTTTCCAGAGTCCCGCGAACCCTTAGAGAGGTGAAGAAGCGCTGGGATGACTTAAAGAGGCGCAATGGGGGCAGACTGGCGGATGCCCGCCACCGCAGCTGTTACCTGCCATCCAGCAGAGGGACCTCAATGCTCGGGCGTCCTTCTCAGCCAAGCCCCAGGCTTCAGCAAGCCAGACAGAAGCAAAGCACCAGACCAAAGCCCAGTTTTCCATGCTTCGCTGACTCTGACACAGGTAAACTGTTGTCTGAGAACTGCCTTTCTTTTTAGATTTTTAAAAGCAACTAATTTCATCAATGCTTGTGTCCATTTTTATTAATAAATTAATTAATTTATTTTCAGGTGTAGGAATGGAAGGATCAGAGAGAGATTGTTTGGAGAAAGATGAGGACAATCTTGAGCGTGACAGAGACATGGGAGAACCTGAGTGTGAACCTGTAGAGAACAGTATGGAGGACAAACTGGGATTAGGCCTTGGTCTGGGAATAGGACCACCCCCTCCATCAGAACGATGGCTGCCACCTTCTCCTCTCTACAGTGCTCCTTTCCTCAATGGTAGCCCGCAACCCAGCAGTCCTCAGCCATCCCTTGGAGCACAGCAGGGTCCTCTTGAAGCCCCTCCACGGAGTTCCTGGCTCGAAGATGAACTACGAGGGTTGGGGGAAGCTGCAATTCAGCTTGGAAATCGGGTAGAAAAGAGTCTGCGGGAGTTTGGCGAAGGTTTCAGACAGGACATGAGAACACTTGTCACTTCACAAGAGGCATTAGCAGTCAGTCTACAACAAAACAATGTCCTCTTGCAAAGGCTCTTAGGAGTGCTTGAGGCCCAGCAGCAACCACAGCCACAGCAACATCGTGTACAAGCGCACCAATCACAAACACCTCAGCAGCACTTACAGCCACAGCCAGTTCAGCAGCAGCTGCAGCACACAGAACCACAACAACAGCGAATCGAAACACCACAGCAGTCACAGCTACAGCAGTCACAACAACATCAAACACAAATACAGCAGCAACCACAGGTCAGCCAGCATTCAAATAACCAGTCATCTGTAGCTGTTGTACCTGCACCATCATCCCCGGACATGCACGAGTGCACTTTTTCCTCCGATCCACCCACAGACACAAATGGAAGTATGCAGCGACCACGGCGAGGAAGAGCTGTTGACCACAGACGCAGGAGACGGCGCTGAGGAGAATGTATTCAGAAACTCTATAAACTGCATATCATCTGTATTTGATGTTTCAAAATGTGACAAACAAATTATGCTCTTTTTCTACTGACAGTATTTCAGTAACAATAGTTGTTTGGAGTGCTATGCCGTACTCTGGATCCATCTCGCACTTAGGTTTGTATTCAGACAGGACTGAAGCAGATATGAAAATTAGACACTTGAGATCATAGGTGGCCTTAACATTAGATTGGTTTCTCAGACATGTGTACATACTCATGTTCTAAAAGACTCTTAAAAACAGTGACTCTGTTGAGTGGCAACTTCACTCGTGGACTTTAAGAACTCAGAAAAATGACATACTGTAGGCAGTGATGTTCAATATGCATGTCTCTGTACATGGTTTGCAGCAGAGCTGCAAAGCTCAATGATGCTCTTACTAGTTCAGTACTGACTCAGCTCTCCTGATACACTAACCATGTTGTCATAAAGTACCTGTAACCTGCTGTTATTACCATATATTGTAGCTATACAGCCATTGTAATTATCTGCTAATGTATGCTTGTGCTTTTCAACAGTTTTATGGTACATAATTTTCCAACTTTGGTTGGACAATAAAGCTAGACTGTGTTCTGTTCAGTGCGTTTTGAGACAAAAATTATGTATTCAGAAGAACCGAGACTTTTTGGGATATATTTAAAAACAAAAAAGACACCATGACAAATACATCACAGTATGTTTCGGGTTTAAAATCCTATGTTTATGGTTGAATTTAAAAGCATACATAAGTATGTAGGAGCTATTTATGGTAATCTTGCATGCAGTGACATGGATGTATTTGTAAATAGTTGCAAAGAAACAGATTATTGCCATCACTTGAGTAGTTTTGCACAAGCTATATTTTGTAGATAGCTACTGTTCTGATGAAATGTAACTAAACTTAATAAAAGACAGACATGGACTCCAAATAAACCCAGCCAATCACTTGTGGATTTGTCACCGCATATAAAAATAATAATAATAAAATATCAGGGCTAATGTTGGAAAGTTAAGCTGATTTGATACAATTGTCAAGTGTTTATAAAAACAACTCCAAAACAGTAGTAAAGAGGAAACGCGTGATTTAACGTTTCAAAATATATTTACCGAAACGATGAAGTGAACCGTGCTGAGCGTAATTACCGTTTTATTTTGAAAGTTTCGACCGGAAATTTGATTCCTGACTAGCATGATCCTTGTGTGCTCTGGTCTGGACAAGGGGGTGCATGGGTGAAACATGGCCGCCGCAGACCCAGCGAAGTCTCCCAAACGGCAGAAAATAGCCGAGGAGGAGGTTGAAACATGTGGGGAGAAAACCGAGGCGGTGGAGTCGGGGTGCAGTGCACGGCAGAAAGATGAGAATACGTGTATTAAAACCGGGGGTAGCCCCAACGATGAGCAGAGAGCTGATGTTGGCAGCGACGGCGGCGGTTGTGTTGCCAGCCATTCGGAGGTTACTGTCGAGTCCGGTGCTGGAGCCGAGAAAACGACATGCATTTTACCGGAGGACCTGAGAGCGGCTGAAAAAATGGCCGAGGCCAGTGGCAGTGACCAGCGTCCATTCGACTGGTCCGAGACTGAAGATGACGGCAAAGAAGCACAGACGCACGCGGAGGAAAACGATAAGTGTGGTATGCTAACATTGTTGATGTATTTTACCGTTAGCTTTAGCCTCCGGGGCTAACCTGAGCTGTAGCTCTCACTGCTGGTTCTGTTCTGCACTGTGAGTTCTGCTGACATTATTGACCACGGCACACCGAAGCATCAGCCCTGCACCGCTGCTTGTTAACGACGCTCATGATGCATATGCTAGGGTGGCTGCATGCAGTTTGTCAGACTGTTTGTTTTCTAACTTGTTACTGTGCTGTTGTTTTTGTGTGTTTTTTTTCTCTTGCAGACCTCAACAGTGTCTGTGAGGATGCTGAAGAGGTGCGGCAGGACAAGCGTGTTGACAGTGACATTGCCACAAATGCAGAAGAGCCACATGTGGAGGAGAAGAGCGCAGTTAAGCCACAGAATGAGGATTTTGTGGGCGAAGTGGACGGCATAGAGGATGTGGTTGAAGACGATGAGGAGGCAGACCGAGGAGTGGATACTGATTTGACTGCTAAGCAGAAAAAGTGCCGCTTGGTCTGCAAAGAGTGCGGGAAGAGGTTCACCCGCCGCGAGACGTTCAACCTCCACCGGCACTTTCACGCGCATGAGGACGAGCTCACGCCCCTCACCTGCAAAGAATGCGGCCTTACCTTTCAGCACCGCAGCAGCCTCATCAAACACCGAAATGAACACAGGGAGAGTGAGGAGCCGCAGCTCGTCACTCCAAAAAAGGAGGTGCAAACGATGGAGGAGGGCATTTTTCAGTGCGCAGAGTGTGAGAGGATATTCTCCACAGTCGGCCAGCTGAGGGACCACAACTGCAGCAATACAGTAGAAAAGCCTTACCACTGCCCCCTGTGCCGCCAAGATTTTCAGTTTAAGGTCTCCGTCACTAAGCACATGATGACCCATTCTCACGAGAGCACCTTTACGTGCCAAGAGTGCAGTCAAACTTTCCCAAACACTACAGCCCTGCGCTTCCACCAGAGGTGTCACGCTGCCCTAAAGCCCTATGAATGCCCCGAATGCGGCATGGTTTTTAAACACTACTCCGTCATGGAAGACCATCGTCGCAAGCACACCGACAACAGCCGCTCTCACCTGTGCAACATCTGCGGTAAGACTTTCAAGTACAGCAGCCTCCTTCATCAGCATCAGTATCTGCACACAGGGCAGAAGCCCTTCCGCTGCCCCGAATGTGGGAAAAAATTTGCTTTTGCCCAGAACATGAAGGCGCACTGCCGCCAGCATAGACTGCGTGAAACCAACTCCTGTAGTGCACAGACCAGTAAGCAGGCCCCTGCTGCCGAACAGGAGGAGGTAAGAGGGCCGGGAAAGGAGAACGCACACCAGAGCGAGGAACCAAAACGCACATTTAACTGCCCCCTTTGTCCCCAGACATACTGTGCACCAGCTAACCTGAGAGCCCACATGCTCATTCATGAAGCCGAGTATGAAAAGCTGGAGAGATCACCCCGACTCCCAAAGGATGTGAACAAGTACTGGGATAAGGGACACACCTGCCCACACTGTCCGTCCATTTATCGGGACGAGTCCAGTTTAAATGTGCATCTTTTAAGTGTCCACAAGTCTGTTTCACAGTATTTAGAAAGACTGGCTGCTCCACCTAAAAAACAATTCACTCCATTAACCAGTGATAATGTGCAGGTGAAGTGGAAAAGCGAAAGCATAAGTGTTAAGTCGTACAAGTGTTCAGAGTGCGGAAAAACTTTCCGCCACCGTTCAGTGTTGGAACTGCATATGCGCATACATTCCAAGGACAAGCCTTACCAGTGTAAAGTGTGCGGCAAGGGCTTTAGATTCAGTAGCTATTTACAGCAGCATCTCATCATTCACACAGGCAAGAAGCCATACAAATGTTCAGACTGTGGGAAGGACTTTGCCTTCCTGCAGAACATGAGAACGCATCAAAAGCTGCATCAGGAAAAACCGTTCCGCTGCACCAGCTGCCGCAAAGGCTACAGCGACGAGATCCAGCTGCAGCACCACATGTTGTCACATAACGGTGACAAACCTCACAAGTGTGACCAGTGTGACAAAAGCTTCGGGTTAGCTTATCTGCTCCGTGATCACATGAACACCCACACAGGAGAGAGACCTCATCGCTGTGAAGAGTGTCACAAAACCTTTTCGTGGTTTAGTAGCCTGCTGGTACACCAGAAGATCCACGCTCGTAAGCGGCAGAGTTTCAGCCAGTACAGTTCTTTCCCAATGAGCTCTAGGATGAGGGGGAGGGGGAGGAGGGGTGGGAGGCCAGTGTGGGGATTTTCTAGACCTTTAGGAGGCTCAGGGATGACTACTCCTCAGCAGCTTTCTTATCCGGTTTCGGTAGTGAGAGATGCTGAGCTCCACAGGAGGGCAGTACAGCCGCCATCTTCCATGCATGCATCTTGCATGGAGTTACAGAGCAGGCAACAAAAGGAGCAGTGGCTGTCCGAGCTACACCCTCAGCCAGTGCAGTGGAAGGTAGATGGTGGGGAAGTAATGCCCGTTCCATCATCGCAGCACCAACATGGAGCCCCCCAGCAGACACAGTTTGACAGCTCAGTGCTACAGCAGCACCATCGGACAAGTTCATCCTGGGCAGATATTCCTCTGATAAGTCAGTCAGGCTCCACGTCTGTTCAGAGTTTAGATTCGGCACACACAAAAGACGGCACGTCTTCTGTTGCCGCCTCTCACCTGGTGTCCATGCCAAAAAAATCCAGCCCGTCAGCAGTGAACGAGATGGTGCAGCACAGGCAGCACAAGCCTGTTTCCTGGAGCAGCACTCCCACGTCTACAGTGCTAGCTTCCACAAGTTCTGTGCAACATGAATTTTCTGTTCCCTCCTCCTACATAGACGGAGCAGCTCTGTGGAGTGTCAGGCCTACTCCACTAGTAAATTCACAGGGCTCACCAAGTAAGCTTGGGCAAGAGCTTCAGCTGCCAAGATGGTCAGTTATCCCAGTGTCCTCACAAAAGGAGCCGTCAACACCTAAGAAGGAGGACAGAGTGTGGGACTTGAGTAATCCTCAAGTAATACCTTCGACTGTTAGCCAGCCAGAGAAGCCATGGAACGGCTGTGAGCCGCAAAAGCCATGGGCTTCTGGCTTAGCAGGTGCATCCACCTCAGCTCAAATAGACCAAAGCAGTGCTATGCCAATTTCCAGTCCCGTCTCTCATGGGGCCAGCAGCACCTTATGGGACATACAAACACCACCAGGAATTCCAAAGACTATAAACTCCACGGAAAAGTTAGTAAATAATCAAGATTTTCAGCTGCAGCAAAAGCAGGCGTCATCTGGCTGGGCCAATGTACAGACAGCAACACAGAAGGTTCCCATCTCCATTCAGTACGAGCCTCATCGTTTTGGACAGGGCATGGGAACACCAGTATGGGGCTTCCAAAACAACCCAGTGGGTCCTCAAACCCTGCTTTCTGGGCAACTCAAACCAGGGAATGGACCGGAGCTGCAGCAACAACCAATGGTAACAGGCACGCAAATAATCATAAATCAGCCTTCTCCTTTTTTCTCACCTCCACTTGCTCCGCTCCCTCCTCTTGCTTTGCCTGGCCCTCACCCTCTTCACTCTGTCGCAGTTGGTGCACTTCCAAGACCTCCACACCCAAATATTTTTTTCACACCACAGGCGGTCATGAGCGAGAGGCCACACATGCCACAGACCCTGTCCCTACCTCAACTTGCCCCGCGGACAGAAACTCACAAACTTGGATCTCGTTTGCCTTTTGCCCCTGAACGGCTTCTCCAGTGCATGATATGCGGGTGCTCTCTTCCTCGGGAGCTGGATCTACAAATGCATTACTTGCAACATGCACAAGGAGAGATTTGACATTTCTACTCTAGCAACAAGACTTAGTTTTAGTTTTTTGTTTGTTTGTTTTTGTAATAATTTTATTATTTGGTGGAACCTCATTTATCACACATGGATGAGCATTAGCAAAAAGATGGGGAAGGTGAAACATGGTTTATCCTGTACACTTGTTACACATTTTAAGTCTTTTGGCTTCAGATTAGATTGCACAGTCAGGGTGTGTTTTGACATGAAGGGTGTGTACACGTGCCATTCAAAGTGTTTTGCTGTCTTTTAAAATGCATATCCAAATACTTCTAGATTAATGAGGTTCTACTGTAAGGTCTACATTTCATTTATTGCCAATGACCTTTAGATTTAGATAATATTAGTACTTTTCTAGTTCCGGTCATATGTCCTGAATCATTTGTACTGTGTTTCTTCATGTACAGTATACTGTGTGCCTTTTTATGAGTACAGTCTGCATGTCTGCTGTCTTTGGTATCCTAGGCCTAGTTTGTGCTTATTAAGGTAGACTCAACAATGTGACCTCCCTCCCAAAATGCAGAGCAACTGTTTCAAAGATACTGTAAAGAAATGTGTGTTTTTGCTTTTGGAGAAGTGAGGGGGATTGTTGTGCTCACAGATTAGATTTGTCAGAACATAACAAGGAAAAAAAACTGTACACATACAGTATAATCCTCTTAGGGAGCACTTGTGATCACAGGGCCACTGGCCTGGTCCAAATATGCGACGAGTAAAACGCAAAATTCTAATATGTAATTGTGATTTCACAGTAAGAGTTTTCTGTAACTGCAACACTTGGGGTGGCCATTGGGGATGGGGCAATTTGGCACCTTTACACAATTAATGACTGTTGACCAATAGCTCATTTTGTAAGAAATGTTAGACTTATGTGATGTTTTGTCATTAACATTTTTTTACAGTGGCAAGAAAGGAAAATAATTGGTTACATAATTTTTTGCTTCAATTGGTCCAGTCTGCATCTCTTACCAGAATAAGTATTTCAGATTGGAATGTACCCACGTTTGTAAAAATCAATTCCACTTTTTAGTGCGTAAATGTTTTGTTTTTGTTTTTTTTGTGAATAATGAATGATCTCATTCCGTAACAGTAGATCTAGGTGAGTACATCATCACATCTCCTTCCGTTATGAAAATGGGCATTAGATTAGCTCTGGTGGCCCGCCAAGTGACTGACAATATTCATTACTGCTATCTGCTGTAGAAATAAACAAATGGTTCATATGTAAAAATAAAATGAAGAAAAAAAAAAAGCCACAAAAAGAAGGAAAAGCAAAACAACTTCAACATTCATCAATTCAGAAACGTGCCCTTCTACCTCTATCCACTGTTTTAGCATGGAAGATTTTTCCCATGATGTCTACATATTGGATTAAAATAAAAACCTGCCTTTGATTATAAACTTGTGTGGTGCAGTACTTCACAGTTAGCATAAACCAGCATTAGCACCTGGACATTGCTATTATAGGGAACTCCTTAACCTTAATATGACGGGGTAAGATCAATTTTGAACATGTGCTATCAGATTTATTTTTCCTCCCCAGGAATTAGGTCACTGAATAATGGAAAGCTGTATGGGTTCGTGCATAACCCATGAAAATATGTTTTGCATTATAGGCTTTATTTATTGTGATTTTCTATGTTTAATCATTACATTGTAATCTTTTTCACAGTTTAGAGACCCGGAGTAGCAAGATTTACTACTTGTAGAAGCCTTTAAATAGATATTTAATGCCGAATGAAACGATGAAAATGACTCATTGAATGATGGGTTAACTCCTTCTTCAATGAATAAACTTATTAACTTATTTGGAAAAAAAAAAACTCAGATAAAACGTGTATGAGAAACATAAAGTCATGAAACTTATTCCTGTATGAATTATTTAAAATGTGTTGATCTCTTGAGGACTGATGCAGTAAGAAAAAAGTTACAATGTTCTGTCGTGGAAATTGGCCAGGTGGTGGAGTTAAACTCAGTACCTTCTTGCTGTGAGGCAACTGTTTCAAACCACCTCACCACCATGCTGCCCTAAGCTTCAGCTCCACCAGTCAGTAGTGAAGTGCCAGAGTAAATGCCGTAAATAAACCAATATATAAGAGCACTGGATAAACAGATTAAAAACCATGCTGAGATGACATAATTAGTATGAGAATTAAAGAGATACTTTTAGTTTCTTATCAGCCATTCACATACTCTTGTTTAGTGGTGTGATTTTTGGGTGGTTGGACGTGGTTAGCGTCCAAGTTTGACAGTGTAATGAAATCTTCATATACCAAATACTTTTCTAGATTTTTTTTTTTTTTTTTAGAAGTTCAATCTGCCCACTTTCAAGCTTTTTCTTTTTGAATTGAAATTGCAATTTTTGAACATAATTATATCTCAAAAACCATTAACAATTAAAAGCCTGAAAATTTCCGTGGTCTTTGGAGGCTCCTGAAGGGCAGTGTGCATGCTTACAAAGTGGGTGTCAAAAATGAAAAGTATTTACCAAAATTACTCTCCCAAAGAAAACTAGCGTAACATCTAGAAACTTAACCATGCTTTGTTTATTTGGTGCAACTTTTATGCAGCATAAAAGTTGAATGAAAATAGTATTTCCATGTTTTTAGTGACATAGGAATGTAGTGTTAAAAATATTATAGATTGTTTATTTTGCATTATTGTGAAATAAATTGAAAAAACTTCACAAACTGTCACTTGTCTTTTACAGTGTGACAGGGTTTTTTTGTTTGTTTGTTTTTTGTATTAGTGTATACTCAAATATGGGACTTTACAGGACTGCTTCTTTTTTCACATTTTAACTACCCAGTATTCAGACATGAATGTTATCTGTCCCGAATTATTGATGCTGATTCACTTGTATGGTGCAAACAACTAGGCCACTTTAGCTTACCTGTTTGTGCAGACAACCATATTCCCCATGGTTAAATGCAGCTGTTTGGGTTTAAGTCCGACCCAAGGTCCTTTGGTGTGTTTCCAGTTTTCCTGTCCAATACTCTCCTATCAAATAAAGGCAAAAAAGCTATCCGAAAATAATTTTGAAGAGGATAACCACTTGTGATATCCATTTACTCTGACTAAGATTAAAGGGGGAAAAAAAGACTAGAACAAATTTCAGGCTTTTATCCTTAATAGTCTTTGAGATATTCATTTTCAAACATTTGCTCAGATTTTAATGTGTGCAAAAAAGAGCTAAAAATGAATGGACTGGCTTTTTAAAATATGAATATATCAAAAATGTATTTGATACATGACCCTAAAATTTCACAGGTCACCGAATTAAACTTTAACCCTGTGTACTGTTGATCAGTTAGTATAAGTAAATGTATTTTATTCTTTAAGCTGTTTTTTTTTTTAAATCTTTTCAAATAGGTAACTAGTTCCAATCAACTGCAGTATATATGTAACTTTAGTTTTAGTGGAGAACAGCTCCTCCTGTTCTGCAACAAGTGGAAAAGTTTGAGGGCGTTTGTTTGTCAGAGTAATGCACCACCACCACCACTGGCGTCGCTGCAGGGTGATAACTTCGTGTTGAGGCAAATAAAAGAGAAGAAGAAGACACTTCCGCTGAGGGGAAGGATAGGCGCACTGCGCAGGTGTTCTGACTACAGCTCGCCTTTATATGTACACCAACCGCATTATTAAAACGGTTAATGATACTTCTCCGTTATATTTTAGCGAACTAGACTTATATTACACACTGTTTTCACTCCCGTGGAGCTGACTGAGTGGTAAAAAATAATTTGTATTAAAAAAAAACAAAACAACGGTGGCGCTGTTAAGCTAACAAGCACTAGCGCCACCAAGCAGCCACGCCAAGATGGAGGGATCTGCTTCCTCGGCCAGCGTAGAGGACGGAGCTGAAAACAAACGCCATGCTGACGAAGGGACACCTGAAGAGAACGCCGGTCCATCGACTGAAGAAACCGCTGACAGTAAGCACCCATCAACAGACCGTGACTTAAACATTTACGCTCCACCGTTAACACAGCATCAGTGCGTTCCTGTGCATTGTCTTCCTGCACTCCATTAATAGGAAAATGTAAATATTTGACTTGAAGGCAGATTTAAAAAGTGCTCTTTTAACACCAGTAACAAATATAAAGTTACCAGTTCGAGTTAAAGGCTTCCCAGCATTTTCAGTGGGGCGTATTGAACAAACAGCGCCAGCCCTGGTCAAAGTTAATACTCAGCCATATGGATCGAAAATTATGTGACTGCTTTGCCAGAAGCAAATCTATGTATTGCTGGAAACATGCTTTTTCTGTAATCCTACTGAATAATATAAATCTTTGGCCAGGCCATAAATAGGGAAGTGCTCAATCTGCGGTATCTCCAGGTTTTTTCCCCCCATAATAATCTTTCCCTTGGTATTTATTTCATTTGCATTAACAATCTGGCACCAGCTATACACGCTTTATCCTTAATATCAGATTTGTGTGCGCATTGTTGTTTTCACATTGATGACCGCACAATGTTCTTAAAGTGTTGTTTATATTTTAATACCTGTTCCACACCACTGAAGTTGCAGCATTTTTACAAACCAATTCTGGTTCATCTGTTTCATTTAACAATCCGCTTTCGCTCTTCTCATTCTGCGTCGCCACCATGTGCTATGAAAACATAGGCACTGCGCATGCGCGTTTTACCCATATTCTATCGCAATATTTCATTTTCCTATCGTTGCCCAAAATTACACCGGTATTACCGTGAACGGTATGATATAGCTCAGCCCTACTAGCAGTGTATTTGCACCTCAGTAATGACACTTTTTTTTGTTTTTTTTAATAAGTGTTATTTTTCTCCTATCATTTTTTTGTTTTATATGGAAATTGTGCAGTTGTGTGATTATACTGTAAGCTCAAGTTACTTTAAAATAAAGACATGTTTGCGCCTCTGTTTTTTGTTTTGTTTTGTTTTTAAATTTCCTTTCTTTTTTCTTCTCTGAAAACAGGAGTGGCTTTGACCTCCTCTTTTCCCCTTTTCTATTTTTAGGGAGTGGGGTTTTCTGCTGTCAGCATTGTGGAGAAGGCTTCAGAGAGGAGGCAGCCTTCTTGAAGCATTTGCGTGAACATCCACAAGAAAGCATGTATTTGGACAAGCACATGGATGAGTTACATGATGGAGAAAAGGACAATGAAGTGCTTCACTTTTGTTCTTTATGTTCAGCCTCATTTATTGACCTGAGTGAATACCACTTGCATATGGAAAAGAACCATGATCAGATCTCTCAAAAGGAGACTAGTATCCGGATTAATGCTGCCATAACAAAGCAACAAACTTATGAATGTCAGGACTGTGGGAAATCTTATGGTGTGATTGGACACTTTCTCAACCATCAGCGCTCACACAGACAACCCTCCAAATCAGTTTTTCATGACCTTCAGCATTTGAAAAAGAAGTCGTTTCAGTGCGAATCTTGTGGGAGAAATTATTCTCGTGCTTCAGCTCTTGATGCCCATCGTCGTTGTCATGAGGAAAAGTTGATTAAGCCCAGAAACAGGAGTTCAGGAGATGCAATTCCAGCTGGGGAGTCATTAGCAGAAACAAAGGCAGGTGAAAGTCAAACAGAGGATTATTCTGAAAAGGTTTTTACATGCTCATGTGGGAAAGCTTTTTCTGCCCTGATGCGACTTAAGACTCATCAGAGATTTAGCCGCAATAGTCAGTGCTCCCCTGAAGAAATGAAACAAAAGCCAAAGAAGAACTGCAATGAGTTTTACTGCAGCGAGTGTAAAAAGGGTTTCAGTGGACATATTGCTCTCTTTAACCATCAGCGATGGCATGCCAATCATGCTGATAATTCTGCAAAAAGGTTCCCATGTGAGGAATGTGGAAAAGTGTTCATGACTCTTACGTTCTACTACAGGCATCAGCGCACTGCACACAGTGACGAAACCCCAGCAAAGTCATTTCACCATCAGCTGTGCCAGCTACAGAAGAAGGCATTTGAATGTAAAGATTGTGGGCTAAAGTTCTCCAGGTCTTCAGCACTTCATTCTCATCAGCTTCATCACACAGATGTTTTTAGAGAAACTGAGAAGGAGGCCCAGATGTGTTCCTCTCTACCTCAAGACCAAATGGCAGAAAGCAGAAGACCAGAGATTGACTTGGAAACGTCTACAGAAGGAAAAGTGCTGCTGGACAGTTTGCCTCCAACCAACATGACTGAAGAGTTGTACATAGTTGAGACTGATGAAGACATGGAAAGTTATGAACCCGGTGACTTTAACGTACAGGTGATCAGTGCAAGTGAGTCTGAGGATGAGCCACCCCAAGATCTGAATCCTGACCTGGAGCTGGTGTGTGAATCCGATCAGGAGGGAAGAGATGACGGTGATATTGTTTCCAAACCAGAAATGGACTTGAAAATTGTACAAATTGATTTTGAGCAGGCTGATGAGCCGATTGCACTGATAGCGAGAGAAGCTGAGAATAAATCAGCAGAAGACAGGTTTGATTGTCCAGAGTGTTATCGCTGGTTTTCTAGTTCTTCATCGCTGCGTGTTCACAGAATGTGGCATGGCGTTCATAAGAGAAGACAGCAGGCACAAGGTCAGTCAGCGCCTCTTTACACATGTGACACTTGTGGTCATGAAGCAAGTAGCTTTGAGGCACACTGCCATCACATACAGACCCACGGTGGTCAGAAGCCAAGCAGCGATGCATTTCAGGAGGTGGAGGGATTAGAGAAGAAAAATCTGACGTGCAGTGAATGCGGCAAAGTTTTCTCTCGTTTGTCTGCTTTGGTCTCTCATCAGTTGCATCATCCCAAAAGAAAACAGTTCCAGTGCCCAGATTGCACAATGTCTTATCTGCATGCAGCTAGCCTGTTTAACCATATGAAAACCTGCTCTGCACAAAAAAAGGAAAATATTTCAGTCAGTAAGAAAGAATACAATCCAAAGAAAACCCTACTGGGCCCAAAGATCTATCATTGTGAGCAGTGTGGAAAGGGTTTTTGGTCTCTAGGTGCTTTCTCACACCACAAGCAAAATCCGACAGAGTGTGCAGATTTGAGGCTGAGAAAAGGTGTCCCGGGATCCTCTGTTAATGGACACCAACGCTCTAGCATGAAGGTTGCATGTCCGGTGTGTGGCAGAAAATTTCGGCACAGAGGCATCATGACATTGCACATGCGAAAGCATGAAAATGGAAATCACAAATGCGAACTCTGCAACAGGTCATTCCGCCTTTTTTCCAGCCTCCTTAGACACCAGGTAGTGCATAATGACCAGTTGCTCCCACCACCCATCAAGTCTTTTCAGCATCAAGTTGAACAGCTGAAAAAGAACACCTACAGCTGTCCTGACTGTGGGAAGTTGTTTTCACGGGCCAAAGCACTGCAGTTTCATATGAAAAGCCATGGCTATGAGAGTGGGCATTCTCCATCATCATCGTGGTCCAGAGTCACGCTGGAGGATCTACAGTGCGCTACATGCCTTGCACATTTCAACAGCAAGGTCTCTTTAAGGGTTCATCAGAAACTGTGCATTAAAAGAGACAATCAAGTTGTTGCAAGTACAGAAAACGATGATGCTCTAAGATTGTGCGAAGGCAGCATGGATGCTAGCACATGGGAAAGCTCTGACCAGTCAAAGGTACATACACCAGTAAAGAGTGAAATGGATGGCACGGAACCAGAGATGGAAAATGACACAGGTGAAGGAGAACTGGAAAACCCAACTGCATCCAATATGAAATACAAATGCAAAAAATGTGACAGAAGCTTTTCAGTAGTTGGGGCTTTAAACTTTCACAAAAGAATTCATGCTGAGGGCTACAGGTCTTTACCAAAATCCAAACTGGCCATTTCTACAATGTTAAAAAAACCTAAACAAGAAGAGCAGGGTAAAGGACTGTTTCACTGCTCTGAATGTGGGAGACGGTTCATGTCTAACTCAGCCCTGGGCTCCCACAAACGATGGCACAAAGAAAAGAAATCTTCGCGGTCCCTGCTAAAAGATGATGATTTGAAATCCCTTAACCACAAAACCGTAGATGGAACTTTTCAGTGCAAAAACTGTGGCAAACAGTTTTTTAATCACCGCGTTCTGCAGCGCCACCAGATGTTTAATCCACCATGTCAAAGCAAAGCTGTACCAGAGCCAGATTTGAGCAGCAACGAACCAGGCAAGACATTTGTGCAAGATTCACTTCCAGGCAAGAACAGTAAAACTTTAGAGACGGGAAACGAGGTGTTTGACCAGGCTCCAGAACAAGTCAAAAGAAATTGCAGTGAGAGTGAGGCCGTATTACTGGCACTGAAGCCAAAACCTCACCAGTGTCCCCTCTGCTCGATGACCTTTACTAAAGCAAGAGGACTACGTGCTCACAAATGGCAGGCCCACGCAAAGAGCACAAAAGGCAAACGCAAAGCTGCTTTGCGTAGAAAAAAAGAGCCTGTTGCCTCAAGTAGTGAGATGAGGAAAACTGGAGATTCAACAGCAGCAGATAACACTAGTGTGATGTTAAAAAGTAGCACAGTTGACAGAGAGTGGATGAAAATCACATTGGATTCTCCTGTGAAATTGTGTCAAGACTCCAGGGAATGGGGCATTTCTGAAGGCGCCCCCAACTTTAAGAGAGTTTACCTGGATGTGAAGCAGGAGTCGAAACTGGATAATCAAACTCCTAGAGCTGCAGCTGAGGTTCCTCCACAAGTCAGCTGTGTAACGGAGAACACAGCCAAATGCTTCTTCAAGTGTGATAAGTGTGGGAAAGCTTTCCAAACGGAGGAACAATTAGGGACCCATAAGGCAAAGGCACAGAGTCGGCCTTACTCCTGTGCTCTGTGCTGCCAAGGCTTTTGGACTGAGAATCAGCTACATCAGCACCTTGCTTGGCACGACGAAGTCCGCTGCCGTCTGCCGAATGAGGTACGCTATAGACTGAGTGCTGCTATGACCTCAAAGCCTCTAAAACCCAATCCCCCCGCTGCTGACAACAGAGAAAAGTTTTTCCCATCTTCTAAAGTGATTCGGCCTACGCTCAACTCAGCGGGCCAGTCACAAAGTAGCCATAAGTGCCAACACTGTGGCAAAGCCTTTCTTTCATCGACCGAATTACAGAAACACAAAACGGAGCAGTGCAGCAGCAGTGACTCATACCATTGCTCCGTTTGCCCCAGGACCTTCCGTGAAATCCAAGACCTCATCGAGCATCACCAGGAATGTATCAGCGATTACAAAAGACAAAGCGACGCTCCTGCTGCTGTCTCTGCAGGAGATTCCAATGGCCTTACCTGCCTTGAATGTGGAACTACTTTTTGTCAAGAAACTGATTTGCACCAGCATTATATTGAACACACCCACAGAGTGAATTAAAGCAAAGAAACCTGAAAAGACCTGAAACAATAACTCTGTACATAGATGCTGGCTTTTCTGAAACTTCTAAAAATCTTTGTTAGAAATTTTTTTTTTTTTTTTTTTTTGCACCTTTTACTTTGGCTAAATAGTTCCTAATTTGTTCGTATAGTTTTTGAGATTCGTTGTACTTAAACATGTAACACTGGACTAGTATATGCTGAGCATCACTCTATCCCGTTATTAAGTTGATGTTAGTTCTATTTTGACCTGCACCACAAATCAAAACGGTGCTGAAGACCAAGCAACCAGACAGCACCAGAAAGAGCTGCACTGTGCAAGAGGTAGCTTTAATGATCTGGCTGGTGGCGGTACAAATGTGAAAATACACAGTGTTGTTTTTTTTGGGGGGGGGCACTGATGTCATAGAGCTCATATTTTTTGCTGTTTTAAATTGACCTGTTGTGAATGTAAATTGAACTTGATTAATTTCTTTGGGGACCACTGTCTTTCATTTTCAGATAAATTTATGCATGTAAATTGCCCAGAGAAATGAAAAATGCTGTTGACACACTACTTGCAAAGTGTAGAAAGACATGCTAAACAATGTTGCACCACACGCATGTGCTAATTTTGCTGCTGTTTTTGTTAAGAACTGATGTTTTGTTGAAGGATGATTAACGTTTTGCATATTTTACAGAAAGATAAAGAACCTGAAATTCAGCAATGCGTACTCTTTACATAACCTGGTAGGAAAAACAAAATTCTTGTCTAACATCACTTGGTCACTTCCATTATTATAAACTATACTACGTTCAGGCCATTGTATGCTTTGTACAATGCATTACGCATTAACTGATTTATAAGCTCCTCTGTTGATTCTTTATAGTGTTATTTCTATTGTGTGATAAAATATTCATTACTTAAAGTAGCAGTTATGTTCTTGTAGTATAGTTCTAAGTAGTTTGTTATATTTATTTGTTTTTTTATTCCTAGAAGAAGTCAAAGAAGTTGAAAATAAACTAACTTGTTTTTGCCATGATTAATGGTTGTGTGATTAATTCAGTCAGTCTGCATATTCTAGTCATGTCTGGGTTGTTAATATTGTTGTTTCCCATTTCACTATTACTTAGCTTATGAATGTGCCAATATGCGGGTGACATAAATTGCTTTCGGATTACTACGTTTCATATCTAGCATGTATTAAATAGAGCACCTTGATGTGTCAAAGGAGCAAACTAAAAGTTTGCTACTAAAACAATGTACAAATAAGTAAAAGCATGTGTTGTTGATCATATTAGTTAAGGCTCTGCAGTGATATAGGTCCAGCTTCCTCCAAAGATGTTTGCAGTGCCTGCTGTAGCACTGATCAACAAACATTTTGTTACTGGGATTCTTTCACCTGTACTTCCACTAATTTCACTTACTGACTCCAAATATGAGAGCTGTTTTCTTCTAGCTTCACGTTTTTTGTCGTTATGATGTTCCACTGATTCACTGGATAACAGGACTGGACAGAAATGGAGATGGATTTCAGTGTTTAAGACATCAGTGCACTAAAGGTGATTTTCTTGGTCCTGATGAACATGAACTGATGCTTCATGATGAGTTCAAAAGGAAACGTAAACCAGCTGAATCAGCAGCATTCAAGCAGGTTGTTTCTTGGCAGTCACATAGCTGTTAATAGTGCTGAGCTTGTGGATAAACATGCTGAAAGTATATCAGATAATGAGTGCCAGAATGTCACTGAAGATGCACTTTCTACATTTTCTCCACCAGATCTGTGTGATGTCAGCGATAAGTGCCGCTAAAGATTTCATCAAAATATGAAAGTGATGAAAAACTGATATCAGGGAAAATTGAGTCAGCGCATGGTGGGTGACCACTGTTGGTTCTTGCAAAGAGAAATGAATGTGCAGTAAAATCCAGTGCCTCAAACATTTCTAAGCACCCTGAGCATGCTTGTTTTTATTTTTAGCTAAATTGATAGAAATATGCTTAAATGCAACTCCGGTGTCATCTTTAAGAAAAAACCACAAAAAAACCCACAAAAAACAATTTTGGTGGCAAATAGTTTAAATCCCAGATATAGTGTCAGTATATTGTTATTAAAAAATATTGAAATGGCAACGTGACTCAAAAACCTAATGTGTAGGCTTAAATCAGATTTCTTATCTAAAATCAGTGTAAAAAAATTCTCAGTGGCAAACAAGAAGATATTTGTATACATCAGTGTAATCAGGAGATGCTAAAAGATGTCTTTACTGTCAGTGCTTTGAAATCAGTATTTCTATGCTTAATTTTAGGTTGTTTTTTTAATTTCCTTTTTGGGTTTTGTTTTTTTGTTTTTTTGCACATTTTTTGCTGACGTGATCACTTTCTAATGCCTGCTGAAACATAGAATAATTTATCTCAAACTGTCAAAATAAAATATTACTCAGACTTTCCATGTAAAACACAGGCTGCCATAATAATCTACATGGTAATTAAAATTTTCTCCTGTTGCTCTTTGCAGATAAAGAACTCAGTGTTGAATGTAAGGACTGTGGGCTGAAGTTTGCACAGCAGGAGCTCTACGAGACTCACCTGCACCAGCACGCCGTGGAAGACGAGGAAGCTCCGATGGAAGAGGACAGGACAGCAGAAACCGTCTCTGAGAGAGCAGACGATGGAGAGAGCAGAGATGAAGATGTGAGAAATACACTTAGACAGGGTTACACCTGTGTGACCTGTGGAAAGAATTATAAATACCGGGTTTCGTTCCAAAAACACCAGCGTCTCCACAGGAAGAGGACCTCTAAAGGAGATAAAATGAATGCAAACATGCAAGAGGAGACGAGAAAAGAAGACAATGTGGAGAGAAGTGAAGTTGAAGGCCCAGGCGAGGATGCAATGACTTCAGAGCGTGACAGCTCTGTGGAGTCTGATTGTACAGAGCCTGTGTGTCACTCAAAGGTTTCCAAACTATCTGATGGGTCTGAATCAGAAGATGTACGATCGCAAACCAGAGGACAGGTGGATGAGAGTGAGTCATAGCATGCGAACACATTTTGTTATTATTATTAGTGTTTACTGCACCCTTCCTTAACAGCATGTCAGCATGATACTACATCTTCTCAATTTACACTAAACATTTAATCAGTACCAATACTTACTGTACTTAATAACTTTTTTTTCCTTTGTAGATGAGGAGCACAGAGTTGAATGTAAGGACTGTGGGCTGAAGTTTGCACAGCAGGAGCTCTATGAGACTCACCTGCACCAGCACGCCGTGGAAGACGAAACTCCGATGGAAGAGGACAGGACAGCAGAAACAGTCTCTGAGAGAGCAGACGATGGAGAAAGCAGAGATGAAGATGTGAGAAATACACTTAGACAGGGTTACACCTGTGTGACCTGTGGAAAGAATTATAAATACCGGGTTTCATTCCAAAAACACCAGCGTCTCCACAGGAAGAGGACCTCTAAAGGAGATAAAACGAATGCAAACATGCAAGAGGAGACGAGAAAAGAAGACAATGTGGAGAGAAGTGAAGTTGAAGGCCCAGGCGAGGATGCAATGACTGCAGAGCGTGACAGCTCTGTGGAGTCTGATTGTACAGAGCCTGTGTGTCACTCAAAGGTTTCCAAACTATCTGATGGGTCTGAATCAGAAGATGTACGATCGCAAACCAGAGGACAGGTGGATGAGAGTGAGTCATAGCATGCGAACACATTTTATTATTATTATTAGTGTTTACTGCACCCTTCCTTAACAGCATGTCAGCATGATACTACAGCACGATACTGTACTTAATAACTTTTTGTTCCTTTGTAGATGAGAAGCACAGAGTTGAATGTAAGGACTGTGGGCTGAAGTTCACACAGTGGGAAAACTACGAGACTCACCTGCACCAGCACGCTCTGGAAGAGGAGGAAGCAGAGATTGAAGACCACATGGTAGCAGAACTAGTGCCAGAGAGAGAAGATGCTGGAGAAAATGGAGATGAAAGCATGAATGGTAATACAGCTGAGTGTGATGAGAGCGATTCAGCCCAAACAGGGACCTCAGACCTGATTCAAAGTTTTGGAGTTTCCACCGCCTCAGTGAAGAATGCACCTAGAAAAGATTATGTTTGCTCGATCTGTGGAAAGATTTACGCATACCTGGTTTCTTTCAAAAAACACCAACAGCTGCACGAAAACGAGTCCTCTGCATCAGCGAAACCTCCGGACGAGTCAATTTTGCGGCAGTACGAGTGTCCAGATTGTGGGATGCTGTTCATCAGACGAACACGGCTAATCTCCCACCTGAGAGTTCACAGAGCAAGCATTTCATTAAAATCAGCCCCTCACAGATGTGATACTTGTAACAAGGACTTTGCTTCTGCGGGGCTGTGGTTGGCTCACGCTGAGCTACATAAACAGAATCCATTTTGGTGTTTGAGCTGCACACGCGGCTTTAGAGATGAAGCGTCACTAGACAAACACCTGCAAAATCACTATCACAGGCACGGGAGCATCCGCACGTCTGCACAACCCACAAGTCACTTCAGCAACCACGGTGGAGCTAAGCAGAGCTTCTCCAATCCCGGAAAGGTAATTTCACATCAAAAACAGCATCGTACCAACTCTGTGAACCTGGGAGGTTTGATTCAAAGAAGTGCTCTTCTCCCTTGTGTTGAAGAAGAGCCAGAAATGAATGCAGACTTAAAAGAACGACCAGAGGAGGAGGAAAGCACACAGAAAACAGGGCTACAAAGCCCATGTGAGAAGATTGAGGATCGTCACAGATCTGACAAGTCAGACTGTGGAGAACCGGTGTTTCACTTTAAGATTTTGAGACAAGCTAGCTTGGCTGATCTATCTGACGAGTCCAAATCAGGAGACGTACAGTCAAAAACAAGAAACGAGCCGGACGAGACCGAGTCACAGGAAAGAAACGTGCACAGCGACCATAAGTACTGGGAATGGGAGTGCTTTGACTGTGATATGGGCTTTGATGATGTGGCAAAGCTGCACTCGCATTATATAAAACATGCAACTGGGGAGTTGCCTATACTGTGGGATAACACAGAGGGATGAGGTGTCACTGAAGCATTTGATTTCTCATCCCTGCTTCTGTTCAGATCTTTTTTTAAGGACGTCATACAGCTGCTACAAAAAAAACTTTTGCCCTTTTTTTTTTTAAACAATTTTTTACTTATTCCTGATGAATTTATTTTTAAAAATCATGCGTTACAGTACCCTAACAACAAATATCTACCCCAAGGAGGCCTATTTGAGGTATAGCCTCAATGTGCTATGAGATTAAACTTTTTAAGGCATATTTTCAGTACATAAAATCCAAGAGATTGAGAAACATTCTTGAATTAAACATGTCAAAGAAAAAAGGAAAACTTGAGTACAGCTGTCCTCTCTGTGTTCCTTTAATGTTTTCCTTAAAAAAAGCAAAATCCTGGAGATTCTTTTCACTGCAGATGTTGACACGCAGAGGATTTTATGAATGTGCCAGTTGAGGACGTACAAGACATATGTCTCTGAAATTAGACACACTGATCTTCATGTCTTCTTGCTCAGTTGTGCACCAGAGTCTGTCACTTCATTCTCTCCTCTCTCCAGAGTTTGTGAAAGGTCACAGGTCGCTGTGAAATGTGGATTACACACTGTTGTAGGAAATCTTCAGTTTTCTGTCGGTTTCCCACATAAAAACAGAACTCTTGAACACTGTCTCACTCACTGCTGGGATATTTATTGAATTCCAACCTTTCTGTCCATCCAACTTTTATCAAGTAAATGAACAATATTCCTTCTCCCTCACCTCAATTATTCCAGTATCCAGAGGTGTGCACAGATATTTTGTGTGAGATGTTTTCCAAATAAAAAGGCATATTCTTTTATAGAAGTTTCTGAAGTCTGTTTTTAAATTTTGACATTTTAAACGTATAATTAAACTCAGACACACAACTAACCAAATCGACATGTGCTTTTTCTGATGTAAGTGGAGATGTTTTTTTTCTTCTAGTGATTAATTGGGTTTATGACTTCAAAAACGTTGATATTTTTTTTTTGTTACTAGTTGCTGAAAATGGGCATCTGGATGCCTAATCAGAAATTCCATCCAGATATTGTCAAATTAAAGCATTTCTGATCACTTTAATTGCGCATAAAATGGCAACCTATAAAGGAAGAATGATAAATGACTTCACTGATTTTAGAGTAAGTGTATAAATGAGCACTAAGATAGATAGTTGGCCAGTCTGCAACAGTCACTAGTTTGAAAAATGTAACAGCTCATGATATTAAATGGTTTATTTAGTAATACAATGAGAGCTAATTGCACTCAAGAGACTTTTATGAGATTTCATGAATTATAAATTAAGCAAATAAGCACACAACTTCATAAGCTTCTGTACTTGCTGCTTCTAAGTCTAGTAATTTGTGCTATATTAAAATCGAGGGCTGCACATAAATGCAAGAGACATCTACAACTCAGTATACAAAGCCCATTCCAAAAAAAAAAAAATGTAATGAGTAAATGTAAAAAACAAAACAACAGAATGCAATCAACTGGAAAGTACACAAGCCAGTTTTTATTTTTTTCAGAGAACACTTCAAATGTTTAAATGTAGAAAATGTAGGGATTGACGAAAAATGTTTAATCATTAAAAATTGATGGCATGTCTCAAAAAAGTTTGCATGGTGGCAATAAAGGCTTTAAAGGTAAGTGGTACTAAAAAGAAACAGCAGGAGGAACATTTTTGCAGCTCATTAGGTTAATTGGGAACAGTCTGAGTATATAAACTACATCTTAGCGGGGCAGAGTTTTGCATATCTGCAAAAAACAAAAACTGCATCTACAATTTCAGAATAATTTCCCTCAACTTAAAATAATGAAGATTTTGAATATAATGTTTTCATAATATCATCAAAAGATTCAGAGAATCTGGAGAAATTTCTGTGGGCAAGGGATAAGGCAAACGTCTACATCGCATGCCTGGGATCTCTGACACAATTCTGTCATTGAAATCACTGCATGTCGAGGTTTGTGAAGAAGCCAAATGTGAACATGATCCAGAAACACTGCTGTCTTCTCTGGGTCAGCCTGCATCTCTGATGGTATGGAGGTGCTTTAGCACCTATGGAACTGGCAGCTTTCACATCTGGAAAACATCAGTGCTGTAAGGTATATACAGGTTTTAGATCAACACATGGTCCCATCCAGGCAACCTTTTTTTTCAAGGAAGTGCTTTCATGTTTCAGACTGCATTTCTTACAGCAGCTTTGGAGCAGAAGAGTCCAGATGTTGAACTGACCTGCCTGCAGTCCAAACCTTTCACCAGCTGAAAACATTTGATGCATCATCAAATAGAAAAAGTTAGAATCCTACATCAGACAAGAATGGGAGAACATTCCTCACAAAAGTCCAGCAGATGCTCTCCTCAGTTCCCAAACATTTACAAATTGTTGTTACAAGGTGAAGGAATGCCACACATGTGTTTTGTTCAAATACAAAATTAGCTTATTTTTTTCTTGAAATAGTACAATTTCTCAATTTAACAATTTTCCATGTTTTCTGTGTTGTATTGTGAAACATGTATGGGCTGATGACTTTTGCAAATCATTATGTCTGTTTTTATTACTTTTTTTTACGCAGTATCCCAACTTTTTGGGAATTGGGTTTGTATATACAACAGACGCTTCACATTAAAATGACGGTTTTTGTGATTATGTTTGCATACGTGCACATGACATGAGTGTGCAGTCACAGTGTGAGTTTATGAAGGTTCTACTACAAAATCTTTGTGTCTCTGTGAACACCTGCACTTTGAGGATCCCTGGAAATTTTACGATAAAAATAAATATTACACTTTTTTAAAGGTTTTTGTTCTCCCTCTTCTGATATTTTATTTGTTGCAACAAAAAAATTGAAACGGACTTAACACTGGTCAAGGATGCCAACCGGTAGTAACAGTTTTCAGAGTGGCCCAAACTTGCTGGAAAACCACATTTCCCATCACTCCTCCGCGAGCTTTGTCAGACGTGACGTCACGATGTCTGCATCTCCTCCGTGCAGGCTTTGTCAGAAACGACGCGGTGATGTTTGGGCGGACGAGTGAGTCTAGGTAACGCTGAATCTACATCCTCCTACTTCCACACACCGTGTCTGTGTAAGTGGGCGTCTGTGTAGATGGATGGTCTTAAATCGGGAAATATTATTTAGTGTATTTGGCGCTTTATCAGAGCGGAAGTATCGCATTTTGCACTCTGATTTTTACCGCAAATCAGTGAATTAGGCTAACCAGGCTACCATTATCTTCGTCTGGTTATTAGAGAGACATTGCTCAAGGAAATCACCAGCAAGAATATGGTCCTCAAATGTTTTCATATGTCTTAAATTTTTTATTTTATTTTATTCTTTAACACCTCATTGTGGCGGCTGAGCCCCATGTTGTTGTGGGGTTTTTTTTTTTGCTTTGTTTTTTTTGTAATGCAAATGTTACAAGCTCAGTAACAATATGCGCTAGTCCCCCAGCTGTCGCTATGTGGATTACAAAGATGCTTTTCACTCCTTTTAAAATGTGTAGAACCCGCAGTCTTGGCAAAAAGCTAAATGAGGTAGGGCGATTAGTATCTGTGTAATTATCAGTCATATGTGTTTCTGTCTGGAACCTGACTTCACAGAAACATCTGAACAAGAAAGACTACAAATGCAGACTACAAACCAGGCTCAGAGTGGGTCAAACCCTGTGACCACAGCGACCTCAAAGCTACCGCTGGACACTGAGGCTCAGCCAGCACAAAATGAGATAGATGCACAAAAAAAAGACAGCAAGGGAACTGCTGCTGAGACTGAGGAGGTAATTGCACCGGAGGGAAGTGCAGCAAGGCTAAAATCAGCAGAAACACCTGCAAAGGTAGGGATGGACGTGGACACAGCTGCAAAACCAGCGGTACCTGAAACTAACACGAATGCTGGATGTGATGGGCAAAAGGGTAAAAAGCAGGAGAAAGCTGTAAGTGACGGCAGGAAATATGTTCCTTCCAAGAAGGCCATGGTAGATCCTTTGAAGATGGATATGTCCAAACCGCTGGTCATGCCTCTCACATGTGAGTCTTTTACTTGTCTTTCCATGTTATATGTTGTCGAGGACTGAGAGACCTGCTTGATTGTTATTATTTCAAATTTAGAATTACAGGAGACATCATATTCTGCTGTAAACAATATCTACAGTAATTAACTGTGTATGACTGTATCTTTTGCAGTACTTTTACAAGATGTAAACCTAACGTTGCTTCATTAAGCTGATACTGTTTGAAGTTTGGTTAAATCTGTACAGTCAATAGAATCTAATGTTCAGTAGCAGACAAAACTCAAAGCAAGAAATTATTTTGGTTGGGTTGATATTAGAGGTGGGAATCACCAGACACCCCACAGTACAATATTATCACAATACTTTACCCACAGTACGATATTATTTTGATTTCTAACATTTTTCCAGTATGCTTATATATGCATATTTTGCGATTTATCCTCCCTTTTTTCAACTGCAAACTATGTTCTTAAACTCGACTCAACAAAGACTCATTCACATTGATGGAAATATGTTGGCAATCTGTCTACATTTGTAAATTAGAGAGCAAATATTTGCAAACATTCCACAATCTCTTTATGAGTAATTGTCAGTCCAAGCTCTAAGCAACCATTTAGTCACAGCAAGTTGGGATTGGTCACAGAATGTGAAAAACATCAATGCAGTCACCAGGCACAAAACAATTTTTTATTTAATCGTATTTTTTGTAGCTGTAAGGAGGTTGCTGTCCTATTTTTAACTTTGTGACTGAGCCATTAGCTTTGTCAGGCTAAGTGTGTCCAGTTTGGGATGTTTCTTTTGTCGAGTCAATTTAATCTGAGTTTGCTTGGCTACATGTGTTATCTCAGGATGGAGGTGCATGAGATGCCCTTTTGGTAATAGTATTAGTAGCGTTTTCATTTATTTAACAAAATATTGATATTTGGTTCCCATTATGGATACAATATTGCCATGGAAAAAATTGCAATACTATGCAGTATAATTTTTGTCGGGTGTTTCTTAACCTGTCTTTACCTCCATCCAAATTTACCTACACATTCGCAAATGAAATAATCCTAGAATCACGTGTTTGTTTTTGTGAGCATGTATGTTTTGTATGGATTTGAGTCTAGGGATACAGACGTGTGTTATATGTATTTACTCTGCTTCTGCCCTTTTCCCCTGTAGCATCTCAGCTTTCCCTACAGTGCATGGAGTGCCATATAATCTTCAGCGATCACAAGAGCAAAGAACGTCATCTCAAGCTGAGCCACCCAGCAGAATATGAACAGTGCATACTGAGGAACGCCCTGTTTGCCTGTTACGTTTGTGATCGACATTTCACAAACTCCACAGAGCTCATGGTCCACCAGAAAGCCCACACAGAGAAGAAACCTTTCAAGTGTCCAATCTGCAGTCAGGCCTTCAACAAGTCATCAGAGCTGACCGTTCATAAAAAAATTCATTTTGGCCAAGATGGTTATGCCTGCACTGACTGTGGCAAACCTTGCAAAACGCTGACATTGCTGAAGTATCACCGGCGCACACACACTGGAGAGAGGCCTTATGTTTGCAAGGAATGTGGAAAGAGGTTCACCATGTCCAAGGCTCTGCAGAAACATTTGGTGTTACACTCGCCAGAGGGAGCTGAAGGAGAGGGGGGAGAAACCACAGCTAAAGCACAACCGAGAAAAAATGATGGTAAGAAAAAAAGTCAGTGGTACAAGTGGTAAAGTGTTGTTAAATAGAAATGCCATGACTTGAAACGAATTAAAAGCATCACCATAAAGTTTCTTCGTTTATTGTCTCTAGGTGCTTCAGCAACAAAGTATCCCTGTTCTATGTGCAAGGCCACTTTCAAGAGTTCCAGGACACGTTTGCACCACATGAAAACTAAACACAATTCCTTGCCTGCTACTGCCAGTAATGCTCTCCCAGAAGGTCAGCAAGTGAAACAGACTACACCCATTATAACTCCGATATCCATCTGCCAACCAGCACTACTACAGGTGGAGCCGAACGGACCCCTGCAAAAAGTTGATGCCAATATTGACACAGAGCAGATTCGCAAACTTATTGAGTCTTTGGGAAATGTGCAGAAAGTGAACCAAGTTGTCATACTGGGGCAGGTGCCACCTCATGCTCCACCACTGGAGGTGCAGCAAGTATCACAAGGGTTAGAGCCGGTGAATGTGAATCTCAGTCCACCGCAGATAGATTTTATAGGACTGAAACAAACAGACTCTAAGACAGATGAAGGTGACCCTTCAAACAATCCATATGATCCAATGGAGCAAACAATTATACTGGAACCTATTACTCCAGATGGACAGCTAGAAAATCCCTCTTTCTCAGTATTAGGTCCTCACATAGCAGCAGGTGAAAATGCAGAGCTTACACTTGTTCCAACTGAACAAGCAGAGAGACCTGAGGGAGAGGGGATGCATCAGACCCTTCAGCAACCGGATATTGATGTGCTTCATTCTAATCCTGTGGAGCAAATGGTTAGTCAGAATGAGGTAGATGATCCTAAACAAAATCTGGAGCAGACGGTCATATTAGAACTTACCCCTGCTTTGATACCAACTGAGGTGCTAGAGCAATCCCAAGCAATCCAACAAAATGAAATCCCTTCCTCCTCTCTGGTACCAACTACAGAACTAGAGACTCTCGATAAGACTGCAGAGCATACTGTCCTAGATGAGCAAGAGACCAGCCTGTCAGTTCCACCTCTTATGCCTACTGTTGAGTTGGAGCAAACATATTTACAACCAGAGGAACAGGACATTTCTTCTTGCACAGTTGTTCAAGCAAACACACTCACGCAAGCTTCAAGTGAATCGAAAACTCATTCCACAAAAGTTTTTGATTCACATATGGAAACAGTAGATCTAAATCAGGTGCACCCTGTGATAGATCCAGACACACAAGAAGAGACACAAAAGAAGCCTGAAGAAGAACCACCTGACAAACTGCTGGAAGATTCCAAGAATAACCTGTCTGAATCAGAGAACCCGCCTGCTGAAGAAAAGGTTCTGTCGCAATTACAGTCTAAGAAGGTGGCAAAGATCTCAGAATTACCCATTAATGTAATGTCAGCCCAAGAGCTGGTGAAAGTCCGGAAAAGAAAGCCAGCCAGAGCTTTTTTCTTTCAAGGATATATGCAAGATTTTGTGGGAAGCATCTACCAAGATGACTTACAAATTGATGCCAAACCTGCCAAGCGCCAAAGGTCAAAAAAAACCCACCTTGTTGTTAAATTTGGCCCACAAAGCAAAGAAAAGAAAAACAAGAAACAGAGGAAGCCTTCGCAGCAGCGTCAGCCAATGCAAGAAGAGGCGACAAGAAGCAAGACACCACCCAAAAAACTCACAGAGCAAAAAGTACCATCACAGAAGAAGGGAAGGAAAGGAAAAAGGGATAAAAAAGTAGAAAGAGTATTATCTACTGCTGAAACAAACTCACCCTTATCGCCCCAAGCCCCACAAGTAGAACAGCTCAAAGAGGATACAAGAAAAAATAAGATGAAAAAGCAAACGGAAGTGGCCAGTGTGGGTGTTGTGCAAATAAGTAAGCACAAAACTGTAGCATCGCCTATACTTACAAAGAAAAAACAGACAAAAATAATACAAAAGAAGCAAAAACGCAAAAATGCAAAGGATGGGAAGCCAAAGACAGACATGGAAAAAGGGGGAAAAGTCAAAAAGGCAGACACACCTTGCTCAAATATAAAGCAAGACTCTCTGCTTCTACTAAAAGGCCATAAACAGCCTCAGCTGAAAGTTTACAAGTTGGACCCTTCCAAGGCATCAACCCAAGCCTCAGAGGCTTCGCCTCATGAGTCCCAGACAATGTCTCAACAGACTAACAACAACAATCTCAAGCATCCAGCAAGTGAGTGCACAGATAATCTCACAGCACAAGGTAAGAAAAAAGGAGGAAGACCCAAGAAGAACCAGAAAGCACTTTCATTGATGTCCTCGCTCCAGCTTTCCCGTCAACCACCTGAGCCAACGCCTGCCAAGCCAAAGAACACAAGAAAACGTAAAGCTTCCTCAAAAATAGAGACTGAAGGAGTGATAACATCTCATTCCAAGCGTTCCTTAGAGTGTAAGGACTGTGGAGAGCGATTTGGTGAAGTCTCATCCCTACAGAAGCACAAGGCAACTGTGCATATTGTAGAAAGTCCCAGTCTCACTTACACCAATGGGAACATCTTTGAAGGCGTCTCAACCTTGGATCTTTACCAGCTTCCCAAAGGAAGTGAAAAGCTTGTTGGGGTGAAGAATGCTGCTACAGACTGGGACACTGAGACAGAGATGGGAGAGAATGCATTAGAAGAAAGGGAACAAAGTCTCTCCTTTCCAGCTTTGATCCCCTCCCCTTCTTTACCCATACCTCCTCCAGATGTTGAAGTGAAGACCTATGAAGATAAGAATGGAAGCAGAACAGAAGATGGTAATCCATCTCATATATCGCCAATCATTTACTCATCATCTGAACAGGTGAAACATTATGGGACTCTTCCAGATTTCACATCCGAAACCACTTTAAGTAGCTCTACTCAGACAAAGACTGATGAGACAGAAAAACCTTCGGCATCAGATGATAAGAAGCTAGAACAAGGTACCCCAAGGAATTCCAACTCTGATTGTGAAGTCCAGGGTGCTGCAGAGGAAGATATTAAGGAAGATTTACTTCTAGAGGTAGATTTAGTCACTGTTGGGGAACAGAATGAGAAAGACGATCTGACTTCTCAACGTGACACTGTTCCTCAAGATGAATCAATTGCAAGCTGCAGTTCTGAAAATGGAAATAATGATAAAGGATCTATCCTAGTCAGTACTGATACAACTGAAAATGGTCTGACTTCGCAGACTGTTTCATGTTCCACTTATCAAGTGGAGATCAAAGAAGAAGAAGAAGAAGTTTTAATTCAGAGGCAAAAAGCAGAAGGAAAGGGAGCCGTTATGAATTCTGCGAGAGGTAGGAGTAGAGGAACAGGGCGTCTGAAAAGGGATTTACCATCAAAGAAGGTTTCAGCTGGAGATGCTCCCAAAGACTCAGAGAAACAGCAGGATTATTGTCAGGTAGTTTATGAAAAACGTCCCATAACCTCAGATTCAGAAATGATTGACTGTGAGATCGGCACAAAGACGGCACAGCCGGAGACAAGTTCCAAATTAAATATCAACAAAGCAGATGTTCCTGGTGCTTTGTTGCCTTCCATTCCCTCTACGTTAGAGGGATCTCCCGAAGACCAAGTCGTCTTTGAGCTGGAGTCAATTACCACGAGTGTTGAAGAAGTAATGAAGGAAAGAGGGCTCCATGGAGGAACGGAACAAGATAAGGTGATGGACCAGTCTCCAGGCCTCATACTGGAGAAGTTCCTTACTTCTAGACAGAGAGCGACTGCTGAAAAGGAGCAGTGCCTGATGATGGCAAGCGACAATCAAGCACAGGTGAGACGCTTGCAGTACCAGCTATGTTAGAATTCAACACTGCATACTTAAGACTTGTTTTCATTACAGGGTTTGGGCTACATCACTGAAAATGAGGTACAAGTTCTTGGAAGTGATGAGATCAAGGTTGAAGAGAACAGTTCAAATCAACCACTGACTGCATCCACTAGTCAAAATAGACAGACTGCAAGCGTGCAGCCGCTGCATCATCGCGATATAAGGACTGTTCTGGTGAAAGAGGAAAGCAGCCTCATAGTGAATGATGTTCCAGCCACAAATGGCAGCAGACACATCCGCTGGAATGTAGAGGCACTTAGTGAAAATACAGTCATCCCAAGTAAGTATTAAGGTTTCTCAACCAATATGTAATTATAAAACTATTGATTTCTGCAGTCTACATACCACCTGGCACAGTATCTCTTGATTTCTTTTTTTTAAATCAAATGTTACTTTTTCTGATTATTGGATAAACCAAAGTTTAGCTGTTGTCACCTCTGCTTCCACTCATGGCTAATCACCTTCTGGCTAATGAGTATAACTCTTGGAAAACACTGTGCCATGTTAAATCATGTTCTTTGATTTGTATTTTAGCAGTAGAGGTTGGGGAGAGGACAACGGACTGTTGCATCTTACCAGAGTTCAACACCAGCCAGTGCATTTTCTATCCAATAAAGGAGGAGGAGAGAGAGGTCCTAGTAGAATCTGCTGGGACCAGCAGAAACCCAGAGGGATCCCACGATGCAAATCAGACAGAAAGTCAAACAACAGATTGTGATATACGTAAGTAACTCACTCGACCTCCACCTCCACTTACTTTGAAATCCACCATTTTTAATCCTCAGTCGTAAAAGGCTGATGGGGTATTGTCATCACCCTGCTGGATGGGCAGCGTTGACCCCTAAGTTTGTGAATGCGATAATTGCATAGTAGCTTCAAACTGATACCACAGGTTTATTTGCTAAAAACCTTGGATGAGTTTGGATCTTGGTGACCTTGGCCTAAAGTTCAGAGGTCACCTTTTCTGAAAATCTGGTCAATGCAGTAACTTGAGAATGTAGGGATGTAGGATTTTCAAATTATTACTGTCAGTGCAGCTACTAAAAATCTCAGGTGATTTTAATCTCAGTGACCTCAATGTCAATATCAGAGATCAAGATTTTTGAAAATGTTACGAGTGCAATAAGTCAAGAAGGAAGTCATCTAGGATTGTTAAATTGATGACATAGGTATGTCTACTAGCAGGTTGCACTGACGATCGCCAGTATTTTTCAGTTATACAAATGGAAGAGACTTGACTTTCTTATTGATTTTTATATTTGGTATTCTCCAAATACTATATAAAGGCTTATATATTAATTTTGAGTCTGTTTAAACAGGTGAATCGATCCATTCTGTACCAGACTATCAGGAAACAAGAGTCAAAGGTCTTTTCTCAGATCCTGAGGTCATCGAGCAACAAGGTTTGTTCCCTTTTGTGGAATGATTAGTATTTATATTTGAGAGACTTTCTTAAGCTGTTTATTGATGATGTCAATAAAACTTAAGATGATCCTCTTACATAATAAACCTGTCCTTTAGCTGTGTCAGACTCTGAGTGGCAGCACCTACCAGATCTTCATGAGTTTCTCCTCCAAAGTCCCGATGAAGAGGATGTGGGTGGCTTTGAATTGTCAGATCCTCAGCTTGATTCAGAAGCAGAAGTAATGGCCTATTTCTCCAAGACCTCTACCATCAGTGCACAACAGTCAGATCACACATCGCAAAGGTACAGTAAGACCTTCTTTGAGTCTACAAAACTATCATACATAGAAATAACTCTAAATACCTTTTTTTTTCTATTATTGCTGTTGTTCCCCTGTTACATACATGTAAGATTTGCTCTTGATGTTCTTTTGACTTTATTCTCCCCTTAGTTTGCCAACATCCGTGATCCCGTCTAATGCACCAAGAGATGGCAACAGAACCAGAGAGCCCATTGATTACTTCTCTAAGTATTTTGGTTGGGATACCTGGGTAGAAATTGCCAACTGTACAAATAAACTGTCCAACATGCCTGACGCTGTCACGGTCAGGGAAGTTGCACGCTTTGTTGGGATCCACATCGCAATGGGAACTTTGAAGGTTTGTATTTCTGCCTGTCTGTTTACTGAAATTATTACCTCAGTCTTGGTTAGATGCTAAAACCTAATTTTTTTTTTTTTTCTATTGTTACTTTCTTAGTTTCCCAGTGCAAAGCTCTACTGGGAAGACTTGACTAAGGTGCCGTTGATTGCTGAAGCCATCCCGTTGTCCCGTTTCCTCGAGCTGTCTCGCACGCTGAAGCTGACTTCTTCAAAGTATCCAGCCAACGCTAATCCCCACAAAGGAACTTGTGATAGTGATCAATGTGGTGACGAGGCAAATGGCTCAGATGGTTCAAAACAGGCTGATCCCCTGTGGAAAGTTCAGCCATTATTGTGTCGTTTCAAAGCAGGGTGCCAGTCATTAAGACGAGAGGGCGATTATGCAGTTGACCAATATCCACTTCCTCTCACTGGGAAGGTGCACAACAACAAACTGTCTCTCTACAGCACTGCTTTAATTGGATTTGACGGCTTACTCTTACATGTCGATCTTAAGGTGGATCTCTCAGACAAAGAAGGTGCTGTAGAAAAAATGGTCCCCGAAGGTAGTATGGTGTTCCTTTGCAAACAGGAACTGTCCACCCCTGTGATGCTCGAACGCCTTTTAGCTGCTGGGGTTCATGGAGCAGGCAGGGTGGGAGGGGCTCGAGGACAGATCGGTGATGAGTTTGTGAGCTCAGATGGGAAGTTGATGCTGCGCAGATCCCATTGTGGCTTCATACTTTCTACTGCGGGAAATGGCCAAAGGAGCGCGGCCTCTCTCATTGAAAACTTTGAGAAAGCCCAGATGTCGGCCCGTCTCCACAGAGAACTGAAAAATCTTTATGCAATTCCCCTCACTGCCTCTGCACCAAGCTGCTGGCCCCAAGCAGTGCTCTGGTACCTCACTGATCTGGCTTTGGTAAACTCCTGGCTCCTGTATCGACAGGATTTCAGAGCATCCGTGCCACCTTTGACTCTCATGGCTTTCAGATTGGAAGTGTCCAAGGCTTTGATCTTCTCTAGTAGCTCGGATACCCAAGACTCAGTTCCTCCCCAGCCGCCGGCAGCAGAGGTTCACACAACAAATGAAACCCGCAGTCCCATCCTGGTGGAGGAGAGTCCTCTGCCAGACGCAGCCACACGATATGACGGCTCAGGTCACTGGCCGGAGCAGCTTGGAGAGGGAGAGGGGGGCAGGTGCCGTTTTGGGGACTGTCAGAGGACATCACGAGTGTTATGCCTCAAGTGCTGTGTCTTTCTTTGTATCTCACGTAACCACAACTGCTTTTTGAATTTCCATAATCAGGGAAGTTTGGGGAAAGAGTAGTATCTGCTACAGAATTTACCAATCTCTGATTGTAACTGTGTTTTTGGTGTAGGGAAACTCACTGCCTTTCACTGTCATGCTTTTTTAGGGCTGTTGTGATGCATTTTTAAAAAATCTTAATATGTCATTTAGGAGTTGTAAAAAATGAATTTGCCTTCAGAAAGAAAAAAAAGACTCAGAGCCACACACTGTGCTGGAAAAGAAGTGTAAAAAGTTGTTTGTTTGTTTTCACTGTGGCCATCATGATACTTTTGCCCTCAACTATTTATTTTCACCTGATCTAGTTTACATTCTACAGTGAGCTTATTTTTTGGCTCTATGAATTGTAGTATTAAAGAAAGTATCATTTATTTGAGTTTTAGAAAACAATAAAGGACAAGTGGGGAAAAAAACATGCATCTTTTGATTATTTATTTATTTAGTCATTTGAGGACTGCTTACAAGTACATTTTATCACAGTTTGAACTGTCCAAGTGTTGAAAAAGAAAAATGTGCCAAAACATATTAAAGCTCTTGTGTACTGAAATAACCAAGTACGACTCAGTACTGCAACAATGCGAGTAATTAAAGTCCATCGGTCATTAGAACATTATCCACTAAAGAAAAACTATACTAGCACATAGAGCTGATGCATGCTTGTATGAGTTTTGAAATACAAAATACATATTACAGAGTACTGTACAAATTGGTGGTAAAAAATACACGTCAAAATGGAAGAAATGTTTGTAGAACTTGCAACCAAGTTTTTACTCACCCATCATTTCTTTGTATTGTGTTAAGAAAAGGGGAAATAAGTGCAGAAACATGCAAATATATATATGTATGAAAAAATATAGAATATTAAGCAAAAACAATTTATACTATTCTAGCAAGCTTGAAAGTCAACATTTGGTATGAGCACTTTTATTCTACATCACAGGTTGAACTCTCTTAGACAAGCTTTCTTTTAGATACTTTGGATGTTGACTTCAACATGATCCCACACCACTTCAGGTCCATGCTCTGGGAAGGCCAATTCATGACTGATTTTTTTTTTTTTTTTTTTATCCAGAAATGCTTTAACTGCATTTTACTGCGGAAGTGTGTTTGGGTCATTGTCATGCTTAAAAATCAATCAAAGCAATTGCCAATCAGAATATTTTCCATTGGTATTGCATGGTGAATAAAAAAAATCTGATGGTACTGATGCTGCATTCATAAGTCAATCAATGTTGATAAAATCACCAACACTGTCAGTTAAATTTTGGACTACACCATGAAAAAGCCTCCAGCGTGTTCTGCAGAAGGCCGTAGACCTTGTCTCGCACCCTCTTTGGTCATGGCGGGGAGGGCACAGAAGACACAACTCAGCATCCCGTAACATCGACTTGCACTGAAGAATGTGGAGAGGCTCAGACAGGAAGATCCTGTTCTAAGATCTGCTTGGTAAAGGTTTTCCCAAAAGCGCAGCCAGAGCGAGTGACAAAGGCTTATGTTGTGCTGTGATCAGAGTTTTTTGATGTTTGTGGCATAAAGGGATCGGAGTCTCCATTCACACTTCGTACATGTGGCGGAACGACAGAAATGATGGGTAGAAGAGCCACAGGCTTTGTAGTGGAGTCACTAGATGGAGCCACATCGGTCACACTGCCGACAATAATTGAATAATTTAATCTAACAACATTCTGAGTAACAGAGCTGAGATAGTTGCCCTGAGGTGGCAGCAAAACATTCTCATCTAAGGCCAATAGCCCATCTTATCCCACCACTCGACCACAAAGCTGAGATCCTCCTTTTACTGGAACGTGACCTACTTAGTGTCCATAAGTTGTAGCAGCTCAGAAATGGTCCTCACAATGCCCCATACGCTCGGAAACTGGATCTGGGATGGGTTATCATTAGTGATGTCTGCTTAGGTGATGCTCACAAGCCTGCAACTGTGGATGCCTATCACACCAATGTGCTTGAAAACAATCGCCCATCCTATTTCAGGCCATGCCCAAATATGGTTCATCAAAGAGAATTATGGGTCCAAGACTGAGCATAAAGCCTTCCCTACCACTGAAACACCTTGAGTTGATGTATCCACTCTTGGAAGCACTATCTTTGATACATCTGAGGACAATAACAAAATTGGCCTTTCTGTTGAAGACAAACTGTTCCTAGAGGTCATGAAGAGAGAGATGCTCATAGATGACAGCAACAGTTGGATGGCACCAATTGCATAAAAGGGACCTCCCAGCAGCTTCCCAACAATTGCAACCAGGCGGTCAAACGCTTATCCTCTCTTCATCGCACCCTTGAAAAAAGGCCTGAAATGAAGAGGCATTTCTTTGCCTTCATGCTGAATATATTTGATCATGACCATGCTGAACTGGCTCTTCCACTTGAAGTGGACAAGGAGTACTGGTATTAATTTACCTTTGGGGTGTACCATCCACAAAAGCCGGGTCAGATCAGAGTTGTGTTCAACTCAAGTGCAAAGTGCCATGGCGTCTCTCTCAATGATGTCCTCTTCTCTGGACCTGACCTCAATAATAGCTTGATGAGTGTATTGTTGAGATTCAGACATGAAAATGTTGCAGTAACCGCTGATATTGAACAGATGTTTCACAGTTTCATTGAAAGAGAGGACCATCAGAACTATTTGCACTTCCTCTGGCATGAAGACAACAATCCTGCCAGTGACATCTGTGAGTATCGCATGAAGGTTCACATGTTTGGCAACAGTCCCTCCCCGTCTGTAGCTATATATGGCCTTCGACATGCAGCAGCTTATGGTGTAGAGGAATTTGGATCAGATGCACAATGTTTTGTTAAGAGGGAGTTCTGCATTGACGATGCTTTGAAGAGAGCACAGAAAATGCTTGCCACATCTAACCTTCGTCTGCATAAAATAGCATCGAATAGCTCTGAGGTTCTTGTTGCGTTTTCTCCAGATGACCGTGCAAAGGGGCTTAAGGAGCTAAATCTGGAGACTGATGTGACACCTACACAGCGAAGTCTTGGTCTGATATGGGACCTTAGGAAAGACACCTTTAACTTCCAAGTAGCAGACACAGTGAAGCCCTTTACAAAGAGAGGTCTCTTAGCTACAATCAATGGTCTTTTCAATCCCTTAGGATTTGCTTTGCCAGTTACAATGCAGGGAAAGATGCTGCTGAGAGAACTTTCAAATGAGACCCTAGACTGGGACACTCTACTGGCTGGAGAAAAGGAAGCTGAGTGGAATAAGTGGAAAGAATTTTTTGTTGATCTCAAGAATGTACATATTCCGAGAACCTATGCTTCTGCTACGATGTCAACAGCAATCAGAAAAGAGTTACACATCTTTTCAAACACTTTGACTAAAGCCATTGCAGCAGTTGCCTTCCTAAAGACCAATGTTGAAGATCAGAACCATCATGTGGGCTTCGTTCTGGGGAAAGCAAAATTGGCCCCACAATCTGCTCATAGAATTCCAAGACTGGAATTGGGAGCTGTTGTGTTAGCTGCAGAGCTTGCCGAAGCCATCACAGCTGAACTGGACCTAAATCTTGATGCAGTTGAATTCTACACAGACAGCCGTGTGGTTTTAGGCTATATAAGTAACCAGACTAAGAGGTTCTATGTACATGTTGGCAGCAGGGTGCAGCAAATCAAGAGGATTTCAGAACCAAAACAATGGCACTATGTTTCTACGAGCTCTAACACTGCTGATATAGGCACATGCTCAGTGCCTGCTTCCATGCTTGGTGACAGTGCCTGGCTTAAAGGACCTGTTTTCTTGTTACAAGCCAGTGTTACAACAGAAACTGAAACCTATGACCTCGTGGACCCCGTGTTGGATGATGAAATATGTAGCTTTGTCTCTCACACGAGCAATGATGGGTCTCAGCTAGGATCGCAAAGTTTCAGACGTTTTTCCTCTTTGAAGAAAATCCTCAGGGCCCTTAGCTTGCTCATTCATATTGTGAAGGTCTTCAAAAACAAAGATGAAGACCTCTCTTGCAGTTCATGGCATCATTGCAAACAGTCTCACACAGTAGAGGAACTGACAAAAGCTGAGATTGTTGTCATCAAAAGTGTGCAGAAGGAAATGTTTGAGGAGGAACTTGCCTGTATTGCCAATAGTAAAGACATACCAAAACAAAGCTCTTTACAGAAACTCAGTCCCCTCAGTGATAATGAAGGACACTTGAGGACAGACAGAAGGCTGAAACACGCTAACATCGACTACAAGGAGAAACATCCTCTCATTATTCCAGGTGGTAGCCACGTTGCCAAGTTGATAGTAGAATACCATCACCAGCGAGTAATGCATCAGGGACGGGTGTTCACAGAAGGTGCAGTCTGTACTGCTTGATACTGGATTACAGGAGCCAGGAGGCTAATCAAGCAGATTATCAACAACTGTATCATCTGCAACAGACTTAGGAAGAGAGCAACTGAGCAAAGAATGGCAGATCTGCCTCCTGATTGTATCAGCACCGAACCTCCTTTCACCTTTGTGGGCTTGGATGTATTTGACCCTTGGCCTGTGGTCACAAGGCGCACAAGAAGAGGCCAGGCACCCAGAAGGTGTGCACTACTCTCCCCTCCAGGAAGTTTTAGTGAGAAAGATCTCCATTGACAGCAGTGGAGGCGAGTTCAATACCTTGCAAACACATTTTGGAACAGATGGAGACAGGAGTACTTAGGGACACTGCAGAGCCGAAACAAGTGGCAACATAAGCATGCAAACCTCAAGGTGGGAGATTTGGTGCTCATCAAAGATGCATAAGTGAGGCGTAATGAATGGCCGATAGGACTTTGGCTCTTTTGAACCAAAACAGGTTGGAAAATACCCTGTAATTAACAGAAATTGAGAATGAATTTCTTTCTTTTCTCTGTGTTATTATAATGTGCAAAGACTAGCTGTAAGAGGAGTCTTTCAGGTTGCACCAATGAGACAATGTAATTGTTTCACTTTTATACTGGTAAAATCTAAAGGATTAATCATACCATTACAGTGTCATTTACAGACAGGCAAGAAATTAAAGGCATACCCTGAACTCTTGACCCCCTACACAGAGAGACATTGTTGCACTTTGCTGCCATGTTAGGGTCCACTTGTCAAAGAGAAATGAGTTGTACAATCAGTACAAAGTTGCTATGAGAGATTATCTTTGTCCTGTGACTAAGTATTTTAAAAGGGGTCACTGAATAATTGATTATGAAAATGATGTGAATCATATACCATGGCTTTCACACCAGATCTCAACCAAGAATATCTGGGGGAAAATTGACTGACATAACAGAGAGATAATAACTCTGTTGGTGTTTCGGAATCAATTCCAGGAAACACTGAAGCTGTTGCAGGCATGTGTTGTACAAATACTTCACAAACTTGTCTTTGTCACGTGATTGTACACATTGCTTCTTTGGTTCTGTTCTGTGTTTCTATATAGTTGTGTCTTCTGAGCCTGTTAGCGGAGAATGCTATTTGTGTGTAACTTAAAAAACATATCAAACATGTTTCTCTTTCTATAGATTTTATTTATTTATAATTGTATGTTTTGTCAGTGCCTTTAGGACTATTGTGATGCTGATTCAAAGAAGGTCAGTAAGTCTAAAGCAGACTAAAGACCAACTTAGGCTTTCATTAAATGAATCCACTACTCACTGTTACTGTAACATGGAGCACTTTATTATAGTCGATGAAACAGGAATACACAAAAACAGCACTGCAGTATAGTCAATCAGTGAACTTGATTATGACTGCAATGTGAGGGGCTTTGCAAAATTAGTTGTGTACATAGCTGGGCTGGACATTTGCCCGGTGGGCCGATGGGTTATTTTGTTGTTGTTGTTTTTGTAACGGTATAAAAAAATGAAAGGTGGTGGATTGGCCAGATGCTGGCAGATGTGTAAAAATAACTCTGATGTTTGGTGGTGGCTTTGGTGGAGGAGGAGAGACCCGTGGTGGCCACTGGTCCGGCTGTGCTCTCCCTCCCTCTCCTGATACTACTTCAATCATGAAACTGATCAATGATCAGCTGATCGGCTTTTCTCTCTTGTTTGTTTATCGCCCACTTTGCGCCAGAAAGAGGAAACCAGCTGAGGTTGCGCTAAACAACGGCAGCACGTTTAACCTTGATCAACTGTTGTTAGAATTTATTAAATATTACTTTCTATTATCAGCTGATGTTTGCTGGAGCCACAGCCCTAAAAGCTGCAGGTCATGATATCTGTTTGGATATCCTGGTGAGAGGGAAGCATGAAGATGAAACCAGGAGATGTCCTTACTGAATCATCAGAGCTGAACAGGTGATGGAGAAACAGGTTTACCTTTTAGGTGACATGAATGAGTTGAAGGAAAGTTATGAACTTTTTCTGAGAGACAAATAACACCAGGATCCTTTTCTAAGTAGCTGACAGCTGGTAACTGTGCAGGGGCGGGTCTAGCAAAGTTTTGCCAGGGGGCCAGGTGGGGCATTAACAGGGAAAGGGGGCACAAAGAAATACTTTTCTGTCTTATTCTCATTTAAAATGTCTAGATTTTAATAAATAATTATCTGAATCTTACAGCCAAAGTTTTTATCTGATGTAAAATGTAGAGAAATCATACATATATACCAACATGACAGTGTACATCCCTGTCACAACAGCATTTGTTTTTATTCAAAGGCTTTATGGCTTTTCCTATAATTACGGAAGCGTAGAGCTGCCACCCAGGCAAAAGAAAAATACAAGTGTATCACGTTATAACGTGAAAAGTTTATTGTTCTAACAAGATACTTTTCCTGTTTGTACAATATACTATCATGTTTGTACAATATACTTTTCACGTTTGAACAACATAATATCACGTTATTACAATATACATAATTATCACGTTCGTACAATATAAATATTATATTGTACGAACGTGATCATATATTGTACAAACGTAAAAAAAAATACCATTACAATAACATTTTTTATTGTAAGAACGTAAAACGTGTTGCGTTCGGAAACCCAAATCCATGGTAGTTGTGGAGAGCTCACGCTCTTCAGAACTGGCACTTAACTTTGAATGCCCTGCTTTCAACAAGGACACAAACACTGATAGCCCACTTCTGAGATTTCTTCGGAATCGTGGTGTACCTGAGGACTGTCTCTTACGAATGCTACAAGAACACGTAAGTGCTCTCTTGAGGGGGAAATTTGTAAAACTCGCTTTTTACGAAGTTACAGCGTCTAAAAATGTGACATATTGCTAAGTTAGCAACCACAGCGGTTTTCGCTTCTCTCGCTTTGACTGCGTAAGGACGTAACGGTAGGCTGCATAGGTGTGGATCTATATGGAATGGAGAATGTAAAACAAATTAACCCGCTGTATAAAACTGGGTCGTTGTATGACCACATGTTACTACTTAACCCGTATGCAGATTCCAGGTTTCTTAAATATATCGCTATATTATGTGATGCACAATGTTTCCTTGTTTATCTAAAAACAAATGAATTAAACTGTGTTTATATTGATATTTGGCTTCAATTTAAAAAACCAGTGAGTTCAACCCTTTGTGCTCTGTGCAACTGAAAGATACGTGAATACTAATTTACTTTTTCAAAAGTGGGCGTTGTATATACTGTAATATTTCTATTAATAACATGTTAGAGAATCTCATTAATGTTGCTGGCATAGAGAGAGGAAAAGAATAAATGCTAAATATTGATGGCTGCCACTAAAATAATAACAGACAATTATCAAAACACATGTGAAATGTACATACATTTTTTTAGTGAGGTACCTCATGTGGTGTGGCAGCAGGTATACCTTGTCCTTCTGTATAGTAATAAATATCTCTGTTATTACAGATTGATGCCACAGTGATTGATTTCATGGATGACAAGACCCTGTCTGGTTACATCCCAACATATGGTGATCGGATAGCTGCCAGACGGTTCTGCTTGGAAAACAGTGGTGCAAGTACTAAGGAATCAAGAAAAAACTCATTGCTCGAAAAATTGAAGGAAAAGATGGGAATCAATGAAAATGAGAAGAAACCTGATCATGAGGAGGCATTTGTTTCTAAGAGAAAAAGAACATATGCAAAAAACAACAAATGGGCTGAGAAAAAGACTCGAAAAATTGAGTTAGGGTGGATCCATGAAGGTAAGCAAGTGAGAAAGCGCAGAGGAGGAGGAACAAGGACCTTTGATGTGCCCAAAGACTCCAAAAAAGCTGACATATTACAGTATGCTAAAGATCTTTTCTTTCCAAGTGGAAAAAGCAAATTTGGAAGATGGGAGGTGTTCAGTCATGACATATTAGACTATCAGGAAGAGGCCGTTTTTGATGAAGATGTCACAGTTGGAGAACTCTACTCAGCACTTAAAATGGGAATGTTGAGATTTTACTTGTGCACAAGAAGATTTTCCAATGATGAAGATGATGAAGAAGTTTATGATAGAGAGAAAACACATGTAAACAATGTTACACAACTGACTGACTCACATCAAGGAGATGAAGAAGCTTCTCACACTGTTGTGATCTCATCATCAGAATCTAGGAATGCTGATGAAGATGTATTATTAGACACATCTGAGGTAATGATTGGACCCTACCTTGGAGAGCCTCTGTCTTGTCAACTTGATGACACTTTAATAGATGAACCATTCCTGCAGTTTGAGGAAGATGATCTGGTCATCACATCCATTACACTTCCTCCAACAAACACAGCAGTCAGTAGTCCAGATACATCTATAAGCAATGAAGCAATAAGCTCTGCAGGATCATATGATGTTGTCTGTGTTACCATCAAACTTCACAGGGTTACTATTCTGGAGGAGATGATCAGCCAGTTCAAAGATCCAGCACTCCTCATACACCCTCTAAAATACACCTACATTGATGAAAAAGGAGCTGATGCAGATGGCGTATCAAGAGATGTGTATGCTGCATTTTGGTCAGAGTTTGAACTCCTCTCCTTCAGCTGTGTTGTCCACAGAGTGCCATCACTGTCTCCTAAATGGCAGGAAGAAGAGTGGAAATCCATGGGTAGAATTTTACTGAAGGGATTTCAAGACCATGGATATTTCCCTTGTCGCCTTGCTCCTGTTTTCACAGTGGCACTCATCTTCGGTGAGAATCAAGTATCAGATGATCTGCTGTTTGAAAGTCTTCTCTTTTACCTAAGTCAATCAGATAGGGATCTGATAACAAGGGCACTAAAAGAAGATCTTTCAGATGAAGACAGGGATGAAGTGCTGGATCTCATGGATCGCCTGGATGTATCAGTGCTTACAACCAAAGAGAACTTAAAAGGCCTTCTTCTGAAAGTCGCACACAAACAATTAATCCAAAAACCAGCATATGCCGCAGAGAAAATGTCCTTAGTTGCAAGCCACTTCCTAAAAGAAGCTTTTCAAAGCCCACAAGATGTCCTACAAATGTATGAAGATAAAAAGCCAACAACGAGAAAGCTTTTGAAGTTGCTTACTGCCTCTCCCACCACTCAAGCAGAGAAGCAAAGCTTCAGATTTCTGCACCAGTACATCAGAGGACTTGACGATACAGGGCTTAGAAGGATGTTCAGGTTTCTTACTGGGTCAGATGTCATCTGTGTTGACAAGGTTGAGGTACTGTTCACGCCTGTGGATGGACTGGCACGACGACCTGTGGCACACACATGCGGCCCTCTTCTGGAACTACCATGGACATACACGTCCTACCCAGAACTACGAAATGAACTGGACAATGTTTTGGCTGCTAAAAGCTCTTATGAGTTCAGCATAGCTTGATTAAAGTCCATCATGTTTAAACCAAAGAATGAAAGGTTTGCACTAACAATGACTGGCTATGAAGCTCTAAAGTTTGTTAAACCCATAAACAGGGAACACATCATTGTATAAAAAAAGAAAGAGCTTAAATTTCAGGGAAGTGTTTTATTAGTAACCCCCCCCCCCCAAAAAAAAAAGGTTTTTTTTTTTCATATTTGAATTTATTTTCAAAAATTGTGGATAACATCAATTTGTTTCCACCATGAAAAATGTAAATTTCAGTTTAAATTTTCATACTTAAAAGTTTTACTAGTTTAAATGTTAACTAATTAGGTTTAATAAGTTCATATGGTTAGCAGCAAGAGGTGAACTATGCTTATTATTAGTTCTTATCATGTGTCAAGGTCCTTTTCCACAGGTCTGTGGTACAGTTTTGTAGGATACAAGATGTCTGCTAGAGGGGATGTTTTGTTTAGTAATAATTCAAAAGACTTAATATTAATTCTTTTCAAGTATATTTTTTTACCTTTCCACCAGTCATTTGTTTAGAACATATTTTAAGGGAATAACTTTGGAAGGCAATGTGTTTGATGCAATAGTTGACTGGAATAAAAGACGGAAAATTGGCACAGAAGTTAAGTTTTGTAGTGTTTATCAAGAGTCCGTGTTTTCTTCTCCTTGAACACAAATAAAAGGGAGGTTAACATCTAACAGTGTTTGTTAATTATTAAATAATGCAGAATTTTTACATTTACCAGTTTACAAGAAACTGTTCGTGGATGAATAGCAGTTGCACAATGTGTTCAGTAAAATTGAAAACAATATTTCATGAATGATAATGTATAGGATCAGCAGTTTAAAAAATGTTTTTTCGACAGTCTTAAAACAGAAATCAGATATAATAGAAATTCAGTTAAAAAATAATTGGAAATGCCAAAAGGTTGAGATTATTCAATGCAAGTCTTTCTACTGATTTATTTTTAAAACATTTTGCGTATTCAAGCATTTACTTCAATGTTCTCATTTCAATTAATAAACAGGTGTGAGATGTTTTCTTTAGATGGGAAGCAAACACCTGTTTTTTGCATAAATGTCTCAGTCAAAATATTAAAAAAAGAAAAGCAATACTAATACAAGGACCTGCTGTAATTTTGATTCTTCACTGGAGTACGCAGATTTGGTTAAACATATTTAGACATGCTTGCTTGCTACTATCTTGAACCGAAAATCCAAACAAAATAATAATGATTGTCTTTTCTATTGTTTATTGCACAAATAAAACATTGTACCAAAAAATATGTGTGTAAAAATTCCCAAATCCCAATTATATTTAGGTTTATAAGTCCTTCAGTATATAGGCTCTCAGGAAGAGATACAGTTCAATGGATTCATCTGCTGTGCTTGGTGGAAGTAAGAAGTTCTCTGACATTATAAGGCAACACAAGCTGAAAACGGTTTCATCACAGGTATAAGGTCCTCTCTGTTGACATTCTTGCTTACAAGCATCCACTGCCTCCCGAGAAACCTCTTTCAGATGATCCTGTCCTCCAAAGAGATGAAGGATGGTGTACATGAGAATCGGACGTCCACTTGGAGCAACTGCATTTCTGCTTCTGCGTATTATGTGGGTGTTCCACATATGTGCAACTTGCTGCAGCTCTTCCTATTAAATATTAAAAATTAAAAAATCTCATATCAGTAAAAGAACACATTTCTCTTGGCTCAACATGTTACCCAAAACAGCGCTGGCACGGCTGGCAGCCTTAACCCAATTTCCCTCGGGATGAATAAAGTACGATCAATCAATCAATCAATCAATCAATCAATCAATCAATCAAAAGCACCACACAGTGACAGTCAGAAAAACAGAGTTTATCAAAAATACTCAACAACAAGAATAACAGTGGTAGACACGTGATACTGTGGAAAATTTTAAGTAATTATTAAACGTGAATTGTTTTAGACAGTGTGATTTTATGTTTCTGGCCAGTGAAATATGCATTTTTTCATATCCTGAACGCAGTGATAATAGGGATGTGCATGGTGGGTGTTAAAGCAAACTTTTTATTCTCTCTCCGTGTCTCTCTTTCTCTCTAACACACACACACACACACACACACACACAATGACTCATTAAAAGAATATAAACATGGTTACATACCTCGATGACGTTCAGGCACGTAAACAATATGAGCTGCTTGTCCAAAAAACATCCAGAAAAGCAGTCATGGTCTTTTAGTTCCTGGAGACGATTTATCCAGTGCTGAGCATGATGTCGTCTCAGAAAGGCCCACCAGCCTTCAATACGCTGATTGTGATTGCTGGATCCAGTAATAAAACAGTTTCTGACGTTCGGATCCATAGTCCAGCGCAAGAATCGTTGCATCTCGCCCATTATGACATTTTCTGTTCCCAAATCAGAGCGAATCCTAGCAGGTGTTCCCATCCTCTTTTCAACTTCTGCTATGAAATATCCAGCAATGACTTTGGGATCATTGTTTGTTGAATAGGCATGAAGCCAAATCATAACTCTCGAAAAGCCATCAATAGCTCCATTTATACAGATTCCAAAAGGCTTCAGTTTGTCATAGGAGTCAACATGCCACATGAAATTTGGTCCAGGATTTACATACGTGCGTCGCATTAGGCGATTTCTGCGTCGTTGCTCAACACCGTAAGGGTCAAGATATTTCAGTAAATGTCTCACAGTACTCTGCGTGACAACATAACCTGCCTGAATGCAGTTCAGGTGGTGTAGTTTGTATCCATGGAGCCTCCCATGTCCCTCCAGTTGATCAATAAGAAATCGTGCCACCTCAATCGGATCGGACTCATTCTTTCTCCTATACAGTCCCATGCGTTTTAGGTTTCTTCTAAGTGTCGCCTCAATCCAAGCATAAAATAGAACTTAATTAATTCCAATAAACGAGCCATTTTCTCGCACTCTGATCTGCACTGTCACCCACTTCACTATGTTTTACGCTTCCGTAGTTTTACGGCAATATATCATGCTCGAACAATAAAATATATGTCATAACGTGAAAACTTTATTGTTCAAACAATATAATTATCACGTTCGTACAATATAATATTTATATTGTACGAACGTGATAATTATGTATATTGTAATAACGTGATATTGTGTTGTTCAAACGTGAAAAGTATATTGTACAAACATGATAGTATATTGTACAAACAGGAAAAGTATCTTGTTAGAACAATAAACTTTTCACGTTATAACGTGATACACTTGTATTTTTCTTTTGCCTGGGTGGCAGCTCTACGCTTCCGTACTATAATACTTGGTGGGCCTAGTTAAAATGCCCAGGCCGATTTTTTTTGTCCCAGTCCAGCCCTGGTTGTGTACAAAAAGTCAAAAATGCCTGTCAGATATGCTGGAATCATACACGTTACCATCAACAATATCATCGTAATGGTTGCAAACTTTAAGAAAGTTTACGACGAGCAACATATACTGACAATAGACACACATGGGTAAATGTGTAGTAAATGGAAGTGCAGTAAATCTGCCTAGTATGATACACTGACTTCTTCATATATCTCACATCATTTGTAAGGTGTCACGGAAAACACCACCAGCTTTCCCAGGCATTGCGTGGATACCCTCTGCTCGAAGAAGCTTCTGTGCGTGAGTGATTGCAGCGACTCGGGTGAGCAGCTCTTGTGGAGGTTTAGGGAAGACCATAATTCTCACTCGGTCTGCTGACGATGTGCAGGGGCATCTGGATATACAAGAAGAATTGCTAGTGTTGCCATCACCAGTTGTATCCACTGAAAAGGCTACATATGGGATGTTGGCTAACGCGCAGCCTTTCCGCGACCATAAAGTAAAAGAGTTAAATAAGCTATTCAGCCGCGTATAACTTCAGTTAAATCCAGCAGCGTCTTAGAGTCATTAACTTAGCATAAACATAAAAGAAATGCGAGTTTCCATAAACATAGATGACTTGCGGGTTGAGTCTCTGTCCCGCCACGTGTTCTTGTTTTGGTGACGCAACTTCCGTCGAAAGACGATTGGTAGTCTACAGTGGGCCAGCGCTCCTATTGGGCCAGAGTCTACCGAGTCTACGGTCACCGTAGTCTCCGGGCCAATGAAAAGACGTAACTGTCAACTTTTCGCTACCGTACACTCGACATCTAGAGGTAATGGCTTGTAGCGAATTATTTGCCTTTCGTTTAGGTCTTAGCTTGTTTCGTATTGATTCGCGGTAGATGCATGTAAACGTACACGATAAGTTAAAAAAAATTGGTATGTAAAAAAGGGGGACACGGAAACTCTGTGGTCCTCTCTGGGAGTCGGTGTCAGCGCCAACCTGTAAACTAGTATTGAGCTAGCACGGTACTTTTGTTATTAACGTTAACGTAAACATTTAGCTAAGGCGGTTATCTGTAATTGAAACAGGCTCAATTTACCGCGTGGATATATCAATGCTTTTTTAGTGAAGTGAGCTGTATAGAGGTTTCACGGCCTTTGGGTTTTATACGCTGATGATTCTAAAGACTGTTGCATTGGCGTTATTTCAACCAACCTAATTAGTAAGGCGATTATTTTTCTGTATAGTCATCTGTTGAACTTAACGTAATGAGCACATATCTGCATTTCTGGCGCTGTTATGTTTCCCGCTGTTTATTAAGCTAGTGTTTGTTCCACGTGGTAATTAAACTTTGTTTCGTGTCTTTTTTGTTTTTAAATTGACTCCAGGAAGAACAGCGAACATCGCACCATGGACTCGGAGATCTTGAACATAAAGGAGATCGTGATGGGACGGGGCTTGCCAGATCCACCCCCGGAAAAGCCGGCAGAACCCTACAAACCCATCACTCTGAATGGACCTCCGGCTCCCTCGGTTCATTCCTGTGAGTGATGCAGCGATCACACCTTTTAAATCAGCTTCCTGAAAGCAACAACACATAATAAATCTGTTGTGGATTCAGACCAGCATGAAAACCTGCAATGCTTCCAGTGCTTCATCACGTTCTGCAGTGCAAAAGCCAAGGAGAGACACATGAAGAAGAGCCACCGGGAGGAATACAAGCAGCAGCTTCAGCAGGTGAGAAGAACAGAGTGTGTCATTTTTAACTAAATTGATGAGCTTTTTGTGTCTTAATCTATTCACCAGAGTTCAACCCTGCTTAATGATGGAAAGTTGGGATTTTTCTTTTTAATTTCTTTTCCAACTTTGCAATAATGAAACTTAAAACTGCAGATTTGAGGTTTTTTTTGTGGTTTTAGCTGCCATTGACCCATAAACAAAGTCCCCCTTTGGTTGATAAAGTTACTCTAAGAAATAGGGATGTTCCAGTTTATGTTGAAGAACATCGATCTGTAAAAACACCCCATGTGTTTGAGAACAATTTATCAAGAGTAATCACTTTCTCAAGTCACTAGATCATCCTTTAAGTTCAGCCTATGTGTGTAGCATCTTGCACCAAGCAGAATATTGCACACATTGCCCTGGTGTTGCAAATGTTAGCATTCCGAGGGCCAGTAATGTCCCATTTGTGTTCGCCTCATTAGTTGCTTCGCACATTACATTACGTGCTGTTATGGTTCTTTTGTCCATTAGTGATCTTCTGTATCATGCCATCTGGAAATCCCTGTGCACCCTTTGTCATGTAAAAGCCTGCACAATCAGACTTCCTCAGTCTTAACCCATCCTCATTCATTTTGAAAATGGCTGCAGCAAAAAAAATCGGGACTTGTCCAACCCACTGTAACAACACCGTAGTGCAGCTTACACTATATAGTCTAAGGAGCTTGGAAAGAAAAGCATCTGGACTTCTTTAAATTGCTTGAAGACGTTTCACCTCTCATCAGAGAAGCTTCTTCAGTTCTAGGGTCAAATGGCGGAGACTCACAGTTTTAATCCCTGTGGGAGTGTCCCCCCCAAGAGGGTCATGGACCCCCTATTGATCATTTACGTAATCACATGAACCAAGGTGTGAAAACGGGTGTGGATCACAATCAGCCAAGGTTTTGGGTGAACCCACTGTGAAACCTAGCCCCACCCTGTCATGTGACTTACTGAGGTCAAATGGCCAAGGATGTGAGTGGGCGTTAAGGCGTCGGGGAAGGGATCTCCAAACTGGATTATAGATGGCAGACAGTGTCGTAAGCCACCGCCTCTGTTCAAAAATGGTCTTTCACAGTGGACATAGATGGCTTCTTTCAAACCATCTGTCTTTTGAGGATGCCAATGTTCACATTTTGGATAGAGAAGACAGATGGTTAGGGGGCCCATTGTCCCTCTTGGGGGGGACACTCCCACAGGGATTAAAACTGTGAGTCTCCGCCATTTGACCCTAGAACTGAAGAAGCTTCTCAGATGAGAGGTGAAACGTCTTCAAGCAACTTAAAGAAGTCCAGACGCTTTTCTTTCCAAGCTCCTTAGACTACGATGACTTGGATGACTGAGGACCTTCACAGACATACTTACACTATATAGCTTTCACATTATACACTCAAGGTGCCAGATTCCAGTTGAGTGATTAGAAGCCTATTTTTCTCTCAAAGAGCCTTCACAACTCCATGTCCCTAATAGCAACTTTAGGTTTTAAATGTTTCTCTTCCCCGTTCTTTTTGGTCATCTTTTCTCAGGGAAACACATTGTTCACATGCTACGTGTGCAACCGCACATTTCTGTCGTCTGAGGAACTGACGCAGCACCAGCCAACACACAGCAAGGATGACAAGCCCTTCAAATGTGTTCACTGCAAAGAGAGCTTTAAAACGTTCTCTGAAGTTAGTATAATTTAGATCATACAGCAGAATGAATCAGTTTCTAGCTTTATGTATTTGTGCTTAATGTTTGTGCATAACCATTTACATCTCCCCTGTCTAGCTCAGATCCCATAGAAGACAGGTGTGCCCAGAGAAACAGATGGTTTGTAAAGATTGCAATGAAACGTTCCGTAGTGCCGGACTGCTGCGTGCTCATCGCCTGACCCAGCATCCACGCCCAGATGTCGAGACTACAGAACAGCCAGAGGATTCTACAAAAACTCATCGCTGTAAGAAGTGCGGCCAGGGATTTGAAGCTGAATCAGAGCTGATAGCACACCAGGAGAAATACCCCGAAGGTCAGCAGTGCAACAGCAGTGCTTCATCTGTCAAGAAACGCAAACGGCCTGCCAAGGCCGAAGACGCGGCAGGTGCTGAGAAAAAGGGAAAGCGGAAAAAGAAAGAGGAAGCAGACATTAACGAGGAGACCGCAAAGGCCAGCAGCACATCAGACGCGACGGCAACCCCAGCGGAAGAAAAAGGGAAAGCAGGCGGAGCAAAGCGTGGCCGTCCCTCGAAGGTGACAGCAAAGTCAGAAACGGAAGATAAAACTCCCGAGGATGAGAGTCAGGCTTCAGCAAAGGAGAAGAAACCTAAAGCAGAGCCGACCCCACCCCGTCAGCACCCATGCCCCGAGTGCGACCTCACATTCCCCGGCTTGATTCAGCTCCGTGCTCACAAGAAGGAGAAGCACGCCCCACGGAAAGCCCACCCCTGCGAAGAATGTGAAGAGAGCTTTGCCCGTCCAGAGCAGCTGGATGCCCACATGTCCCGGGCGCACGCCGATGGCCGATTTGCCTGTCCGACCTGCGGGGAGAGCTTTGGCCGAGAGCGCACATTGAAAGTTCACCAGAAAAGCCACCCAGAGGAAAAGCCTGAAAACACAAGCGGAAAAAGATGATTCAGAAACTAAGTGAGACAAATTAGATAGAATTCAACACTGCATACTTAAGAAATTGTTTTCATTACAGGGTTTGGGCTACATCACTGAAAATGAGGTACAAGTTCTTGGAAATGATGAGATCAAGGTTGAAGAGAACAGTTCGAATCAACCACTGACGGCATCCACTAGTCAAAATAGACAGACTGCAAGCGTGCAGCCGCTGCATCATCGCGATATAAGGACTGTTCTGGTGAAAGAGGAAAGCAGCCTCATAGTGAATGATGTTCCAGCCACAAATGGCAGCAGACACATCCGCTGGAATGTAGAGGCACTTAGTGAAAATACAGTCATCCCAAGTAGGTATTAAGGTTTCTCAACCAATATGTAATTTTGAAACTATTGATTTCTGCAGTCTGCATACCACCTGGCACAGTATCTCTTGATTTCTTTTGTAAATCAAATGTTAGTTTTTTGACAGTAACAGGATTTCCGATTATTGGGTAGACCAGAGTATAGCTGTTGTCACCTCTGCTTCCACTCATGGCTAATCACCTTCTGATACTAGCTCGATACTTAAAACCTCAGTGTACAAGTGGTCGCAATCAGTATAACTCTTGTGCCATGTTAAATCATGTTCTTTGATTTGTATTTTAGCAGTAGAGGTTGGGGAGAGGACAACGGACTGTTGCATCTTACCAGAGTTCAACACCAGCCAGTGCATTTTCTATCCAATAAAGGAGGAGGAGAGAGAGGTCCTAGTAGAATCTGCTGGGACCAGCAGAAACCCAGAGGGATCCCACGATGCAAATCAGACAGAAAGTCAAACAGCAGATTGTGATATACGTAAGTAACTCACTCGACCTCCACCTCCACTTACTTTGAAATCCACCATTTTTGACCCTCAGTCGTAATAGGCTGATGGGGTATTGTCATCACCCTGCTGGATGGGCGGGCAATGTTGACCCCTAAGTTTGTGAATGCGATAACTCGAAAATGAAACCGCATAGTAGCTTCAAATTGGTACCACAGGTTTATTTGCTAAAAACCTTGGATGAGTTTGGATCTTGGTGACCTTGGCCTAAAGTTCAGAGGTCACCTTTTCTGAAAATCTGGTCAATGCAGTAACTTGAGAATGTAGGGATGAGGATTTTCAAATTATTACTGTCAGTGCAGCTACTAAAAATCTCAGGTGACTTTAATCTCAGTGACCTCAATGTCAATATCAGAGATCAAGATTTTTGAAAATCTTATGAGTGCAATAACTCAAGAAGGAAGTCATCTAGGATTTTCAAATTGATGACATAGGTGCATCTACTAAAAATTGTGGACGAGTTCAAATCTCAGTGACCAAGGTCAGAGTAAGTTCTGAAAGTTTTGTGATTGTGATGACAAGGACCACATAGGATTTTGATCCTATGATTTGATGACATAGGTGTGTCTACTAGCAGGTTGAGGGGTTGCACTGACGATCGCCAGTATTTTTCAGTTATAGAAATGGTAGAGGCTTGACTTTATTGATTTTTATATTTGGTATTCTCCAAATACTATATAAAGGCTTATATATTAATTTTGAGTCTGTTTAAACAGGTGAATCGATCCATTCTGTACCAGACTATCAGGAAACAAGAGTCAAAGGTCTTTTCTCAGATCCTGAGGTCATCGAGCAACAAGGTTTGTTCCCTTTTGTGGAATGATTAGTATTTATATTTGAGAGACTTTCTTAAGCTGTTTATTGATGATGTCAATAAAACTTAAGATGATCCTCTTACATAATAAACCTGTCCTTTAGCTGTGTCAGACTCTGAGTGGCAGCACCTACCAGATCTTCATGAGTTTCTCCTCCAAAGTCCCGATGAAGAGGATGTGGGTGGCTTTGAATTGTCAGATCCTCAGCTTGATTCAGAAGCAGAAGTAATGGCCTATTTCTCCAAGACCTCTACCATCAGTGCACAACAGTCAGATCACACATCGCAAAGGTACAGTAAGACCTTCTTTGAGTCTACAAAACTATCATACATAGAAATAACTAGGGCAGGGCAATATGGCCAAAAATATTCATCACGTTATATATTTGAAAATTTGCGATAACAATATAACTGACGATATAATTTACGCAAGACAAAATACTTTACAACTCCACAACTTTAATAGTGCAAAACAAAAAAAAAAAACCATCAATGTATTTTCACTTAAACAAGCAGCTGTTTTTTTTTTTTATGTGCATTAAAGCTACATAAAAATTTAACAGTGAAAATGCAAATTTTTTGCTGGCAGTTTAACCAAAAGGCATTTCCAGTGGAAATTGGCTGACATATCCTCAGCGTAACCATGTATAATATCCACCAAACTTAAAAAGAGGTTATACACACAATACGGTAATATTATGTTGAAGCACAGTACGTATCACTACGCAGGGGCTCCTGCCTACTGTAGCCGTAATGCTCCGACAATCCATCAAGCGGTGCGGCTTCGTAGCTTAGCAAAGTCGTACTAAAACATTTTTACAGATTTTTGAGCGCCGTGTATCACATAAAATCGGTTCGAGGTCAGTAAACACAACCAGAATTCATACATAAGAATTATAAGGGGCACTGTTGATTTTTTTTTTTTTTTTTCCAGAAAATCAAAGGATTTTAAGAGCAACTTATTTTCCGAAAAACACGGTAATAACAATGGCCCGCTTGCATGCTCTACCAAAAATTGTGCTTTGTTGTGTATCTGATGGACGAAAGCCAAACCAGTTCTACACCACTGAAGTTGCACCATTTTAACAAACCAGGTCTGGTTCATCTGTTTCATTCAACAATCCGCTTTCGCCCTTCTCATTCTCCGTCGCTGCCATGCTTTTTCTGCCATGTACGTATAAAAACAAAGGCACTGCGCATGCGCGTTTTACCCATATTCTATCGCGATATTTCATTTTCTTATCGTTGCCCGACATTATACCGGTTTTACCGTGAACGGTATGATATGGCCCAGCCCTAGAAATAACTCTAAATATCTTTTTTTTCTAGTTTTGCTGTTGTTCCTCTGTTGTAAGATTTGCTCTTGATGTTCTTTTGACTTTATTCTCCCCTTAGTTTGCCAACATCCGTGATCCCGTCTAATGCACCAAGAGATGGCAACAGAACCAGAGAGCCCATTGATTACTTCTCTAAGTATTTTGGTTGGGATACCTGGGTAGAACTTGCCAACTGTACAAATAAACTGTCCAACATGCCTGACGCTGTCACGGTCAGGGAAGTTGCACGCTTTGTTGGGATCCACATCGCAATGGGAACTTTGAAGGTTTGTATTTCTGCCTGTCTGATTACTGAAATTATTACCTCAGTCTTGGTTAGATGCTAAAACCTAATTTTATTTTTTTTCTATTGTTACTTTCTTAGTTTCCCAGTGCAAAGCTCTACTGGGAAGACTTGACTAAGGTGCCGTTGATTGCTGAAGCCATCCCGTTGTCCCGTTTCCTCGAGCTGTCTCGCACGCTGAAGCTGACTTCTTCAAAGTATCCAGCCAACGCTAATCCCCACAAAGGAACTTGTGATAGTGATCAATGTGGTGACGAGGCAAATGGCTCAGATGGTTCAAAACAGGCTGATCCCCTGTGGAAAGTTCAGCCATTATTGTGTCGTTTCAAAGCAGGGTGCCAGTCATTAAGACGAGAGGGCGATTATGCAGTTGACCAATATCCACTTCCTCTCACTGGGAAGGTGCACAACAACAAACTGTCTCTCTACAACACTGCTTTAATTGGATTTGACGGCTTACTCTTACATGTCGATCTTAAGGTGGATCTCTCAGACAAAGAAGGTGCTGTAGAAAAAATGGTCCCCGAAGGTAGTATGGTGTTCCTTTGCAAACAGGAACTGTCCACCCCTGTGATGCTCGAACGCCTTTTAGCTGCTGGGGTTCATGGAGCAGGCAGGGTGGGAGGGGCTCGAGGACAGATCGGTGATGAGTTTGTGAGCTCAGATGGGAAGTTGATGCTGCGCAGATCCCATTGTGGCTTCATACTTTCTACTGCGGGAAATGGCCAAAGGAGCGCGGCCTCTCTCATTGAAAACTTTGAGAAAGCCCAGATGTCGGCCCGTCTCCACAGAGAACTGAAAAATCTTTATGCAATTCCCCTCACTGCCTCTGTACCAAGCTGCTGGCCCCAAGCAGTGCTCTGGTACCTCACTGATCTGGCTTTGGTAAACTCCTGGCTCCTGTATCGACAGGATTTCAGAGCATCCGTGCCACCTTTGACTCTCATGGCTTTCAGATTGGAAGTGTCCAAGGCTTTGATCTTCTCTAGTAGCTCGGATACCCAAGACTCAGTTCCTCCCCAGCCGCCGGCAGCAGAGGTTCACACAACAAATGAAACCCGCAGTCCCATCCTGGTGGAGGAGAGTCCTCTGCCAGACGCAGCCACACGATATGACGGCTCAGGTCACTGGCCGGAGCAGCTTGGAGAGGGAGAGGGGGGCAGGTGCCGTTTTGGGGAGTGTCAGAGGACATCACGAGTGTTATGCCTCAAGTGCTGTGTCTTTCTTTGTATCTCACGTAACCACAACTGCTTTTTGAATTTCCATAATCAGGGAAGTTTGGGAAAAGAGTAGTATCTGCTACAGAATTTACCAATCTCTGATTGTAACTGTGTTTTCGGTGTAGGGAAACTCACTGCCTTTCACTGTCATGCTTTTTTAGGGCTGTTGTGATGCATTTTTTAAAAAAAAATCTTAATATGTCATTTAGGAGTTGTAAAAAAAGAATTTGCCTTCAGAAAGAAAAAAAGACTCAGAGCCACACACTGTGCTGGAAAAGAAGTGTAAAAAGTTGTTTGTTTGTTTTCACTGTGGCCATCATGATACTTTTGCCCTCAACTATTTATTTTCACCTGATCTAGTTTACATTCTACAGTGAGCTTATTTTTGGCTCTGAGTTTTATTATTAAAAAAAGTATCATTTATTTGAGTTTTAGAAAACAATAAAGGACAAATGAGGAAAATAAGATGCATCTTTTGATTTGTTCATTTATTCATTTGAGGACTGCTTACAAGTACAAAAGAAAAATGTGCCAAAACATATTAAAGCTCTTGTGTACTGAAATAACCAAGTAGGACACAGTACTGCAACAATAACAGAAATTAAAGTGCATCGGTCACTAGACCATCTTCCACTAATGCCGCGTAACAATGGTGAAAACTGAAATGAGTAAAAGAAAAACTATACTAGCACACAGAGTCGATGCATGCCTGTATGAGGTTTGAAATACAACATATTACAGAGTACTGTACAAACTGGTGGAAAAAATTAATTCAAGTTACAAAAACACATCAAAATGGCCAATCCATGACTAATTATTTTTTATCCAGGTATGCTTCTAATGCATTGGAAGTGGGTTTGGGTCATTGTCATGCTGAAAAATTTAGCAATTGCCAATCAGAATATTTTCCGGTGGTATTACATGGTGAACAAAAACAATCTGATGGTACTGATGCTGCATTCATAATTCAGTCAATGTTGATAAAATTGGGGCGATCATGGCTCAAGAGTTGGCAGTTTGTCTTGTAATCGGAAGGTTACTAGTTTGAGCCCCGGCTCGGACAGTCTCGGTTGTTGTGTCCTTGGGCAAGACACTTCACCTGTTGCCTACTGGTGGTGGTCAGAGGGCCTGGTGGCACCAGTGTCCAGCAGCCTCTCCTCTGTCAGTGCGCCCCAGGGCACCTGTGGCTACAATGTAGCTTGCCATCACCAGTGTGTGAATGTGTGGATGACTGGATGTAGTGTAAAGCGCTTTGGGGTCCATAGGGACTAAGTAAAGCGCTATACAAATACAGGCCATTCAAGTCACCAACGCTGTCAGTTAAATTTTGGACTAGACCATGACAAAGCCTTCAGTGATTTTCAGTCCAGTAACTTGACATACCTCAGCCCTTTTTCCCTGTTTCCCTTCCTTATGAATGACTTCTTGGCAGCCAGGCTTTCATTGAGACCATTTTTGATGAGACTGAACAGTAGATTGATGAAGTCAAGGGCCAAGTCCACCACTAAGGATGTCACTTTTAGATACTGTTTGTCTGTTATTTAAAAGCTCTGTGAAGAATTATTATAGTTTTCGTTTTCAAATTCGTTTTATTTGTATTTTGTTTTGACTTTTCGTTTTTATTTCGATTAGTTTCACTTAGTTTCCAGAGTGGATTTCCTTGTTTCAGTTTAGCTTTTACTGTTTATAAATCTTTAGTTTTTGATTATTTTTTATGAGTTTAGGTGGAAGTTTGAGTCTTTTTTTTAAGTATTAGAGTTTTAGAGTTTGTTAATTATTAGTATTCGTTAGAGACAAGATTTCAGAAAATCATTATAATAAAAAAACAGAAATTTTCTTTAGATTTTATTTCATGTTAAAGAGTTTTACAATAGCTCACACATTTTCTTTTTAAATCTAGTTTTAATATTTAATTACCTTAAATAATTTTTGCATCTAGTTTTAGTTTAGTTTTAGTTTAGTAATAATAACCTTGTTTGGGAATTACCTAGTTGGTGCAATATAAATTGGTTCTTTGCTAAGTTTTCTGTTTTCTCTATACACAAAATCAGCTCACCAATTGAATTAGGTACATTTTTTATGCTTGAATGATTCATAGATCAGTGTGAAGTGGCTTAACAAACTACAAGAAACACTCCTCTGAAAATGTTGAGATGTAAGGCCTGAACTGTGAAAGAGAAAAAGCAGTCAATGGCCAATAAAAAAACTTTGAAAGACCTTCAGGAAGCCTGGAGAACTAGACCGCTTTTAAAGGCAACTTTTAAAAATTACACGAAAGTCTGAATCATTGAAAGCAGAATATGATGAAATGAGCGGTGGAATAATGAAATAATTCAGCTATAACAGTAAATTTTACAAACTGGTGGTAAAAAGTAAATTCAAGTTACAAAAGACATCAAGATGAAAAAAAAGGAATCTGTAGACCAGATACTCAGTTTTAATCATTAGCGGTACAAAACTCCATCTGCGCGTGTGTGTGTTCAGTATATGATAAAAACACAGTAGTACGCTGAACGATTACTACAGTATGTAGTTGTTTTGTGTCACGTGACAAAGATCGAGCATAGAATCGATATTAATAGAAAAGATTTATTCAAACGCTTCTGCCCGTATGCTGTAGTTGATTTTATTAGTTATCTAAGTAAAATAACATGTAGCAGTCAGAAAATAACATTACTGTAATAGTAGTTCGCGCAGTAACATTGTTAATGAGTTTTGTTTTAAATTGAAAGTTTTATTTCTTCACGTATGCGATGTGATAAAACTTGTGTTCTGTATATTTGCGTTGGTTAAACTCGGCTTGCTCATATACGACCATTTAGATTTTGCATCTAAATATGAATCAATAACAACATCGAATACTTCCAGGCAGCCATCTTAGCTGTACCGACGGCTACCACACAGCAGGAAGTGTCCGATCTATCGGTTGCACTTCTCTGGGGTCAACTCTCTCAGTCAAACTACCCTGAAAGAGCGGTTAGAGGTAATGGCTACTCTAGCTTGTTAGTCGAATTATTTGCCTTTCGTTTAGGTCTTAGCGTGTTTCGTAATGATTCGCGGCAGATGCATGTAAACTTCAGAAGATGAGTTCAAAACTAGTGTGTAAAAAAAGGGGACACAGAAACTCTGTGGTCCTCTCTGGGAATCAGTGTTGTTAGCGCCAACCTGCAAACTAGTAGTGAGCTAGCTAACGTTAGCGCGCTAACTTAGCACGGTACTTTTGTTATTAACGTTAAAGTAAATATTTAGCTAAGGCGGTTGTGTGCTATTGAAACGCCCTCAGTTTACCGCGTGGATATATCAAGGCTCTTTTAGTGAAGTGAGCAATGTCTGTCACTTGCAGGGCTGTGTGGAGGTAGCTAGCATGGCTAGCGGCCTTAATGTTACGGTAACGTTAGCTAACAGTGGCTAAAACTTGGGTAATTCCCGCGGACTAACAGTTTCACGGCCTTTGGGTTTTATACGCGGCTCATTCTAAAACTGTTGCATTGGCGTTATTTCAACCAACGTAAGTAACCAACCTAGTAAGGCGATTATTTTTCTGTATAGTCATCTGTTGAACTTAACGTAATGAGCACATATCTGCGTTTCTGGCGCTGTTATGTTTCCCGCTGTTTATTAAACTAGTGTTTGTTCCACGTGGTAATTAAACTTTGTTTCGTGTCTTTTTTGTTTTTAAATTGACTCCAGGAAGCGAACAGCGAACATCGCACCATGGACTCGGAGATCTTGAACATAGAGGAGATCGTGATGGGACGGGGCTTGCCGGATCCACCACCCGAGGCTCCTCCGGAAAAGCCGGCAGAACCCTACAAACCCATCACTCTGAATGGACCTCCGGCTCCCTCGGTTCATTCCTGTGAGTGATGCAGCGATCATACCTTTTAAATCAGCTTCCTGAAAGCAACAACACATTATAAATCTGACATTCTGTTGTGGATTCAGACCAGCATGAAAACCTGCAATGCTTCCAGTGCTTCATCACGTTCTGCAGTGCAAAAGCCAAGGAGAGGCACATGAAGAAGAGCCACCGGGAGGAATACAAGCAGCAGCTTCAGCAGGTGAGAAGAACAGAGTGTGTCATTTTTAACTAAATTGATGAGCTTTTTGTGTCTTAATCTATTTACCAGAGTTCAACCCTGCTTAATGGTGGAAAGTTGGGATTTTTCTTTTTAATTTCTTTTCCAATTTTGCAATAATGAAACTATTAAAACCACAGATTTGTGGGGTTTTTGTGGTTTTAGCTGCCATTGACACATAAACAAAGTCCTCCTTTGGTGGATAAAGATACTCTAAGAAATAGGGATGTTCCAGTTTATGTTGAAGAACATCGATCTGTAAAAACACCCCATGTGTTTGAGAACAATTTATCAAGAGTAATCACTTTCTCAAGTCACTAGATCATCCTTTAAGTTCAGCCTATGTGTGTAGCATCTTGCACCAAGCAGAATATTGCACACATTGCCCTGGTGTTGCAAATGTTAGCATTCCGAGGGCCAGTAATGTCCCATTTGTGTTCGCCTCATTAGTTGCTTCGCACATTACATTACGTGCTGTTATGGTGCTTTTGTCCATTAGTGATCTTCTGTATCACCGTTGCAGAAATCTCTGTCTTTGAGTCCCATGTCATCTGGAAATCCCTGTGCACTCTTTGTCATGTAAAAGCCTGCACAATCAGACTTGCTCAGTCTTAACCCATCCTCATTCATTTTGAAAATGACTGCAGCGAAGAAAATCGGGAGGCGTCCGACCCACTGAAATGACACCATAGTGCAGGTTACACTACATAGCTTTCTCATTATACACTACTCCTCAAGGCACCAGATTGCTCCGGTTGAGTCCGTAGACGCCCGTTTTTCTCTAAAGGAGCCTTCACACAACTCTGTCCAAAACATAAGGTTTTAAATGTTTCTCCTCCCCGTTCTTTTTGGTCATCTTTTCTCAGGGAAACACATTGTTCACATGCTACGTGTGCGACCGCACATTTCTGTCATCTGAGGAACTGACGCAGCACCAGCCAACACACAGCAAGGATGACAAGCCCTTCAAATGTGTTCACTGCAAAGAGAGCTTTAAAACGTTCTCTGAAGTGAGTATAATTTAGAACATACAGCAGAATGAATCAGTTTCTAGCTTTATGTATTTGTGCTTAATGTTTGTGCATAACCATTTACGTCTCCCCTGTCTAGCTCACATCCCATAGAAGACAGGTGTGCCCAGAGAAACAGATGGTTTGTAAAGATTGCAATGAAACGTTCCGTAGTGCCGGACTGCTGCGTGCTCATCGCCTGACCCAGCATCCACGCCCAGATGTCGAGACTACAGAACAGCCAGAGGATTCTACAAAAACTCATCGCTGTAAGAAGTGCGGCCAGGGATTTGAAGCTGAATCAGAGCTGATAGCACACCAGGAGAAATACCCCGAAGGTCAGCAGTGCAACGGCAGCGCTTCATCTGTCAAGAAACGCGGACGGCCTGCCAAGGCCGAAGACGCGGCAGGTGCTGAGAAAAAGGGAAAGCGGAAAAAGAAAGAGGAAGCAGACATTCCCGAGGAGACCGTGAAGGCCAGCAGCACATCAGACGCGACGGCAACCCCAGCGGAAGAAAAAGGGAAAGCAGGCGGAGCAAAGCGTGGCCGTCCCTCGAAGGTGACAGCAAAGTCAGAAACGGAAGATAAAACTCCCGAGGATGAGAGTCAGGCTTCAGCAAAGGAGAAGAAACCTAAAGCAGAGCCGACCCCACCCCGTCAGCACCCATGCCCCGAGTGCGACCTCACATTCCCCGGCTTGATTCAGCTCCGTGCTCACAAGAAGGAGAAGCACGCCCCACGGAAAGCCCACCCCTGCGAAGAATGTGAAGAGAGCTTTGCCCGTCCAGAGCAGCTGGATGCCCACATGTCCCGGGCGCACGCCGTGGGCCGATTTGCCTGTCCGACCTGCGGGAAGAGCTTTGGCCGAGAGCGCACATTGAAAGCTCACCAGAAAAGTCACCCAGAGGAAAAGCCTGAAAACACAAGCGGAAAAAGATAATTGAGGCATGGAGACTTTGCAGATTTTATTCATAAATTTTCCTTTTTACCCACCCCTGTCTCTCTTTTTCTTTTTTTTTAAACTTTGGGGATCTCGTACTGCAGATGATGTTGGTTTTTGAGAATGAAGTTTTGGTGATGAGATTGATTTTGATTACCGACTGTTGAAATTTTGGTCTAAGAGACACATCTCCTAAATTAACTAACCAGATATGAAACCCAGCTATTACACCGTTTGTCACAAAATAGTCTGTAAAAACAGAAACTGTTTGGATTAACTTTTTAAAGGATTTTCTTTTCTAAGTGTGAAATGCGTGTGAATTTATTACTTTGTGTCTTGAGTTGTTGAACTCACTTTGTGGTTTAAAAAAAAAAAAGTCTTCCCTCTCTTTTTTTCCCCCCCTTAAATTTTGGGCAATTACATGTGTTGAGGTAAATTTAGATACCTGGTAGTGATACTATGTTTAATTGTTTAGTCATTTTTTTTTGTTTGTTTTGTTTTTCAAGAAGAATTATGTCATGTACAGCTTCGGGTTCTTATTGTGCATTTTTACACTTAATATTTTGATTATGTTACTTTATAAATTAAGTCTCATTGAGGAGGAATTTTAAAATAACACGATTAAGCTCTGCTGAAAGTTTATTTTTTGCTAAGTGCTCCCAGTTCAATGTGGAGTGGTTGGCATGTGGGCAGAAATGATCCACTTTAATCCTGATTTGTCTGATGCTAAAATGTACTCCCTTATTTTTTCACTTGTTTAAAGGACCAGTGTGCAGGATTTAGGGTGGTCTATTGGCCAAAATGAAGTACAATATTCATAATTGTATATACTAAACTGGAATTACTAACCACATTAGTATCTACAGAGGGAGAGGATCCTCACCTGAGAGAGGTCCCTGTAGTTTTGTAGAGAAGAAAACTCTGTAAACATAAATACATGCCATCCATGTAAAATGCAAAGTAGGTGTGTCATGTAGTCGCCATTTTTCTATAGTAGCCTGGAATGAACAAACCAGACCTTAAGAAGGGCCTTTCCTGCTGTTCAGTCATAAGTAGTTGTATATGCTTGGAAAATGACTTTGGTTGCTATCTGCAACCTCACCACTAGATGCCAATGAATCCTACACAATGCTCTTTTAAAATGATCTTTAATGTCTTAGACATTTTTGAATGGGACTGGTGGTTCTTTAATGCTCTAGCATCCAATAAGGAACTGTGTATATCATGTGTTACTCACTGATTGGATTGTTCTCTCCCCACTGCAATGTGTCTGGACATGAAATAAAACTTGCTATCCCAAGGGAGGCTGCTGAAAAGATGACTCAACTTATTGTTTCTGTTCTTATTTGGAATTCAGGAGCACCAACTAAAATGAGGAGTTTCATTGCTTGTGGTGATAATGTAGTTTGTTTTGAAAATGATGCATGCTGGGTTTCATGTGGTTTTGAAATTAGTATCTATTTTTAGCGTAATGTTAAGGCCTTTTTTCCCCAAGTCTAAATGGTGGGTTTTCATTGACAGCTGAATCATTAAAAATGCCAGACACGCTCTTCCTAAGTAGCCTGTGGCATGATGTTATTTAGGATTTTCTAATGTTAATGCACTATTAGGGACATTATAAAGGTTCAACTACTTGTTAATTTCTAATCAATCGCACAGCAGGAACTAAATGCAGTGGCATGTAGACATTGTCAAGATGACCTGCTGAAGTTCAATCTGGGCCTCAGAATGGGGACGAAGGGTGATTAAGTGACTTTGAACATGGCGTAGTTGTTGGTGCCAGACTGACAGGTCTGAATATTTCACGAATCCACTGGGATTTTCACACAACCATCTTTAGGGTTTACAGAGAATGGGGCAAAAAGAGAAATTATCCGGCCATTTATCTGGGTGAAAATGACTTAGTGATGGTAGACAATAGAGGAGAATTACAAGACTGAAATTGATAGGAAGGTAACAGTAACTCAAAAACTGCTGCTGTGCATTCAGAGATGCTCTGAATGCACAGCAGCAGAAAGGCACACCTGGTGCCACTCTTCTCAGTCCTTAATAACCTGGCTTCTCAAATCTACATTCTAAAGTATTGTGTAAGATACTGAACCCTCAGTTTCTCCTGATGCATCAGTGTGTGTATGAGACTGTTACAAAGTGCATAGGGGTGAATGAGACTTGTAGTAAAAGGGCTTTGAGTGCTCAGCTGACTAGAAAGGTGCTATGTAAATACCAGTACATTTTCTGCCATAGCTTTCCATTATAACCCACATATAAAAATCTCAGAGAATCCATGCATTTATATGAACGTAACTAATAAGATACAAAACTGACTTTAATACCTATGCATTATAAGACCAGTCTAAACCACACTACATATGATCTTTTTTACAAAATGTATTTAAAAGTTTCTTAAAATATTGCCCTGCTTGCACACCTGTGCAGCTGTAAGACCGTGTAATACCACTCCGAGCCACCAGGCGTGCTCCAGCGTTTGTGTGAATTTTTTTCCCTGTGTTTTCCTTTTTGTCCTTATTACCTCGATGTTCGTTTTCGGTTGAGGTGAGTTTGTAGCTGGCTAATTGGGTTATCGGGCTTATTTTATGTCATGCTGAATAGTACTTTTGTTTTTATCGTACAAATTAGACGTGTCATATGTTTCGATATGTATAGATTGGTTTTTTTTGTAAAGCTAGCATCGAGAGAAAAGGTTGTAAAAACCACGCTTCTTATGTGCTTCTCCTGCCAGGTGAGAGAGGTGACCAGCAGTTCTTTAAGGTGTGGCATGAACGACTTTAAATGTTGAGAATAAAAAAGGATCCTGAAGACTTGTAACAGTCGCTCGGCACATCAGCTGAAGCACATTTGTGCTAGTGTTTGTTTATTAGTACACGTGCACTAACTGTGAGACGCGTTAACGTTTTAAATGTTAGCTGAACCCCTCTCTCTGTTTCATGTCTCCTCAGCCTCCAGTCATGTCCATTGAATACACCATTGATATCCAGCTGACAGAGTTGGGATTTCCGGACATACTGCAGCCGGAGGAGGCTTTGGTCAGACAAACACCGTGTCGCTCCACATTATCTGATGGCTCCATCTCACCCAGTCACTCTCCCACTTCACTTCCAACCAAACATAAACCGAAACGGCTGCTCAGAGGTGGCAAAGTAGTAGGTGCAGCAGGACAGACCTCAGACACCCAAGAAACCACAGTGGCCTCTGGTCCATCCAAACGGACTGAGATGTTAAACTGTAAACGGCTGAATCCCACAACAAAAAGGCTGCAAGACAAACAAAGTGGCAGCGAGACAGCGCTCGCTGAGCCGTCAGCACCCACAGTGATGAGTGATCCCATTGCTTTACAAGAAACCACAGACATTCCCCCGGTGATCGCTGAACAGGAAGGAGGGGGTGGTGATGGAGATGGAGGAGGGCAGAGACCTGATGTAGACATGGCTGAGGGTGAATTGGCGGAAGTGCAGGAGGATGACTCGGATGACAGTGAAGTGTCAGAGGTGTATGAGGAGGAAGAGGTTGATGAGGAAGAGGAGGATGAGGAGCTAAGCAGTGGTAAGACCATATGTTAATATCACACATGCACCCATGTGCAGGTGAAAGGCTCAACACAAGATAAACAAAAAAACAAAATATCAGATTTTTCTGTAATTGGCAGGTAGTTGCTCCTGATACACAAACTAAATGCCGAGTAAAATGGTCTTATTTGCGTAGTGGTTTTTGAAGCCTGAGCCTGTGATAGTTTCCCTTAGTGTCAACAAATCTCATGAGAACAACAAACAACAACAACGAATTGATCACTAACAGGGCTCAAAGCTCATTTCCCTTTATTTATCTTTATTTATTTTTATTCAGAAGCGACTAAAACACATGCGCATGTTGCACTTGGCCATGCAATTGTTTACTCATTCGCATGAACCTTGGCACTATAGTGCTTAACGTCTCCTAAACAGACAGACTTTGATACACCAGTTTTAGTAAGTTTGATAAGAACATTTCGCTACTTTTTGCTTCTCGACCTTTTTGGGTCTTTTTATCTTTGTTTTAAGTTTAAGGTTTTATGACCTGTTTTTTTCTAAACCTGCAACATTGACCGGCCTCAATAAGAGTCTCATGCAGACCTGGGTTTTATATGGCCTGCAGGCCACATTCGGCCATGGCTCAATGGGAAATTAGGATTCAAGCATAAATGAGTATACATCATGTAGTTAGTCCCATTTCAATCACCAAACACTCTCAAAGGATAGTGATTTTTTTTTTTTTTGGGGGGGGAGAACACACAATACAACTTTATTCCTTTTATTTTGTAGGCAACTTCTTATTTTGTTTAATTGAATAGTTTTAATGTACAACTGCAGATTCACTGTAAATGCTTTGGAGCTTATGTTAATGAGAGATGTGAGTTTGTTTCCCCCAAATTTATCAGTTGACATTAAAAAGACTGATGCAGAACGTAGTTTTTTTTTTTTTTTTAACAAGATATGGACCTGTAAGCATTTGTTTTGTGAAGTCAGAGGTAAAGCCGTGTGCTTAATTTGTGGAGAGCAGATTGCTGCATTTAAGGCAGGGGTGTCGAACTCCAGGCCTCGAGGGCCAGTGACCTGCAGCTTCTAGATCTCACCCTGGGACAACACACCTGAATCAAGTGATTAGCTCATTACCAGGCCTCTGGAGAATTTCAAGATATGTTGGGGAGGTAATTTAGCCATTTGAATCAGCTGTGTTGGATCAAGGACACATCTAAAACCTGCAGGATACCGGCCCTTGAGACCTGGAGTTCGACACCTGTGTTGTAATCCATTCTGTGATGGGGAGTTTGTCAAAGAGTGTTTGGTGCTGAGAAAACAGTAATTAGACTGAAGATGCTGCTGTCAGTCTGGAGCTTCACTTTAAAAACAAAGCTGACAATTTTTGATTTTTCTCCTTGGCTCTGGATGAGCTGTGATGACCAAGATTTACTTTTTACTTACCTTTGTATGGGTTAGGGCACAGGTGTCGAACTCCAGGCCTCGAGGGCCAGTGTCCTGCAGGTTTTAGATGTGTCCTTGATCCAACACAGGTGATTTAAATGGCTAAATTACCTCCTCAACATGTCTTGAAGTTCTCCAGAGGCTGGTAATGAACTGATCACTTGATTCAGGTGTGTTGACCCAGAGTGAGATCTAAAACCTGCAGGACACCGGCCCTCGAGGCCTGGAGTTCGACACCCCTGGGTTAGGGTTTGAGATCATGGAGGAGCTGGCAACACCGACTCAATGAAAGGGACTGTGACAATTAGTTCAATTCAATTTTATTTATACAGCGCCAAATCACAACAACAGTTGGCTCAAGGCGCTTTATATTCTAAGGTAGACCCTACAATAATACAATAAAAAGTAGTAACTACATGCTGGCTGGGACTGAAATAGGACAAAAAGGCAGGTGTTTCAAATGATGGCTGTCATTTGAAACACTGACATGGAATGTGTTTTTTTTTTTTTTTCCTCAGTTTTCTTACTGGACAAGAAAAAAGAAGTGAAAAACAGCAGATGACTTTTTAATTAGCACACTTCCTTCCTTTTTTCCCCCCTCTAGAGTCGAGTCAATCAGGTGACTACCGGTGCAGCGTGTGTCAACAGCATCTGCCCTCCAAGTTCAAGCTCCACGATCACATGAACCTCCACACAGGAGCACGCCCATACTGCTGTGCAGAGTGTGGGAAGCGCTTCTGCCAGATATACAACTATCGCGTCCACCTGCGCACGCACGCGCAGACCAAAGTGGATCGTCTCCAGTGCCGGGTCTGTTTGATGGGCTTTGCGTCGCAGGAAGATCTGAACGACCACCTGGCAAAAACTCACTTGGAGGACGAGTTCTATGAGTGTGACCTGTGCAAACGCGTGTTCACGTCCCTAAAGGCATGTGAATATCACGTGCAGCTACATAAGTGTATGCTGAATGTCATGTGCGAAGTGTGTGGCCGCAACTTCTCATCGCCGAAATCCCTGGCGCGCCACCGGAGGAAGAAGTGCCACCGTAATTTTAAATGCACAGACTGCACAAAGGTGTTTACCAAGAAGAATGCACTGCTAAAACACAGTTTCTCCCATCTGGGTTTGTTGCCTTACACGTGTATACGGTGTCGCTGCCACTTCCGATTGGCTAAGCTGTACCGCCAGCACAAATGTGAACCTGAACGCATTCACTGCGTGGCGTGTCTGAGGGAGTTTCTCAGTCAGGAGGACTTCCAGCAGCACAAAAAGGACACGGGCTGCTGGGGCAATCAGGAGCCGAGTGAGAAAACGAACGAGATCAGATGTTTGGAGTGCGGACAGAGGTTTGACTCGTCAGAAGAGCTGAAGAAACACGCTGGAGCTCATCAGAGGGTGCTGAAGTGCGCTGAATGCGGGAAGGGGTTCCGGTCGGCCTTGCTGTTGATGTCCCACATGGGCGGCCATGCCGGGCAGTCACCCTGCCTTTGTCAGAGCTGTGGACTGGGCTTTCCCCACCAGCAGAACTATGACAGCCACCTTAAGACGTGTGGACAAACACCTCAGTCTGCGGTGAGTGCGTGAAACTTACAGTTTTTACACTGCTGCTGCCTCTTCTGTTAAAGCACGCTAAGAAGATTTTCTATCTTCCAGATTTCAGTTTGGCACAGAAATACTTTAATGAAATAACTTTATTTCAAAATCAAGTTGCACAGATTAACTGAGCTAGTCAGGCCAGAAGAGCGCGTAGAGCCTCCTACAGCTGCTGCTGGTTGCCATGGAGCTATGCGGATGAGAGCAGCCACTTTTCTTTGGCAGTGGATTTTAAGGGTTGTGGAAAACCATTTCCTCCAATTCGCATTTACTGTTTATATCTGTATTCTCAAGCATGAGAAACCTGCTTAATCGACTAACCCACAAGTAGCTAGGTGTCTGTGTGTAGGTGTGGCTGTATTTCTTAGCCAGCTGTTTTTGTGTCAGCACAATGATTCTAAACCAGGATCAATTATTGACATATCTGAGTAAATAGGAGTGCACATCGGTCTTATCATACTTTTGATCTTACTCATTGCAGGATGTTTTTGTGCAACATGAGCAACCTTTATAGCAACCCATCGTTTGTTTTTTTTGTTTTTTTGCTTTGATGTAGCTACAGATATGCTCAGAAACCTGTTTCCAAGAACTCTTTTCATATCATAAAGTCACACTGAAATGCTTTTGCTATTTTTCCCCTTCTAGAGTGCCACCAAGAAACGTGTGTCTTTAAAGAGCTCTGCGCTGGAGAGAAAAAAGCACAGCACTACACCAGACTCATCAAACACAGCAAACACAGTCACTTTGCCCGCTGTTGTTTTAAACAACCCTGCTCCACCAGTCGAGGATACTAGCAATCCAGGTCACGTGACTGAGGGTGTGTCTACTGGCACTGGTCCATCAGACGGGTTGTGGAAGCTAACTCTTGACAAACAGCCGCCTGCTGGTGTCAATCTTGTCTTGTTCGTTCCTGTTTGTCCAACGCAAGCCAACGGGCTCCCGCTCCCATCTGCAATCCCTCAGACACTACCCATCACAGCTATGCAAGCTCTGCCCGAGGGTCCGCTCGCAGTCGGTGCTGCTCTTGGAGCGACACTAAATGCCCCACTGGATCTGTTAACTGGGGTTAAACAGGATCCAGAAGCACCCTTGGATCTGTCTAAGAAGTCTGCAGTGATGTACCTTCCTGTTAAAGGTGAACCAGAAGAATTTGAAATCTCAGGACAGGCTGTAAATGCTGGAAGGCAAGAATTCGGAAACCATCACAGCAAAGTGACAGCTAGAACAACCTCAATAAAGACAGCTCCCACAGGACTCATAGTGGATATAAAGAAAGAGCCTCAGACCTCTGGTTGTGATTTGTGGTCATCCAAATCAAGCCAACTGACAGACTACAAGCTAGAGAAAGAGATTAAGATTGAAGTTAACATTTCAAGTGCTGGTAAGGAAAAATAAAGTACAGCAAGGTCAGAAAAGGAGAGAAAGATGACATTCCCTACCCTGTAAAGGAAGCATTTAATATACTGTTAGAATTACATACATTACTGTGTAATTTGTATATTGACCATCATACGGTTTTATGACAAGGCAGCATTTTCCTATAACTATTCCCACTTTTGTCACCAGGATAGACTATTAGTGTGACTGTGTTTTTTGTTTCAGAAGCTCCATTCAGAAAACCATAATATTGCTGGCTTCATCAGTTTATCGAAGGGGATTTTTTTTTATGCCTTTACTTCATTACTGTTACAATGGTGGATGCTCATATTAAACATAGCCAAAGTATGATGTCAGCGAGGGTGTACTCACACTAGACACGGTTGCCTGTGCATGATTGTTCCTGCTCCCCTGCACTCAACTGTCTAGACACAAGTATGCATTACTTTGTCTGAGCATCTCAGCTCCTCCCTCTCTCGCACACACCCTGAAAGGCACTCTTGTAAGCTCACGATTTTTTTACATGTTGTAGCTTAATTGGAAAAGTTGTGTCTCCTAAATGAGTTTCGCCGGAGCCGCTATCGCTGAGAAAGCTGAAGTTAGTCAGCAGCAATTGCACTACATCAACGTCACAACAGAACCACTTTTGTAACATGTTCCTGGTACAGCACCCAGCAATCACAAAAGACAAATGAGCTCGACTCTGAGGGTTCAACTGCACTCCTGCATGATACAGATCGTCTCATGTGAGTACACCCTGACCAGGGATATCCTTGGTTGGTCATCTCAGGCATACAGCTATAGGTATAAGCACACAAGCTCCTCCCACCTGCTGTATAAAACTGGGGGTAGGGGTTGCCATTCAGAAGAAATGGAGCTCCATCATTGACAGTATAAGAATATGTCTAGCTTATTTTGAGCTTTGAGCTCATAGGTCACTTTATCATGAATTGGCCTCTACATTCAGAAATATACAACGAGAGAATCTCGATACGTGTGCAACAGACTGGAGACGGAGGAATGTGTCTTTACCCGTTCAGACTCGATGATGGTTGTCTAGTAAGACGATCATCATCGCTTCCACAGAACGGTGATCAGTGTGCTGGTTCAGACCTGAAGCTGACCTGCTCACATGCTGTTCATATTAACAGACAAGGATCCATGTCTGAAAGAGGTCAAAGTGTGACAGTTTTCCTGCATCTGTAATTTAAACAAGACATTCCAAGCTTTTATTTATCGAGGCACTTTTTTTCTTCTTTCCTTTTGCATTCAGATATTAAGGCTGTAAATTCAGCCTGCTGGAGGAAGAATGAATGGAGATGAATCCTATGCAGTGTGATGCAGAATTTCTATTAGCATTAAAATTTCTGTCATGTTCTTCTTATTGTCTTGGAAAACTGATTCTTTTTGTAAACTGTGTCAAAACTAGAGTGAAACAGGGGTTTTTTTCTTCTGAAAGCTTGTTTTGTATAGTAAACTAGCATTTTAGTGCTATGTTAAATATTTCATTATGAACGGTACTGATTAGTAGAATGAATAGATGTCTTCTTGTGATTAACATTTCATGACTCTAAACAGTCTGCAGGTATATTTTGTTTTTCTAAAGGTTAATAAATGCTTGTTTGGATGCAAGGTGAGTCGCACTGAAACTGTTTTTTTTTTTAAATTTGCCTATCTACAGTATTGCCTTCTGTTGCAGAAAGTTGGCCTTAAATTCTAAAAACTACCAAATGAAAAAATATGATGTACACCACATATGTGCCAAAATATAGCTCTCGTTAGGGTCATGAGAAGTCTGAAACCATACAGCCACAGAGTCAGACATAGTGAGGTTCATTTCCTGTAACATCTTTGAAAAATGGATATACTGTTTATACCCCTATTTAACTGTCTAAATGAGGTCAAAACGTGGTTATCACGCAACTCTCTCACACTGAACGAGGATAAGTCAGAAGTTATAGTTTTTGATAGTTGTTCCAGCGGGGCGTGACTAACTGATGCCTTAGGCCCCTTTGCTAGCCATCTCTCGCTCACTGTTAGAAACCTTGGTGTTTTCCTGGACAGCTCTTTCAAACTCAAGAAACAGATCTCCTCTGTGGTAGAAAACAGTTTCTACCAGCTGCGTCAGATATCTATCTTTGAAGGACCTTGAAAAGCTTATCACTTCCAAATTAGACTACTGTAATTCCCTCTACTCGGGCCACCCGTCTTCCTCTATTCAGCGGCTCCAGTTAGTTCAAAACGCAGCTGCGCGTCTCTTAACTGGTACGAGAAATTATGCCAACATTACACCTGTTTTAGCCAACCCGTATTGGCTCCCTTTTGAAAATCATATCAGTTTCAAAATTATCTTGCTTACCTTTAAAATTTTAAACAATTTGGCTCCCAGCTATCTATGCGAACTCCTCCATTTGTATATCCCTAATAAGGCACCTAGATCTTCCAATCAAATGCTCCTGACACAACAGAGGTCTCGTCTGAAGTCCAGAGGTGATCGGGCCTTTGCTGTTGTAGCACCTGGACTCTGGAATAACCTCCCTCCTTATATTCATTCCTCTGAGTCCATCCAGTGTTTTAAATTGCGTCTTAAAACGTATTATTTTAGTCTGGCTTTTGATTTAAACTAATATGTTATTTCATGGCTAGTTATTTTTTTCCCTATATTGTTCATATTGTTTCCTGCCCTCTTAACTGTTTCTTTTTATTCTGTCTTATGCTATTGCTCTGACCGACTGTGAAGCACTTTGGTCAACTTTGTTGTATTATTATGTGCTATAGAAATAAATTTTGATTTGATTTGATATACACAGCAGGTAAAATAATTATCGAACACGTCACCAATTTTCTAAGTAAATGTATTTCTAAAGGTGCTGTTGACATGAAATTCCCACCAGATGTTGGTATCAACCCATCCAGTCCACACATGCAAAGATATCAAGCCACAGATGTCCTTGACACAGGGACAAAATACTGAACACACTTACTGAAATGTAACAATTTGTATAAAAGCCTTTGTTGGTAATGGCAGCTTCACATGCCTCCTATATGGAGAAACTAGTTGGATCAACCTTGGAGCTTCCATGATCTCTATTTTTAATAGATTTTCACTTGGATTCAGGTCAGGTGATTTAATGGGCCATTCTAATAGCTTTTCTTTTCTCTTTAACAGACCAAGTTTCCTTGGCTGTGTGTTTGGGATCATTGTCTTGCTGAAATGTCCACCCTTGTTTCATCTTCGTCATCATCATAGATGGCAGGGGTTATATGAAGCATGCCAGTGCCGTAGGGTGAAAAACAGCCCCGGAGCGTGATGTTCCCACCTCCAAACTTCACTGCTGGTATGGTGATTTGGGGGTGATATGCAGTGTCTTTTGACCTCCAAACATGGCATCCAAAAAGTTCAATTACGTCTAATCTGAGCAGACTATATTCTCCCAGTATTTCACAGGCTTCTCTAAATGTTTTTCAGCAAACTTTAAACACACTTCAATGTATTTTTTCTTCAGCAATGGAGTCTTGTGTGGTGAGTGTGCATACAGGCCATGGCAGTTGAGTGCAGTACTTATTGTTTTCTTTGAGTTGCCTGCTGATTCCAGGTCTTTCCTTAGTTCTCTACAAGTGGTCCCTGGCACTTGATTATTCTTTTCACTCCTGCCAGAAATCTTCCCACTTCCAGATTAGAGCTCCAACAGGGCTCAGTGCCATCAGTATATTTTGAAACAGGAAGGTTTTGTGAGAGATCTCATCATGAGATATTTGACAACTTGGTAATGAAACATTTTTATGAGCCATCAGCTGGGACTGAACCAGCTGGTATTAAAGCCGCAGGGTTGCTTTCTAATTACTGATAGATTGTGCCTACCTTTCTTCATGTGTTCAATACTTTTCCCTGCATTATTTCTCATTATTACACATAATTTATGGCCACCTATGGGTAAATTTCTTGGCATGTGTGGACTGGATTGGTTGTTACCGACATCTGGTGAGAATTTCATGTCAATAACAACTTTAAAAATATATTTATTAGGCCACAATTGTGGGTGTAAAAGGCATTATATATTTACCCACTGTCTGTGTGTGTATAGACATAGATTCATCAGATACTTCATTAGATACACTTTGTTAGTCCCAGGTTAGAGCCCCTTTGGTCTTCAGAACAGCTTTAATTTTTCATGGCATAGAAGGTGCTGGAAACATTCCTCCAACATTTTGGTTCATTTTGACATGATGGCATCACAGTTGCTGCAGATTTGTCTGCTCCACATCCTGTTGCACCCCAACTAAAGGTGCTTTATTGGATTGACATCTAGCGACCGCAGAAGCCACCTGAATACAGTGAAGCCACCTGATTTTCATTTTCAAGAAACCAGTTTCAGATGATCTGAGCTTTTTTTGCAACATAGTGTACTATACTCCCGGAAACAGCCATTGAAACATGGGTACACTGTGGTCACAAAGGGATGCAGATGGTCAGCAACATTACTCAGGTAGACCGTGGTGTTTAAATCATGCTCTGCCCAAATGTGCCTAAAAAATCTTGATACAAGGCAAGATTTAACAGTGGCCTCAGTTTCCTGTAGTTAGCTGACAGGAGTGACACCTGGTGTGATCTTCTGCTGCTGTAGCCTGTCTGCATCAGGGAGTAAATCAGGCATTCTCTTCTACATAAATGAGTGCTTACTTCAGTTACTGTTGCCTTCCTTTCAGCTTGAAGCAGCCTGGCTATTCTCCTCTGATCTCTGACCACTCGAGGAACTGATGCTTCCTGGATATTTATTGTTTTTGGCTGATACTCTTTAAACCCTAGAGATGGTTTTGTGGAAAAATCTCAGTAGATCAGCACTTTATAAAATATTCAGACCAGCCCGCCTGACACCAACAACCGTTCACCAACACCTTTCTTCCCTATTCTGATGCTTAATTTGAACTTCAGCAGGTCCTCTGGACCGTTGGACCTTGTGTACACACCTAAATGTACTGAGCAGGTACTGTGTAATTGGCTGATTAGATCTGCATTTCCAGCAGTGGAATAGGTGTAACCTAACAAAACAAAACATGTAGGTAACTACAGCCTAATTGTAACTGTTATGTCAAAAATCACATTTGATATTTGACATAACAGTTGCAGTTTATCAGGATAGAATAAATGCTATAAATTGAATAAATACATAAAAAATTAATACAACTTACCAGTAGATATTAAAATAAATAAATAAATAAATAAATAAACAAACGCCCGTCTTTTCTGAAAAAGAAGGGGGAAAGAAAATAGACTACAACTCCCGTCACGTGATTTAAAAATCCCGGAACTACAATGCCTGGTGACGGGATGTTTTAAGTGGGCTACACGGATGGTCGACAGCCGAGGTGTAAAAGCTGTAAAGCTGTAACTTTCTTTTATCGTTTCCAGCCGTGCTATTGAAATTTAAAACTTTAAATTCGTTGCTGTGGGTTTTGTGGCGCCAGCGGCGGCGTTATTTTGAATTCATGGACAAAGACAAGTGTAGCGATATTGTAAGTAAGCGAGTCTGTTGTTTGCTTTAGCTAAAACGTCACGTTTTCAGCCTATTTTGAGAGCAGCCAGTAGCTCACACGAGCCAGCTAACTGGACTGTGTGGAGTCTCTGTTCACTCACCACATGCAGCCTCTGCACTCATGCTTTGTGTACCTTTTGCAGCATGGTCAGTGCTCCTGGATGGAGATGCATCAGTTCCTCGGTGACCTTATCACATCTGGAAACTCCTCAAAAAATCCGCCAGATGTGCTTAATGCAGCATGGGGCGTGGCAGGAGGTGGTGCTGCTGATGGTGCTCTTGCGTTCAAAGCTACATCGCTTGAGCCACTTAGACCTGTTCAGGAAAAGTTGGGTGCAGGGGCATCACAGAGGGCGAGAGAGACCAGAGACCGGAGAGAAGGTAGGAGCCGTGTAAATAAACAAGTCCACCCATTTTCTTGTAAATTTAATTTTCCTACTGATGTGGTTCGGTTTGTCCTTCAGCTTTAGATCTGCATCATGCCTGCACCTGCCCTGGCTGCCCTTTCTCCAGTCCCCCTCCTTCATTTGAGACCCTAACATCCAGACAGCCTCTGTCCTTGCCGCCACACTCAGAGACCATATCCCACCCAAAAGATCTCAGTATTGCTGGTCCAGTGAGCCTTAGCATGTGTTTACCAGAGTCCACCTTACCCAGCAGCACCACCACCACTACATCTGAGCTAGAGACGGGCCTGCCCAGCCGATCACAGAACGAGGATGTAGACAGAGGGACTCAGAGCCAGAACCAAAACTCTGATGTGCCTCCTTCAAGAGCGTCTTTGTCCCATCTTTCTATGTTTCCCCACTTGTGTTGTCACCCCGGCCTGCAAACCTGTACCCAGACACTAGGCCGCCAGGAGGGCACAGACTCCCCGTTTTCTCACACCCACGCTCACCATCACTTTCACCACCACCACTGCCCTTTAACGTCCTGTTTACCCTGCCCCCAGCTCGCCCACTCGCACTCTGCTCGGCTCTCTGGCGCGTTTCCATGCTTGTCTTGCCCTCACTCCTTTCATGCCTGTAATCAGGTGTGCCACCGCCAGCACAGGCAAGCACAACAGCAGGAGGAGAGGGTTAGGACTTCTACAACCTTGCTGTCGTCACTGCATCCCTGCATGCACTGCTCCGCCTCATTTTCTAGACCGTCCCAGCTGCTACAACACCAGCGCTCCGAGCACGCTCACAAACCAGCCGGGTTCATTTGCACAGAGTGCGGCAGGGCCTTCAATTCACACAGCAACCTCCGCATACACCTCAATGTGCACACTGGTGCACGGCCCTACTCCTGCTCCGACTGTGGGAAAAGTTTCAGCCAGTCTGGAGCGCTGAAGATCCACAGGCGGATTCACACGGGTGAAAAGCCATATTCATGTGGCTTCTGTGGCAGAGGTTTCCCCCATCTGGCAGGGGTGCGTGCCCACCAGAGGACGCACACAGGAGAGAAGCCCTACCGCTGCAACCAGTGTGGCAAGTGTTTCACCCAGTCCGGAGCGCTAAAGATCCACACTCGCATCCACACTGGAGAGAGACCCTTTATCTGCAGCATCTGTGGCAAGGGCTTTTCCAACCGCTCCGGGATCCGTTTCCACTACCGCACAGTCCACGGGCTGGCTCCTGAGGTCACAGGGGAGACTGGAGGCGTGTACCGAGGACCCACAGGTCGTGCTTGTCAGCCCGGGCGCCCCAGAACTACACCTCCAACCGGCGCTGCGTTAAATGCACCCAACAGTCCAGGTATCGACTCACACGCAGTTCTGAATACTCGGGATTCCTCAGATTTAATTGCTTCTCATCCCGCCTCTACACCGATCAGTGGGAACGAGGGCAAATCTCAGCCAGAAGGAGCAAGAGAGGGGCTGCCGTATGCATGCGAAGACTGCGGCCTGCGCTTTAAAGACGCACTGTCCAGGAACAGACACCAGTCTCTGGTGCATTACTCCCACGAGGGAAGAGAGGAGGAGGGGCAGAGGGAAGAGTTCAGCACAGATGCTGAAAGTGAAAGAGAGTAAATTACTGCAGCTGGTAGATTATAACAGACTGAACATCTTATGGAATCCGTTCTTTAAGCAAAACTGCTTTCAAATTGGAAATTCAGTAATATTGCACTCCTTTTTAAGTGTTTTTCTGATATTTCACACTAAGATTGTGCTGAAACTCAACGCTAAACCTTTTCTATTTAAACACAACCACAGTTTACTTTTAGAATTCATGTATTTTTTTTCTATTCTCCATCAGCTTTTCGTCGTGTATGTACAGATTTACCCCATTTTAGCAGTCCTTTATATATCCAGGTAAAAAAAAAATAAAAAAATCTAATTTCCAAGAGAGCCTGATGTCTATCCATCACACACACCAAACCAACTGGTTGCTAACACATCTGTGTAATTGTGCCTTATCCAGCAGTCCCAGTGTTGTATTATGATACCAGAAAGCATGTCACATTAATGTAATTTGATGGGCTTTTAGTAGCATTTTATTATGGGATTGAGGACTGCCACCTGGCTCTTTTTATACAAAATGCCTTGAAATAGGAACAAGTACAATTTTATATGTTAAACATGGATCTGTAGTAAACATCAGTGTCACAGGTTTAATTAAGTTATTTAGTAACTTAATCATTTATAAAACCACATGTATTCTATACAAAAAACAACTTTCCATGGGATATAATATAAAGTAAAAAAAAAAAAATAATACAAGTATACAAATATAACTATTATAATTTTTCACTTAATTCTGTAATTCTGAGAAAGGTGCTATACAGCAGCAAAGGCCTAACAAACAAGGCCAGTGGAGGTTTTTTTTAAATGTTAACATTTTGCGATAACTCGGCCTCCAGCAGAGGAACGTACTCTTCCTCTGGAGACTTGTTTAACTAGACAGAGCATTTCTTTCTCCAGGAAAAGTGGCTGAACACAGCTGTTCATCCAAGCAAAGGACAGTCCTTCCTAATTATGTCATCTTACTGCCTTTCGTGCCTCTCAGTTGTACTACAATCCAAGCAGTTATTTTTAGCTGTTGGTATGTTACCGGGTGATAATTATCTGCGCAGACAAATAATTACACAGTCCATTGTTGCTTAACGTCTGAAGCTCGTGGCAGCCACCTAGTGGTTATGTGTAATTATAACAGTACTCTTTGTTACAGGTTACAATTTATAGTGCTTCATAAATGTTTTTGAAATGATACATTGTGAATACAATGCTTTGTAACATATTCATTTTTTGTTTTGCCTCAATTTGTGGAGAAGACTACACATACATTTCTGTATGTGCTTTTGGAAAGTGCAGTTATGTGATTAAACATTTCATCAAACAGTATCTCTGAGACAAACTGAACCTGTATTTATTTGTGCAATATGAAGAAAAAAAAAAACTATCCCATACTTCCTTGATGGAAATATCTGCCTCCATGTGGCTCTCAGTGTTTAGTCTGAATACCCTCATATGCATAGTGACTTTCTTGGGTACATCACTCACGGGAGGTCCAGTTAGTGCATTCTGAACAGCACTGTCCAGCTCACTGTTCAACTTCAGACCACTCCAAGTGTTGCTCTGGTGCAAACACACATTTCAACTCCAAAGAGCCTTTTCCTGAGTCTAAGTTTGCTGTGCTCACAAAGGATCTTCGTATGTGTGTTTCTGTTGTAAAGAATCACAAGACTTGGGTTCTGCATAGACAGCACTGACTGGTCTTGGTCCATTGGCATGTAGCGCGGGAGTGCAGTAGCCATTGAAGAGCACCCTGTGTGAGGGGCAGTCATACTGACTGTGGCTGGATGTCGGTGCAGGAATGATGCTGGAGTCAGAGGGCTGATCTGAGAACGGAGTGGCATACTCAGGCTCTGGAGGAAGTGGCTCTGCATACTCGGGCAGGCAGCCAGGAGTATCATAATGGCTGCAGGTGAAGGGGGTAGTATAACACTCTTCTGAGGAAGGTTTAAACGTTGAGCCAACTTTATGTCCAATAGGTGTAAGAGCTGGCTCAGCATAGTCTAGGAGGATTAGAGAAGAAAAGAGAAAATGTAAATGTAAGAAAAGTCATACAAGATTTTTTTTTTCCTGGTCACCTGACATACAGCAAACCTTCGTGAGATCAGAGGTCAAACGTGACATGATATTTGGATCTATCCTGTATCGTGACATTCAGTATCTCCATATGCCGGTATATCATTTCCTAATTGTTGCCAATAAGAACAAAAGCAGCAGAATTTTAAGCACAGTCTTAAAGATCGACCTTTTATGAAAATTAATTACTATGTAAACTTACTTCACCATAAAGAAGAGGTCAGAGGTCAAATGTGACATGATATTTCAAATCTTTATACAGTACTTTCTACATGCTGACAATACACACCTTACAAGGCTTTTATAAAGAAATAAATCATTAGGTTGACCTTCAAGACCTCAGTGCATGCAAGGCAAATTATAAATGGCTTGTTAACATGACCCCAATCTGCACCCCTGCATTTCGAGCTGTCGTGTTTACAGACAGAAACAGTGACACGCACATAAACGCTACCAATGACATGACCTACCTGATTGACCTAACTATAAATAAGACCAATAAGAGAGTAGCATCAATCCTGCAACTATGGCAGAAAAGTTAAAAATCCAAACTGTTTTCAAAAAGACACAATAAACTAGTGAATACATTTATTCACTCAGTGTTACCTCATAAATTGGATTTGGCAGTTGATTAGTTTGAGGGGCCCGGGCACATTTACTTATATCTTACACACGCAGACTTTTACATAATGTTCAGGTTCTAAAAACTGAAGCTGCTGTATCCTATAGACATTTGAGGTCTGCTTTAGAAGCCAGCTTCTTGAAGTGCCTGCACAACAACAACAAAATCTGAATTTTAATAAAATCTGTTCTTCCCTTTATTCGTGCCACCCAACCACAGAGCAGCCTGGTCTTCTTTCTGTCAGCAGCTGCTCCGTTTTTCTCTCCACAAAAGTTCAGTTTTATCTCTGCACAGCATCCAGAACGACTCTGGCTTATCCTAAAAGTCGCTCTGAATTCTGTGAGGTAGTTTTCCTCTGAAGACTTTCTTGGTGCACAAACAGACTCTACATTTAACAGAGTGAAGATATGCACCGCAACTCCTGTCTGGGTGCTTTTAAAGTCATGGGATTTGTCGGCATTTCCGACCAGCAGAACTGTAGCTCCTAAAAGTTCTTGGTTTGCCAGATCAGTAGATCACAGATCACTATTTTTATATGATTTGATGGTTTGATTGTTGATTTTGTTCATCTGGATGCAGCGTTTTCAGTGAAATGCGACATCCAGATGAACAACATCAACTTTTTGTGATTTCCTGACCTGGGTGATTGAGCATGCATCAAGACATTTTTACACAAACTTAAACACACAGATACTAAAACATCTAGCAGCAGGCTACTTTCGATAATGGGAAAAACTCCACTTCTTGTTTACATCTTGCAAATCAATTTCTGGGAAACTTCTGCTTCTTTTTTACCAAATAGCTGTCTCTAGGACAATGCAGAGCGCTGCACGAGAAGTCTGGCCACCAACAATGTCTCATCTAATCGCAAGGATGAAGGCTGACGGTCTAGCACTTAGATCCATCCAGACTACTCTTTGTCCTCGCAGAAGACGCCGTGGTGCGGGAGGCCTGGACTTTCAAGAGCACACAGGGAGTAAGACCCAGAGCTATTTTAATTAGACAGGCTTTACTGAGGGCTTTGATTGTCTTAGCATTGACCGTCTGTCCTGTTTATCACTGGACCTCTCAGAGAAAGGCCCCTTCACTGAGGGAAGGGGTAAGGGAGGCAGAGATGGGACTGCTGGGAGGAGGGGGGGAGTAGGCTGAGTGCCCTGTATCGAGCTCCAATTAAAGGGTCTCTTTCAGTGAGCCTCTGTGGACCAAAGAAAGGATTGTTTATGCTGTGACCGGGTGATGGGCTGAGCCAGAGGAAAGAATGGACAGCCCGTGGAGAGAACTGTTTGCTTGTCAGGCTTGGCGTGAGCTACTCAAACTGACCACTGAAGCTAGAGACTATTAGAGCGGGAAAGATGGAGAGCCGAACACTTAACAGGACAAATAAACTTCAAAGGTAACAACTGACGACACTTGCAGAAGAACAAAGCAGCACCAGCAGCTTCCTGTAATTGATAAAAATGTGAATTCTCACCATTAAGAGGAGGGTTTGGTAGTGCATCGTGGACGTTTCGAACCAGAGGGTACGACTGTGAGCCGGGAAAACTCTTTTCCTTGAAACTCTGAGAACCTACACAAAAACCATAACCATAAAATCATTGCAACATTAAAAAAGGATTCATAACTAAAAAGTTTATTAAAAAAAGAATCTGAAAAGTGCTAGACTTACTTGTGGGGACAGAGTAGGAGTACTTCATTTGTGAATCTTTTTTCCTACAATTTCAAATAACAAAAAACAAACTCAGAGGTTAAATAAAATAATGAACGTTGATATTTCGTGACAGCATTCCATGTATCAAAAGTCAGTTTCAGTGACAGTATGCCCATCCGGGAAAGTTAAACATTAGTACATGTGCAGTACCTTCGCTTCAACCAGAATCCAGCCAACACACAACTGCCACATATCATCAGGCCGAGGGCCACGCCCACTGCTACTATTACTGGCTGACTGGAGCCTGCAAGAGTGCAAGAGAGTCTGCGTAAACAACTGAACACGTGTGAGGAAGGAATGCTGTTATTACAAAGTACAAAGTGCTGCCGATCAGATTAATGGCTATATTGCCCTGTTTGCACTGGTGTGACTCTAATCTACTCGTATAAACTTCATACAGGTGAGTTGGTGGATGACACAAGTACATACTCGGTTTTGTTTCAACTAACACGGTGCACTCAGTGGTGGTGGGAGTGGGGCTTGGGAGCAGTGGACCCGAGTTAACTTTGATGGACGGAGAGTCTGTTGGGGAATTATCGAGACAGGAAAACTTCACATCAGGAAACTCAGCTGCAAATCAAACCATGTTAAAAGAAAACAAACCAAACTTTATTGTGGATAATCTGGACGTTTATGAGCTACTGCCTACCACCGCCTGGTGGACGGGAAGACCTCGGTGTGGCCTTACTAACAGGACAGCCCAGGACCTGAATCTGAGCTGAAGCCCTCCCGTGCCAACTCAGCGGCTGGAGGCGGACAAATCGAGCCACCACAGGAGGAAACAAGCTATTGAGCACTCGGAGGTGTCCATCGGTGTAGGCCTGAAACACCTAAGAGCCACAAAGACCAAAATGAGTTAGCATCTGCATGTCTACTGCTTTAAAAAAAACTCAGGAAGTTGGGGCAGTGAAAGCATTAAGTAGAACACCTACCTTTCTTTCTTTGCTTGCAGCATCTTTGTAAAGCTTCCAGTTCTTTCTATCCTTACTAAATAAAAGGATGTAGGATTCCATGTAGTACTCATCTGATCCCGCTGTTACCATTCCTGACAAAAGAGAACAACACTTGTTTGATTTTGTTTCAGATCAATATTCAAAAAGAAATAAAAGGCTTCATGGATTTTAAACAACAAAAATATCCCATCTGTAATTCATGAAATCACAATAAATTGCTTAAACCAAGCATATTTTGTACACAAATACTTATTATTGTTATTTTTACCTGTGATGTTGCTTCTATCGCTCAGCTCCATCTCCACCCACGGGCTCTGATCACTACTGTCTGCTGTCCAGAGCAGGAAGTTATGGCTGAAATCATTATTTCTGGCGTTCCTTGACTTTGTCTGCTCTTGACTGTTTTTATCAGCAAAAGATGAGGCGTTTAAAGGAGAAACAGCCAAGTTGTTGTTACACTCTGTTCACGGATCAAAGGAAAACAAACAAACTGATGAATTATAATTTGAGCTTCATAGTAACACTTGCCTACACATTTTCATTATAAACCACACAGATTCATGTTCCCTGTGATGAACTGCATGAAATCAAGAAAGTAATGGACACTGTTTTGCCTTAAAAGTGAGAAGAAGAAGAAAAACCCCTAAACAAATAATGTGCAGAAATGTAAATTGTTTTATTTAAAGAAGCTAAACAGCAAACCGGTTGCTTCAGATAGCAATGAAGCCTTTAGCTTCAGCGAGGAAGAGCTGTGTTTGCGCTACTCCTGCTGTTCTCATCTTTTCTTTACTTCCTCTTTCCCACGCTGTCCAAGTCTTCTCGCCCGCTATTCTATCGTCATCACTCCGATCCACTCGGATTCCTGCCCACCACCTCTGGGTGAATAGGTGTCGGCTTCCTGTTCTTTAAAACTCACTGCAATTTTGTCACTCTGCCTTTCAGACTGTCATTCATGCAACCCATGTCCCCCCAGTCTCCATAACATCCTGGATGTTCAGAGAGTTTCATCCAAGGTCTTTGTTTGCCATCTGCTCCACCACCTGTATTTACACTTCAGGGGTCCATCCTATTTCCTACCTTTGTTGGAACACCGCTCAGCCATGCCGAAGGTTGTCTAAACACTTTCCTCAAACATCGTGAACATTAAACGTCATCATCTGAAGTTATACAACCCCAATTTAAAAAAAATAATAAAATAAAGTTGGGACACCGTGTAACATGTAAAAAATATGTAAACATTTTTAATAAATAAAACAAAAATAGAATGCAGTGATTTGCAAATCTCATAAATTCATTCACAATACAACTTGGAAAATGTTTAAACTGAGACATTTTACTATTATATTAAAAATATGAGCACATTTTTAAATTTGATGGCAGCAAAACGTCTATTAAAAAATAATAATAAAAAACATGTTGGTACAAAAGGCTGGAAAAGTAAGTGGCTCTAAAAAAGAAACAGTTGGTGGAATTTATGCAACTAATTAGGTTAATTAGCAACAGGTCAGTAACATGATCTATTATAAAAAAAAAAAAAAGAGCATCATAGAGAGGCAGAGATTCATTAATCTGCAAAAAACTGGGTCTACAAATTGTGGAACAATTATTTTGGAACACTTTCTGAATAATGTTGCTCAGCATAAACGTGTGAACAGTTTGAATATCCCATCTACATGATATCATCAAAAGGTTCTGAGGATCTAGAAAATCTGTGTGTGCAAGGGTAAGGCAAAACTCTGAATCAGATCCCTGTGATCTTTGCATTAAAAACACAAATGATTACATCATAGAAATCAATACCTCCAGAAGTCACAATCTGTGAACATAGGTCACCATGCCATTCACAAATACAGGTTAAACCAAAGAAGAAACCATATGTGGACAACAGTCGATGGTACGGGGGTGTCAGTGCATATTAAATTGAGGTTTCCACATCTATAAAAGGTCCCACCAGTGCTGAAATGTATATAGAGGTTTTAGAGCAACATGCACTCCCATCCAGATGACCTCTACTTCAGGGAGGGCCTTAATAATCTCAGCAAGACAATGCTAAACCACCTGTGAGAACAGAAAGGCTTCATGGTAGAAAAGTCTAGCTACTGAAATGGCCTGTCTGCATTCCATACCTTTCACCAAGTTAAAACATTTTGAGTTTTCAAGAAGCAGATCCAGAATAAAATATGTCTTTATGAGATCAGCAAATCACTAGATTCTGTTTTTATTTGGGGTTGTGAATGTAAAGTCAGGCTCATACCTTGGATGAAAAGCAGCTTCTTTTCAGAAAGTGATCCCCTGTCAAAAGAAGTGAAAAAGAAATATTGATAATCAATACAAATCAGTTACACTAAACTAGCAGCTACACATTTCCACAAGATCTCATTTAAAATGTGGAAAACAAACACATACATTTTTGAAAGGACTCCATTGGCAAAGGTGGATTCATACAGCGTAAGGCTTCTCCCACGATTCACAGTGATATGGCCTCCCAGACTGTCAGATGTAGCTCCCGCATGGACTGCAGACTTGCACAGCACCGAAGTCTGTGGCAGAAGAGAGAGATGGAGCCTTTTCAGACATGTATTTGGTGAGAAGCACAGTACAATACAGCTTTTCCTAATGAAATCTGCTGCGCTTACATCTCTGTAACCATGCTCAGAGTTCCCCCACACGTCCCCTGTGACCTTCTTGCATCCTGCAGGGCAATACACGCTGAGAAGGAGCAGAAGAACATGTGAGAAATACTTGCAGCTCTACTGAATCGGAGATGAAGACACAGAGGTCCACGGCTTACCTTAAATGCTGCGAGCTAAAATGAGATCCCCGTTGTAAACAGGAAATGAGATCTGAAAACAAAAACAGAAAACTTCAAACGGCGCTCCTCAAAATGAATTTTTTGTAACATTTTGACAGCATGTATGGGTGGACCATGTGTCTCGGGCTTACATAACACCACCTCGGCATTCGCTCAGCCACACAAACAGACAACAGACTGTGTGAGACGGTCTGGGATGCTACAACTGTGCTATAGTCAGGCATGAGTGGTCATCACTGTTGATGTGACTAACGCCTTTGTTACTGTGAGCAAAGCAAAGGGTCCATGTGTGATGACAGCCAACAGACAGTGGTTTGTATGTCTGAGTACAGACTTAGCTCCAGACACTGCTGGATTTCATAAACAACTGAGCAAAAACAGGAAACTATGATACATAGTGCACAGTACACAAGGCCACAGCCGGGAAAATTAAGACTTAGTCTGAATAGCCTATATTTAGACTAAGTAAGTAAGGCTGCATGGTTATTTTAAAAAATACCCAAGGAGAATCTGATATTGTGTATCATTTAGTGAGATTTGGGGTTTAATCCATGAATAAACATACCGGGTGTATACGTGTCACAACTGGCCGGGGTACGAAGAAAAACAAATAAAAAAAACCCTGAAAACAAGAAGCAAGTAGCCGCTGGGTTCAGAAGCCTTATAGTGACGGATACAGGACGGCAGTGGGCTTGGAGTGGTTAACAGGCCGAAGAAGAGGAGGGGAGGGGAGCTCGAGACGGTCCAAGTGACAGACTGAAGCTTGAGGCCTCATTCCATTCAGCCCGAGAGAAGGAGTAGAACTCCTGCTCTCTGAGCAAACACGCCAGAGCCAACATGGAGGCGATGGAGGGTGAATGGCAATAAGCAATGACTCATACACTCACGCACACGTCAACACACGGGCAAATGTGTTATACTGAAGGATAAATATTCACAGAACAGCTAGTGTTATGATTGTATCAGTGTAAACTTAAAAAAAGATCTCTCTCACAACCCCACTCGCACCTATATAACATATAAATCAGGCAAATAACCATAATGTAACAGCTATAACAGCCTTGTTTCCCCTTTAGCTTCTGTGCTTTAGTGTGTGCATTTATTATATATGGTGCACAGTTGACTTTAAAATATTTCACAGGCTCATCCCTGGCCCTGCAGATTACCCAAGGCCAGAAATGCTCTGGTGTTCTGTGGTTTTATTTCCTTCTGCATCAAATTTACTCTGCTATAAATAAACAGTGAAAAAAATAAACCAATGCAATCGGAATAACAAAGAAGCTTCCATCAAAAGTTACCCAGCATGACATCAGTCAGAAGGCATAAATTATAGGAGTACCTGGCTGCTGATCTGTGGCATAAGAGAGCAGAAACCCTCGTCCAGAGCGATGTGGGCCCGACTTGAACATTATTGTTACTTCATTGCTATTAAATGTCACATTCTTCCCGGCTGCATCAAGCTTCCCGCACAGAGGACCTGTGAACACACATTCCCACAAACTACGTTTATAAAGCACAAGAACATAAATACGTCTGTCAGCACACACGCCGGTGCACTATAAACATCCATTTCCAGTCCTTAATAATGAAGATTTGACAGTCTGTTAGACAGAAAAACACTAAAACAAAACAAAAAGGAGTTTCTGTAAGAAAGTGAGGCGCTGTGAAATCTGATGATGTATACAATAGTCAGCCTAGTGGAATATCTCTTGAATCTGTCAACCCTTAATTTGGAGCAACTTTTATGCCCTCAGGATACGATGCAGCTGGTTGCAAAACCTACACGTCTCCTGTGAAATATGGTTTGCCGTTTCTGTCAGTGCATCAACACAATGGCATGTCCTGAGTGAGTTATACAATCCAGACTGGAAGATCATCAGTAATGAGTGGGAACAAAGTCTCTGTCAGTAAGTATGTCAATTAAGATTTGATGAGGACACGGGAAAGTTCTCATCAGACATCTGGTGTGTGACCACATTTTTGTATTCCCCTCTCCCTTAAAATGTGTATTTATATATTTTAAATTAATGACACAAGACATGTCGCTGTTCAGTAAAATAAGGATGAGAACAGTTTGACCTTTGACTTGGGGCGGGGGGTGCAATCCTTTCAGGAACCATGAGACAATACCTGCTGCTGCTAAAACTAATGTACATGTGCCTGAAAGAAAGAATCTAAAGAAGTACACGAGGTTGTTTAAAAGACAGACTTTGATTTCATTTACTTACTAAAAACAGGATTTGTTTGGTTCATTGCCTCAGGGTAACATTATGCAGTTAGACCACTTTTCTTAGGGCAATGATGCTAAAGCAGTGCTTCTAAACGCTGATCCTTCCTTCCTCGCTCCACAATACTTGATTATCTGGTTATCAGGCAGCTGCAAGCTTTTCATTCCCAGCTGCAAAGTTTGTGTGAGTGGGGGTCACAGGGAGAACCTGCGGGGTAATGTTTTGACAGCACTGACTGGTGGCTTATGTGAGCTGGCAAACAATACACTAAAATTGACTTTTAACAACTTACAAGAAATGGACACAAAGTGATTTTATGAGGAAAAACTACGATTGGACAGTGAGGGTCATTCCCACAGTGGGGTCAGCAAACGTGATGAGAGTGACAGAGAGTGAAAGGAGACCCTAGAATCAGGTCTGAAGGGTCAGCCATACCTATGTGATGTGTCATACAGTGTGTATGTGAAGAGCACTTGAAAATGAACTTGATGTTTATTAAAATAAAAAAGAAACATTTAAGTAAATTTGTTGACTGATATGTCAGAGAGCCCCAAACTCTCTACAATATAGTAAATTCATTTATTCTCCAACCAAAAATTGTAACTTTATTATTTATTAATAAATAAATAAAACAATCAAGGTGTGCTCACCCAGGCTGTGCGCTCCATTTTTGTCTGTGATCATCACAGAGCCATTGCTGCAGCCTGGACTGCTCTCAACGTCAAAATCTCCAAAGAGCAGTCGCAGCGTGCGCCCCTGTGGTACACGAAGCCTCCACTTACACCAGGTGTTACTGGGGTAGGTACCCGGATAGTTCTGGGAGGCTACGGTGCCCGACTCTGGTCCCAGCAGCGTATGTCCACAGCCATTACCTGACACAAAACAAGCACTATAAGAAAGCTACGACAAGAAAACAGGGCACAGTTCACACGGTAAAAATCAAGATTAACTTCTAACAACTTCTGATTTCCTTTTCATGTTTCCTAATCACTCACTTCTAAAACCGATACAGAGGTCTTAACCCATGCCTCATTTATTTAAATTTTCCTTCCAAGGAGCCAGATTTTCTTGTAATGTTGTTAAAGTGGTCTTGAGCGACAGTAGCTGTCTCTTCACCGACGCTCCATCCAGACCAGAGGGATGTTTTCCTTTTATTTGTTTGTCAGGCCGCTTAACGCTGACCTATGAATCATTCAAACATAAAAAAATACTGGTGCTACCACTGCTACCTCTCAGCCTCCGAACAGATGCACTTGTGAAAATCCTGAGTGATTTTTTAGAAAAGTTGACCACTGATATCAATTTAAAAATCCTTGGTGACTTCCTTCTTGAGTTATCACGTTTAACTGCTTAAACTTCTCCATTACTAACATTTTTTCCCGGCACTCATCTCAGCATCTTTTGCCTTTTGGTCACAAATCTTTACAAACTGAGTCAGCATCTAGTTGATTAATATTTTCAACTGTTCAGCTTCTGACAGCAGTGAGCAGAGTGGAATTATAGACCTTAAGGAAAGCCAAAATGACATAACCAGAGACGGCTATGTAACTGGCTCTCTTAATTAAATACAAATATTAAAGGCTTTGTTAATACACCATTTCAAGACAGATGAGCAACGAGTCTAATCTGAGCATGTACGGCAGCTCAGGGCATGTTTATCCTTCTGTCATCACGACTTTTAGAAATACCAACGAGGGAAGAGCTCAACTTGTGACCTGCACGTTGGATACAGAGCAAAACATAATTGTTTAAGATTAAGTACCAAGAGGTGCTTTTCCCCAGGAAAAAGCAAGGAAGGAAAAAAAAAAGCATAGTGCTGATATACTACATCTTGCTATGACTAACACTTGAAGAGGAACAGAAAACACAAACATTCAGATGGTTTAAGATTCCTGTTGGTCACAAAAAATTTTTTCCTACAGGAGTCACACAGAGATTGGTGTTGCGGGGGTGACAAGCTCAGACACTAACACTCCCTGCCCTCACTTTTCACTCCCCCAAGTAATGTGCTCCAAGAATGGTCAAAACCTGAGGAAGGCACCAGGGTCAGTCTGAGCCTAAACACCAGCGCTGTCCTTGCTTCCCTTAAAAGGCTCCTGAATATTTGTTGACTGGAAGTTACAGGGTAGCCTTCCATTCGCCCTGTGTCTCCTCCTGCATCAGCCGAGCTGGTCACCTCCTTCCCAACAGCACTTCAGTTCCTCATATCATAAACCTTCGACTGTTATTGTCCCCCCTCAAGTCCCCAAAGGATTCCCTGGAAATACCGCAGCCACATACTGTAACTCTGGGCAGCAGAGCATGGATCTGTCACCTTCCGGAGGCTGGCCACGGGGGACTTTTCCCAGCTTTAAAGAGGGCGTAATGTTGGGAAATGTCTGGGTGACCAGTAATTGTCCCCCTGATCACTGGGCTGTTTCACCCACAGTCTGTTGGGTTCGTGTTCAGGCTGTTCTGACCTGTTTAGAAATCTCAGGAGCTAGACCACAGAAAGCTTGGGTGTTAGGATAGCAGACAGTCCATCAGAAACACGCCAGCAATATAGTTTTCCACTTCATGCTTTGTTGGCAGGTCCTTACAGGTCCACACTAGCAGACAGGATGTTCACCTATGCTACCTGTCACTACATCGCCTTATTCAATCCCGGAGGTAGAAATGTTTCCCCCAAACCTAGGCCCCACCAAAGCTGGGGCATAGCATATTTGCTAAGTTAAATAATGGTGTATCCAGGGCTTAATCATCTTCCGATGTGCGGAAATCAAAGCCCCAGAGACAGACAAAAACAACACTGAAGATTTGTGGTATGGCTGACTGGTGGAGTCATAGTCTGCAGGGCAATAGCTTGTTTGTCTATGTTTATATATGGTCACTGTGATTCATAACAGGCCTGACTGATGTGTTGAAAGAAAGAAAAAGACTCTGGGAAAGGATTGCTGGGATCACTAGGTACACACGGGCAAGGAAAGAGTTTGTAAAAACTGTTAACATGACTTCCAATCGGCGACCTTTGCACCTAAATACAGACACATTAATGCACTTTAATTCTGGCTTAGAGCCATAAAGATGATCGGAACAGCAAAATAAGTGTGGATGTGTACAGTGCAGAATACAGGACAAGGTATGGTGGCCTTTCCACTAATAGTTTCTGATGAAAATGCATTAAACAGCAATAGTTAGCAGGGTTATATGACAACAACTATCTTAAACACAGCAGAAATGTGTTTTAAAGGAGGCTGCCGACTGGGTGCTCATCCTACGTCATCAGTCTTGATTATTAATAATCGTGCGATTAATTTAAAAAAACGGGGAAAACTCTTCAAACCAAGCGAGTTACTTATCAGCTCTAGTTGCAGCTAACGAAATGTGCGAAAATCCGTCTCCCACGTCACAATCCTTATCTTATCAAAAGCGTCAACATAACAGGCGTTTTCTTACCCTCCTGGCCGCGAACACACACCGAACAGACGCTTAAAGCGATCCACAAACCGGCAATGAAAGACTTCACAGCATCCCCGATGTTTTCGCACTTTGCGAGCATGATTTCCAGGAACTCGGCGAGAAAAAAGTAAGGTGCATGCCTCGCTGACTCGAAGGGTCTTGCTTCAATAAAAAGTTGGAGCACAGAGTACTGGATATTTACTATTGGTCACGAGTGTCAAACCCCGTCTCCAATTGGCTCTCCTGAAGCGTCAATCAAGTTGGAGTCCGGGATTCCATTCCCAAATAGGGCTGGCCTGATCCGTAGGTGTTCGCTGACCTGAGACCAGCCAGCGGTAGCAGTGCTTCTTATTTACTCTCAGAAACGATGGAAATGCCGAACCGGGATCTTTATTTGAAGATGCGTGCGTGTCAAAGGTGGAAAGTGCAGTTTTAAAGCAAACATGAAACATTTAGAAACACCTCGTCTGTTCGCTTTATTGACTCGCCCGAATTTCCGTTCTCAGTCTAAGTGCTAAGACTGCCATCTTCCGGTGAATTCAAGGCAACAACAAAAATATAACAAGCGCCTGTTCTAGAGCCACGATTAATCCTTTCCCTCAAGATTTAGAGGTATGTATTTTTTCTTTAATCTTACGTGTGTTTTTCTATTATTCCAGCCTTTTAAGGTCTTCGTCAATGAGTTCTTCACTTTAAAAACATTTCTGCTTTGACAAGTGCTTTTAAAAAAACATAGATTTGTCGCTGTCCCAGGAGACTCCTGTCAAACGCACCCAAATTATGAACAAATTGAAATATTTATTCACTTAATGCCATGAGTCCCCAATCAAAGTATCACAGAGTTTTCATGTGATCTAGGAGCACTCTGACTGTCATTTTAAAGAAGAAAGACTGAGAGGCCATGCATGCATTCATCATCTGGTTTAAAGTTATAGACTGGAAGTTATCAGAATATTGGAGATGTGGGTCTGTTGTACCTGAGAGAGAGCTGGGGCATGCTCTGGTCACGACACACATGAACAGGAGAGCTGATCCTGCTGCACTACGAGCCCCAATCTGGGCAGCCTTGATGCTTCTGGCTGTAAGGATTACACCACCTGCTGGTATGACTCTCCAAAGGTCACCTCAAAAAAATCCCTGGTCCGGTCCATGCTTGTTAAATATTATTGCATTATTATTGCATCAACACATTCTTCGACCATCAAGACCAGGTGTGGAGTGTAAAGTACAACATGTAGGTGACGTGAGGGTTGAGCCTGTCGTACTAAAACCATAAAGCTACACTTATAACAACTTAAACAAAACCCAGATTGTCGAGCTAAGATATGTAATTTGTGTAATAATAATGATACTACTACTACTACTACTAATAATAATAATAGTTCTGGCGGATTTTCACTGGATTGGAAACATGCTCTGAGGCTGGAAAGCTTTCAGCCTGTGCACAGCCGTGGAGGCGCTCAATCCAAGCCACATAAGAGCAGTCTGACCGATTTACACATCGCGTGCGAGCCAACCGCTTCTCGTGACAGCGGGACAGATGCTTCTCAGGCAAATGCTGCCTTCACTGCAGGAAGTCTAAGCGAAGCAGCACTGCGCATGCTATCGCACTTCTCTGACGACCGGAGGATGAATTATCCCCTGCTGTAAAACGGTGAGTAAAACTACGACAATGTCTACATACAGTCGCAGGTAGAGTGTGTGGGAGTTTGACACGGGACACGGTGTTTTGTGCGCCTTTTTATTTTTATTTTTTAAAAGGACAGGGTCGCGCGTCCCTGTCGGGGTGTGCGTGCCTCCGCACCAAGCAGACGTCAGTTTGAGTGGGTGCAGGAGTGTGAGCAAGGCACGCAACTGTTCGTGCTGTATGAGTTGGTGATCCACACTGCGTTAAGGCCACTTAATACAGCGTGGAAGTTATTAATCAGTGCTGTTATCTGCTCTTTACAAGCCTGCCAGCCACTGTGTCTCTGCTGTGGAATCACCCAAACAGTTTATAAATGAGTTTCTCCTCGGTGCTTTTCATATGTATCTGCTATCATCTCCTACTTATGTTGGACTGAAGTGATATAATAGAGAGAACCAGGCTCGAATGATTGCAAAGGCACTTTATTTATTATTAATCGGTAGCTTTTTACCCTGGAGCGGTTTCCCATTTCGCACTGACCGTATATTATCACAGTCCAGTGGGTACTTTGTTCACATTTGACCACTCCATAATGTGATTATGTGCCAAATTTTAAAGCAAATTCTTAAGGTGTTCTGTAGCCATAATTATAGCACACACATACACATACATATAGGCAGGCTACATGGCAGCATGCCTTGCAGACTGATATAAACTAGAGCTTGCTTTATTTCATCTGGTAACAATGCTCCTGCAGATTGCATTTGTTCAACAGTTTCTTGAAAAATTGTGCTGCTTTTGTGCAAAAACTAGTCACCTATGTGCAACGCTTTGACTGACTGCTCTGATGTTAGATTATTCCTTTGACTGAATGAATTAAATAGATGAATATCCTTGAATAGACTTTGCTGTGTTACGTTTGTAGGCAGTGCTTTAGTAAAAGCTGTAAGCTTTTGTTTCAGTATTTATGATGTTCTTGTGCATTCTTAGCAGCAGCATAGGAAGCAAGGCCCGGGTGATGTGAGGATTATGTCATTTTAAGCCCTGTATGGACTCATTTCTATGACAGTTGCATGCAAGAAAAGGCTGTTAGAGGGGGTGGGCGGGTAAAACTCAGTGATTTGCATGTGCATTAAAGCGTACACACTTGTCATGCGGACGTTAACACGCCTGCTCGCCCTTTTCTGTCTGCAGCTCCGAGAAGAGAGGTGATGGCGGGTGCTCAGGTCACCGTGTCTTCAGAGGAGGTCATGACTGCGAGGGAAGAGGAGGGAGAGCACAGCAGTACTGAGCAAAAATCTCAAGTCCTCTTGCACCTGCAGCCCGTCCTGCATGGGTAAAGTGGCTCTTATTAATATAAGCGCTTTGTTTGTGTGAAGAGCACAGTAATCTTTGTGTTAAACAAATTATGTGAGATACATCTGTTGTTTAATGCAGACTTAATTCAAAGAACTCAAAATCAGGCAGGTATACAGAAGATGACCACATCCCAACCGTTAAAGTGAGACACCTTAACAACTATATTATATTTAAAGGCAACCTTTCCAACTCTTGCTAAATAAATACAATGAGCATAAAAGGAAACTGAAGTTATTGTTATTTCACTGTTGATTCTTTTAGCTAACAGTCTTTGACTTTCAGTACGGATGCATTCACAGATTGCCATAAAAAGACAGATTTTTTGGGGGGAAAATGTCATTGACAGGCATAGCATCATGCAGGCTGACCTTCCTTTGACTATATTAAAAAATCTTCCTTTATTATGCACTGAGTAGCACTGGTGGCTGTCAGTATTTTTATTGTTTGGAAATTTTTGGCTTTAGTTGATTTTTTTCTTAGTTTCAGTGTTAGTTTTAGACTTCCTAAATTATTATTGTATGGAGGCTGAGATTCTTGTAGACATCCAAAGTCTCAATAAAGACGTCATCAATGCCAATGTAAAGTTTTTTTTAAAGCAAACTAACAAATACTGACACTGAGGATATTTCCTCTATAAACAATAAAAATGCTTTGCAGTCCCACATAAAGAGTGACATCTGGTCATTCTGTGTATACATGCAGCCAACTTGCACGCATTTTAAGAATATTTCCAAGGCTTGCGTGCAATAAATAATTATTTTATATGTGTGGATCTGTCGCCCTCTGCAGGATGAATGATGACATTGCAGACACTGGCACTACAGTCCTGGCCATAGAGACGCATCATGGTGAATGACACAAAGACATTGCAATTAATTGCTGAACTGAACCTTTCAAACACACAGCTTATTCAGTCTAACCGATGCAGTAAATGGAATAATGAATCTCTCAAGCTCCACTGTCATTTAACAGATATACACGGAGAGTATTGACAAACCTCCTGGGGTGTTTGACGATTCTGACTTTCATTACTGCGAATGCACACTGTAATGCCGCTGCAGGCGGTCACGGCGATGTTTGTGTTCTGTAACGTTTAGATGACAGTGAAGCAGATGGAGATGAGGTCGAGTATGGCTACCCCATCACTTGCGGGGACAGCAGGGCGGTGCTGCTGTTTAAGAAGTTTGTGTGCCCCGGAATCAACGTCAGATGCGTCAAAGTAAGTTGATGTTTAGTGTGATCGTTTAATTATTACCTTATTATTACTGCAAAATTAATTTTTGAAAACCTTTCTCCGGGATGGCATTTTGGTCCCTTCTGTCTTATTACTCTCTCAGAAACATAATGTGTGCTGTCCTCCCTTTTTTTTTTTAACAGTTCAATGACGAGCTCATCAGTCCTAAGCAGTTTGTGCATCTGGCAGGGAAAGCTACTCTAAAGGACTGGAAAAGAGCCATCAGGCTGGGAGGAGTAATGCTCAGGTAGACTCATAGAACTTTTTTTTGTCTGCTTTTTGTTGTAGAGCGGCGCACAGCTAAAGTCTCACTCATATAATTTGCAGCTGCTTGGAGTCTGTCAGGGTTTGCCGGTGCATTCCAGAGGCAGTCTGTAAGTGGCATTATCATGAGAGCAGGATCAAATAGCACGGATGCAAGCTGCCGAGAAACACTTCTCACCTCTTTATCATGTTTGCGCTTGTTGTTGGTATTACTGTGAGATGGTACACAAAGCTCAAAAGGCCCTATCTGTTCTTTTCATCTTCATTCCTCCAGAGGCCAGATCAAGGCACTCTGTGTCGAGCACACCGCTGCGAAGCTATCAGGAACTCACTGGAAATTCAGTCCTAACATCCCCCCCGTAGCTACGTAGCGTAAATATTTTCCTGGAAACTTTGCAGTGTTAACCTGGCTCTCCCCGTGCAGGAAAATGATGGACTCCGGCCAGATAGATTTCTACCAGCATGACACCCTGTGCAGCAACACCTGCCACAGCACTAAATTTGATGTGCTGATCAACAGAACGCGGCTTCCTCCTGGGAACTCGGTGCAGCCGAGCCTGTCGTGTCTGGCTCTTGACCCTGTTGGAGGGCAGGTGTCTCCCGTGACAGGTAGATTTCAGTTGGCATTCAGTTTGCTGCTTTTTTTTTTGCCTCCCACATATGCTTGGGCTGCTGCGGCATCACTCAGGAAACAGAACCTAAACCCTTTGGAAACCACTTGAACATTTACAGAAAAGAAACACAGCCTTAGGGGTTTTTTATTTTTTGGAAAGTAGTGAACGCTTTAATAAGCTTGACATTTAAATATAAACATCAGCAATAAAAAGTTTGCTTTTAATGTTTACCTCACCACCGCACAGAAGAAAATAAAATCCAGAGAGGAGTGGTCGCATTATGGGTTTCACTGCATTTTGTTCCCATTTCAGAAGATGCACATAAGGCGGCAGAGGTGCAGGAAAGTTTGCAGGATAGGATTAGTGCAGCAGCAGAGTGGAGCAACGGTCCACGGAGGCTTCTAAACCCTGTAACAGCCAATGGACATGCTACCAAAAGAAAGATGGCTGACGTACCTGGTAATTATAAGAACACGTGCATACACTGGGGTGCTTGTTGAATAGATTAATAAACTGCATAAGGCAGGTACGCCCTATTTTAAATAAAGATAACACCCAGATAATTACTGTTCAGCGGGAAAATCTGTGCACAATCAGTCACTGTTGGAACCAGGAAAGCAGATGGCATCTCCTTTCATGATAGCCTACACAGCAGCAAATTGCTCACCTCTACTGCTCCACTTTGGGTGTTTAAGCAGTCACCACATGGGTATATGCTCTGTTTAGAAGCCATTTAGTGGCTTACTGCAGTTTTGGGCACAGCACATGGAGCATGTGCAAGTCACATGTTTAACTGCAAATGTCTGTCAGGTTATATGCTAGAATATGTCCTGTAGGCTCCGGCATCATGAAGGTTTTATTTACTCCTGGCATGCGTTACTTTTCCATCTGTTAAAGGAAATGTTCCTTAGAAATGTTTAACTTTAAAAGTTTCAATGCTATCATGGGTGGAGGCACAACTTCAGCCCACAGATCTTCAAGAGTTTGTACGTCTGTGAGCCCTGAAACCTGCCCTGAAGGGTTTAAATGAGTCATCCTGCAGTCCATTTGTCCCTTGTGTCACACCTCTTGCAGCATCAATTGTTTGACCCCTCCACCAAACCACTGAACCTTTGAATCTGCAGTTGTGCCATTCCTGCAGACCGTCCTTAAAGAGCTGCTGACCCCATCTGACATTTCTAAGTGCTATTCTAACCAAAACTTTGATTTAAGGGTGTTTTAAGTGACCTTATCAGGTGCTCTTTAGATATCGATGCATCTTTAGCCTAGAGATGCATCAATATTGGTACTGTGCAAAAGTCTTGACACACCCATCGTTTCTTTATATTTTGCTAGGACAAAGGGAAAAATGTGCTGAGATTTACTAAAATGTCAAAACATACATTGAAGTATAGTATATAAGTCAAAAACAGAGTTTGTAAAGTTCTAACAAGCTTGTAAGTCAATATTTGGTGTGACGACCTTTAATCTTCAACACAGCCTGAAACCTCTGATTCAAGCTTTTTTCAACTTTTCTTTAAGTATTCTCGAGGAGGTTCTGGGCTCTGGGGAGGCCGATCCATGACTGATAGTGTTCCGTTGTGTGTTTGGTATCACTGTGATGCTGAAACGTGAAGCCAGTGTTAGTCAGATTCTTTCCACATGGTATTACATAGCGGATCAAAATCTGATGGTGTTTTTCTGTGTTCAGAAATCCATCAAGTTTGTTGACAAGATGTCCAACATTTCCATGAACCATGACAAAACCTTTCAATAATACTTTGCATATCAAACCGTGACATCTTTGGCATCTTCCATAAATCTAACCGAAATCTAACACAGGCTGCTTGTAATAAACTCCATCAAGATACAATTTAAAATTAGTTCTTTGTCACGTGTAATGTTTTTTTATGCTTGAATGATTCACAGGTCAATGTTAAACGACTTAACAAACAAAAGAAACATTCCACTAAAATCAGGTCAGGTACAAGGACTGGACTGAAAAACGTTTGAAAGACCTTCAGAAAACCTGGACTTGAACTGCTGCTTGCTTTAAAAATAAAAAAAAAAGTCTAGTTTCCTTGGAAGCAAAATATAACGAAATAAGGAGTGGCTCAGTATTTTTGCACGGAACAGTTTGTGCCGATTTAAAAAGGTAAAATGTGTGGTGGTATTATACAGATGGTTTTAATAATAAGAATAATGTTCAATATTGATATCTGAATTTTTTTACTTCCTAAAAATAGGTATTGGTATCGGCTCCAAATAAATTCTTAGGCTCTCAGTCCGGGTCCTCGGTAAAATAGCCTGAGATGGTTTAGTGAAGGGCAAATTGAAATGTGTCACAGCACATGGAGTGCTGCTTGTCATAGGGCTTAAAACATATAGCCAATTCACAACTTACACCTCTACTCCTCTATCAGCTGCTGAAGAAATGCGCTGCTTCTCTGTAATGCACGATGTAAAGAAATGAATGAATTTAACTTCGGAGGGCCTTAAACGGTATTTGGAATATCTTCACCAGACATTCTGCATTTAATCTCGACAGATTTTAAGCAAACATGAATTTGCATGCATTTCATATCAAGCATCTTTGACATTTTTACCACTTTCATGCGCTTGACTTGTTTTCCTTTTTTTTTTTTGGCTCAGATTTGCACAGATCTCCAGTAATTCTTCATTTACTCTCAAATTTGCCTTGCCCTCCTTTCTCTCCTCTTGGAGCACCTCTTTTCTGACCCATTTTCACACTCTTTTGTCGTTCCCTCTGTCACATATTTGACATCCTCTCTCCAACTGCTGCATTACTCCCATTTCCTTTATCTCTGTATATTTGTTCCCAGTGTTTATCCAACCCTGACATATTCTGTTTCTGTTTTTCTTCTCTCTTTTATTCCTCTTTCAAAGCTCTGACTCTCTCCAAATTTCACCTCCAACCCTATTTTTCTTGCTGCCTGTCCCCACAGCAACACAAAGCATTGTATACTTTTACACAAACTAACAAAAAGAAAGGACAAACATGCACACACTTGCATAGATTTCTTGATATCCCATTATAACGCCCTACCTATTTGACCTCCTGTAGACGGGGTGTTGACTCTGTGGAAGGGTGTGGCAGACTGCGGGATGATGGGGGAGGTCCTATCCAGCCTCCAGAATGAACTGTTCAGCACTTTTAAGCGGGTGGAGCTTCGCAGTGAGAACGGAAACCTGCAGAAAACAGGTAATTGCCTACAGTGGGACCCATCTAACCCCTGGACTGTGAAAAATGATTCAGTGTTGATGTTAATAAAATGTCAGCTGAGTCAAAACTTGAAAAATCAGGTTTCAAAAAGATTTTCAATAAAGGCCCCGCCAGCTAAATCTCTGAAAATTCATTGCTATTGATTTTGCAAACAGCTGACTTCATTGTGGACAAATTATTCAAAAGCCTTGTAGCTGACTCTTGATTATTTTGTTAGATGTCATGCTGCTTAATTCCTTGTGTGAGATGTTTGGGCTTTTGGATTCGGTGAAACAAGCCACAGACCTGAGGCGCAGCCAGACTGAGAAGAAAAAGATCCATAACAGTGTTTGTGGTGAGAAAGCATTCAAAACTATCACGCGGCACATGCAGAGATACCCCGATGAAGCGAATTAACGATAATTTTCTTCTTGTGTAGACTTCGATGAGCTCTCGGAGGACAAGGGGAAGCAGAGCTGTGATAAAGGGACATCTAAAAAAGCCTCCTCACTAAAACACCCTCGAACTCAGCGTAAAAGCCAGACGAGCAGCCATCCCCAGAGCTCGCTGCCCTCTGTCAAATCAGCCACAGCGATCCAGCCTCATTCTATCACAGGTTTATGTGCTGCATCTTACCCTCATCTCACAATAAACCCTCAGCTCTTTGCCCATTTCTCTGCCTACACCAGCCAGCGTTGTCATGCTGAAACTGGCAGGACAGACAGGGATGTCCACAGTGCCACGCTGGAGGGGGACCGAGAGATCAGTGAGGCAGACAACCAGGAGAAGTTTCATGGGCTGGGAAGGGAAGGCAACAAGAGAAAGGACACATCAGGGATCCACAAAGAACCTGGACAAGGGAGTGTAAAGTTTTGGGAGGGATCTCCTGTTAGAAGGGACGAGGCGACAGAAGGCTTGCACGACATTGAAAAGGTGATTATGGGGAGAAAGGCATCAAAGAAACATAAAAGTAAGTGAGGCAGACGACCCCAGAGGGATTCTGCGGGACTAATTGAGGGAATGTGCCGGGAACTGAAAGAAGACACGGAGCGGGGAAACAATTAAAAACAATATGACTTTGTCAAACTCTACTTTTTCCACAGTGAAATATGCAGTACAGACAGCGGTTAGTGGGGTTGTCTTCTCACACAGACGCTTTTTAATGTTCTTAAATGGAAATGCCGGATTTTACAGCATCAGAGGTAATACAACTGAAATGACTCGTCGATTAAGTGACCGACTGCCCCAAACCATTGTTCGAGTCATTATGGGTGTCATAATATGCCCTATTTTGCAATACGAAGATTTATTACTGCTTTTTGAGATTTTATATGACACCAGCACTTAACAGAAAAAAATCATTGACATTTCAGGTGACGATGAAGGTGTGCTGGTCTGGTTGTTTTTTTTTATTATTATCACCCACATAGTATCAGTGTTTCCAATCCTTTACAAGTCTGCCGTCTTTGATGACACTCTTCCTCTAGCTGAACACTGTCACTAATTAATGATAGATTTTTTTAGCAACTTGTAAAATACTTATTTTGTTACTTGTGTTTTGCGATTTATATCTTTCAGATTTTGTGAAATATTTCTCACTCAGGCTGTGATTAGGATTTGACCACCTGCAGACACATCCTGCCTGAAGATGTATGGCTCCTAGTTTCTAATCACTCCCCTTACACTGAGTACTAACAAATACAGAATCTTGCAGTAACTATCCCCTTGCTAGTTAAAAATAAGAAGGGAGAAATAGCCATCAAAATGACCTTGAGCGATAATGAATGCATTTTGAATAAAAACCTTCACATTTTGAATTTTTAACAGTAGCAGCGTGTGAGTTTTCTTCAAGCGCTAACTTCACACCACTCAATTTACTGATCCTTTTTAAAGTCAGGGCGTTGATGGAAATTGGAAAACGTTGGTGGTTAATCTACTGACCGTACAGGCAGGAAGCCAATAAATTGCGCACAGAGGTCATTGTTTATTCAAAGTTTCCCCGCTGGTTTTAATCTCAGCGGCTTCATTCATCTCATTACTTCTCACAGTCAGATTGTTCTAACGTCTCACGCGGACACCTGTTACCTTACTGACCTCCGCACAACAGAAACGAGTGTATTTGAACAGCTAATCAGCCTGCAGAGGAGGAAACACTGCTGCCGTGAGTTCCCTTATCACTGTGTTGGACTTGCAGTTTCTTTTTGACAGCCGGTGGAAATTGTCCTGTTTTTTAAGGTATCACTGGTTTGACTGACCGATCTTCAGCGTTTTAGGCCACACACAGTGAAGTACAGTAGCCTTCTCATGTTTGCCTCCCCGTTGCGTTTCGCTGTTTGTTTGCTTTTCGAGCTGCATGCCAAGGCCGCGTGATAGACGCTGATGATTTGCCTTTGACAGCTTCTCTCAGAACTCTGATGATATGTTATTATCAATTCATGCACAACACTGCCTGGGCAGATGTAGTTGTTTGTGAGGCAACGTGAGTGGCAGCTGATAAAATGACTTTCATCGTAGTGCGGTTCTCAGCATCTCCGCTGACACCTGTCCTGCTGTTGGATTATTCGAACAGTATTTTGCAACATTCTATTAAGTTTAACACAAATTAAACTATAATGGAGAATTCTGAGCTTGTTTATAGAAATTGCTGCTCTGTGGCTCGAATACTTGGAAGAAAATGTCTGCTGTGCATCACGCAGGTGTAATTAGAATTGTTAGCCTGACATATATTGTGCTCCTTTGGTTAAATTAAGTAATCGGCTGAGTGTCGTATCATTCATCTGTCATTCCGGGCTAACGGCATTAAAGTCTGCAATGTGCTCTCATGTTTGGACTTAGATGCATCTCTGTGGCCACCTTTAATTTAATCCACGGCCTTAGTGCTCACACATCGCAGCAAAATGAATGATGATTAGCCTGCTTAATGGCATCTTGATCAAATTGGGGGTCCTGGAGCAGCAGCTAAACGTGTCAGCTTTTAACCTGAACAAGAGTGACTGTCACATCAGCACTTACGCAAGACGTTTAGGCTGGGAAGAAGAAGCTGTAATCAAATACAAGTGCACACGTTGCTGGATGGGAAGAATATCCAGGAATTCATATTCAAATACACCACTTGTGTTTTCACACACACCAGACAGGATGACCATGACATGCAAGACAACCAGATATGCATTTATATGTATCAAAGTCACGGTGGGGTTCTTACCTCTTTCCATGTAGTCGCTCCATCTGTGTTTTATATTTCACTCTGCATGATACCTGATTTCTGCCGTCCATTATATCAGGTGGACTCCAACAAACACAGCCAGCTGGGGTTGGAGAGAAAATGTAGTCTCATTAAATGCAAATTCAATGCACACAACATGACAGACCACATAATTTATGGAGAGATATGCTTTGCACCTGTCATGGGTAGGCGTGAAGGCATGCTTACCTGTCTGTCTTGTGTGAGTATACGTCTTACCTCAGCTGTAAAACAGTCGCTAACATGACAAAAAAAAATCTTTTTTTCCAGGATAGTTTGTGCATTACTTGATTCATTAGTCCTCAGGTTGCTGATATGATTTTAAAACATGATTTAGCATATTTAAACAGGAGTGAAATTAAAATGTTTCGTTTTAATTCTCAACTGTGTGCAGTGATGTAGCTTTAGCTGGAATAATAAGTAGGCTATTCCTCCGCCTGTAGGCATTGTTATCAGACTCCTGTACCTGTGTTTGGAGCCTCTGGCCAGGGAAGATTAGAGAGCTTCTCCTTAACATTAAATATATGAAAAGTATCTCACTGTCTGAGCCAAATCTAATCTCTTTGTCCGGACCTCTTAAAGCAGTGTGACTAACCTTTCTTTAAATCTTACAATCTACTTTTACACATGAGATAGCACTTTGAGGCAGTGAGGTCAAATAAAAGAGTCGCAAAAAAGTGATTGCCAACTAAAGGGTTCTCACAAACATACAGGTATAGAGACACACAATCTCTCACATTGTGGAGTTTTGCTTCGCCGACGTTTGAGCACCTCGGTGCCATTGATAGATCTGACCGCTTGGAGGCGCCCGGCTCATACTCTGAATCCCGCGGAGGGCGAAGTGGAGGCTGGGACTGAAAGTGGGCTTGAGAAAGAAATCTCTCCCCTGAAATGTTTACCCTGACGTCAGTTTGCAGAACTAGCTCTGCCCTGTCTGCTTCAGTGTCTCCGAAACTCCACTCAGTCAGATTTTTGGGGGGGACTAAATGGGCTCCGCTCTGCCTGCGCTGCCGGATCGCACCAAGTAAATGAAATGATTTCTTCTGCACATTTAAAGTGGACTAAATCATCTACACGATGAACACCTGCGCCTTTCTCTTAATTTTGATTGTTCAGATCTACGCCGATGGCATCGAGGGGCCAACAGGTAAGGCACACGTTCATCTCGATCTCGTGGACACGTTTGGGAAGTTTTACCATGCGGATGAAAGTCCACTGAAAGAAAAAGCGGAGGGAATCTGGTGGAGGTTCCAACTTTTGTGCTCCTGTTCCTCCAAAACACGCTGCTGCGTTTATCTGCGCCTTTCTGCCCCTTTCCACGACTTACCGTGGGACGCTGTCCTCCCAGCAGAAGCTACGAGCAATAACTTTTATAAACTGAAGCTTCAAGTTTCCAAGGTTAATAAAAGGAAGGAAAAAAAAAACAAAGGTTGGTGGTTAGGATGACTGCGAATGGGTGCTCTGGGTCGGGGGGGGGAAAAAGCTTCCATTTCCCTAAACAGCACAGCCCTTTTGCGCTGCGCCGCTTCTGCTTTCTGTTATCGCCCAAGCCCCATTTAAAGGCGCCAGGTAGCCTGAACGGTGTCTGCGATCCAAAGTTAGACATCAGTTCATTCAGAGTGACGGTTTTCCTCCTTAAAAACGAAAAATAAAATCAGAGATCCCCGCAGAGCATGTGTGCACGAGTCTCTCATATCCCCACAGCCTTGACCCAATCCTTGATGACATCCAGACCCCCTGTCAAAAACCAAAACCACACCGGCGTCGGTTTAAACAGGGGGAGTCGGAGACTCTTTAAAAAGTTTGAATGTGACACTGCTGTGATTACTGGTTAATTGTCGCGTGCACTCTGGGATTAGATGAGTCTTTCTCACAGATGCCACATTTTTATCTCAAGGTGGTGAGATGCTCCTGTTTCTCCTTGGACGAGGTGGGCTGTCTGGCTGCAGAAAGCTCACCAAGCAGCTCTTAATTTCAAAACTGACACGTTAAAAAAGAGAGAACATTTTAGAGGCTGATTTTATTGTTAGAAGAAGTCTATTCGTCTATTGCGAGGCTGGATTGGGAGACTGAGGATTTTTTTCTCAGATGAATAGGTTGCAGTGCCTGACTTTTTCCTCTAGTTTATTCTTGAGATTGGATTATACCTTATAAATGAAATCTTTATGGGGAAAAAACTGCCTCATTTGAAAGGTGGAAGGAGAAAGAAAAAAAGCAATGAGAATAAATGTCATATTAAGGAATTAAACATTTATTCAGATACAGGTATAAACTCAGGTGTTCTGGATTCATTTTTTTTCTCAGTGCCTGAAACGACTTGGGCCTGTTTGAATTAATGCACACACATGCATATGCACAGTGTGCATTAAACCTAATAAGGCTAATAAGGCGTTAACATGGATATCATTTACACGGCAGACTGTATAAATATGCACCACAGCGCTTGTCACCTGCGGAAGGAAATTGGCTTGATGTTTTCCATTATTACTTTTGCCAGGATTTGCATTTCTTTCTTGCCCTGCTTACTGGTTCACGAGACAAGGAAGAAGCCACTGATGCTCTGTGTAAGTGAAAGAAGCAGCAGCAACAAAAACAGCACTAAAAAAATAAAAAACCTCCCTCCCAACAAACCAAGCATAATATGTTTTGTGGAGAGCTGAATGGAGCACATCATTAAGAGGAATGGGCTGAGACATATGAAGGATTAAATCACACACAGGTAATTAAAAGAGCTGAATGGAACAGCAACGCTTCACTACGCAACGCTGTGTGAGGGAGTCTGTCAACAAAAATGTACATGCTGTCGTTCCTTTTTCTTTTTTTTTTTTTTAAAGTTTGTTAACTGGAGTGTTGCAAGTCCTTGACGTCTTCCACCTTCCCATTAGCTGCTAATAGGTAACAGTTTAGTTGCCAGTTTTTGCAGCTTCTCTTCTACGTGACTGATGCCACCCCTCCTCCTCCTCTCCCCTGGCTTGACTTCCCCTCTTGGCTCCTCCACCTACCTGAATCCTGTGGGAGGTGAAGTTAGGGAGCACGCATAAATGCAGCTTTGAATCTCACAATCTTTAGAGAGTCTCTTTTGCTGTGATTGGGCGAGGACCACGTCTCCACCTTGGATGCTTTAGAACAATTAGGGCTCACTTCTCTTTTCATTTTCTCGCCCCTTTCACCTCTTCCGATCCATATCTTTCAATCCATAACCCTTTCTTGCTTGTGCTGTGGGTCAATGCAGGCCGTCAAGTGAAATGATTATTATCTCTATCTGCTGCACTGGACTTACTGCAGTGTGTTTGATTAAAAATAAAGAAAAGCACGACATTTGCATCAAATTCGCATAAAGAGCCCGTCATGTAGACGGTCGACGTTCCAGTTGTACAGCTATATGAGCGCGTTTCCTCCATCCTATGGAGCTCAAACTGCCACTTGTCTCTTAAGGGAATAGAAAGAATGTTCACTTACCATCTGTCTCCTCTATTAGCACTGAATGTTGTCAACTGAGTGGTGTAATTATCCCGCGTCTCATGACTCATTCCCCAGTTTGATCTAAAGTTAAGGCAGAATATCCTTTTTTTTGCTTATTTCCCTGAATAAGCTAACGCTTAGATCAAGATGAAAAGGGCTGCGGAGCCCAGACTGTCTAGCTTAAGCATGGCATGGGATGAATAACACCTCGGGGCCTCGGGTTTACACTGCATAAACAAAAGCACCGATCCTGGGATGTGTAATATGGAAACACCTGCACTTAGAAGCATAGAGGGGATGGAGCTGCAATGATAATCAGATTGTCTTTTACATAATTTTAAGAAAAAAAAAACAGTAATGTAACTTAATCATGCATCATAGTAAACTGACTAACTAAAAAGTTAACACACACCTATACAAGCATTAGCAGATGTATTGATACATGTACCAAACAGACAACAATAAAACGGTATATATGTGGCTAAAATAATTCAGTCGCTATATTATTTCAAAAGAAGTGTTCCCAGGCTATTTAAATGTTTATGCTTTGCCAATTTGACTGTTTTCTTTATTGCAAAAGATTATTATTGTAGCATTATTCATCTCCCGGCGCCTATTTGTAGCTGTTACATATTGGTTCTTGAGAGTCCATTAGACGTGCTCACTGTAATAAGCTTCTAACTGAATGGCGAGGGGAAAAAAAAGACCCTCTGATGCATTTGTGAATTATTGCTGGAGAAAGAAAAAAAAATACCCATCATGTAGAAAATGTTGCCTCGCACCACAGAATTGCAGTAAATCCACCAAGTGGAAGTGTTCCCTGCAGGAGCCAGGCCACCATCTGCGGATGGAATACGAACGGGCAGTAAGGATTGGGCCTAAATCAGACTCCTGAAATGACTGGTTGATTTCCATCTTTGTGGGATCAGGGGCAGTAATTCAGAGAGCAGATGGAAAACTTTGCAACTGTGAGGGAAGGGATTGAAGCGGGAGGACGGTGGGGAAAGAATTTCAGAGAGGGAGAAGATGAGAGCGACAGAGGGATTCATTCAGATAGATTGTTGGGGTGTTTTGTTTTTCTGCTGAGGCCACAGCAGGACTTTTGCAGAGCTCGTGCATGCCGGCCATTCTGCCTTCGGCTTGCACGTGTGCGTGTGTCTGATTAAACAGGCTGCTTATGAGAGAAGCCCTCTGCTCTCCAGCCTGTCTCTCCTGTTTCTCATCTATTGTAATGTGGGGCTACGTGGAAGAGAGCCAGGCCACGATCGGCTTACTCATCTCACAAGGCTGGAAGATGAAACGTATCCATCTACCGTGTGTACTCAAGGAGCTCTGCTTCATGCCAAGTGCCATGATTGGTACGCCTCATCAGTGAAGGCATGTGTCCGGTCTGGGGCCTGCTCCGTCTTCATCTGGGCTAATCTCTCATGTCTTTCCCATGCATCTTCCCCATCTCGGTGCTCTGCTGAGTGTGCAGGCATTTATTAGTCTTCTCCTATGCCAGGCTGCGGCTCACGCACATCTTGTGATTGTTGTGCTTAATTAATCCTGCTAAGCGTTTTTCCTGTTCTCTTTTTAATTATCACATGCTAGTGTTCTGTTTCTAAATCAGTCCCAACTTAGTTTTTTTCTCTCCCCCTGTCTGTTGAAGAGCTCTGTGAGTTGTGGCCTACTCAGGCAGAGGATTGTTTGCTCTTCAGAAAGGTCAAGCACTGGTTGGGAGTCATGTTTTAGAGGCAGAGAAAGAGCAGGTCGTTGTCTTTGAGAACAGGGCAAAGCCCAAAGGCAGGTTTGCTTCCGCTGTGTGCGCGTGTGTGTGTGTGTCTCCTGTGCCATTTAGCCTTGCCTTTCTCTGTGTGCCCTCACTGCTTTGTATCTGGTCTCGCTGGCCAGCACAAAGTGCTGAAAGGAACCACTGGGAGGGAAACCTGGCAGATTGGAGATAATTATACATGACACTTATTATCCTGTCGAGGTCTCTTATTGTAAGTGTATTATTAAGTGGCCAGGAATCAGGCCACGGGAGTCTGAGAAACAACAAGTGGGAAATCCAAAAACAGATTTTCTCCTTTAGAAAAGAATAAACGACCATGAAACGTAAAGCAACGAGACACTAGAGAAATTAGCATGGCATCTGCTCTCCAGATCATATTTGTATTCAATACTTGCGCGCTGCTATTCTACAGCAAACGTATGAAAAAGAGGCCATGAACTGTTGAGGTGCTCACATCAAGCAGGAATGGAAAACCTTTTCCTTTCTTGCTTTCTTGCTTGCAGAGTGTTGTTAAAAGAAGAGGTGATGCAACACAGAGGTAAACATGCCCCTGTCCAGACTTTCTTTTGGAGCACGTTGCTGGCATCAAATTGAAAATGTACAGCTGATAGTCATGTGCCAGTTGCTGTGTACACTTAAATGTAGGGTTTAAATGATTAGCAGATCCTCGCATTCTGTTTTTATTTACACCGCACTACATTTCAGACATTTTTTTTAAATAATTGAGTTGCACGTTTGGCCGAAGGCTTGGCTTCTTGTGGATTTCTGTGTGATCGCTGAGGCTCTTCAAATTCAATTTAAATGTATTCTAGTTCTTTGCATAGATTCATAGCCCGCTCATTCTTTTTTTTTTAATTTGAAAGCTGCACTCTGTGACGTACGCTATGAATGTTTTAGCATATTGATGAAAATTGCATGTGTATGTGTGGTCCCCTGTCATTTTCATATGTGTGCATGTTAACATCACCTCCGTCTCTGCTTGTAAGTCCACGAAATCACACACTGAAGCCTTGACATGCAGCAGGGTCCCGTGTTGCTGAGTGACTGAACTTGCCATGACACTGATGCTAGCATGGGCTTGAGCTGCTGCCACGGTGAGCTCTTCGGGGTTACTGTGACACCTTCCAACACCCTGGAAGAGATGCCAAGAGTTGAGAGATTTACAGTCAGTCGCCTGCCTTGGCCTGTCTCTTCCTTTCCACTCTACAGCCGGAGTGCGAGTCTCTTTGCTCCCTCTGCCAGTTGTTATTAATGTGGTATTGATCTTTCAAACTCTGGGAAGTCCATTTTACTTAAATTTGATCAAAGTGGCATAGCGCCAGTGGCCTGCAAGTTTGATGTAGGAGTGGGAATTAGCTGGTCAGTCAGCGAGGACCTGCATTACGTAAGTGCCCACAAAGAGCGGAGTAATGTTAGCCGTATGTGTAACGTACAAGAAAGAGGTAAAAACCGAAATGCTTTTAAACAGGAAATAGTGAGCTTTTGTTTCACAGGGAAGCTGCATACTGGATCATAAAGGGAAGCTATAAAAGATGTAGTCGATGTACTGGTCTGAATTCAAAGAGCTAACATGCTCATTATCACTTAAAAGCACATGTTTCACTTGAGTAACGGACATGGAATATTATCATTGAACACAGATTGGCAAGAGTTTATAGCCTGAATAAGAAAAGCGAATAGCTCGAGTGCATGCACATGCAGGTGTGTAATTAGCCGACAAGGAAATAACCAGGGCTCTGAGTTGCAGCCGTTTCAGTCCCAGTGTTTTCCTCCCCAAGGCAGTGCCTTCCCAACTGCAGAAATTGGGTCTGCAAGACTGATGCTGCAAGTGCCGCTCCTTATCCCCCTGCCCAGAGAAAAGAAAGCCTCCTGAGCAGTTTAAAATTAGCCCGCTGGCCGTGTTTCAGTTCTTTACCTTTCTCTGTGTCAACAAAATTTCCTGCCAGAATCTTCAGGCCCTCTGAGTCGGTGTATGCGGTGTGTAACAAATGCTGCTGGAATCAAAGTTCAGAATTAGGACGGGATTGTGGAGTCGAGATCTGACCTATTGTTCGGCTTCTTTTTTAGTCCTTTGCATATGAAACAGTCAGCGAAATATGAGCCCCTGACACTCCTCTAAAAGTCAAAACACTCTCTTCAGGACATTTTTCTCCCTGTAATAGATGCAGAATTTAGTTGCCTTTGTGCCATGAGACCTGCTCTCAAGGGGAGGCAGGGAAGGTGGTATTTCTGGTTTGACCAGTTCCTTCCAGCAAAGAAATATCCTCACGCAGACCCAGGGATGAACCTGAACACTTATCACCCTGATGCATCCCACACTTATTAGACTGACAATCTTTCATATAAACTTTATTAGCCCAGTGGAAATTGAAGAGCGTTAAAGTGTAACAGAGCGTGGATAATGTCTACTGTGCTGATTTAAAAGAGCGCAGCATTCAAGGCTCGCCCTGCATGAAATCTATAACTAAAACTGAGATCTTTTAAAAAAAGGCAATAACTTCTCAGTTATAGCTTCTGCATTACATGATTGAAGATTCCCTGCAGCACAGTCTCATGGCACGGGGTGACACTCAGCTGTAACAGCTGCCATTGCTGGTGGGTTATGGGTAGGTCATGGCAGCTGGGGTAGCACAGGTGCCAGCTGGCAGGAAGTCACTCAGCGGAGTGATTTTGAACCTGTTGATGTCATATAACAAGTTTACAGTACTTTTGATTTGATTTATTGATTTATTGATTAGCATTCAAATATCTCAGTGAATACAGAACAAAGATCTACCACAAAGCAAGAAAGCACGAGACAAGGCTAATCAAAAGGTATTGGCTGAAGCATTTGCTTATTACGCCAACCCTTTTAACAAAAGATCTTTTTGCATGCAGCTCCTGTACACAGGGCTCGAAGCAAAGAATAAAACAAAGCAAAGCAAAAACAAACAAACAAACAAACAAAACAAAAAAAACTTCCACCTTAGATAAGTAACTACATCAAAGCAAAAAATCAAGAGTTTCAGTATTTTTATTTTTGCTCTTTTCATTCTTGATTTATATATTTTTCTAATACTCTATTTTTAAACATGTTTTTAAACAAGGAAAATGAACCACACCTTTTTAAATCCTTGTCATAACTATTCCACAGGTTAACTCCTCTAATGCTGGGCATACACTGTGCGATTTTTGGCCCCTTTTTTAGCCGATTTTTGAGTCGTGCGACCGTTTTGGCGATCGGCCCGAGTTTGGCCTTCATCGTCCGTCGTGGATCGTGTAGTATACGTGGGGTAACCACAAGCGATTAACACCTCACGACCAGCTCCCGATCATCAATCGCTTGGTCGTGAGGATTTCAAACCTGTTTGAAATCCTTGCGACCGTCGTGAGGGTGTCACCGCAGTTTCTCACACTGCGCACGCGCAAACACAAATGTCAGCGAAAAAGACGGCACAGCACGGCAGTGCAGCGTGTGATCTGGACACAAGCTATGGAGGCACAACTTGTAGAACTTTGGAAAGCTCATCCGAGCCTTTTCGATGTGGCCTCACAAAATTATCACGACCACAACAACCGTGAAAATAGTTGGATAGACATTGCTGCTCAATCACAGCTGCCTGATCAATGTTTTTCATTAGCAATTTAGCAAAGTTGATGTTGGTGGTGTGCGTGTCTGTGTGAGTCAAAGACAGAGAGGGAGAGCGACAGATTTTCTGTTATAACCTTCATTTTATGGACGCACAGTGTGAGCACTCGGGTCGCATCAGAGCATCGGGTCGTATAGTGTGAGACCCTGCATCGTGACCTACGAACTTCTAACCTCTGCGAGTCAATCGTACAGTTTGAGCAGGAGCTGAATCGCACGACTGACAAAATCGCACAGTGTGAGCCCGGCATAACAGAAACACATCTCTGCTTTATATTTGTCCTTATCTTGTTGTTTTTTAAAGAAATCTGTTCCCCTTAAGTCATATTGACTCTCTCTGACTTTAAACAGCTTCTGAGTACTGCGGCAAAGCAAGTTATTTTGTGCTTTATACATTATCTGTGCCATTTTATATTCAACTAAATCATAAAATTTCAGGGTATTCAGATTAATAAAAAATGTTAGTTGGTTCTATATAGTTTGAGTGATTTATAATTCTTATAGCTCTTTTTTGTAACTTGAAAATAGGAAGAGTATTTGTTTTATATGCATTACCCCATATCTCCAGACAATAAGTCATATATGGAAGCAACAGAGTACAATAAAGTGTGTATAATGATTTCTTGTTCAGGACATGCTTTGTTTTATAGAGAATAGCAATGGTTTTTGACATTTTTGTTTTCACATGGTTTATATGAGACTTCCAACTCAGCTTATCATCAATTATCACTCCAAGAAATTTATTTTCATAAACTCTTTCAATTTCAATTCCATTAACCCTGATTTTAGATACATTTTTCATTTGTCTAGTGCCAAAAATAATCAATTTTGTTTTCTTTATATTTAACGATAACTTATTTACATCAAACCAGTTTTTTAATATATTTAACTCCTTTTCCGCTGTAGTCAGAAGCTGTTCTAGGTTTTTACCTGAGCAATACAGAGTGGTATCATCAGCAAACAATACACATTTTAACAGTTTGGAAACATTACATATGTCATTTATATACAATATGAATAATTTAGGGCCCAGCACAGAGCTCTTGATTTAAGGTACAATTAACATGTGATGATGTTGACTAACCAACCAATTCTGGGGCTTAAAATACTGATATTTTTTCAAAGTTGCTGACATATAAATAAGATCTAGTTTAGTGCTGAATCAGTATTAGATGATGAGACACTCGTAGTATGATTGTCCTGTGACGTGTATATATATATTTCTAAAAAAAGAAACAGCTATTAAAAATAGTTCTAATAGGCCTAAAAAAGTACTACGCCTTTTAGGAGTATTAAAAATATTAGTGCAATTGCACAACAAAGTCACAATAAAATGAATGAACCATACTCAAAGTATCCCCTTCCAACATGTTTTTATCAGTCATTTTAAATGGCTCTATATAGATCCATCTAGTGACCTTGAAGAAGAGGTCAGAGGTCAAATGTAACATGATATTTTAAGTCTTTATACACTACTTTATATATTTTGACAGTACACGTCGCACCACAGAATCATAGTTTCTAAGTAACAAGTTTTTTGTCAATTTTTGACCAACAAATATTTAAGTTTACCTTGGAGATCTTGGTGGATGTAAGCCAAATTGTAATGGTTTGTTAACACGACCCTTGTTCACAGACAGAATGACACGCATGCAAACGCTAAAGCATAACTTGTGGGAAGGTAACGAAAACGAAACGCGGTGGTAAACAAAGTGAATTCGTTGAAACAGGTGATTTGTCATAGATGCTAAGGGGAACCTCCACCTGTTTAACTTTACTGCAAAGGTAGCTGTGAAAGCAGAGCCAGTGGCAGCTTGTCTAGTAAGCTAGTCTCCTATCAGGCTCCTGTCAAAGACCAGAGGTTTATCCACAATGCACATGTGCAAACAACCAGACAAAGCTGCTGCTCCCTTAAGCTCAAGACATGGTTAATGTCACACAAACATACCCATGATAAATGACACGTGTGTGTGTGCGTGATGTCCACCTTCTAGTCTTTTCTCTTTAAAGGCCTCACTGTGTTATAAACTAATTCAATAATTATAAGCTATAGGTAATCTTTCAGAGCTTTAAAGATATCTCAGCAGCCAGAACCAAAACAAAACTGGACTTTATTTTGGTTCTTGCTCGAGGAATTTGTGCAGCTACACACAGCCATGGTAAGAAGTATGAGCAGGAGTGCAGGAGCAGTCATTTTGGAGGTGGCGAGACTTTACAACACACAGGAGGCTCTGTTAAGATTGTACTTCATCCTCCTCTGAGGACTCTCAGGTTGACATGGAGGAGGCTTCAGAGGTGGAAACAGACCAGCTGGAGTCCAACTCTAAATCATCTGATTGGAGGGTGGGTGGAGAAGAGACGGTTGAAGCAGTGAAAGGATGGACTTCTCAATGTTTTGGTCATCCCCATATTTTTGTCTTCCACATAGAGTGCAAGGCTCTGCTACGTCCCAGCAGCCAGAGGTTTGATCCCAGTGGAATCACAGAGGAACTGCATACTCATGTAGAGATGTGCATTTTGTGTTTACAGGCCAAATAATAAATCAATTCAAATCTGCAGGGTGCTGCTCCCAACCTGTCTCATCAGCAAATATAAGGGCAGTGTGACTTTTGCACAGACAGAAAGAGAAGAGCTGGCAGCACCATGTAGGAGCATGTATGTAGCTCCACCTCAGCTAGAGTCCCTCTTCTTTAAAGGGTCAAAATCTAAAAACTATAATTGTGTGGATGCCCTCAAGGGCATCCACACTATTGAGTTCCTGTTTCTCTTTATTCTTTATCTTTATTATTCCCGTACACTTTTCGCCGTGGAACTACTTCCACAATTTTCAGCCGATTTTCGCCGTTCAAATTTTAAACTATTCTGCTATTTTTGCTAATGCCGGCTATATCTTTTGGTATTTTTCACTATTATACTTTTTAAAATATTCCACTTTTTTCCTTTAATTTGTCCCATTGAAATGAATGGGAAACTTCCGCAATTCTGCTAAAACTTTCTTGTTTTTGCAACTTAACTACTTCCTCATATTTTCACGTAGAACAACCATTCAAACTTTAAAATGTTCACAAATTATTGGGCTATTCAGGTATAAATCAGCTTTTTCAAATCTTTTACCGTTTTACTTTTATGCCTCTTAAAGTTTTGAGTTGCAAAATTTAGATTTTTCACAAAATACATGCGTTGTTATGGTTGCTATGCACTTGGCTTCCAGTGTGCCACTCTAGGTTTCGCAGTCTTCTCTTCATGTCCGAACAACTGTTTGCTACTTGCTCAATTTTCACTCAACTTCCACAAATTATACATCAAAACGTAGGTATTTTTGCTGGCTTTCAGAAAATGTCACTATCATTGTTGTGGGATTTATAGAATTTTGGCAAATCTCCTCAGACCAACACAAAGTCTCAAAACTCTCCATAGAAAGTCAATGGAGAGTTTGTTCAAAATCACCGCTGGATTTCTGTAATGAGAGGCATATTCGAATCGTCATATCTCCTTAACGAAGCGAAGTTCAAACATGAGGCTTGTCCCCGTATATCTTCAGACACTCCTGACGCTCACAATTCAAGAATGTTTTTCTCACCTATTACCGTTCGGAAATGAGTTGGATTTGTGCTTAATATAGTATTTCTGCTTTTTATAGGATTTGTGCTTAATATAGTATTTCTGCTAAATGTAGTATTTATGCTTAATCATACTATTTCTATATATTTCTGCCAGGCAGCCAATCCTCTGTGAGGACTCAGACATTCAAATGCACATATCAGGGCCTGCACGGCTTCCCAGCCAGCCAATCATATCTGAGGTCTGCCGTTTCTTCTCTCGTCATATCTCAGCGACGGATGTACAGAGAGCAATGAAAACGCGGTCAAAGTACACCAAAGTCCGCTGATTCACCCAGTACAAGAATTATGCTTCTAGTCTACCTAGTTTTTGAGTTACACAACGTTTTGTAACTCCAAAAAACGGCGCTTTTTGCCTCTCACTGCGATCTAATTCTGACTGCTCATCACCCTGTTTTTCAAAACGCCCGCTCTCTTTCCCAGTGGCGCAGTTGGTAATGACACGGGTCTGCAACCCAGACGTCGTGGGTTCGATTCCACCTTAGTCAACAGGTTTTTTTCCCTACAAATTAATACACTATCACAGACCAGTAATTCATATTCATCATTTATTACAATTCTGCAAACTTTTAGGATTTTACCAGCTTTTCTAATATGGACCTCACATTCTTGTTAACACTCCATGGCACAAATACTCTTCCCTTTAGGCTCTGTGTATGTGTGTGTGTATCAATATTTCTCCCATTTTAAAGTATTACTCCTCCATAATTGTATTTCTGTTAAATCAAAGTACTTTTACTACATCTTAGTACTTCTGCTCAATCATAGTATTTCTGCTACTTTTTGGTACTTGTGCTAAATACAGTATTTCTGCTAAATCATACTATTTCTGCTATTTTATAGGATTTGAGGTGAATATAGTATTTCTGCCAAAACATAGTATTTCTACCAAATATAGTATTTCTAATAATTATAGTTTTTCTCCCAAATCATAGTGCAGTATTTCTGCTTTTTATAGTATTTGTGCTTAATATAGTATTTCTGCTCTTTATAGTATTTGTGCTTAATATAGTATTTCTGCTTTTTATAGGATTTGTGCTTAATATAGTATTTCTGCTAAATGTAGTATTTATGCTTAATCATACTATTTCTATATATTTCTGCCAGGCAGCCAATCCTCTGTGAGGACTCAGACATTCAAATGCACATATCAGGGCCTGCACGGCTTCCCAGCCAGCCAATCATATCTGAGGTCTGCCGTTTCTTCTCTCGTCATATCTCAGCGACGGATGTACAGAGAGCAATGAAAAACGCGGTCAAAGTACACCAAAGTCCGCTGATTCACCCAGTACAAGAATTATGCTTCTAGTCTACCTAGTTTTTGAGTTACACAACGTTTTGTAACTCCAAAAAACGGCGCTTTTTGCCTCTCACCGCAATCTAATTCTGATTGCTCATCACCCTGTTTTTCAAGACACCCGCTCTCTTTCCCAGTGGCGCAGTTGGTAATGACACGGGTCTGCAATCCAGAGTCGTGGGTTCGATTCCACCTTAGTCAACAGGTTTTTTTCCCTACCAATTAATACACTATCACAGACCAGTAATTCATATTCATCATTTATTACAATTCTGCAAACATTTAGGATTTTACCAGCTTTTCTAATATGGACCTCACATTCTTGTTAACACTCCATGGCACAAATACTCTTCCCTTTAGGCTCTGTGTATGTGTGTGTGTATCAATATTTCTCCCATTTTAAAGTATTACTCCTCCATAATTGTATTTCTGTTAAATCAAAGTACTTTTACTACATCTTGGTACTTCTGCTCAATCATAGTATTTCTGCTAAATCATAGTATTTCTGCTACTTTTTGGTACTTGTGCTAAATACAGTATTTCTGCTAAATCATACTATTTCTGCTATTTTATAGGATTTGAGGTAAATATAGTATTTCTGCCAAATATAGTATTTCTACCAAATATAGTATTTCTAATAATTATAGTTTTTCTCCCAAATCATAGTACAGTATTTCTGCTTTTTATAGTATTTGTGCTTAATATAGTATTTCTGCTTTTTATAGGATTTGTGCTTAATATAGTATTTCTGCTAAATCATAGTATTTTTGCCAAATCATGGTTTTTGTGCCAAATCATAACATTTGTGTTATGTTATAGTATTACTACTAAGTGGAGGAATATCTGTCATGTTACAGTATATGTGCTGATTACAGTATTTCTGCTAAATCATAGTATTACTACTATATTATATTTTTCTTTCTAAATATAGCATTTCTGCTATATAATTATATTTCTGCTATGTTATAATATTTGTGCTAAACCAGAGTATTTGTGCTGAAACATAGTATTTCTGCCAAATGATAGTATTTCTGTCAAATTATAGTATTTGTGCTAAGACATAGTATTAATTTAAAATGACAATATTCATAGTTCATCACAGTGTCTCTGGTAAATCACAGTATTTCTGCTCTGTTGTACTATTTTTCTAAATCATAGTGTTTCTGTAATGCTTAAGTATTTTTGGCTAAATATATTCTTTCTGTTATCTTATACTATTTCTCCTAAATTCTTGTATTTTTGAGAAGTTATCATGTTTCTGGTAAGTTACAATATTTCTGCTAAGTTCTGCTATGCTATTGTATTTCTGCCAAGTATTATGTTTCCTCTAAGATATTGCAGTTCTGCTAAGTTATTCCATTTTAGCAAAGTTCCTTTGCTTCTGCAAAGTTTTTACAATTTCTGCAACTTTTCAGCTTTTTCAGCTACTTTTTGCATACAGCTTCAGCTTTAAAGCATCCACACTGCATTTTCGCAGGAAATGCAAATTTTTCTAGTTCTTTATTGTGTGGATGCTTTAAGGCATCCACACTATTGTTTTCCTGTTTCTCTTTATTCTTTATCTTTATTGTGTGGATGCTTTAAGCATCCACACTATTGAGTTCCTCTTGGGACTTCCGTACACTTTTTGGCACTTAACTACTTCCACAATTTTCAGCCGATTTTCACCGTTCAAATTTTAAACTATTCTGCTATTTCTGCTAATGTGTGCTATGTCTTTTGGTATTTTTCACTATTATACTTTTTAAAATATTAAGCTTAATTTGTCCCATTGAAATGAATGGGAAACTTCTGCAATTCTGCTAAAATTTGCTTGTTTTTGAAACTTAACTACTTCCTCATATTTTCACGTAGAACAACCATTCAAACTTTAAAATGTTCTCAAATTATTGGGCTATTCAGGTATAAATCAGCTTTTTCAAATCTTTTACCGTTTTACTTTTATGCCTCTTAAAGTTTTCAGTTGCAAAATTGTGATTTTTCACAAAATACATGCGTTGTTATGGTTGCTATGCACTTGGCTTCCAGTGTGCCACTGAAGGTTTTGCAGTCTTCTCTTCATGTCCGAACAACTTCTTGCTACTTGCTCAATTTTCACTCAACTTCCACAAATTATACATCAAAACGTAGGTATTTTTGCTGGCTTTCCGAAAATGTCACTATCATTGTTGTGGGATTTATAGAATTTTGGTAAATCTCCTCAGACCAACACAAAGTCGCAAAACTCTCCATAGAAAGTCAATGGAGAGCTTGTTCAAAATCACCGCTTGATTTCTGTAATGAGAGGCATATTCGAATCGTCATATCTCCTTAACGAAGCAAAGTTAAGACATAAGGCTTGTCCCAGTATATCTTCAGACACTCCTGACGCTCACAATTCAAGAATTATTTTCTCACCTATTACCGTTCTGAAATGAGTTAGACTTGTTTGAGGGTAGGAAATTCGTCCTTCGCTCAGATTTCTTCAGATTTCAAACTCTGGAAATGAGGCAATTTTTTCTCTCGTCATATCTTTTTTTTGGATTTCCACAGAGACCTGAAAATTTCCATGACTGTTCACCAAAGCCTGCTGTCTCTTACGGTGAAAGAATGATATCGATACTCCAAATAGATTTAGAGTTAGAAAGCGTTGTTTGAGGGCAGGTCAAGGCAGTTTTTGCTTCGCCTCTACTCAGTTATGGTGCATTACAAGTCAAATATCTTTAATAATTCATATTTTAATGATAAATTGTCAACACTTGAAGATTCCCCAATCTCTTCTGAACAAAACGGTGTAAGAATGACCGTTCCAGCCCCTACGGTTAGGAAATTATGGTCATTTGTTTGAGGGGAATCCTCACTATGAGAAATAGACTGCAAAAATCCTGTGTCTCTCTGTGCTGCATGCACCTGTTTTGGCGGGAAAAAGTGCACAGGCTCTCTGATTGGTGGATTCAAATTCAGCAGCTCCCAGGCTTTGACCTAGAAACTTACTTCTCTCTCCCTGTGTGTGTGTGTGTGTGTGTGTGTGTGTGTGTGTGTGTGTGTGTGTGTGTGTGTGTGACAGAGAGCGAGCGAGAGAGAGAGAAAGCCTTTTTATGGGATGATCTCATTGTAAGATTTAAATTCAATATATTTAGACTGGTTGACTGAATTGGATCTTGTGTGTGTGTGTGTGTGTGTGTGTGTGTGTGTGTGTGTGACAGAGAGAGAGAGGGAGAGAGAGAGAGAGAGAGAGAGAGAGAGAGAGAAAGCCTTTTTATGGGATGATCTCATTGTAAGATTCAAATTCAGTATATTTAGACTGGTTGACTGAATTGGATCTTGTGTGTGTGTGTGTGTGTGTGTGTGCGAGACAACCACAGAGAGAGAGAGAGAGAGAGAAAGCCTTTTACAGTATTCTGCAAACTTTTATGATTTTACCAGCTTTTCTAATATGGACCTCAGATTCTTGTTAACACTCCATGGCACAAATACTCTTCCCTTTAGGCTCTGTGTATGTGTGTGTGTATCAATATTTCTCCCATTTTAAAGTATTACTCCTCCATAATTGTATTTCTGTTAAATCAAAGTACTTTTACTAAATCTTAGTACTTCTGCTCAATCATAGTATTTCTGCTAAATTATAGTATTTGTGCTAAAACATAGTCTTAATTTAAAATTACAATATTCATAGTTCATCACAGTGTCTCTGGTAAATCACAGTATTTCTGCTATGTTGTACTATTTTTCTAAATCATAGTGTTTCCGTAATGTTTAAGTATTTTTGGCTAAATATATTCTTTCTGTTATCTTATACTATTTCTCCTAAATTCTTGTATTTTTGAGAAGTTATCATGTTTCTGGTAAGTTACAATATTTCTGCTAAGTTCTGCTATGCTATTGTATTTCTGCCAAGTATTATATTTCCTCTAAGATATTGCAGTTCTGCTAAGTTATTACATTTTAGATAAGTTCCTTTGCTTCTGCAAAGTTTTTACAATTTCTGCAACTTTTCAGCTTTTTCAGCTAGTTTTTGCATACAGCTTCAGCTTTAAAGCATCCACACTGCATTTTCGCAGGAAATGCAAATTTTTCTTGTTCTAGTTGCAACTTTTTGTACGTTTTTTGGCACTTAACTACTTCCACAATTTTCAGCCGATTTTCACCGTTCAAATTTTAAACTATTCTGCTATTTCTGCTAATGCGGGCTATGACTTTTGCTATTTTTTGCTATTATACTTTTTAAAATATTAAGCTTTTTTCCTTTAATTTGTCCCATTGAAATGAATGGGAAACTTCCGCAATTCTGCTAAAACTCGTTTTTGAAACTTAACTACTTCCTCATACTTTCACCTAGAAACTCCATTTAAACTTTAAAATGTTCACAAATTATTGGGCTATTCATATATGATTCAGCTTTTTCATATCTGTTACCGTTTTCATCTTATCCCTCTTAAAGTTTTCAGTTGCAAAATTGTGATTTTTCACAAAATACATGCGTTGTTATGGTTGCTATGCACTTGGCTTCCAGTGTGCCACTCTAGGTTTCGCAGTCTTCTCTTCATGTCCGAACAACTGTTTGCTACTTGCTCAATTTTCACTCAACTTCCACAAATTATACATCAAAACGTAGGTATTTTTGCTGGCTTTCAGAAAATGTCACCATCATTGTTGTGAGATTTATAGAATTTTGGCAAATCTCCTCAGACCAACACAAAGTCTCAAAACTCTCCATAGAAAGTCAATGGAGAGCTTGTTCAAAATCACCGCTTGATTTCTGTAATGAGAGGCATATTCGAATCGTCATATCTCCTTAACGAAGCGAAGTTCAAACATGAGGCTTGTCCCCGTATATCTTCAGACACTCCTGACGCTCACAATTCAAGAATTTTTTTCTCACCTATTACCGTTCGGAGATGAGTTGGACTTGTTTGAGGGTAGGAAATTCGTCCTTCGCTCAGATTTCTTCAGATTTCAAACTCTGGAAATGAGGCAATTATTTCTCTCGTCATATCTTTTTTTGGGATTTCCACAGAGACCTGAAAATTTCCATGACTGTTCACCAAAGCCTGCTGTCTCTTACGGTGAAAGAATGATATTGATACTCCAAATAGATTTAGAGTTAGAAAGCGTTGTTTGAGGGCAGGTCAAGGCAGTTTTTGCTTCGCCTCTACTCAGTTATGGTGCATTAGAAGTCAAATATCTTTAAAAATTCATATTTTAATGATAAATTGTCAACACTTGAAGATTCCCCAATCTCTTCTGAACAAAACAGTGTAAGAATGACCGTTCTAGCCCCTACGGTTAGGAAATTATGGTCATTTGTTTGAGGGGAGTCGTCACTATGAGAAATAGACTGCAAAAATCCTGTGTCTCTCTGTGCTGCGTGCACCTGTTTTGGCGGGAAAAAGTGCACAGCCTCTCTGATTGGTGGATTCAAATTCAGCAGCTCCCAGGCTGCTTGACTGAAAACTTGCTTCTCTCTCCCTGTGTGTGTGTGTGTGTGTGTGTGTGTGTGTGTGTGTGTGTGTGTTTGTGAGAGAGAGAGAGAGAGCGAGAGAGAGCGAGAGAGCCTTTTTATGGGATGATCTCATTGTAAGATTCAAATTCAATATATTTAGACTGGTTGACCGAATTGGATCTTGTGTGTGTTTGTGTGTGTGACAGAGCGAGAGAGCGAGAGAGAGAGAGACCCTCTTTAGGGCAGCATCTCATTGTTGGAAAAAAATATAATATATTCAGACTGGTTGACTGGGATAGACCCTCCGTGTGTCTCTCTCTCTGTGCATTTGTGTATACATATTTGATTTTGTGTGTATCTGTTGGCTGTTCCTTCTTGTTTTTTAAATTTATTTTTATTTCTTTATTTTTTTTTCACAGGTGAACAACAATTAGTTTTGAGGGAACTTAACCATGTTCCGTTTTTTTTTCAGCTTGTCATCTTACTTTTCCAGTATTTTCACTTAAGTTATTACTATTCTGCTCAATCATAGTATTGTTCTAAATCATTGTTATTATGCTATATTGTAGTATTTCTGCTAAATCATACTATTTCTACTATATTATATTTTTCTTTCTAAATATAGCATTTCTGCTATATAATTGTATTTCTGCTATGTTATAATATTTGTGCTAAAACAGAGTATTTGTGCTGAAACTTAGTATTTCTGCCAAATGATAGTATTTCTGTCAAATTATAGTATTTGTGCTAAAACATAGTCTTAATTTAAAATTACAATATTCATAGTTCATCACAGTGTCTCTGGTAAATCACAGTATTTCTGCTCTGTTGTACTATTTTTCTAAATCATAGTGTTTCTGTAAAGCTTAAGTATTCTTGGCTAAATATATTCTTTCTGTTATCTTATACTATTTCTCCTAAATTCTTGTATTTTTGAGAAGTTATCATGTTTCTGGTAAGTTACAATATTTCTGCTAAGTTCTGCTATGCTATTGCATTTCTGCCAAGTATTATGTTTCCTCTAAGATATTGCAGTTCTGCTAAGTTATTCCATTTTAGCAAAGTTCCTTTGCTTCTGCAAAGTTTTTACAATTTCTGCAACTTTTCAGCTTTTTCAGCTAGTTTTTTCATACAGCTTCAGCTTTAAAGCATCCACACTGCATTTTCGCAGGAAATGCAAATTTTTCTAGTTGTGTGGATGCCAGAGGCATCCACACTATTGAGTTCCTGTTTCTCTTTATTCTTTATTATTCCCGTCGCTTCCGTACGTTTTTCGCCGTGGAACTACTCCCTCAGTTTTCAGCCGATTTTCTCCGTTCAAACTCTAAACTGTTCTGCTCTTTCTGCTAATGCCGGCTATATCTTTTGGTGTTTATTACTATTATACTTTTTAAAATATTACACTTTTTCCCTTTAATTTGTCCCATTGAAATGAATGGGAAACTTCCACAATTCTGCTAAAACTTTCTTGTCTTTGAAACTTAACTACTGCCTCATACTTTCACCTAGAAACTCCATTCAAACTTTAAAATGTTCTCAACTTATTGGGCTATTCCTGTATGATTCAGCTTTTTCAGATCTTCTACCGTTTTAATCTTATCCCTCTTTAAGTCTTCAGTTGCAAAATTGTGATTTTTCAGAAAATACATGCGTTGCTATGGTTGCTATGCAATTAACTCAGAGTGAGCCCTGGTGCGTTCTGAATTTTCTCTTCATGTCTGAACAACTTCTTGCTACTCGCTCAATTTCCACTCAACTTCCACAAATTATACATCAAAACGTAGGTATTTTTGCTGGCTTTAAGACAGTATCACTATAATTATTGTGCGAGTTACGGTTTTTTCACAATTTGCCTCGAAGTGACACAAGGTCTAAAAACTCCCCATTCAAAGTCTATGGGGAGGTTGTGAAACTCAGAGCTGAAATACTGAAACTGAAGGCATTTTCAAATCGTCATATCTGCTTAACGAAGTGAAGTTAAGACATGAGGCTTGTCCCCGTATATCTTCAGACACTCCTGACGCTCACAATTCAAGAATTATTTTCTCACCTATTACCGTTCTGAGATGAGTTAGACTTGTTTGAGGGGTGGAAATCTGTCCTCCTCTCAGTTTTCAAACTCCGAAAATGAAGCCGTTTCTTCTCTCGTCATATCTCCGCGACGGAGATACAAAGAGCTATGGAAATCGCAGTCAAAGTACACCAAAGTCCGCTGATTCACCCAGTGCAAGAATTATGCTTCTATGCCACCTAGTTTTTGAGTTACACGACGTTTTGTAACTCCAAAAAACAGCGATTTTTGCCTCTCACCGTGATCTAATTCTGACTGCTCATCACACCATTTTCCAGGCGCCCGCTCTCTTTGCCAGTGGCGCAATTGGTAATGAAACGGATCTTCAGACCATAGTTCATGGGTTCGATTCCACCTTGGCCCACATGTTTTTTTCACTACAAATTGATACACTATCACAGACCTGTAATTCATATTGATAATTTATTACAATTCGGCAACGTTTTATGATTTTGGCAGCTTTTCTAATATGGACCTCAGATTCTTGTTAACGCTCCATGGCAGAAATACATACAAGTACACAGCCTGATGAAGCAGACAGAAGCAGTACCTCTGATTGGTTCAGCATTTTCACCTCTTGTCAGCACAAATCTCAGCCTCTTCTGCTGTTTTCATTAGAATTTTAAGCTTTTTCACCTTTTTTCAGTTACGTGAGAACCAGTTTGGGTCAATGAGTAGCTGAAAAATATCAGCCTCTTCTGCTGTTTTAGCAGGATTTCAGAGTTCAGCTTTTTCACTTGTTTCAAGCACAAATTTCAGTTTCTTTACCTCATTTCACAACAAAGTTCTTCCTCTTCACCTCTTTTCAGCAGAAATTCTGCTGATTGAACTCTTTTCAGCAGAAATTCTGCTCATTCAACTCTTTTCAGCAAAATTTTCAGTTTTTTCTGCTGTTTTCAGAAAAAAACTATTTTCAGCAGAAATTCTGCTGATTCACCTCTTTTCTGCAAAGTTTTCAGCCTTTTCACCTCTTATCGCCACAATTCTCAGCCGCTTCTGCTCATTTCAGCAGAATTGTCAGTCTCTCCACCTCTTCTTTGTGAGAAAGAGTTTGGCGCAGTGAGATGAGTAGCAGCCTTGAGACCAGAAGGGCCAGGTTAGAATCCTGCTCAGGGCAATCTTTTTTTTTTTTTTTTTTTCAACTTTTTCAGCTTTTTTCAGCAGACATCTTCAGCGTTAAGGCATCCACACAGCATTTTCGCAGGAAATGCAAATTTTTCTAGTTAATATTTGATATTTATAGTTCATACTGAAGTTTTTTAAATGAGCCATTTAAAGTGGAAATAGAATATTTATACAGCAGTTTTTGTCCTTGGGCTGAAAAGAGTCTGGATTAAGGGTTAATTTAATTTTTTATTGTGCTTAGTTAGGTTTTGAGAACCAAAACTATTGGGCTAGTGTTAAGGACAAAGAAAAAACCTGCTTTGGTTCAAATACTCTGTCCTAACATTAACCCTGCACACAGAGAAATGAGTTAACTGTACACAGTGCACTGACCTGTGAAACCACTGGGTCCTGACCGAGCGTTTATAGGCTGGAGTGAGAAAAAATGTTAAGGGTTCTTTTTGAGGAGTTTAAATTAAATAACTATTAGAAATTCTAGTTGAAGTGAAAATACACCCAAACTGGGGTTGGATGGTTTTATCACTAATGTGGCTGTTGCTTGCAGTTTCATCATAGGTCCATGTGAGGAACGTTGCACGCTACTCCTCCAGATTCTTAATTTTTCTTATTTTTGTAGAGTTCATGCAGTCCTCGTTCTCCTCTGGACTGCGGGTGCTTTGTGTGAGTACCAGTTTCAGTTTTGAATGTAAACAAATGCAGTGAGTCTGCAGAATATGGCAACGTGCTGTGATACGCTAGCAGATGTGTTGGCTTCTAACCGCTCGATGGGTTGAAAAGCTTTTGTCAAGTGATGTTAGTAAAGAGAGTTTGGGAACTCGGCCAGCCTTGAAAGCTTTGTTCTGACTTAGGTGTTGAAGTGAGACAGAGCAAAAGCAGAGGGTATTGATTTCTCAAACACAGCTTGTCACAGTCAGCCTATTGTCTTCTTCCTCTTGAAACTCTCCTTTCGATCCTACATGACCTCCCGTCACAATACTTCTCACTTTGACACGCCGCTTTTTCAGCAGTTGCTCAAGGGATTGTGACAACCCAAATATATATATATATATAAAGTCTTTTGCACCTTATCTGATAGGCTTCTATAGTTTCAGGAGCAAGTTCAGGATTTGCCTCTCTACCATTTTCTGTGTGGCCTGATCTGCAGTGTGCACATTCAAACCATTCATTAGCAGCCAATTCATAGAAAACAGTATCTATTATTCATTTTCTTTGGCAGGATGGTATAATTGCCCAAAGGCAAAAACATGATCTGTATTTGCTATCCAGTGCATTAAGACAGCATGTGAGTCACTTCTTCAAGGACACTAATGAAGAGAGAGAGAGCTCCTGACCAAGAAAATATTTGCCCTTTATCCTCAGTTTGCGGTGCTCCTATTGTGTTGCTCAGAAATTGGTACAAGATTAATGTCTGCACAGTGCTTTGATGTTTAGGTCTTTTTATGCAGACATATAAAAAAGCTGGTCATCTTCTTACCTGAATTCCAAGTAGGGTAGCCCTGGCAAACGTGCCCTCAGGGCTCTCAGGACCTCTGCAGAGGGCCTTCCAGGGTCCTCCCGGGCAAGTGATTTCTTAGCTGCCCAATGTTCCTGAGACACAGCTCATCGAGTGGTTTGAAAAACCTTTGTTTGTACCTGTGCTTGCTGTCTGACTTGTGTGCCAGCTGACATGAGGCTGGCAGTGGGAAGGTAATTGCCCCATGAGAAGAGGAACTTATTGATAGGCTGAAGTGGGCAATGGCATGACAGTGCCATTCTGTACACTTGATATCTGCAGAAATGCTTGTCTGTCATACAGTAGAAGAATTGAATTTCCTCTGTTGTTCTTTTTTTTTTAGAGTAGAGGGTGCCATTAGAACTAACGTGGAAAAGTCACTGAATCAAATTGGAGATTTATATAACATTATGCTATAGTTTATAGATTGCTACTATATAATATTTGAGTTTCTAAAATATACTTCAATGGTAGAAAACGACTGACTGCATCCCTGTGAAGTGAGCTGCTGCCCGTGCATGCCCTGTGTGTTGGTTTTGGCATTTTGATATGAATGGCAGACGTCTAGCGAAGGACCTGGAAGGGCTAATATGGATGGAATGCTTTCATGGTATTTTCAAATAGCCTGGACCTACCGCAGCCAAAGGCAGAGCACCGTTTGCGTGTCTCACATTAGCACAAAAGCCAAAAAATATGCAAGAATGCCCAGTGAGCCCACGGGGTGTCGTTAACAAAGAGCTTAATTCTAAACCACAAACAGAAGATTGTAATTATTGCTTGGCCCTTCAGTGTGTGGCTGTTTGCATGCGCGCTGGCCGCGTGTGTGTTTTGCGTATGTGGCAGAGCCAGAGTGGTGATTGTTCCCACCTGATTATATGTAAATATTTGCTGAACTCCTTTGGCCATTTTGAACTTCCATAAATCACAGCCTTGTGGATTATTATGGCGCTTTTGTTTGTTTTATTCTTCCATGGAGTGAAAATGCTAATGAAAAAAATTAGCATACCGTTCTTAGGACACACTGTTGTGATGATAAATGCATTGCACAGCAAAGATCAAAAAGCCAGGCTTTGCTATAGGAACGGGCTTTGTAGCCATTCTGTGTTTATAGAGTAGCCGGAGTACACAGCGTGTCAGAGACCTCAGAGCAGGTTGGCCCTGGCCTTTCTCTGTTCGGACAGCCAGGGTAATTAAGAATCAGCTTAGTTCGGGATTATGGCTAGAAGCGGGCTGATCACAGGAGACAGGAGAAAAAGCATTAGGAGAATAGTGGTTAATATGGGTATTACCCTTCTTAGCACTGCTATCATGTGACAATGAGACGACTGACAAAGGAACCCTGTTGATGCTGAGATCCCTTGCCCTGCGCTAATAGGCTTTACTGCAGATTGCTTTGTTTACCCACAGTGTGCAGCACTCCACCTTCCCGCTTTATCTTTCTTCTATGCCCATTCAAACTTTATAGAATTTGTCTCAACCTAATTAGAAAATGGTAATGTTTTGCTGTACACCTCCCCGAGGTATTGAAGCAATGTTCCGATGTGTTTGCCTAACACCAGCGCCTCTAAAACGAAACATGCATGACTGTTTGTCTCTCTCTCACACACATAAACACAGTTTTTGAGATATTTTTGTGGAATGTAATTAATGTTCTCATTAACAGTGTGAGCAAGCTGTAAGGCGGGACTAAAAGTCCGATACCACTAGGTCCTGGCCCTCTTCTGCTTTATGAAACATGGCTGCTGAAATGGATAGCCTGCGTCTGGCATGTGAAACAAAGAGTGGTATGACAGCCACTTTGTTGTTAGTCCAGCTTTTATATTGTGCAGAGGTAACCCAATGCCTGTAGCCTCTGCACCACCTCCATAAGTGAAGCCATTTGTTGCCCTTTAGAAAGGATATGGAAGCAGGCCAGTGTGAATAATAACAATGTAGAGGGAAGATTTATCCAAACACGAAAAGGTTACATCAAATGAACCACCTAATTTATCGCATTACTCTTATTTACAATGAACTTTGCTGGTATCAGCTGCTTGCGCATTAGAAAACATTGCTGCAGGTGCATAGCTGGCAGAATTATCAGTGCATGACATGACACAACAATGCTTTGTTTTGACCTTATTGAGAAGGGAGCAGGGAATTGTTTTCCACAGTCTTTAAGAGCTAATCCCATCAGAGGGACTGCACAGCATGGAGGCCTAACTGAGATAGTGCTGCCAGAACAAGAGGGAGACAGGAATGTGTTTGTCTGGCTAACATGGCACAAGCAAAGGAAGAAAACTCCTCCCAAACAACTTGACTTCTTAATTCCTCTTCCTGAGTCACGACTAGGGCAAATGTCTCATTCTGTGAGCTGTATGCGTCAATAAAAACAGGAGACAACTTTAGATTTGGATTCGGCAGCAGCTTTGGTAGATGCATTGGTGAACTTTCAATATAGCAGATGAATTAACTAGGTTTTACCTCTAGAGCAAGGTTTCTCACTTCACTGGTTGTCTGCTGGCTTGGTTGGGCACATGTACCCCTGGGGGAACAGGCTCATTCAGTGACGAGGCCATGGAACTGAGGATTTATCCCAGTCCAGTGAGTCCCTGTGGCGCCACAAGCTTCTGTTGAAGGATTTAAGATTGGTCTGTACGTCTGTCTTTTTTCCACAGATAGGAAAGAATTTTTTTTCTCCCAAGTTGTAATAAAATGTGTCTGGTTGATACGTTCTGTTTGAACTTCATAAAAGGAGAAGTGTGGGTGAAAGGCTAAGAAAGATTGAAGGGGAGTTTTATTGAGAACAAGATGAGTTTTTCATAAGTTCGAACAGTATTGAATGTTCTTACCTAACAGCTGCACAAAATGTGTCTAGAAACATCTGTAGTAGTTTCTGCTAAAAGAAAGATGTAGGAACTATACATAAAGGCTTATTGAGGGTTAAGTAAAGGTTTATTAGGGTTGTAGTCAACCAAAGAAAATCTTGGATGACAGAAATCTTACTTATCTTCTACTGGTCATGTGAGGTGACGAGTTCCTAAAATCTGTCTTTAGTCTGTGGAGCGCACGTAATCAGACATGAAACTCTAGTATTTGCAGCAGATGAAATCATTTTAAACCTTTAATTTTAAAGGGGAATCTATTGTACGTTTAGATTGGCTTAATTGTAGCTCCAGCTAGATAAATGTTAGAGCTGGCAACTGGACAAGGGTACCATTATAAACCCACTATGAAAGGATGAGTGATTTATCAGCCAATATTGGTTATCTACGATTTATTGGTATCAACATTTACTAGAGTGGATAAATAAAGATTTTAAAAGTAAAGTAGAGATGAGAGAAACACCCTTCAATAGTTCTAAGTGTTGACGTTTTATATAGGTTTTTTATAGTCTACTTCCATGTTACCATGTGGTGCTTGGAACGCCACAAACACACCTACTAGCTGAATGTTTAATACAAAATTTTAGGGAAATCTGTTGTTGTTTCATGGTATTGTAACAGTTGCTACTGTGGCTGTTGTAATACAGTGTATCGCCACATGGTGGCGCCTCTCATTCCCCTTTTTTAAAAAATTCTTCTTCGTTATATACCATCTCTGTAATAGATTCCTCCATGTATATGTGGACTAGTGTCCTCTCCAGTAACGTGTCGTAAAGCTTGGAGTTTTATTTTTGATATTTAAAATAAATAAGTACTTGTGGAAAGTTACAAGTCGTTGCTCATTGCTGTCCACCTGCACACCTCCATGGCTGGCTTTATCTCCACCGCAGGTTACAGTACGCTGGGCCATATTACACCTTTCACGGTAATACTGGTAAAATGTTAGGCAATGATAAGAAAATGAAATATCGCTATAGAATATGGGTAAAACGCGCTGCACGCCTTATGACAAAAGTAGCAAACTGTGGGGGGAACTAACTAATGAACTAAACTAATATAAACAGCTGCTTGTTTAAGTGAAAATAAATTGATGGGGATTTTTTTGCACTAATAAAGTTGTACTGAAATATACCATGTCTAATACGTTAACAATCGAAACAAAAAGATTTTAATGTGAATTTTAGCAGATAATTTTAGCACAGACAAATTCGTTTAGTGTTTCTGAGGATTTGACTTGTTGTAGTTGAGCTTTGATATGCAAAGTGCTGTAAAGTTTAAACTGCCCTTTTTGATCATTTGTTTTAATGAAGGGCGGTCCCAGTGAGAACTTCTTTGACATGCCACCAAGTAGTCTGGAGTCACGTCTGAGTAGAAGTTCAGAAAATGAAAACATTAGTTAAACTCCCACAACATGGACTCCAGTCCTCAGTTGTGAAAACATAAGGGTGTCTTTCACAGCGACTCTGTTTCTACTGCTGCCAAAAATAATAATCAAAAAAAGGATCAGAGGCTATTGATGTAGCGCTTTTCTTTTATGAAAGTGACACCGGTGGCTGCAAGACGAATGAGCTTGGAGAATTTAGTCAAATAGAGACCGTATTGACCAGACAATCGATCGGCCCTGATGTTTACACATTCTTATTGATCCAGTTATAATAATTTGGCCGGTTATTATCTTGAACTTGTTTGATTTTAATAAGTTGCGAGGAAATGAAAAGACAGAGCTCCACATGCTCACCAACGTAGTCAACAGGGGGAAGCCATGTTAAATATTCTTCACAAAAATAAACCAATAAGCAACATTAAGGCTAAAGGTTTCACATGGCTCGCATAGCTCGTTTCAGTGAGCGTAGGTTACCGCTTCGTGCTTAAAGCTGGCATCTGTTTGTTTTACTGGGAGACTTCTATTGTGAAGCAGCTGCCGAAAGTGGTGAGTCTGAATTACTGGAAGACATACATGGAAAACATCTGCTTTCTCACAGCTGGTGCCTTCTGCTCTTTTGCTGCGGCCATGTTTAGTCACAGCGATTCAATGTGCTTCCTTTTTTAGGGATGCCTTGGTCATAAACATTTACATATAGGCTTTTAATATAAATCCAACTGATAAATTGATAGCGTCTTGATTGCTTTCCATTTGGCTGCGGTAACGTGATGTGAAAATTCCTGTAAAACTGTCACGAGTCTCAAATAATCCCTAAACTTGGGCTGGTTCTGCAATGCTCGTAACAAACTGAACATGAAGTAAAACTAGATTTCACTGAGCTTTCTAAAGGACATATCCTCGGATCAGTCACATCTCTTGCGGTGCCAAGGTGCTTTTCTGTTCTTGATTTCACTTCTTTCTCTCATCATTCCCTCTGCATTTCTCACAAGGCTCTGTGTTTTCTCTCCATCTTTGCCCTTGTCCTCTCAGCCTTAGGGCTTCTCGGGGATCCACAGTACGCTCAGTGTTTCTGGGAAGGGTTCAGTATTCTAGGCAGAGTGAACGTGAGCTCAAAGCAGACCCGTCTTTATGTGTGTGTGTGTGTGTTGTGTGTGTGTCTGCCTGTCTCCCCAGGCACTCATTAAGCTGGTGTGTGAAGGTGTGTGTTTCCGGAGGCTGTTGGGAGAAACATGCGCGCATGTCGAGGGTAAAAGACCCCCGACAGAGACATAATTTCCTGTCCTGGGGTGATGGGAGAAGGTAACTTCATTAGCCAGTCCCTGCTATGCAGATTAACTTGATTATACTAACCAAGTCTTGATGGCGACAGTGGCGCAGAGTAAAATTGTCACACCTAGAACTAAAATCTGTGCATGTTTTTTTTTTAATAGGATTAGCTGTGTATGCATCTGTGTGCATGAGCTTGCATCTCTGGATGCCATGAAGGGAGGCAGGGGAGGAGGGGCGGTTAATGCACCTGGGTCATGTGGTTGCTCTGTAATTTAAAAAAGTGAATCATCCTCAGGTAATGAGCAGGTGCCTGTTTAAAAAGCTCCTTTCTGTAATTTGGCTGATGTCAGGCCTGTGGTAATGGCTGCCTCTGTGTGTGTTTTAAGACTTTAGATGCTCATTGGTTGTTTTTGTCATTCTATACCGCCTACTTTTTTGTTCCATTGGTTTTAAAAACATATCTTATGTAGCTAATATGTCCAAACATTTGCAGTCATGCAAAGCGTGCCCCTTTGTTACCCAGAGGGCAAACAGCATTAACCTCTTTTAACCTGAATTGATCCGCAGCACTTCTTACCTTCACTCGCCTCATTAGTTGATGAGACTGGTGCTGGTTTACATGTACAGTGCTGTGAAAAGTATTTGCCCTCTTCTTGATTTCATATTTTTTGCACATTTGTCACAGCTAAATGTTTCAGATTATAACACAAATATTGATATAAGACAAAGGTTACCTGAGTTATACTAAGTTTAATTTTTAAATGATGATTTCCTTTGTTGAGGGAAAAACGCAGCCCTGTGTAAAAGTAATTCCTTTTAAATTAACTTTTAAATTTACTTGTTAAATCATAACCTAAACATATTTTTTGCAGAAGTGTAGGCTAAAAGATCTCAAAAACCAACACATCATGCCAAGAAACCCAGGAACAGCTGAGAAGTCATTGACATCTATTAGTCTTCAAAGAGTTACAAAGCCATTTTTAAGGTTTTGGGACTCCAACAAACCACAGTGAGAGCCATTAAACACTAGTGGAGAAAACTTGAAACAAGATGGTTAACCTTCCCAGGAGTGCTGGCCTACCAGAAATACTCCAAGAGCACATTGACGTCTCATCCAGGAGGTCACTGAAGAACTCCAAACAACATCTACAGAACTGAGGGCCTCTCTTGTATCAGTTAAGGTCAGAGTTTATGATTCAACAATGAGAAAGAGACTTGAATAAAATTGTCATCCATGGGAGAGTCCAAGACAAAAACCACTCTTGATTAAAAAAGAACAAAAAGGCTCGTCTCATATTTGCCAGAAAACATCATGATCCCCAAGACTTTTGGGAATATATTCTGTGGACTGACGAGACAAAAGTTTGATCCCTGTTACATTTGGTGGAAAGCAGTAAATCTGATTGGTGCTTTGGCATGACCTTTAAAGGGTTTGAAGAGTATGAAGGTCCTGTTTATGTGCCTAGATTTAAACAATTCTGCAAAGAAGAGTGGCCTAGAACTCTTCCCCAGTAATGTGAAAGACTCATCGTCAGTTATTGCAAACACCTGATTGCAGCTCTTGCTGCTAGTGGTGATCAATCAAGTTATTAGATTTGGGTGACCCCATTCCTTTAATAAATAAAATCATCATTTAAAAACTGCATTTTGTATTTTCTCTGATTATCTAATATTAAAATTTGTTTGATTTGAAACATGGACGTCTGACATATATGCAAAAATATTTTCACCTTCCTGTATGTCAGCGTACTCTGTGCTCCAAAGGTGTCCTTTGGGGACCAGAGTTAGCGAGATAGGGTTGCATCATTCACAGGAAGCAGTTCCAGTCACTTTATGGCCACTTTTGCGGCCCAGTTCCTTCCACTTTCCATCAGATGTGAGTGACTGGATAACAGAGGAATTTTGTTCCTTGAGGCATGTTAGATTACAGCTGTCTAAGCCATCCACACGAAGCCATGTGCTTCAGATTAAACACTTTAAATCTCTTGAGGGAGCTGCAGCGACGGCCACTTTCATGAATTGTCCTGTGATGCATTATAATAGCTTTGTGTCTGCACTCACCTGTTGATTTTTCTTTTTTTGTCAATGTGTATATATTGTACAAATTCTGTATTCTCCTTGCACACACCACTATAATATAACATTCATAAGCAAGGCTTTTGGGCCGGTCCAGACTGAAAAGTAAGCCCTCTGTCAGACTCCCAGTGAGGCTATTTTTTGTGACCTACAAATGCTTGAGAAAGCACACACACACCTTCACATACACATGTTCGGGCTTGTTGGCTCCCCAGTCATGTATCCTGGTCAAGGTGAAGAGCGTGAGGGGTGGGGGGGCGGGGGCAGGTAGAGCTGTAAAAATGCAGACACATGGAGATGAGAGGAGGGAACGAGGGACAGATCTCACACGTCCTGCCGACAGCCGCCCTGGTGTTGTCAGTCTAAAGCTGACGGGCCAGAATCTGTGGGAAATGGGGAAAACTGAGCTGACTGCAACCTCTGGCTTTAAAGTCACAAAACACAGCACCCATGAAAATGAAGTCATTCTGGCAAAGGGTGTTTTGATGCAGATTATTCTTTCCGCTCAGCTACCGCAGATCCTGCAGGGTAAACGAGGACATGGACACGTATATGTTTACAAGCGTAGATTATAATTTTGGGAAAATTACAGCTTTCGAATTCCTCCTGTCATTTCCATTATCGTGACGCTGTGTGTGGCACCGTGCTGCAGAAGAGCCGCCAGGCACCAGCAAACCCAGACAAAGACAGTCAGTCAGGTAGATCATTAGTGGTTTTAGCAACATGAAAGCTCATAACACACTACGTTATGTTATTATCTCAGCAGCCACTGTACTCACATTGTTTTGGACTTTAGCAATATGTAGGGTGGAGAGCTTCCTGTTTGCCGTGCCACCTTTTAAGGGAGTGGAATTAGCTGTGTATGTGGAGACTAACTGCCCTCTTTCCTTGGCCTTTGATAAAATCCTCCACATCCATGCCTTGCAACTGGAAACCAAGCGAGGAATGGTCACATGATCGAGATGGCTGTTTCTGCTGCCTGCAAATAAGGTCGTATTAGCAGAGCAGGGCAGGGGCATAGAGGGTTTTTACAGCAGACTGGACACATGGCCTTTTGGCTTGTCTGGTTACTGGACCCTCAGATAGAGATATGTGATACTAGGCTTGGGTAATACGAGGATATATTGTAGAGTGTGAAGGCTGAAACCATTTTAAGGCCGTTCATGAAGAGTTTAGTGGCCAGAAGTGTTTTAGTTGTGTTGAAATGATAAAATTGACGGCTTTGATGATATTTCCTAAAAAATAATTATAAATCAATCTCTTGTTCTAGCTTTTTTTCTGATTCAGTGATTGAACAAGTGTTATCTGTTACAAAGCCTGTCTTCATACACATACAGTAATAGAAATTTGCCTGCTGCCGTGACTGTTCTGGGGTACAAAGGGGTTAAAACAGGAGTGTGGAGAGGTTTACCAAGAACAATCAGGATAGGATAGTCCAGCAAATGTTCAAACATAGGATAAAAAATGGACCTCTCAAAACAGCAGCTATGCCCATCTTTTATTTACAGTATATACACATACAGTTAAATGAACTCTGTGCTTATGCCTTCTAATGATTTATTATCTCTTCATATATAAACTATAGCAAATACAAAACTAACAGGTCCCATTTATTATATCAATAGGCAAATTAGTAGTTTGGAAACACTTGTCACTTTTTAGACACAGGCTAAACATAACAGATGAAACAAGACACAGACGGACCCAATAAACATCCCCTAAAACCTGCTGAAAACCACCAAAGCTTGTAATTAATTTTCTGTTCATTTCGAAAATAAAAAATTAGAAGAGGGTCTGCGTGAAGCAAAAAGCAGAAAGTATATCTGGTTATTCTGTCCTAAAATGCCATTTTATGACATCACTAAAATACAAAAGCATGCATGCACACTATAAATCTAAATTCCCAGTCTCCTTCTGTCTTTTCTCTGTCTTTCACACACATTGAGGTGTAAAGAAAGCTGTTATCTTTGCAACGGTGCAGCACACCTCATCTGTGCTCTGACAGTGCGACGTCTGCAGTTTGCACCCAGAGGAGCAGGATTAGTATGAAGATATCGTGGAGTGTTCCTTTAGTATCTGCCAGAGGTTTCACAGCTGCACTGTGCTTTCCTCAGTCAGTGTCATTGCTTCCTTTAACTCTCTTTTCGCCCCAGCGCGCTCAGGAGAAGTCATTCTTACCTTGAGCACGGGGGGTTAGAAGAGGCGGTAATGCTATTATGAGTCGTTAAGCTGTGGCTCTGTTTGTCATACTTTTCCTTCACGCCGCGCTCCATTCACGTCTCGATCAACCCGATCCATCCGTTTGACACCATTCCACCCCCCACGCAACCTGAGGCTACATGTTCACAGGGGGGCCTCTATTTATTTTTTTCTCTCCACATTATTTTCACATGTGCTATGGCATGTTCTTGGCAGTGCTGAGAACTTTGCATGTGTTTAGCGCCCATGGCGTAGAGCGCTGGAAGTTGAAAATGTTTTATTTTTCTCAGCATAGCAGCGCCACGCTTCAGACGAGTTTTGGGGAGTCGTGCTGCTATTGCAGCGACCGGCGCTTTTCATATGCATGTGTTTAGTGCTGCTGGAGCTGAAAAAGAAGTGCTTGGTAGGCACAAGTGTATCTCAGATTTCTCTCTGGTCTCGCTCTGCCCTTTCTGCAACTTTCCTTTCCCCTGTTGGCTTCTCGTTTTTTTTTTAAATCTCTTTAGCCCGTTCCCTCTCTTTTTACTCCTCCTGCTGCCCCTCCCTCTACTTTTACCCCTCTTTGTGTACCCCTTTCTCGCCCTCTGCTCATATTTTCCCTGTCTGTGTTATGTGGGATTTCATGCGGTACTGAGTGAAACCTCCAATCAGCAGCAGCAGCAAGACTGGACAGAGCCGGAGTTGTTCCTCAGAAAGGCCACACAGCAGTGTGAGATTGACGGGGTGTGTAGCCAGATGCGTTCTGCTTCACTGCACTGTGTGTGTGTTTCTGAATATGTGTGTTTGTCATTTGCAGGATGGAGGGATGAATGCAGACTTAAGTGGATGAGAGAATGATAGAAATGGAGGGAAACAGAGGCCAGGGGAGCTGGCTTTGCTTTTGTTGGGTTTACATAATTAATGTTTTGTTAAACAGAACTGTGTCTACACACAGTATCAGCTCTGATCACCAATGCAAATATTGTCAAGAGGATAAGCATGGAAAACACTCAAAATGCTTCACAGTGGGCTAAACGAAGCTCGCGCACACATTCATTACTCTGGTGGTTGTAAGTAATTAAATTCCAGGTAATGAAAAGCCGAAAACACTCATTACCTTTTCCTCAGAGCCACTGAATCCCTGTGTCAATTTATTACCAGCTACAAGGATGAGTCTTGACTGCATCAAGACCAGCTTTAGTCTTTCATTGGTTTGTTCTGCTCTTTTTGGAGCCACCCTGCGATAAACCTGTTTGTTAAAGGGCTTTATGGACAAATTTAACGTGACTCAACTTGATCATCAACATTTGGGACGGAGATTAAATCAGTGTTGTGAGCGTGTATTCTTGTGTGTACTTTTCTGTTGAGTGGCGCTTACAGTTGTTTGTCATTCAGTGGCATAAGGGCTCCAGAGAAACCGCCATGATTAGCCTCCCGCCCCTGGGACCGTATAGCTTTCCAGGACCTGCTCCGTCAGCACCAAACAGGACATTTATCACACACTCCGCTTCGCTACTGCTGACCCACACGGCACACGAGCAACTATGTGCACTGTATGCAAACACAGAAAGATAAACACAAATATACAGATAACGCACATGTGTGTGCATAAATGTAACGTTAGTAGCGTTAATACTAACACACAATAAGACAAAATAAACAGTGTGCTGAAAACACACACACACACACACACACACACACACAGACAGACACACACAGTGATACCCTAGTCTAACACTACTATAGTCTGTATATAAGAGATGGACATGAAAATTGAGGCCAGTGTGACCCTGCCTAAAACGTCATATTGCTGAAGGTCGCTCGGTGCTGGACCCAGAGGATCTCTATGTCCACAGACCACCATTCAAAAAGTGTCTTCTCCTATGAAATATTAAGTACATAGTTTTCTGTCATTTGTAGTTCTTTAAAAAACAACAACAATTCTATCATCAGGCATAAACTATGGCATGTTTCCAAAGAGGCCCGGGGTTCAGGTGTCATTCACCTGCTCCGATCAGATGTTCAAATGTGACCACTTCTGTTTTCGATTTTTGTTTCTTTGCGTATAAAATCTTGACTAACACGGTCAAATAGCTCTAGAAACCACGATAGAAATCACTTTTTCTTAGAGGCTATAAATATGCTTTTTCCTCTTATGGCTAGACATTGGTACTAATAGAAAGCAAACAACAGAAGACAATCTGTTTGTGTCTGGAGCTTTCTCTTAAAAAATGGGAATATATAATTAGCCAATCCAATGGCAGCAATTCAGTATATTTAGACATGTAAACATTATCAAGATGACCAAACTGAGGTCAAACTGCAGCATTGGAATGAGGAAGAAAGGTGATATTTTTCTCACAGGGTTTACAGAGAATGGTCTGAAAAAAAGAAAGAAACTATCCAGTGGGTGAAAATGCCCCTCTGATGTCAGAGGTCAGAGGGGAAAGGTCAAATTGCTTTGAGTTAATTGAAAGGCAACCAAGGAATGTAGAACAGCATCTCCTATACACCTTTAGCCTTGAAGCAGATGGACTAGAGCAGCAGAAGACCACACTGACGGCAGCTCCTGTTAGCTGGGAACAGGAAACTGAGGCTACAGTTTACACGGGCTCACCAAAATTGGTCAACAGAAGGTTGGAAAAACATTGCTGAGCATGTTCAATGCAGCTGAAGTCATGCCACAAAGAATTAAAGCAGTTCTGAGGGCAAAAGGGTCCAACTTGGTACTAGCAAGATGGACCTAATGAAGTGACCGGTGGCTGTATTAAAAAATGTTGATTAGTATGTTTGCTTGAACACAAGTTAGCTTTTTTCTAGAGTATAAGCATAATGGACCCTGTGCTACTTGTGTCACTCTATTTTTAACCAAAACTACAGAATTCCTTAATTGAATACACTAAACACAAGACTGAGAGTTTACCACGTTAAAAAAAACCCTAATCTCATCGTCCAGTCTGTCTACACTTACTTTTTTTTTATTATTTTGCTTTCACTACAAATTTAAAGCAATGATTTTGAAATATAAAATAGCAGAAGGAAAGATTTTCGTGGAAACGATCAATGACTAAAGATGAATTAAAAATGCTCTTTTCTTCTTCATTAGACCCATTGTGTGCACATACACACTCAGACCCATACACACAGGTGAAGCAGTGCCATTGCAGTCTGACTCACCAGACTCTGTAGCATGTGACTGTAATTCAGCCTCAGAGCCCCATAAGTCATATGTATAATGCACAGCGTGGAGCTGCATAGCAGTAGTTAACATTACTGAATCACTTTGATGAATAACTGCAGGTGAAATGGCTTTAATGTGTTCCTGACTTATTGTTGGGGGTTAGTGATAACCCTCCAGGAAGTCATATTAATAATGTATCTGGAAGTAATTCCCACATTTTGTCTTCATTTTCTCGTAATCATTCAAATGTATGTTAAGTATTAGCACTACCATTAAATCACTGTAATCTAATCATTTATGGATGGTGATTTTTTTGTAACCAGAACTTCAGTGAAGTAATAAGTTACTAATGTTTTTCACATACTAACATTACTAATGTTAATATTAATGTTTACTGAATGAAAAATATTTTGACTTTAATGTTTTATGTGGGAAAAAAAAACCAAGACTTTAGAAGACTTTCCCTTCGAGTTTAGGAAATATCAAAGGCAATACTTAAGCAATATTGATAAGTATTGTAGTTCCAGCCCTGGTGAATGTATTGTATTAACAGTTATAATCTTTATTCTGAAAGGGAATTCATAAGAGTGCGGTTCAAATAGCCTGTTATGACAATTGATATAGCATTTTTAGAAGCACTGCTGTATGTTGCCCTGTATGTTGGTTTGTCCTGTCAGGCTGTTGCATGTCCGTTTTGCTCTGCTTGTCATTAGATGGGTGGTATTAAGTTGATTGTATGATCCATACTTGAACCCTCTGCAGCTCATGTCTCATCTCTCAGCACTCTTTGTCCTTGCTGGAAATGTAACGTGTTCCTTTGAGTGTCTGTGAAGTCAATACTACATTTGTTAGAATCAGGGCCCCAGAAGAGGGACCCTCAGAGTTCATCATTGGCTTATTAGATGCATTGTCTCCTATCGACCTGCGAGGCCTGCCGTATGATCCACAGCTTAATCCTCTCTGTGTATGTGTGTGTGTGTGTGTGTGTATATATATATATATATATATATATATATATATATATATATATATATATATTTATCTTTGACTGTCCTGCTGACAGCTCTGTCAGTCTCCGTGCCACATACATAAAAGTGGCGCAGAGACTGACAGCGAATTTGTCTCGCTAAGGTTTTGGCTGTAATTGTGCCTGGAGACACGATGACCCAGTTTGAGGCAATGAAGTGATAACTGACTCAGTGTGAATCCGTTTTATGGGAAGCAAGAAAATACTGCGTATGCAAATGCAGATGCATAAAAAGATTTCATCGTTTAGAAAGAATCTGGACCTCTTTCACATGATAATGGGTTGGTTATATATGCAAAAAATCCACAAAACTGTGGCCCGTTAATTATTTTTGTGTAGTTTGGTTGGCATTAGGTTGGCACAGGTCCACATGGATCATTGTGGTGTCTGTCCTCGTCTCCAGTTGGTATTCAAGTCTGAGATCCTTTACTCTGTCAGACACTTGATGGGCAAAGTGGAAAAGCTCTTTATGAAAGCCAAACTAGCTTGTACGTACACATCACTGAGCTTTTAAGTGTGTTTATTATGCTTTATCTATTTATATTTTTTTCTGTGCTACTCTGTGGATTTCGAGAGATGTAGCCCTGCCAAAAAAAAGGATTGCTCTTAACTCATTTTCTCTTCACATCATAGAGGGACTGGCAAACCCCTGAAAAGCACTGTCAAAATATATAAATATATATGTATATATGAAAGACCCATCAAGAATGAGTCCAAGTCTGTGAAAGCATTTCTTTTTTGGCTGTGAATTTAGAACTGATGGCTCCATTAGCAGCTAAATTGTCAGTGGTGAGATTTTTCTCTTAAGATGGTCTGCATAAATGTCTCGAATTCAAAGTAGGACCCAGAAACGAGTTGAATGAAGGGACAGATGTGAGAAATAATGCTCTTAATGCAACATTCTTTTTTTTCTTTTTTAGTATGACTAAATTGCCCTTACGTCGCTCAGTAATTTCTCCCGGGCTCGATAATTGTGATACCATTCTGAAATTACGAAGAAAAGCGCAGACAAGCGCTCTTTGGCACTAATAGCCTGAGAAGAAAGCGCCTTCTTAACAGAGTTTTTATTGGTGTTCCTCTGCAGACTAGGACAGACTCGGGTCTCAGGTGAATTTCTGCAGCAGCTCTTTGTTGTCAACGCGCGGCAGGGATTTACGTGCCGTCTATTGTGGCAGGCAGGGCTCTAGACTCGAGATCCCGCCTGGTCGTCTTCTTCATTGCCTGACTGGGCCTGGAAAAATTGCTAATCATCTCCTATAATAAGTAGGATGGAGAAGGAGGCAAAATACAAACCAATCACGAGTGGAAAGTGTCAAATGGGTGTACATAAATTTACATTTGTGAAGAATTCCGTCTCCTGCTCAAAGAGACTTTTCACTGTGCGCGATGACTGCCAAGTGCCTGTGTTTATACTGAGATGAAACTGCCAAAGGCAAGATGGTAGCTGTTATTTATGTTCAAAGACTTTGCCCGTGATTGAAAAGGCACCCCACTCTTTGATTTACCACTGTGTAACAATCAATCAATCATGAGCGTGTATGAGCTTCCCATATACTGCCCCGCTTTTCTTTTACAGCACTGGAGTTCATGTAGAAAGTCACAGGAGGAGGAGAAGAGCTGCTTTACAGCTCTGTCTGCTGATGCATCAGTCTGCATAGACTCTACAGTTGTGCCTGGGCGCTAATGAGACATCAGTATCGCTTGTGATTTGAGAAATGAGCGATGTGAGGTTAGCATTGTTTGACATATTGCTGCTTGTTTAAAGCAGATCTTGCTGTGGATTCCTACGGTGCAATATTCGCTCAAAAAAGCCTTCCCACTCGCTGCTATAAGTACCTTGTTGTATTATTTATTTATTTATTTATTTATTTCATGTTCTCTTCTATTTGTAGACAGACGGGAGGCACTTTCACCGGCAAAGAGCAAAGGTGCAACCAAAAGCAAAGTTAAATAGGTTGAGGGAAATAATTATCTTCCGTTTATAAATAGTTGTAATGTTTTTATATTCCGACAGCTCCACTTTCTGGCTTTGGTGCGCTGGGTGGCAATTTCATGACTCTAAATTAATTGGATAGAGCGTGCAGCTCCAGCACATCACATGCTGTGTCTTTGGCTTATTAAAGCACCTCAGCTCGTATTTTTGCTGTAATAAAAAAACAAAAACGTATTACTAATTTGTTTACGTATGGCACACACCAGCAGCTTTGAATGATAACTGTTTTCCAAAGGTGATCTCGTGTGAGGCATCTTTTTGCGACGTGTTGGATGTTTTGGGAAACTTTATCCACACCTCAAGCTTTTCCAGTTTTGCATTTTGTTGCTCTTGGACACTACTGACAGGCAAGACGGTGCTTGCCCACGACTGACAAACATCCCCTCTGTGTACAATAAAACACTTGCTGTTCAAGAATAGTTACACTGAGTGACACCCTTTCTACCTATTTCAATGCAGTATTGTGTGCTTTGTTTGATTTTTTTTTTTTAAATGGTTGCTGATTTTTGTTATGAAAGGGCGATGCTAACAGTAATGCGAAGTGAAGTTTTGGACAGGCTGTTTTATTGGGTTAAGTACAGACGGGGGTATTGTTGAAGGACTGATTTTGTTGATTACCTCTCAGCGGGAACCTCAAACATGAAACAAGAGTGTAACCTTCCAGGCAAAAAAAAAAAAAAAAGATTCAACGCGGTGACCAAACTGATTATCCTTGCATTCACCTTGTCATCTGAAAGCTCTGGGAGGAACAAAAAGGAGAGAGGACAGCGAGAAAAGCCAGTAATCCCTGACGAAAGACTGATACTTTTATGCAGATTAGATGTGGAATATTTTTAACCATGCAAACTCTGGTGGATAACAAATTGTTTGCTTTGGGACTTTGACAGTTTGTTTGAATATGTAAATATTACAGGGCCAATAGGGAGCAAGAGAAGGAGGGAGAGATAAGGCTGCTCATTTGCAATCTAGTATTGAGATCAGAAGGAGCTTGTAATAGTGCAGTAGCATGAGGTTAGGGCTTCTTGCTCTAAATTTACCCTCATGGTTTAAGTTTTGGTGAAATGTTGTACACTCTGTAAAAGTATAGTAATCTAAAGCCCACTAAAGCCCAGAACCACCCTACAACTTTACATAAAAATAAAAATGAGAACCTTCAATACGTTTGGCTGTCTCTATGTGTTAGCCTTGTGGATAATAAGAGGTCAAGAAAATGGGTGGATGGTGGACTTCTGTATGGAGGTTGCGCAGAAACAAATCGTGACGCCCGCCTGGAAAGGTCCAGCTTTTTTAAAGGGTTCACAATCAGTAGAATATTAAATCAGAGACTACGTATGTTAATTGCCTCATCAGCTTATTAAAACAAGTCTTGTGGTTGCTCTTATATCTGTAATATTTGGTTTTGTTTGTAGACACTTTGTACTGGACTTTTCTTGGAAGTAGGGAACACAGTCTGAAGGTAAAGCTCTCAGTTGATTAGCTGACCTGTTTTTCTTGTCCCCACAAGCTTAAATAAACTTACCAGAAGTATTACTCTAGATTTTTAGGTTAAGATATAACCACAAGGTGACATGTGACTGTATCTGGGATCAGAACGCTGCCACATGATGATTGTAACTGGCAATCTTAGGCACTTGTAGTTTCTTCTGTTAAATTTTCTTACTCCAGAAACTTTTTTTGATGGTGAAGTCAAATCATTATAGAATTACAGAGAGTAGCGGCACTCAGTAATTTTCTACTTTTCAGCACCACATTGTTAGCACTATCGCCAACTGTTTCTCTGCGTCATAAACTAAATGGATAAGCACAGTTACTTGGGGGTGGGGGGGATAATTAAGGTCTGAAATTACCTAACTTTGTACCCATATGCATAGCAACACTACTGTCAGTGAGTGAAAAATGCTGGTGAACTGTTCATCAAAACCCAACTTTAGATCATGAATAAAATTTCCATTAGCCACAGAATGAAGCATGAGGACACTCGGATGGAGCTTCCAGCAGAGCCGGTGCTCCGTTTCATTGGGATCGGTTAGGGTTTTTTTTTCTATTTTTGTAGGGAATATGTTCCCTGTCTGCTCTGTAAATGCCTCAGAAGCTCCCAGGACAGGCTGGAGGACACGAACACGGAGAACCGTACCACTCAGTACCACACTCACCGATAATTAGCAGGAAATGGATGGATGTATGGTTAGAGATCGTAATGAACAACTAACAGGCCGTTGCATGTTAGGGGTTAATACTGAATGAACACAGTGCCTGATTACGCTGGACCGTTCCTGACCAGCTCCAATTAATTTCTCGCTGGGGTTATGCACATCCACCCCTGTATATCCTCCCCTAACACCCACCTCTCCTCCTTGTGTTCATGGTCCAGAATCAGCCTAATTTTGGAGGTGACCTGCTGCTCCTGAGATTAAGTTATGTATCATTCTCCTAATGCTTGCTGACAAGTGTGTGTTAGTGCTGAAGCCAACTTCTGCAGCATGTCATCCACTAACAGATGGCATAAATCATTCTCTTAAACGCTGCATTAAGTATTAATCATTCTCAGCGCTGTCACTGTCACACTGCTCTGTGGGCCGTGGGCATGCAAAGTGTGATTAATGAAGGTGGAGATTTGAGGAGCCACTTTTCAAGCCCCCGCCCAGTTTACCTTGCATCCCCCGTTGGCTGCGGAAGGACCCACGGGTCACTTGGACTTCTACAGCGATGACCTCGGAGAGTTAAAGGGGATCATTTGCAGCGTGGTGCGGCAAATCTTTGCTGTCTCATCTGGGATGGATAAAAAACCCAAATGCATATATTTCAAAGGCCCACCCTGTATGTTTTATTTGGCATTGTGTCACCGTTTGGATTTTTTTCCGTGTCCATTTTCTTGAAGACAAAGTGGTGAAAAGAACCCAGAGGAGCGCAAGTGCAGACACATTGTTTTGTACAGCGGGAGGCACACGATTATAGAGAAGGGAGTCTCTCATCCGCTGCGTTATCACACTTCTATATTGGATATAACCTCTGCAATATTGATACAGAACATTTCATGAAATATTCTTAGTGAAATATGTCTCGATCACTTTTTAAGAAATAAAAAGAAAAAAAGTGATAAAACACATTTGCAAACAGGGAAATACTGGAGGTTGCCATCTGCCATCAGTGCTGAGCTACACTTTGATTGGTTGGATGTCTTCTCTTGGTTTCTTAGCACTGAATCATTCATCCTGAAATTTCTTGTGCTGAATGTTGCAAAAGGTGAAATCGTGCAACTGATTTGTGTGGATGTGGTTGCATACCTCATTTAGGCTTTCATTTAAACTCAGTTGGATGACTCCTGTCATTCTCACAAGAAAAAATGTGACAGTGTTGCAGTTACAAGATGGTAAATAGACTGGTTCTTATAAAGCACTTTTCTACTCTGTCTGAGCTGAGCTTCACAACTACTTCATTCACCCAATCACACAAGCACTTCAGCTCTATCATTCATACACATTCACACTCCGATGGAGAGCAACATGGGGTTAGTATCTTGCCCAAGTATATTTGGCATGCAAGACTGGAGCAGACTGGGATTGAACCACCAACCTTCTGGTTAGTGGCTGACCTGCTCTATCACCTGAGCTGCAGCCACCCCACAAAAGGAGAAAGTCTGTTTGAATGATGAATTAACCCAACCTGTGTCGGTTTAATCGGTGAAGGGTGAGTTGGTGCACGCTCACGCCAACACTCTTTTAAAAAAATAAGTTTAAAACGTGTGAGTTTCCAGTCAAGTGTCGCTACTTGAGTAAGTAATATCTTTTGGTTTACAGCACACGCCTGTATTTCTGCTTTTGTGTGAGAGAGATCTCTTGTCATCATCCTCCATCGTAGTTCGAGTCCTTAAAGTGACTTTTGTGTTATGCTCCATGGCAGCGCTAGCTTAAGGATTAACACTCTCTTTTCTTGCTCCTCACACTCCTTTGCCACCCTTGCCCCTCGGTGTCTCAGCTTCCTGCTCTTCTTGCCAGTGCCCTTAATCTGACGTTGATGCAAAGTGAAAGACCACTGCCGCTCCTTTGACATCCCTTTTCAGCCCCTCTGTGTCTGGACTCCAATCTTCTGCCACTGCGTTGCATTTGCTTAGCTCCAGGGTCTGAGCTTCAAACCTCCTCCCCTCCTCCTCCTGCATCCCTCAGCTTTTCCACCACCGCCGCCGCTGCTGTGCTACTGGACCCTGAGCTGTTGCTGATGTGGTTTGGCGAGCCGTGCGAAGTGAGATACAATGCATAATTATGTTGTCAGAGGGCATCATGATGGAAACATCTCAGTCCGCAGACTTCACAATGGGAGCCTATCGCTCTGCATCCTTCTGTGTGCAGTGGTAATAAAATGGATGCTCACTCAGTCCGTGATGCCATCTAGAGAGATCCAGTTGGTGCTTGTTTTCACCAATCTGAGCAGTTGTCTACCCCCCACCCAAAGAAGAAGCCTGTTAGAGAGATTCTGACAAGAAGAACTTTTGATTTCATGACTGAAAAAGTGAATGTATTTTTAGCGAGATGCTGTAAGGCTTTTAGAAATCTTTTTTTCTTCTTTGCTATCGAGCCAGCCCTCGTCTATAGGTTCTTTTCTCTGACAGCCATAATTAGGCCGATGAGATGTTTAGCTGTTTTCTTTACGGTTTCAATAATAGCAGTCCGATTTCAGCATAGTCAGATTTTATAATTAGGAGATGAATCCGTCTTTTAGGGGACCTTCCTGGGCGTACGCTTGTCAGTCTGGTGCTGAGGAAATGTGAAGTGAAGTGTCCCAGCAAGGATTCTCCACCACTATGGAAGACAATCGGATGATGGGAGTAGGATATTAGAGAAAAGCAGCCTTATAAAAACCCACTCAGCCCCCCACTCCAGTCTAATGACAGGTGTCCCAGGGTATTTTCACCTTTAATCTTCTCAGTGAGAGGTCTCAAACTGCTTGATCCCTGATTAAGACCCTTAACTTATTTTACTTTGGCTGAGTAATGAGGCTATAAAAGTCCCAATGTGAAGACTAGAATTAAAATGGCTCCCTGGATGCTGTCAGTTAAGCTTGAAAAACACTCATCACTGAAAGTATAGATTATAACTGTGTAGCATGGCGCACAAATTGAATGACTGTACTTGAAGGCAAATTAAACTATCAGACACTTGAGGATTACAGGGTGGTAGTGTTTCTGTGCTCTCAACAATTTAATTCCCCTTTCAAGACCTTTCCAAAGCCAAGATTGCACCTTCATGGAAGATATTATTACACAAAAGTGCAGCACTTAAAAAAAAAAAAAGGGGGGGGGGGGAGATCTGAAGGAGACACCTCATGAAAGGATTGGATTATTTTGTGACCTTTTACTAAATCGCATTGGTCTTTGAAAGCAGCTAAAACCTTTCACAGGGCGCTGCCATAAAAATCTATTTGAGGTGCACTTCTGTCCTGTGGAAAAAGACAAGGTGTTGCAAAGCGAGCTTTTATTCGGTGTGTATATACATTTTAGGAACAACGTGTTATCTCCGCTCGGCGTTTGCCTTCGAGTACATCTTGTTCTTTAGGATTTGGTGGAGAAAAAAATGATGTAAAACAAGTGGCATTTGAAATTATTAGCTTTTGGAGGACAAATAGCACACCAGTCAGTCATGTTTCAGTGATTTGGCTGATGCTACATATTTGATGGGCATTTGACTTTGTGTTTGATGTCTTTTTGCTGTCGACAGTCAAAAGAGAATTCCAAGTACTGAGAGAACTGGGTCATCTTAGATGAATTTAAGCAGAAAAATGAAAAATAGATCCGTTCAGATAAATTGGTAAGTAAAGATGTATCTCACATGCGTGGCTTAAGCTGGCACTTTATCATTGCATGTTAAGTGGAAACTTCAGTTACAAATGACGTGAATCCAGCAGTGATAAAACATCCAGGCTTATCTCGGCGTAAAAGTGAAATTGCTCTACAGCTGTGTAGCCCCCCCTCCTCCCTGACTTCTCAGTTAGCCGGAGCCTCTGCAAAGCCTCTAGTTCCCTTTTTTCAGCACGGCTCCCACGTCTGTGGCTGAATGTACGGGGAGGAGATAGCCTGGAGGTCTTCCATCAGCCAGGCTGACCAACCAGTGCAGAATTGCAACTGAGATACAGCAGGATGCAGACTGAGGGCTGTGCGGGTTCCTGTGGCGTCTTTGTCAATGCAGAGTGTAACCCCGAACATTAGCACAGATAATAAAAGGGGTTTTCCATCCACTGATAACAATATGTCGTCACTGAGCTCATGTAATCATGTCAGAGGTGATATATTAGTTGATTTTCTAAATGTGGTTTTAATGCGTTTATAAAACATAAACGTTTCCTACGTCCTCTTTATTTTCCATATGGGCTTGCAGCGTCACACATTAGAAATGGAAACGGTAAATATTGACGGTGCTTTTCTTTCACTCCTTCCATCCGTTTCCTTTCATGCACAAAGGTAAAGCACTTCAGCTCTAACATTTAGTTAAAGAAGAAAAATGTTTGGATGGGCACTCAGAGCCCACATACGTGCACACTGCTCTTACTTTTTTCTTTCTTTCTTTTCTTTTTTTGGCAGGCAGCCATATGTAACAAATGAAGGCCTCTCTCACCGTCTTCCACCAGTCTGGCACATATGCCAGGACAACGTCCTCACGCTGCAGATTTCTTTCAATTTTTTTCTCGGATCTCTTCAGCGGCAGAATTACAGCATTTATGTGTGACTAGGACAGCAAAGGGAGGAATGATTTGCGTGGACTAAAGGGGCCCCATCTGTTTGCTCTCAGAGTGTTTTTATGTTGAGTTTGATGTTGTGCAGAAAAGTCTGACAAATATATTGCGCACCTACCTGTGGATGCTTCCATTAACTCTCATTCCTGCTAAACATTTGCAAGCGCTTTTTTCCCCTTCCCTTTGCTTTAGACATATTTAAATAGTGTTTAGTAAAGTAAATATTAGAAGGAGCCATGTCATCAAATCACTTAGTCTCCAGCCTCCTGTGTGCCACAGCTTCAAAGAAAGACAGCTGCTGCTGTCAGTCAGAGGCTCCTTTAGACGCCCCCACTTTCATAGTCCAATAAACAAGAGAGTAAAGCCACAGATGCCTGCTACACACACAGCACCGCTGCTTGTCGGCGCGGCGTAAGCCCGACCCGCCGATTTTGTGCGGAATTTATTGTGTGGCGGCCTATTGTGTTTTTTCCCTTTTAATATCTGAACACATGAGGAACTCATCACTGCTCTCACAGGACAGTGATTGAGGCTGCAGAAGGATCCCTGGAATTGCTTTTTCTCCGCGAAGGCTGAGTCGGAGAGTGCACGAACAGAGAAAGGAGAGATGATCAGCAGAGAGACAGAGCGGCGTCATCCAAAGGCCCTCGTCTGCCTTTTTTGTATAACTCTCTGGAAAATTTCCCTCGGAGAGTGTGCCTGCTCTCGAGCTACAGAGCCGCTGCTCGGGGTGAGCATGAGCCCATTCTTCAACTCTCACCTCCCTCACAATGGGCCAATAGTTTAATTAGCTTTCTAACAGCAAGTCTTGGCAGCCTTCCCTCTCTCTGTTCCCCACAGGATTCTCACCTCAAACACTGTCCCCTGCTGACTGGCTGGGCTCCAGTAGGCAGTGCTATTACCTCTGATCTTTCTTCCTCCTATCTCTAACTCTCAGTGTAGCATGCACGCTTAGTTTTTATTTGCAGCATTTTAATAGAGCACAAATTGCAGTTGCACTTTGATGCATGTTTTCAGTTTTTTTGTTGCCATGAAATCAGCAGCATTAGGCTGCTTCTCCTTCTTTAACATAAGGCTTTTAAACATTTTCCTTAGATGTGCAGGTCCAGGTGTGAATCCATGGGGTTTTTAGTAACGTGTGATACATTTGACTCCAAAGCACGGGGAGTGAATGGAAATTTAGATTTGTTCAAAATAGTATTTTCCACACAGGAAGCTTTGAGTGTGCCTTCAAAGTGCAGTGACTGAGGCATAGCTAATCACTTTAAACAAGGCTCTTTGTTCCTGCCATCTACACTTGGCCTAACATGGCTGAAACATGGTCTCGGTCACAGTCCTCATGTTGTTGCTAACACAACCAGCCAGATGCGGGAACTCTTAGCGCAGGAACCTGTGTTCCCTTTTCCCTCGTTGCATGATGTCGAGAGCAGACGATCTGTCAAAGCCTCACTGATTAGCCCCCGAGAGACCTGCAGAAACGCTCACACGTGCTTATTTGTTATGTCAAAAAAAAAAAAATCAGACACAGTGTGAAATAAAAACATCCCTGGCTTTAATTTGAGGTTGCTGCTCCTCTCATTATGCATCTGATGATTGATGTGGAGCATGTGCTTCTAGGAGGCCGATGAAGAAGTTGGCCTCTAATTTTTACTTTTCATGTGTTCTCTGAGGATTTAAGCAGGAGTTACAGCTGATGGGTGGATGTCGCCAAATATTTTTGAAAACAGTCAAAATCCACACATATAAGCGATGATTTGAAACTCTAAACTATTGAATGCTGCTGAGAATGAAGTCAGAGGGCAGGATTTATGTGCCGCGGCAGCCAGGAAAGTCGGGAATTAGGTTTATTTGGTGTCTTTTTGGCCATCTCTGCCTGAATCGAATGTGAAAGCACATCCTCATCTGTGATTGCGCCACGTCTATTCCCATTTCTCTACATGTCCATCTTTGTTTGACTGGCGGCCGGTTCGCCTTGTTTCCATGCAGAAGCAGCGTATATAAATGAATGCTTACTGAGGCACTTGCGCACACTCCTCGTGCGTATACGAGCGAGCACTGGACTGGCCGCTTTGGCCTCAGCCACAGTGAGATTGATGCAAAACACCACACGAATGGGCAGGTGGCAGCTGCATCAGGAAACTGGTCCACAGCAGGCCAAAAGACCATGTGCTCGTGGTGCCCGGATACGAGGAGACGATCAGGTGGGCACTGACGGCTAGCTGGGTGGTAGCCCAGAAAGTGGTGGAGAGCAGGTGGAGGCTGGGGAGGAGAGGAGGAAGGAATTAAAAGGTGAAAAAGCATGCCCCTTTAGAGGAGTTTGACTTTTTACTCCCCCCTCCTACCCAAGCATTTATTATTCAGTTTTCCATTTGTCTTCAGCGCCGTGCATGTTGACACTGTTGTCATTCAGACTGTCAATGCTGTTCATAAGATCCCCCATAGGATCATCATCTGAGTGCACGGAGCCATCTGGAGAAGCAGGTTGTCTATTTTTTATTTTATTTTATTTTATTTTTACAGGAACTGAAGAAGAAACCCTCACTTTCACTTTACATAGGGCCAGATGTTTCATTTGTTTTGAATTTCTTTCGTTCCTGCTTTGCTTTTTCCTCCTGTTCCTTTTCTTTTCTTTCTAGGAACTGTCAGCTGTGTCCAAAATCAATCCCCCGGTCTCTCATTCACTAATAGAGGACTCCACAGTGAGCAGCAAGCTGTTGGCCATTTTTGGCCCGTCTTTATTTTGCATCACTGCAGGTATAGACTCCTGCAGTGATCAGTTGTACAGCCATAAGATGTATTTTACACTGCGCTGTAAAATCGCTAGTAGATAGCCGTATAGATGCTTCTTTCTCAAAAACATTCAGATAAAATACGGAGGATTTATTACATATGTTTACCTGTATGTTTAACTGAGTATTTCACCTCCACCTGCTTATTGCCATTAAAATCTGTGCCAGGCACTGAGTTTCTCCTCTCATATCATTTCTGGGGGCCCTGGCAGAGCACCTGTCTGAGGACTCGTTTCAGTGCAATCCTTTTCTCCAAATCAGCCGCACAGCTCGCACACGACCCTCTCTCCACACAAATACTTAACTTCTTTTTTTAAGTAGATTTAAATACTTCTTGGCTCCCCCCCACGTGCTCCCCTAGCACAGGTGGAACTAGCCCTCTCCACTTCTAATCCCTTAAAATGTCAGGCAGAAATGGGACGATGCTCCTCGTCTGAGTAGCTGTGGAGTCAGCCGTCAGACGTCTTAAAATAGTATTCAGCCTATAACAAACTAAGAATGTTGTGCAGTCTAATTACAGTCAACACTTTGGGTTTTGCTGTCAGGCAGATTTCTTTCTTTTATTAATATGATAGATTCACACTGGCGGTTGCTCTGTCAGTTATCATTACGTAAGCTTAGCTGCGGTTTAAAACAGGTCATGTAAGGCTGCGCATCTGCATGCTAAGTTAAATGCATTTTCTGCCTTAACATTCTCTTCATTTCTATTTGTTTTTCGCTAATTTGAACTTGTCTCATTTAGAACAATCGAGTGTCCTGCAGTGAGATGTAAATCAAATGCAATCAGACCCTAAAATCTCTGTTTATTAATCAAAAAAGCTGATGCGTGCTAGTCTCTTGAATACTTTCCCCTCCATCGTGGAGATATGAGTGTTGATTTGCATAGACACAGACACAATTCTACACTGCAGGCATGTCATTAAATAATTCAAATATATCTTAGCCAAAGCACAGGGGTGTATTGGTTAGTATCGTTACCTCTAGGAGGTCCTGGATTTGAATTTATGAGCCAGCTGAGCCTTTTCTGTTTGCATGTTCTCGCCGTGCCTGCGTGACTGCTCTCCGGGTACTCCGGCTTCCTCCCACAGTCCAAAGATATGCATATAAGTTTAACTGGTGATCCTAATTTGACCGTGGCTATGAGTGTGAACAATTTAGTTAGCTCTGTGACAAACCCTATGAGACCAAGGATAAGGCTCCAGCGCCCCGATGACCCTGAATTGGATAAGCAGAAGAAGACAGATGGATGGAGTCAACAAGAGCACAACTTGTGCTGTTTTACTGTTTTACTGCTATCACGGATTAACACCGTCATTGAACTCTTTTACTTTGGGAAGATTTTGCATCTCTCCCGATAAGTCATGGCCTTTGGAGAACATCCAAACTGCAGATTTGGCATGAAACAAACAAACACACAGATTAAAAAACAAGAACAAAACTTAAAGATATGTTAAAGATAAAGAACAGATCAGTGATACATGCATAAGCATGTTTTTAGGATGTTACATCATGCAGATTCTTTGGGAGTTCACAAAGTGCACCACTTCATCTTTTCCTCCTCTCGTTACAAGATAAGATTATATAGAGATTGACAGACCATGTGACTTTCGCGCATTGCATGCTGGGAACTCGTGGCAAAACAATCCAAGTACCGCATCAAATGCAAGCATTTGCAGCACCGCAAAACGTTCATTCTCCGGTTCCAATACCTTCTTGGTTTTTCTTTGCCCCCCCCAAAAAAGTTATGTACAAAACAAAGGAGAACAATGCCAGTCCGTACAAAGACAGACTTGATGAAAAGTCAAAAAAAAGATACGAGGACAAAATCAAAGGAGTGAAAGGTTTAGACCCTTACCAGCACACAGAGTGGACAAAAGATGTTAGCGTGCTGCCCAACTTTCACCACGCTCATATTTATAATTATACGGTTCTTGGAGTGAGTGCATACACTCATGAAGTTTAGTAACTTCAGGTCACTGCAACAAGCCCAGGTACAGTTTACCGACGGATGGGTACAGGACCTTGAAATGCACCGTGTAGAATGAAAGACCATCGTACATATCGTAAGTTTACCAGTCTCACAAATCGTCTTCATAAATACACATTCGTTAACCGTTTATTAATAGGACCTTTGAGCTCAACGGTAATTAATTAGTAGTGGAAATAATTTCTGGTTCGCATTACAGAAATGTAGCAGTGACAGTAATATTGTATGCTGTAATCGCACTGGGCAATTAGTCATACAAAACAACTGTTTTATCCTGTGAATAAAAGTATATGTTTTTGTCAATGTACCATGGTAATAACAGAAGCGAAACGCAATATTGTGTCAGGACAATTCATTATTTATGCACAATAAACAAAGGAGCATAGCGCGACAATTTCTGTTCAGCGCCAGACTTGCTTGTAACCTATATCACCAATTATGTTATGAAAAATGACGTATTAACTACTACAAAACACTGACCTTTGTGGAAATGCTTGGAGCAGACTAACATGTGAGCTGGAGTGTTCTGGGACGTTATATTTGGTCTTTGAATGGCTGCAATCCAGGCCATCCGTCGGCTCTTTGTTAATTCGGAAACATGGCTCGAACAATTTCTGTTCAACGACGTAATCCGATAACAACCGATCTCTTTACCCGTCGGCTTCCCGTGGCTGTCATGCGACCGGCTATTGCAGTTAATAATACAACAACTTCTTGCCATTTTTTGTGTTTCTTTTTATCGCTGTGTAACTGATTTCATGTGAAAGCCTGCGTGCGCTAGTACCTCTTGCCACGAGTTCCCAGAATTCTTTGCGGTTTTACCCCTGAATGACGTCACATTTTCAATCTCTATTCACAGGCACAGGATCATGTTGGTCTTTACAAAACACTAGACCGTTTCTAACATTTTTGGCAGAGCATGGCTTTGCCCTGTACGAAGGGTAAAATTATCTGTCCTTTGTCTCTTCCTCATTGATGTCAACTGTAAAAACAAAGGAAGGCGGCGCGCGCATGTTTTATGCTAAATGTGCTCCAGACGAGAACAATGGATGGCGAATTAGAAACACAGACGTACAAAGAAAGGCTGCGTGAACTGAAATGCTCTTCTCCTGCTCCCCTCCCTGCATGCAATCCTATATGTGGGTTAGTGGAATTGAAAGGCTGCAGGTTGTGGAGACAGCAATTGGCTGCCTTTGTGTAAGTGGAATTGACAGGCAGCAGAGCGGTGAAGCTGCTACGGGGTATGTAGTTTAGCAGAGTTGATAGACACCAGTCCCCCCCCCCCACTCTTGGTGAGCTAGGACGCTGCAGGCGGTTTGAAGAGGACGTGCAGTCAAATGGACTCAGCTCAGCTGGTCAGGGATTGCATGCGATTGGTGGAGATAAGCTGAAGTGGGAAGTGAGTGTCTGTAGTTCCCTCTGGTGTGGGAGTTTGGTTAGCCCCAAATAAGTGTAGATGTTAAATTCAGACGCTGTACTTGTGACCTTTAAACGACCCTTGGGTTACCCTCTGCTACATGTGATGAAGTCACACAAAAACGACCCGTCTACGAACCAGGAAGCTGTTTTCAAACAACACTGCTCAGCCGGGCAGTGAGTCATATGTTTACTTTAGCAATTCAGCTGCTGCAACAACAGCTACAGGAAGCATTATCAGGTGGAAACATTCAAGCCTGCCTAGTTTAATCCTTCAGTTAGACACACATCCTGCTACAGTACCTACCCAAAGACTACACATACTATATACTCGGAAGTAACGTATCAACAGGCAAATGTGTGTGTGTGTGTGTGTGTGTGTTTTTATTTGTTTGACACGTCATAATCACCTCTTAAGCACATTTGAACGACTCCATAGTGGAAAGAATGTAATAACGTTGTGATTCATGAAGCTAAGATGGATTATGAATCATTATGATTAGGTCATGAGGCATTACTATCTAAATTAAAGGGATCAATTATTTTTATAAGTGAGGTGTGTCATAGTTTAATATTTATCTCCTCTTTATGACATATAAAAACTGTTGAATGAGACTGTGGGTTTTCACAGGAAATGTGATTAGGCTACACGAATTTAACATGCAATTTTGAAACGTTTGACATTGATGGCGTGGACTCTCTTATATACATCTTCAAAAAAAAAGTTAAAATCCATGAGCTGTTTTCTTTAACCATAAATTAAAAAGGTCAGGAAGGTAATTAGAGGGGAGCCATTTATGCATGCTTCCCAACAAAACTTCATTACTATAATGATTGCGTTTTGATTAATCAATTAACCCCGTGGCCATAAATTTTCATAAAATGGCAAAAAGAAACCTTCCACACCTCAATCTTCAAATTGCATGTTTTTGTGCTGCCATAGGTCCAATATTGTTATCATTGATTAATTTGTTGTGTACTTTCTTGATCACTTACTCAGTCACGGCTGTCAGATGTCAGAACATGGTGAAAAATGTCAGTCAGACTGGAGCCCTCTGCTGTTTACTGGAGATCAGTTGATCAATTTTATGCAGCCAGTTCTTTCAGTTCTTGCCTTAAACCAAAGAGAAAACCAAAAAGGAATTATAAACATACCACAGTCATTAAGCAAGAGAGCTGATGGACACCAGTCAATAAACAGATGTTTTTTTATTGCGCTTTATCAAAACAAGCAGTATTTGGCTTAGTGGTTCACATGTAAGAGGCCCCTTTCTGCAGGTTTGTCTCAGTCTGTCACTGGCTGGAAGAAACACATGTCCTCTGGTCCTTCACTTTGCTGTGGGTTTCCTCATTACACTCCACAGGCGCACTGTGGAGTTATTATTCCCCCGCTTTGAACTTGCAGGATTAGTTCCTTTATAAGATTTCCCCCTTTCATTTCTCTGTCTCTCTAAAGAAAAGCAGATGTTGAAGAGTGAGCCAGACAGACTTTGTCCTGCTAATTAAACTGATTTATTTTATGGGCCTTTAGATTTTGCTTTGCTGTCACAAAACACATACGCTCACCAATTGCCTTATGAGGTACACCTTGCTGGTACTGGTTATTTTCCAAAGGCATTTTGCCTGGAGAGCTGTCCTAATTCTTGCACTGCAAACACTGAGATTAGTGTTAAATGAAGAGACGGAACCAAAAAGTAACACAATTTTTTTGTTTTACTTCAGAGTATAAATCATCAACATAATGATCAGACCCTCCCATTATTTTACAGCTGTGCCGTATAAAGAAAATCACAGAGTGATGGTTTAGTACTGCTGAGCATTTCCACCATGTTTTCTGTTGATATTCAATAAGGTGCTAGAAGCACTCCTCAGAGATTTTAGTCCATATTGACATTATAGCATCACTCATGATGCAAATCTCCTCCAAAGGTTCTCCAGTGGATGGAGATCTGTTGACTGTGGAGGGCATTTGAGTACAGGGAACTAATTGACATGCTCAAGAAACCAGTTTGAGATGACCTGAGCTTTGTGACATGGCTCACTATCCTGCTGGAGGATGGATACACTGTGAGATGGACATGGCCACACTCAGGTAGACTGTGGTGTTTAAACAATGGGAAATTCACTCTGACTCTACCAACTGTATTTCCCACAAGAAATTAGGATTTCTCAGACCGGGCAATAGTTCTATAATTTTCCATTGTCAGCTGATGTAGCCCAAAAAGATCAACGTGTTGTGCAATCGGAGATGCTCTTCTATATACCTTGGCTGTAATGAGTAGTTATTTGACTTGTTGTTGCCTTCCTATCAACTTGAACCAAGCGTCTCCTTCTCGTCTGACGTCTGACATCAGCAAGGCATTTTCACCCAGAGAACTGCCGCTCTCTTCTCTTTTTCAGACCGTTCTCTGTAGCTGGATTTGTGGGAAAATCCCAGCTGATCAGCAGTTTCTGAAATACTCTGACCAGCCTGTCTGGCACCAACAACCATGCCACATTGAAAGTCACTTAAATCACTTTTCTTCCTCATTCTGATGCTCAGTTTGAATTTCAGGAGGTCAACTTGACCATGTCTTCACATCTAAATGCACCGAGTTGCTGTGATGTGACTAACTTGCATTAACGTTCAGTTGAACAGGTGTACCTAATGTATTGGCCAGTGACTGCATGCTCCTCGTTTTTCCCGTTGTGGAGGTGGTGAGAAAGTGGAGATGAATATGTATTGATATCGATGAGAATAGATAATTTTTGGTAAAAAAACAACAATAAAAATCTAATAATTACACCCAACGCCCTTTCATCAGTGAACAGAGATTTTTTTCTCTCCCCCTGACATTAAACCGGCAGGATCTAGAAAGTGGAATAATTGATGTTTTCATGTTTTCACTGAAAAGGAGAAACAAGAGACAACAAGCTCAGGCTGCTTTTGTCTCCGTGTCCTTGTTGTTTTTTTCCTTTGTGCTGCCCTCAGAATAGCACAGAACAGGCTGATATCAGAAGATTAATATTTTTGATTCTTATTCCACTGACATCTGGGATACCTTTATCATCAACCCACCATCCAGGATGAAATATTGTACCGGTCTTTCAAAGTGAAGGCAAAATTAATTTCAAGATGAATTGCAGCTGACTGGTATCTTTGGATTCGCCGTGAATACAGCTGTAGGAAGCCTTTTTGTCATTGTTCATGCTTGGAAGATGAAAAGGGAAAATGTTCTTTGCTTGTGTGACTTTACTTCATTTGAATTTCGGGAAAGTATGGAAATTACTGGAGTAGACAAGGGGGAGAGGTTATGTGTGTGTTTTCTTTTTGCTGTAGGAGCATACGAGTCTTTAACTTAACTCATCCCAGAGTATTTTATGTTCATTGCAGGTGTTAAATGTTAATTGTTGCAACACAAAGCAACCTCTACTCTGTATCAGTGGTTTATTATCCTGATTAGGTAACAGCTATTGTGTCACTTTTGACAAATGAAATTGAATGTTTTTATTAATTCTTTGATATAAGAAAAAGTACAATAGATTTGAGCCATATATAATTTAAAAGATCCACAATGATTTCATTTAGGATACTCTGCTTTTTTTGGTTAATGCCCAATTTGTTTTGTAATTTTGCCTCTGTACACCACCACAGTGGAGTTTTACATTAAACAACTAATTAAAGTGCAGCAGTTTAGCTTTAACTCAAGAGGTGCAACAAAAATACTGCATTAACTATTAAGAATTTACAGCCAGTTTAATAGGCCTCCATTTTTGGAGGTTCATATGTAATTGGAAAACTGACTAACAGGCATTTTTATTGGCAAGCCTATTCTCTTGCTATTATGTTGGGACAAATAAAAAATTAATTAAAAATCAGAATGACGAAAAACGTTAGGAGTGGCCACATTTAAAAAGGAGTGCAGCTGATGAACATCAAAGGTCCTGAAAGACCACAGAAGAGGAAAAAAGTGTATGATGACAGAATTATTTCCATGGTTACAAAAAACTTCACAAAATTTCACAGGAAGAAGTAGGTGTATCATTATCATTGTCACAGTGTACAATCAATCTAAAGACAGAGGATTTACAACAAAGTGCAAACCACTGGTTACACTGAAGAACAAGAAGGCCAGATTAGACTTTGCCAGAAAACATCTAACAGTCCGAACAGATGAAACCAAAATGAACTTATTGGACTGATGGGAAGAAAATCTGGAGAAAGAAAGAAACAACTCGTCATCTGAAGCATATGCCATTATCTGCCCAACATGGTGTAGCCAACGATGTGGCATTGGAATGTATGGCTGCCAGTGGAATTGATTCAATAGTGTTTATTGGTGTGACTGCTGATAGAAGTACCAGGATGGACTCAAAGCAAACTCTAAAAGCAACCCAAGAGTTCCTCAAAGCAAAGAATGGGATGTTCTTCAGTGGGCGATGTCAACCTAATAGAGCAGGCTTAGTTATTAAATACATGACAGAATGCAGAGCAAACCAGTAGCATCAGAAGGTGACACCAGTAAAAGCCTAGCAAAGCATCTCAAAGGAGGAAACACAGCAATTGCTGACGGCCATGAATTCTAGACTTGAGGCAGTCGTTTACGAAGGATTTTCATTCAAGTGTTAAAAACAACCCTTATATTTAAAAGTATGTTAGTTTGTCCAATTTAGTTTGAGCCTCTGAAAATGGGAGACTGTGTATGAAAACGGGTGTAATTCCCGAAACAGTTTAAAAACTGCCTGAATTAAATCTGGAAGTCTGCACTTCAATCACACGTTGATTGTTTGATTTCAAATCCACTGCGGTGGTGTAGAGGCAAAATTACAAGTAAGAAACGTGTCATTGTCCAACAAATTCTGGATGTAATCGTATGCATGTGATTGGCTGCCTGAAAAGGAACAACAGCAGGAAAGCAAGAGCATGAACAGAATGGATGTTGATTACAAATATATTTGTAAAATGTCACATTTCCCTCAGAACTGATCTGATTATACCAGCAGTGTAATGTTTTACAAAAAAAGCTTCCAGTATAATATGATTGAGTCATTATATTGATACTTTGTATCTTGAAATATTACAAATGTACCAACTTACATATAGTTTTTTCACTTAAAGAGACACAGATTTTTACTTTTGTTTCCTCTTCTTTTTTATCCTCTTTACTTGCAGGTTAACATCTGCAATAAGGTGAAATAGGTCATGTGTTTTTCCCCCAGCTTTATAAACCGTCTTGATTTGTACACTTTTGATTTCTATTGACAGTGAGCTGTAGCCGTTCAGCTGTGTTATCACTATACGATATTGATATTTTTCCACAAAGCAAGGGGGAGGATCTGAGGAGCACATTATTATTGCAGTGGGGGTCTTGCTTTTTGCAACCCTAAGGCTCAGCTCTCCCCTCACCCACCCAAGTAATTTTCTTAAAGTCGCTTATTTTCTCCGCCCCCTCCAGATGCTCCCTTGCAGCACACTGGTTTTTCAACGTAGTACACCCCGAAGCTGAGCGCCTCTGCAGTACCTGTTCGCCATCTCCAGCCCTTTCTTCTCTCAATCTGCTTCCAGTCCCCTCTGTGTCTGACTGGGCCCATCCAGCCACTAGGGTTGAGTTATTAATGCCCAGGGAGGCAGAGAGATGATTTCATTGCATATTCAGGTGTGGGGATGGATGGCTTTCAGAGGCAGCCAGGGGAGTGCTGGCGAGGAGAGTCTCTGTAGTGAATAAATATACCTGTCCCCTGCTGATGCATAGGGCCACACTCACAGCAATGCAAATCAACCACTCTTCTCCCCCCTAACTGCTTCCAGTATTACTCACCCGTTCCCACCTGGATCCCCACCAGCCAGACGTGCACTCACCCCAGAATCATATGAGGCTTTCTGTGTGGAGTGGAAGAGCTCTCAGCTTCTCAGCACAGTTTGTTTCCCTTCTGTGGATGATACAACAAGCATCTTCGCCTCTTCGCCGGGCTGCATTTCTCGGATGATTTGACAGGTTCTGGTGTTCATTACCTATAGGGCTGCTTAATAATTAAGGGCAGAAGTTGGAATTTCTAGCAGGGCAAAGCATGCACATCTTTTTTTTGGAGCAGAACCTTTTTTTATTTTGTATTTTTGTTATAAACAAGCAGCTAGGTCTCAAGTGTTTTTGAATTCTGTTGTGTTTTCACCCTCCCCAAAAAAGACCAAAATGCTTTACAGCTGCATGTGTTTATCATTCTTCTTTCAACATTTTCTCTGATTATTATTATAGTTTTTATTTTTTGCACATGATATCAAACCTTCCACGTGCAATGCCAAGTCTTGAATGGTATCCAAATAAAATTCTAGGAATTTCAGGGAAAAGAAAGAGTAATTGCAGATTTTCTGCCAACTTGGATCTTATTTCATGAAATTGTGTGTTAAAGTGGTGTTTTTACACCTGCAGCAATAGAGTTTCTTGCTGAGGATTGTAGCAGAAGATCAATGTCACGCTCATATATGCCAGTAAAATGTAAGCTTACCGTCGATACCTTTCAAGCTGTCTTAGCTTCACATAAAAAGTAAAATCAGGGGGGAGAAACTTTTCCTGCCTCTGTCCAACATTTCTTCTAAATCATTCTCACAACAGCTGTTAATGCAGCACACTCTATAATGTCGCATTCCTTCCTTGAATCTTCATTTTTCAAATGGATCTCAGGTTAAACTGAATCAGGATTCCTGTTTTCTTTCCAGTTTTTAGATTAAGTTACGCTAACTGGCTGAATGATGGAGCCATATATGTACTGGAACATAACAACAACAAATATCTTCTCATCTACATCAATAAAGTAGCTAAGAAAATATCATCAACATATTCAACAAACAGAGCAACACACACCCAGTGATGGGACCTCCTTGTAGATGTTACCGACTCAACCTTGTGTGTTTATGGGGAAAAAACGTTCACATCTGAGCTGTGGTGGAAAATTATGATACGTGGGAGCCAGTAAAGGTCTAAAGTGACTGAGTGCTGCAGTATATAACTCTCTATATTGAAGCCAAGATAAATAGAGGTGAAAAGACCCTGAAAGATCCTTTATGGGCAGAAACATCCTCTCCATCACTGATTGTCCAATTAAGACTAAATAACACCACTTTACAAATAGTGCTGCTCAGTGCAAAACTACCACGAAAAACTCTGCTGGCAATAATCCATTTGTGAGCTACACGAGTCATTTATAGACTTGCTAAAGTGGACAGAGAGCACATTATGACACATAATGTGTATATTCCTTTATGATTGCTCCATTTACTTTTCCACTTATTTAATAGTGCATGCAGGTTTGGGTGATATGATATACTGTGCAAATCTCAAATTTCACCTTCAGATATTTGGCTGTTTGCTGCACATCAGTGATGAAGCCTGTATCATAGCATTGCAGTCGCCTCATTTTATCCATAAACACAGTCTATTGTTTTCTGAAAGAAAATATGCTATTTATTAGCATTTCTTTCACTTCCTAGCATAGTTATATTTTATAATATTTTGCAAGTCTGAGCCACAGGTAGGACTCTGCGGTTCAGACCTGGTCAGGGGTCTTATGACATGGATTAAAGGATTAAAAATGTTAAGGATTTCTGTGCCGCCTGTGAGCTGTTGTCAAGAGTCCCAGAATTTTTGTCATGTGGCTTATACCCAACCGAATGACATTACTTGAGCTAATTTACCCCAATGTTCTCCCATACAGATTTTTACTGCCTCTGTGAGTGGTCGATATGGCAATTTGGTACTCAAACAAGTGCTGCTAATTTACAATCTGTACAAACACTGCCCTTTTGGAATCTGCAGTTTTTATTCTGCTCACTCTCTGTACAGAATCTCAGAAGGAGCGAAAAGATTAGCTGCAGTGTTTCAGATCAAAGGATTACTTTCTTGTTTCAAAAGTGTGTCATTCTTCTTCTTTGAAATATTAGAAAAGAGAGGGGGTACACTTTAAGGTTTCACTTTGATGGCTGTCCACTGATCGTTTAACGGTCTTGAAATACCAACAACAGTTTAACTCTTAGGTATTCTGTGGCTCAGGAAGGACTCTCTTCTGCTTGTGTTTCTGATTATGATTTATTCAAGTGAAAAGTTTGTCAGAGTAGCGGTACCTTTTAAAGAAGCTTAGGCCAGCGATGTTATGCCTAAAACGTATGCAAATAAAGGGGATAAGCAGAGATTCTGACAATATTCACCGTGCACAGCGACACTCTAATTAGATAGCAAGGCGGGGGATTATACAAGTAAACAGAGGGCGAGATACCAAATCTAATATGAAGAGCTACATGTGACACTAACTGCTGATATGAGCAGAGAGAGACTCATAGACATGATTTACTGCTCACATAAAGCTGGGGAAGATTTTTTACGTATCAGCCCGAAAGCTGTGCCAAATTGGAGAGTCTTGCAAACCAGTTTTCACCTTCTTTTATGTCCGTATGAAATGATGGAGGACACACTACATACGTCTTCTGACAGAACCCGGCTCCTCACTTCCTCGGTGTAAATCTGAAGCTAGTTCTGTTTTCTGTCAAGTCAGAGAGGTTATGTATTGATTTATTTGTGGCTTAATCTGTGGAGATCAAGCGTAAACTACAGTAAATACTGAGATTAGTGTTAAACAAAGAGATGAAACCAAAAAGTGACACAAATCGTTTTCACTTTAGTCTATAAATCACCACCCGATTGGTCAGACCCTCCCATCATTTCACAGCTGTGCTGTGTGTAGAGAACCACAGAATGATGATTTAGCACCACTGAGCAGTTCCACTATGTTTTCTACTGGTATTAAATCCTGAAAACTAGTTCATCACAGCTGACATTTGCTCTACAAATGATATACCTAAAATATAGCATGCACTTGCTAGTATTGGGTTGAACCCCCATATGTCTTCAAAACTGTCTTAACTCTTTATGATGGAAACATTCCTTAGAGATTTTAGTCCACATTGATGCAGTTGCAGCAGATTTGTCAGCTGCACGTTTGCGATGTGCATCTCCTGTTCTGCTGCAACCCAAAGGTGCTCTATTGGATTGAGATCTGGTGACTGTGTAAGCGATTTGAATACAATGGGTGCTCAACTCGTTGTCGTGTTCAAGAAACCAGTTTGCGATGTTGTGTGCTCTGTGACATGGTGTGTTCAGATAATGGGTACACTGTGGTCATAAAGGGATGGACATGTTCAGCAACAATCCATAAGTTGGCTGTGGTATTTAAATGATATGTAGTTGGTACTAACTGGTCTAAAGTGTGCTAAGAAAATATCCTCCACACCATTATCGTCACAACCAGCTTGAGCTAATGATAGAAAGTATTATGGATGCCAATTTTTCAAGTTTTCTGTTGGGGTGAATTGTAGCCTCCGTTTCCTTTTTTGAGCTTTCTTTCTTTTTCTGACCACTCTCTGTGCACTCGAGAGACGATTGCGCTTGGAAAATCCCCATTTGCATGCTTGGTTTGAACTTCAACAGGTCGTCTTGAACATGTCTGAATGCCTAAACACACTGAGTTGATGCCGTGTGACAGGCTGATTAGATATTTGCCTTAACAAGCAGTTGACTGGTGTTGGCTGGTCAGATTTCAAAAAAGTAAAACATTTGATTTGATTTGGCAAGTAAATAAATAATTATTATGAATTTAAATATGCATTTAAAATTTACATTATTGGGATTACGATAAAAAACATGGAAGATTCATAAGAAAATCTTTTAGAAAAAGCCTTATTGCTGGTTCTGCAAGCTGCAAATGCTGAGAGAAGAAGGGGCTGACAACAGATCAGCCACTTCATTTGTAATAAAAATGGAAAGCCCTAACACTGAGACTGGACGTTGTTGTCTATCTTGATTTATTCTATTCATTTGTGTCATTCCTAGAAAGTGTTTATCCAAGAAGTAGTAACATCTCATTTTATGCTTAACATGGAAATGTTGGCAAATACATACATCAGCCAACAACAGGATGAACAGTGGCTCAAGCTCTTAAATGAGTCTTTTTTCTCAGCCACCAAACCTTGGCGGTGTCTAGCTATGCAATGGTCAGTGCACTAAATTATGCTGTAATTATTCAGGTAAAAAATGGCCACTGACACCCCGCACATCCATTGGTCCTCCAGAAGGAGCAGCGGAGGGAGAGTGCTTGTCATGATAGATGAGCTGGATCTCTCCCAGTGTGCTCTAAAGGAGATGACATTCCCGGGTAGCTCTGGCCTCAGATTTTGGCTTCCTTCTCCGAGACTTTTGTAGGGAGGAGTCTGTGTGCTTCATTTACTGAAGCAGCGGGGAATAATATAGTGCCAGCGTTTGGATGTGTCAGGTCCCATATCTCTGGCTGTTCTATTAGAAATAGACCCCAGTGCGGGACAATTAACCCCTGGCCTCAGCAGCAGATCTGTGCAGTAACAGCCCAGCATGGGGCAATAAATCAAACCCAGAGGGTGATGCACACACTCCCACCCCTCCTGGTTGGCTGCTACCGTCACCCAATGGACCAAGCTTACATGATTGTAAATGTGCTCCTGTGCTATCATACAATCAGTGAAGGCTGTAGCGATATTGTAATAGGCTGGCCGTAGGCAAGGGCACCCTAAGTGTTTGTTTGTGCTGCAGTTCAATAAATTGGACTGGTGGTAACCTTTGAAACAAGGCAGCAGCAACACATAATTTTATAAATCAGAAGACTGGATGGTACTTTAAGCAGGTTAGCATGTCCGTCAAAGCATCTATTTGTCTCATTATGCCACTATATGGCTGCTAGTGTGGCTTTATATGGTTAATGTTGTTTTTGTCTGTTTTCTTTTTTTTTTTTTTGTTGTCCCGTTTGGAGCTTTAGCCATCAGAATTGTTGTCTTAAGGCCAAGAAAGATGCCAAGCGTATTTATTTTACCAAGTGGATCATCGTGGCCTTGCCATATTGGTCCATTTGATTGACCTTTATTATAATTATGTATTTATTTTGTTTTCGGTTGCTACAAACGGGACAGACATGACTGGGGGACAGGACAGGGAGAAAGAATGAAAGAAAGAGAGGGAGAGAAAGAAAACCAAAGGGGAGAAGAGACGGTGAGAAAGGGGGGAAGAAAGAAAGAAAAACAAACAAAACACCTGGATCACCTGTATGGAGAAAAAAAAAAAACAGAAGAGAAAGCAAACAAAAAAAGAGCAACATAATAAATACAACACCATCTCAATAAACTAGCTAGCAGTAGATAACAGTAGATACTAAACATTAAACGATATTGTGCAGCACGCAAGATAGACAGCGCACAATGTGCTTTGAGGCAGCAGCCAAGAAAGGTGTAGTCCCCGTCTGTGAACACCCGTGTGTACACCTGTGTGCATACCTGTGTGGATCAGCATGCTTGTATTCAAAAGGTTTCTCCATGTAACGATCTGCTAGGGAGTGTGGGGAGCCATAGCCCCGTCCACCAGGGCATGAAGCAGGTATGGAGGAGATCCAGGCCCCAGACATCCAGATGCCCCAGAGTACAAGGACCCGAGGAGGACCACCAAAAGGGGGGGAACCGTGCCACCCTCCTGGGAAGAGCTGAGTAGAGCCCCAAACGAGAGGTCACCCCGCAGCTACGGAGCAGAGGCCAGAGGGGGTTGCAGTGGCGTGCCCGCGGGCTCTGCCGGCAGCCAGCTGTGCCAGAGAGGACCGAGCTTCAGGGCCAGAGGCCTGAGGGCACCCCACCCCCCGGAAGGGGCCCAGCTGGGCCACAGGTGCCAGGCCCCGCCAATCGGCCACCAGGAGTGAGCCGGTACATACATGAGCGCCCAGCCCCAGTCGACAAGGACCACCAACACACCAACGTCTGGGGGCATCAGCCACCGGCAGGGAGTGTGGTGAGGGGAGATAGGACTCCGTACTTTGGAGGGCCTGAGATGTTCCCAGAGAGGTTGAGTCTAAGACCCAACCTGACATATAGACACAGACGAACAGGCGCACGCGGACACAAACGTGCATTCCCACCCCCATATACACAACCAAATACTCGGCACTCACCCAACGGGTAGACAGACACAAATAGACACTGCACAGACAGTCACACTCCCCAAACATACTCTATATCCCAGGTCCAGGTACCCCCGCCCCCAGAGGGGCAAGCCGCTCCTAGACCCAGGAGATGTAACCCTTCTCTCTGGGGTGGAGGCAAGCGGTTTTTGTCTGTTTTCAAGTGTAGCTTGGGACATTTGTTTTGCCTTTGTGAGGTGCTTGCCACATGACAGGAAGAAAGAGAAGAGGATTGAGTTGCTAAATTTAGTTTTAGTGCCTTAACCTGATTTTTGTTTTTAAATCAGATATTCCGTTATCTAAGCCAGGAAACGGGAAATCTGTTCATTTTAATTCTATTTATTTATTTTCGCAAAAATAGTTCAGGAACCAGAATGATGCTATATACTCTGAAGTCTGTTAGAATAGGATATTTTTTACTGCTGTCAACATGACATCTATCCTATCCCAAGTGTCATAGGGCAGGAGGCGGAGTACGCACTGGACAGGTCGTCAGTCTGTCAGTGGGCTACACAGAGACAAACAACCATTTGCGCTCACAGTCATATTGATGGGTGGCAATTTAGAATCATCAACTAACCTAACCCAGTGCATATCGGACCACATGCAAACTGCACACAGAAGGACTCTGGCCAGATGGTGAAGTTGAGCACAGGACCATCTTGCTGTGAGGCAATAGTCCTAACCACTGTGCCACCGTGCTGCCCTACAATACAAGGATATTATAATTTTTTTTTATGTGCACTATGCTTAGTCTGATGTTTTCCTCTTCAGACACAGATGATTCAGTCAGCAGTTTAGCGTGCCAGAATGAAACCCCCTTCTGTGCTCTTTGCCTACTTGTGCCATTTAATTTCAGTACTTAATATGCAGTAAGCTCAAATTTAAACAACACAACATGCTGTCAATTAAAAAAAAATATTATGCTGTAAAAAAAAAAATACAAAAGACTGCTTTGATGCTCAACCTTTTCTGCTTTTCATACATGTTGAAGTACCCTCCGCTCCATTTACAACAGTAGACTTTTAGAGCAAATAAGTATGTGAAAATGACTCAGATCTGTAACGTGGTCTACATCATCATGGAGCACAAGTTTTAACTCGTGAATGATGTCGCGTTAGGGATGGTCTTTTCACTCGGGAGAGTGGTCGTTCCTCTCTAGCAGCCCATCACAGCAGATGTACCATCACTTGCAAAGCCAACAGACCGTGAGTGTAATTTCTTTAGAGACGACCTTCACAACTGCAGGATGCCACCAACAGCAGCCTCGAGTTGTAGCTGCAGTTCGACAAGCTGCAAGAAAGAGCTGTGCATCTCACCTTTGTAAGGAACTCTGATCTGCCAATTATCAGACAAGCTGTTGATAAACAGCAGGAATATTTCTAGGTTTTTTGGGGCAAGTCCTGCGATGCTTTGAATCTAGTTTCTTTTTTATTTATTAAATGGTAGTTTTCACTCTGAAACAGGAGTGCTTTTAGATTTAATGAAAAGCTGGAATGGCACTGATCTGATCAACCCCCCCAAGTAGTGTCATCTCAACTGTTGTGGGATCAATGCCCTAAATGTGACAGTCAGTCAGCCTCTGATTTGATTATTTGCACTACAGCATTGAAAATCACCCACACACACCCAGAAACCACAGGATACAAAAAAAATCAGATGCTACAATATTATTTGCCCTATAACTAACTAACTATAACAACTGGAGCGGTCACAATGGTAACAGAGTTATGAATCCTCACTACAGAAAGGCTGCATGTGTTTTTCTCTGCAGCCTGTCATATTGAAGCCATTTTTCAAAATTGAGGATCAGAGAAAAAAGAGCAGCAATAAAGTTGTATATCACAGGGGTCACCTTCAGAACCTGCTTGTGGTTATTCCTGTCATTAGTGTGACTGTTTCGTGCTGTCCTGCTCCAATTAGTACTGACACAACCTCTGGTCTTATGACTGAGCAGTTCAAACTGCCCACTGTTAGAGTGTAATTCTCATGCCGATGGACTAATGTGAAATATGGCAACAGATGCAGAGAGCAACAATTGAAGCACATTATTCTGGACCCAAGGGCCATTAAAGCCATAGCTATTAAATATAATTTGAAAAAATTTGCTTTTTGGCGCATAGAATAGCAGGTTGTGAGGTATTATTATAATCACTACATTCCCCAGAGTGGCTGCTTTCTGCAAATGTTATTGCTATTTGTATATGCCTTTGTGAAAGGGCTTTAGGATGTGTAGTCTTGTTTGTCAATGCTTTTTGGGAGGGGTATTTCTCCTCAGATTCAGGGGTAATCATTGCTTTTGCCAGGCTTTGTTTCTTTTTGTGCGAGTTTGAGGTAATTATTGCTCACATGGCTTGGGCTTATTGTTGGTTTGGTTGGAGATAATTTATTCATATGAGTTTGATTTGGTGTGCTTGAAATGCACACTGAGAACGACATGGGGTTGAGCCTGCATTAAAATGTGACTGGTGTTCACATTGTTGATTTCTGACAGCAGTTTGTCTGCAAATTGCTACAACAGTGTTGTTTGATCACTTTATTGAATTTTAGCACAAATAATGTAGCATTCACAGTGAAACATCTTTGTAATTGTTATGGGTGAAAAAATGACTCTAGGAGAGACACAAGTTGCAATCACTGTTACAGTTATTGTACCAATTTGTTACACCTATGTTATTACTTGAAACCAGTGCTGTGTCGTTGGCATTCGCATCAACGCTGAGCTGAGGCTATTTATTTGGCCAGAAAGCGTCGAGAGGTGGTCAGTGTGGCTTTGATGCACATCTAGTTGTGGCTGGCAGCTAAGATTGGAAGATGTAGGAGGAAGACATTGTGAAGCTGTGTTTGTTTTTCCCAGTTTCCATAAAAGGAAGAAGTCCCGGGGGGAATTTAAAAAACAGGTCACATTAAGTTGTGACTCATAAAATTACCATGACACTAAAGCTGAAGCAATAACCGCTGCATTCTCTTGTTATGGCTTCTTAAACAAATATCTAGTTTATTGTTTTCTTATTCATCTTCAACACTAAATAGGGTGTTGATTTCAATGAAAGTAGAAAATTATGTATTAACCTGTGTGGAGTTTTAACCTTTGAGGTGAATCTGTCTTGATGTACTTTGTTTCTGTCACTGATGGTCAGTTGACGTTTTCCTCTCACCTTTTAGCTGCTGGCTGCACGTTCGAAGAGGATTCAGACCCTAATCTGTGTGACTTCACCCAAGGAGAGGAGGATGACTTTGACTGGCTGTTGTTTAGGACACAGAGTTCACCTTCTGCCAACTCTGACCTGCTGAAGGGTGAGTACTCTGTGCTCATGGTTCCCTGTCCTCTTTACTTTGTAGTTTTTTTAGACACTGAAACACATCACACGAGCGTGCATGGGACACAGGCGCCCTGTTTTCATGTCTGGGAAATACATAGACTTGTTTGTATTAATGTGGCTGGCATTATCGGCCTTTAAAAACGTCCTGTGTCTGTTATGCATCAAATTTAATGAAGCCCTCACCCTGTTTTTATCTGCTTCCTGCTAACCCCAAGGATAATTTTATGTTAACCAGCCTCACAGGACTAATGGAAACCAGCATTTCCCTGCCATCATCTTCTCCACTGGTGGTTGCCAGAGGGTGATGGCATGCATAGTTTATAAGGCGCTCCTCCATCTCTGCATTAACAAATACCTACAGGGATCTGACAAAGAGAAGATTGCTGTTTCAGCTTCTCAGCATAAAATACCAGTGGCTGCAGTGCTCTCTCCGGTAAACTACTTCTACTGGGGGAAAACTTGGAATATGATTAAGAAATTGACCTCCCTCGGGTTTAACCAATCAATCAGTGTGTGATATGGTAATGAGAATGCAACAAACAAATCCATGACACAGACGTACATTTAAGTGTTCATTTTACAAGAGGATGGGGAGAGCACTTGCACACTAAATAGGAGGAACCGTTTCTTTAAGCCTCAAAGAAAGCACTGGTATGATTTGTTGGTAGAACAGAGCTAATTCGGTAGACATAAAGACGGGGCAGCTAAGAGGAACAGATGGAGAGATGACAAGATAGGATACAATCAGATACATCATCTAAAAAGAAATAAATGCAGGCTTCAGGGAACATTCTGTCCGTTTGGAAACTATCAACTCAAGTAGCCTTTGAAAACGGTCAAAAACACCCTGCAGGGGTAATTTAAAAGCCGGGTACTTGTGGTTTTGATTTAAAGCATTAAAATCGCTTCTTGTCTGCAGGTGGTTATCCAAATACACTTCTGAACTCGATAAATCTCACATTTAATCCCAAATCACTCTTCATTCAGCCACACATCATCAGCATTCGAGCGAGAATCTGCCTGCAGCCGCCATCCAGTTCACAGCAGGCAATGAGATTATTAATACTTTTCCCTTCGGGTTTAATTAAAACTTACTGCCATGGCATTTACAACAATCCAGAGCCATCAGTGGAACAGACCTGCACAGGTGGAATGAGGCAGGTAGCGTAATCTGCACATGACGGCTGTGAGCGTCAGTCCACGATCGATCCGTCGACCAGGAGACAAATTCTGTCTCATTTATTAGACGCTCATCCTTCAGCCCTGCACAAGAACCCGTGTATTATTCATGTTCCTCTCCTAAATGTTGTCACTGTATATTGACAGCAGCGTTCCTTCATTGTGTTATACCTTGACATTTTTTCTGCCGTGTTATTTAAGGCAGATAATCTTACCACAGATACAGGCACAGGAAGTTTTTGTCTTTTTCTCCTCCTCTCTGACTTAATCCCCTTGTGTTGACTTCTAACCATGTATCACATTGGGCAGCTAAGGTGGGGGGAATAACAAGAGTTTATGAGATAAGGCTATTTACATTGGACCAGTATTAACTTTGCGGGGCTGAGAAATTGGTGTCGAGGGAAGATTAGTAAACACAGCTGAGATAGCAGCAGCTTGTGGCTCCCAGGAGAAATTAGAGACTACTGCTCCCATGAAAGACAAAATAGTCTTACAAAACAAAAAGAAAAAGGAAGAAAGAGCGCAGTGAGGTCTTAATAAGACTGGTCCTTTTTTTTTTTTTATCATATCTTACTTTATTTGGAATTAGAGCGGAGATTTCTGGCTGATTTTTGATAATCTTTCGTTCTTTTGCTTTTGTTTAAATGAACAAGTGAGGCGTGCAGGATGATAACCTTGTACGAGAAGAATGTGTTTGCATGTCAAGTGTACCTCATTTTCTGAAAGCCAGATTCATTAAGCTTGAAAAGTTATGGGTCTGCTGCAATATTCATTATACTGTATCAGGGTCGCCTTAAGCGAAAATCCATTAAATGGGGTTAAAAACAGCTAATGGTGATGTATCTAGCTTTCCTTGTTCACCTTGTTGGTGGAAGTGAAGTGAGTGATTGCCAGCTCCCTTGGTCCACACGCCAAAGTGTCCTTGGATGAGAAAATTGCGTGAAGCAGGCAAAGTAGAGCAAAAAGTATGGGGCACCTCGTAGGCCATTACAAAGCTCTAACAAGTACAGGGTCATTTTTGGAAAGAAGGGTGAAAAACTGAATGCAGACCCTGGATTCCTCACTCAGAATGTGAATACTTAAGAGTTCCTTTGTTTAAGGAATGTGCCAGTGGTGACTAAGAGGCTTCAAGAAAAAAACAACAGAAAGGGTGGATAATTGATCTATGTGGCTGCATTTAAAAAGTAAAATACCTCAGCTGGTTAACACCTTGAATAACACGCCATTTCTTAGCATTTCATTTGTAAGACTCGGCTCCAAATCAGCATTTTCTGATCACTGTTATCAAAACCTGCTACTACAGTCAAAATACAGCGTGACAGGGATGTCAGAGTTTCAGGTGTGTAATGCAAAAGCGAAGAGCCTCATATCTTTCATGACATCCATGTAAATGTGGCGTTCTTCTGTAGCCTCAAAGTTATATCACCGATATTTTGAGAAATATTATGATAAAGATATTTCTGATAGTGTAGAAAAAGAAACAAGATCTGTGATTGCAGCTTATAGACGGCAGCATTTATTAGTGCAGATAAAATTAATTTCCATCTTTCTTTTCCAACTGTTTGCTGTCATTATGTGAACCTATTAAAACTAAGTGGCAGCAGCAGCAGCAGGAGGATTATAGCGACGTAGCATAAGTTAACTGTCAATGCAAAAGAAGCTTACGTAGTGTTTTGAATGAAAATCATGAAAGTCAAACTATAACACAGCTGCTTTAGTCTAACGGTAACTAAAGTAAGTGAAACATGTAAAGTTTAGGAGCTGCACAATTTTGTTGCATAATAAAACTGAAATAAAAAAATATTTCCTGCCTATGATGGTGGGTTCAGCTTTTTAATCAGCTGTTTGCTCTTCCTGTCATACAAAGTGGGCAAATGCTCCAGTGATGCTGGTGGAGTCGTTTGTTTCCATTTGCGTTACGCATCACCAGCTGCTAGCATCTCCTCCTTACATGCCTTTATAGCAGACTCAACGGTCCTTTTGTGCCTCAGGGTTTGTTGAAACAGGTTTGTTGTTTCCACCTTTAGTGGGACACTTTTCTATGTTTTGGAGCTGCTCTCAGTCTCAGACATGTCTGGGCTTGTCTCGTCATTGTGTGTTAGAGAAAGGAATTGTATCAGTGATATTTCAGTAGGACACTTTATATCATGTAAAAATGTATACAGATATTAGGACAGCCCCACCCACCCCCAGTCAAGTGCGAGGTATACTGTAAAGGCTGAAATGTTTCCCACAAACTTCCCTCCTCGCTTTCTGCCTCAGCAGCCATACAGGCCAGACAGTGTCTCTTGGATGTGCAGTTTTTGGGACAGTTTTCAGCTGAGTCACGCAGAAAAACTTTGACAGTACTAAAACAAAGTGTTGAATATGCTGCCGCTTTAGTCTCACCATCCTTTGCATGCTAGTCCCTCGCGATCCTCTCATCTTTTTTGTAAATGTTTTCTTTCCAGCAGCACACATCCACTGAAGATCCTGATTCTGTCTAAATCCGTCTCTGTGTTTCTGCTACACTGCAAAAAGCTACGGAGTCAATTTATTGACTGTGTACCTTATTTTATTAGCTAGTAGTGCAGAAGTCTTGTACATAAATGCCCGAGAGACCTTTAATAGACTGTATAGTTCGATTGGACCTCGGGTCAAAGAAAGGTTGAGAATTGTATGAACTATGGCTTTAAGTATTGTTGTAGAGTTAGAGTCTGGTCATCTCGTACGTACTGCAGCAGTGTACACAATGTAATGACCTTAACAGAGCTAATTCATACAGTGAAATGTGCATCCATCTGTATTTCCAGCCTGATTTCCTCTATTGGGCAGCCATTCTGGTCTTTATCCGTCTCCTCTCACCTCTGTTTGGCCTCAGCTACACACCACAGATCAGCTCCACATTATGGTGCGTGTCATTGAGAATGACCTGAGATCCTTCTGCATGTGTGAAAAGATGAGGCAGAGTGAGCCAGAAATCAGAACTTTCCAGCCATCCTTACTGGTTCTACGTTTTCTGCCTTCCCTCAGGCGTATTTTGCCTTGCTGTAGGTGGAGAAAAGGCTTCCATAGCGATCATGCAGATACTATTTGACTGTTTTAGGAGAAAGCAAGTGTAAAAAATACACAGTTGCTTTCTATTCATGTTCTTTTTTATCTTCTGATTAATCAGTTCAGTTTAAAACCAGCGACTCATTACTGGTTTTACTGCATTAGGTGTAGCTGACTTTAAACTGAAGATAGCCATCTGATCCCTGGAGGAGACACAAATCCCTCTGGGGTTGCATCATGAAGGGAATCGGTATTCAAAATCTGCTAAATCAAACATGCGGAGCTACCCGCTGTGGTGATTACCCCATGTGAATACGGCAACAGCCGAAAGTAACTTTTTATTTGAAGACAGTCATTTTGTTCAAAAACTGCATTTTTTGGTGTTGCATAACTGATCAGTTATGGTGATAGGACACTGTTTGTTCAAGATGTCATTACAGCGATGAAGTGCATGCTGGGGGTAAAATCTAAAGTCGTCACGCTAACACTTGTTTAATATCGTTAAAGTACGTTTCTTAATCCGAACAATGTGTGGGAGACATTTCATGGTTACTGATTATTATTCATGTATTATTCATGTTTGTGTTATCTTCATGCATTTTATGTTATGCTCTGTGTGCTCGAGTCAAGCTCACTTCAGCCTTGTGTGTTGTTGCGAGAGGAAGAAGAATGGACCCAGATGTTCTGCTGGAGTGGGTAATGTTTTGGCTTGGAGTGCTGGATCAGCACTAACTATCTGGGCTGTTTTGGTAAACCAGTGTTCTAGTAAGATTATTTCCCACTGACTACACCCTGTTAGAAGGCCCAGGGGGCTCTGAAGGCAAGAGGGTTAGCTGCTGTATCCTGTTTCGCCTCTGCTGGGAGAGGAGAGGGGAGACAGAAACTGTGCAGTAGGAGCTTTAATTTCATTCTGACTCTTTTGTCTTTGGAGAGGTGCGGTTGTACGCATACTAAAGCCTGCAGATGCGTTTCTGCAAATCCTACAGTTTTCGTGCCTCACCTTAAACGAGTAGTTTAATGCCCGAGCCTAAAGAAACTGTGAGTGAAAATGAACATAAACAGTGAGTGAATGTGAAACGTAAAGGTGTCCCAGAGGTAATTCAGAATCCAATAATCCTGCGTGAGAGTCGGGAGAATTTTGTGTCCGCGGCTCGTTTATGTCATTTTTGATATCTCAAATGTCAATAGCTGATGGATTTGTTTGTTTGCAAAGCTAGACGTCCCCCTTCCTCTTTGAAAAGAGAACAATTTCCTTCTGATGTGTTGCAGTGTTTTTTTGTTTTGGGGAGAAAAATAGGTGAGGACGGACCTGAAAGGGTGAGCAAAAATATGAAGGCTAAAGTCACAGCTGAGTAAATCTTAATAAAAAAAAAAAAAAGTCACACAATAGCCGAAGTGACTTATCAGCTTTACAGAAAAGGCTCGCCTACAAGGCTAAAACTGTGTCATGATGAATGAAATCAGAGATGAGATAAAGTAGTCTGCTGTTTGTTTTCTGGGATGGTGATGCATCTTTTGTTCTTGAAGGGCTTGGGGGGAACCTTTTAACATTGCACAGCCATATTTATCATTTGGCTTGGGTTACAGAGGACAGCATTTCATTTTAAAGGAGACGAGTCCGGTCTTCTGGTAACTCTGCGTGTTTCACTCCAGCCAAACGTTCCACCAGCTGATTTTACTAATGAACACACCTTCAATCAGAGAGGCAGGAAATAATTAGTGAAATCAACTGTGGTATTTGCTAGAAAACCTTCCGCGGCTTGGAAGGGGAGCTACTGGCTCACTGGGATAATTGCTTAAGACTCATTACCTCAAGGCAAAGGACATCATATTCATTGATCACTGATGTATAATATAAATGTCTGAAAGCCCAGTGTCCATTTAAAGCATCTCAAAAATGCTGTAACTACACAGAAGCTTTTAAAATATAACAGATTAATTGAATTGCTATTCAGGGAAGCGAGCAGCTGCTCCCTTTATGCCTCCTCAACAAGGTAAGGGCGATTCATTAATGTGAATGATAGAGACACATTTGGGAAACGCAGACATTTTGCCAATCACTGAAGCCTGCAGTCCAGCTGAAGTATACTCTGTGACCAGTGTTTTTTTTAATTCTTTGTTTTTCACTCACCCACACAGGTACCCAGATGATAGGAAGGCATGATAATGCAGCCCCCTTTGGCTGGTTTCTGTCTAATTAGTGTGACTTTAGAGGGGCAGCTAGAGGGCTTTTATGTGCAAGGTTGCAGTTTAAATAATATAATTGGAGGTGTAGCTAAATACACTTTCTAGGTGAACCACCTTAACTCATGTGAGATAAAATAACCGGCCACTTGAAGAGTGTATTAGTACAGCTTTTGAAAATGGCTATGTGGGTGTCAGCTGCAGTAACTTTTGTATTTGACACACTTGAGTAGTTAGATATTTTTTCCTACTCTTTTAACAATGTAATGTAATCACATTTATTTTTTTAGTCTTATGGACCACTCATGGCACTTTAGACTACAATTTTTTTTACTGCATTCATATAACAATTTATTCTTTGCACTTCATCTATCTCACATCCATGAAGACTGTAGAATCCAGACTTTAAGTGAAAATGTGACGAAACTTGCTTCCGGGTCCAAACTACTTTGTGTTTATTAAGGCTGTTGTGTTTTTAACCTGTTTTAATGCTTTGTATCTTGCTCTATTTAATCTGAACAAGCCCCTAAAACAGTCAGTGATCACTGCCGGCCTCTCTTGGTTTTTATCATCACTATTCATTTTAAAGCTCTGTTTTTAAAACCTTACGATGTAACTACAGCCCAGCCCACGAAGCGGTATCTTAATTACTAACCTGTGGATAGATTATCTTGGTTGTTCTCCTCACTAAAGTTTGGTCCGTTTACAGCATCCTGCCATGCAATTACATTTGTCCCTAACCATTGAGAACCCTCATGTTAACTTTTATCGGGTGGAAAAAAGTTAGCTTTCATCCTCCAGCTTCACTGTGCTAATGTGTTCATATTATGCTAACCTTAGCTGTGTAGCTGGCCACCACGTAGCACATCATTATATACCAGCTAGCCTAACTTCAGTAACCCTACAAAAGTCACAACTATTTAGTTTTCTGTCTTAATTTATGTCTGAAGTGAAAGCAGAGCTGTACATTTAAATTTTTTAAGAAGTCTCTCAGTCAGAAAATGGTATATGATGCTGAGATGGAAACTAGCGAGCTAACTTCATGCTAACTTCTAACAACGTTAAATTTCATAAATTCCGTTTTCGTGAATGCTTGGATGTTAAACTTAATTGTTACACCTGGTAGAGCAACCACACTGATCATTTTATTAAAGATGAAAGAATTTAGACAGTTTGTAACTCTCAGTAATGCCACAGTGTTTGTTTGACTTTGGGACGTGAAACAGAGTCTGGACCCGGAAGTCAAGTCAGGTAGCACATTTAAAAGACATCAAGTGTTGGCCAAAGTGCTGAACAGAGGGATTATATAATGAAAAGAATTAAAATAGATAAGATGAAAACATCATACAAAAACATTGTAAGACATTCATATCTGTTTGTGAAAAATATGTGTACATGCAAATATGCACATACATATACAAAAATGTACACATTCACACACAAGCACACATACATGAACATAAATTACATGTATACACATGCAAACATCATCCAATGAGATAAAATACCACAATAGCTAAAACAGAATAAGAGGTGTCAGAGAGATGCGAAAGCCTTGGAAAATAGCTAGGTCTTCAGATTGGATTTGAAACGGCTAGTGCTGTCAGACCTGAACTTGCAGTAAGCTGTAGTACTCCACACAGACAAACTCTGGCCAGGATTCAAACAAGGAAGTGTTGCACGGTCACAGTTGCCAACCACTCCTCATGCTGCACCGTTTGCAAGAAGTTCAAGAAAGCTGGAAAAGTTTTGTATTACAATGACAGCATTAGTGCTTTTCTCATATTTTCATATGTTAAAAAGCTTTGTAAGTTCATTTTTGTTTCACATTATACATATAGTGTATTTCTTTCAGTAGTAATTGTTGATTGGTTTTAAACCAGACGATAATCTTAAAATTTTGTTCGGTACTTAGGAAATTAATGTTTCTTTAAGAAAGAAAATAGTTTGTATTGGAGCATCAGTCAGGTATTGCCATTGTAAGGAGAAATTATAGAGGAAGATTGAATTTGAAAGAAAACGTTCACTTATCATTACTGACAGCCTAAACTCTATTTGAGACTCTATTTATCTGCAAAATGAGAAACATCACTCGTAACGATTACTTTTTGAACGAAATAGTGAAACAAATACAAATGATGTTTAAATACCTGTTCTTGGCTTGAGTTTATGTTGTGATGCACTTTCTTTTCTGTCTGCCTTTTTTTCCCTTCTGTGCAACTCATAATGGTCTAAAAAGCTTGATTATTGGTTCTGCACTACTTTTACAGAGCACTGCGGGGTAATTTGAGGACACTATATATGGTGTAGCAATACTCACTAAACATTTGGACAGCACTGCAAAATAGCTAACTCAATAAAACTCAATAGTCCACTATATAGTAAGCACAGAGTGAGTTCAGACACATTTCTAGGAAACAGGGTTGGAGAATGTGAGTGTGAAATACACATTATTTAAACTAATATTTTCACGTAGTACAAACACAAAACCCAGTTACTGTGTTGATATCGATATTCTGGTTTAGCATAAGCTCACAGCTCAGAGCTGCGGTCAGAAGAATACTTGCAAAACTGAATCTTCTATCATTTAATCCAACAGAGTCTTTCTGCTGCTGTTTTAGTAAGCAGAAGATTAACAGAGTTAAAGCATCTTTGTGAATCAAATGTGGATGCTTGAATGAAGTTAAAAGACATTTCTACTACTGCCTGCTGTCTTTGAACATGTTCTTTAAATATTTGAAGCTCTCTTTCTTCTTCTGATATCCTCCTCTTTCCTGCTAATCACTCATTCTCTCTTTGGCGATCTGGAGATTGGAATTGGCTTTGTATGTGTGCCTAGTGCGGACGGCTGTGTGCTACTGGATATCTCCCAGCCTCTGTGCTCTCCTCTGCTCCTCCGTGTTCATACTTTGCTCCAACTCTCTTGAAATCTCAGCAGATCACAGGTTCTAGACAGTTGTTTGAAACCAGACCACATTGCTATTTCTTAAAATTCTGTTTGTGCACAGGACTGAATCGAGCCTTCCCAATACATATGAATTAAAAATGGGAGGGAAAATGTAAAGAGAAGGAAAAACTCCTCGTTTGCAACTGCAGTAACTCATTCATTAGCCATATAGCAGTTTGAATATAGAGAGTAAAGCATGTCTGAGCACTTGAACACTGGCAGATGAGATGAATGCAAATTTGTTACTTTGATAACATTTTATTAATTAAAAAATGTTCATGGTTTTGACAGCTCTGACGGTATTTTGCTCAAAGCAAAGACTTTAGGGATGCAGTCTCTCATTCTGGCATCATCAGGCACTACAATTAAATCATGGAAAACTTCAGCTTTTGCAGTGATTTATTAAAAGTGTATCTTGACATAATTTTCTCCAAAACATCAACACACCTTATCAAGATAGCATCTGATGTCTTGCTTTGAGCATTTAAATCTGTTTTACACTCTTGGTGGAGAGAAATCTTTGTAATTAGTGAGTAAAAAGGGATGTAGTTGGTCAGGTTTAGGACACTATTGGCTCTAGCACAGTATTAACAGGTCATTGTTGCATTTTGTTGTTGAGCTGCATCTTTGTTTAGAATTGTCTGCTTTTATTTAGGCTTACTCTGGATAATTATGTATGACATTGTGCTTCATAAATAAGCTCAAACATGAGCTTGTGACACAGTAGACCATAAAATAGACCTGCGCTTTGTATGCAGCTTTGTTGCTAAAGGTGAGGAACAGGGTTCCTTATCAGCAAATAAAGGTTTGACAAACAAACTTCCCAGTTAATAAACAAAGTTTTATATATTGCAGAACACAAGGTTGCCAAGGTTGTGCACACACCAATTATATCAGTGTTGGATGATGCTACAGCCTACAATTTATATCCAGAGCAGGATGCAGTGTGCCATTTAATCAGCCTAATACGAAAGTTACTGAAGTAACAGTGAATGTGCCTGTAGTGTGTTTGGCTGAGATTTCTGGGACTCAAAAAGTTTACTTTATAAATCCTTTTGTGACTATTTCTCTCACCTTAAACACGGTCTGTTGTGCTAATTTCCACTTATGCAGTTGTAGTCCTAGTTTCTAGTAGAATAATCCTTAATTATCTTTAATAGCCCCTCACTTATCTCTTAGCTGAAAAGAGGTGTTTTCTTTCTCTTCCCTCCTGCCAACTTTCTTCTGATTGGCTGCTGCTCACAAACAGAAGTTTTGAACGGCAGGTGGGTGGAGCTTCTGTACTCACACTCAGAGTGTGCCTGAGATCACCATTTTAAATGTTACTTGCTCCCACTGACATTATAGACCAGTGAATCTGAAAGTGTGTACAATGTTCAGTTACATATTTATATAAATGGATTTATTTATATAAAAAGTGAATAAGAAGCCTAATTACTGCTCTTGTATTGAAGTTTGTGTCCCAGTGGCGGGTGGGTTACATATTTGCTTTAACTCTTTGCATATGACTGGGTTGCAATTGTGATTTATAGCTAACAGCCTGTGTGTTTTTTTTTAATGCTTTTTGAATAACATTTTCAAGGAAATTTTTTTTCTCTCTTAATTTGATTAAAGTGAAGATTTAAGATTGTGTGGGCCCCGTGGGAATTTGTGAATTTTAAGTGGGCTGCTCTCCTCTTGACTTTGAGAATGGCTGTTTCAGCCCTGACACAAAAGCTTGAGCTTTAACTAAGGAATTACTTGCACAAACGTGACAGCATGCAAAAACCAATTTCAAAGCTTCCAGATTAACATACAAAAACTGATTTCATTTATCTGTCTTTCTTTATTTTCTATGAATTTTTAACTTAAACTTGTCAAACTGTGTACTTTCTTTGAATTATTGTAGTTTAGCACTGAGCATGAGTCATTTCTAACATGCTCATAAATGATTAAGCATCCATCAAAGATTCTACTGAATTTCCAGGAACAGTCGCAATTGACTTGGCGTTATTGCCACGGGGTAAAGATGAAGCAGTCACCAGTGCTGAGGAGGCAAATTTTGCTGGCTGATCGCACCAGTAGGAATGTGTGGCTGCACTGAGCGGGGATTTTACCCTTATATCCAAGGGGTATTCTGGAGGATTTGGGGCAAAGTAGAAATTTACAGCTTAGGCATCAGAAACTGTTTTTTAAACTACACGTTTCATAGTTTTGAGAGATATTTACAGGCAGTGAAGATAAGACAACAAACATCGGAAACATTTGTCCAGTCCTGGCCAGCTTTACCCAAACAGATATGCTGATGTCTTTTTTTAAAAACTTTTGTAACAGCATCAAGTGTGTGACATGAAAAAAAAACAAAGTCTGGATTCCTTTTAAAGAATGATTTTTGGTGAAAAATGCAAAGACTTCCGAAGACTCATATGGATATGAGTCAAAGAGTATAGAGGATAGATTTTTGGTTTTGGTCTGGTGTTGTGTTCATGATGGCACCAACAAAATGGAAACAGCCCACTGGTGCAGAAAACAGAAAAAGGCACGGTAAGGCGAGGGAGAACGTATCAGCGACAAAAATGGTAAGGGAGTACCTACCCATGTGTAGCCGACACTTTATCAGCAGGCTTGGATAGCTGAGAGTTTACCTCTGCAGAAAATTGTACTTAGAGCAAAGATAATGTAACCTATATCAGACCTCTGCAGTTATTTAATGAAAGAAGGGGAAAAAAACTTGTCTCTCTTCTGGTTTGTTCCAATTCCTGACATATACATCCCTCATACATTAAACTCATTTTGCTGTGGGATGAGAATGTTGCAGTTATCGTTGCTGACTCGCCATTTGAGAGGCATTATTTTCTGGTGTTTGCTTCGTTTTCATTGTTAGGTTGACTGCTTTTCTAAAGGGAAATAAATGTTGTAGCGATCTCCTGTGGGAGTGTGAATCCACCACCATCTGCTTATAAATGCAGTGCCCTCTAGGACTCGGTTCATTCTTAAAAAAAGTCCCAGTGGGGAGAACTAGTTGCAACTCTTCACAGAGCACAACAGCACAAATGAACTCGTAAAAGCATGCACCCCTGCACTTTAAATCTCACAAGCACAAAGCATCTGAAAATGATTCTGTCATTGTTTCAAAACATATTATTTGTTGAGTCCTGGAAAAAAAAGGTGTCTACATGTGCTATATTTACATCAGCTGTCACTTTGGCTCACTAGTTGATGGATGTATCATTTAGGACTGAAACTGCCGTATATGTTTCATACCTGGGGGGCAAGAGAATTGCAGAGATAAATATCCCTGCAAATGGCATGAGCACAATTTGTATTCAGCTATTGATCCTGAGCTGTGAGACTTAATGATTTCTGTGCTCTTTTTTTCTTCTTCTGTAGACATGGTGGATGGCAATCTAGTTACCAGTAGAGGTTCTGAGTGTAGGTTATTTCATCACCATTTGTTGAAATAACATTGATTTGAGATGTAGGATCCTCTTGAGTTAGCATCTGGTTGGAGGCTCATGAAGTGCCAAAAGGGTCCTTTATAGAATAATAGAGTGGGGACAAAACATTTCATTCCTCTTCTTCATGTTCCCGGGTAATGTCTTATCCATGCCTGACATTCGCATTCACACACTTCCTCTCAGGTGCAATTTAACTCAGCATTGTTACCATAATAACTCTTGTCGTGCACAACAGTCTGCCAGTAATTGATATGTAGGCACTGCTTCTGGGTGGAGCCATTTGCATTAAATCGTGTTAACTGATATGATAATGAATGTGAAAGGCCTGATGCAAGCGGAATGACTAACTAGAGATGGATGGCTATTTGAATTACACACAATAAGTAATATATTATATCAGGTCTCAGGGGTGCAGAGCTCTCCCTGAATTTGTTGCCTGTCTTTTACTCAGATCAGCCCGAGCTGCCTGAATATAAATAGTCTGCATCAGAGCTGGCATCCCTTTCTTCACTTCACTCCCGTCCTTAATGATATCTGATATGGAGGGAAATCAGCACATGTGGAAATAGATGGTAGAAGCGAGCTGAAATATAACTCCTAACTAACACAGAGCTGTGTTAGTTAGGAGTGACAACAGTAATATCTCAGATCTGACAGATTAAATATCTGCACCGCTTCTCATGTTGGCCGTCTGTTTAATATGTGTGACCACCTCTAAGCTTTTAAGCAGACTGTTGATAATTGGCTTCTCTTGCTTCACCAAACTTTATTATTCTCTATTAACACATATGAAGCGTATTGCCTTTCAGATAAGTTATTGTAGTGTGAAAGACGTGACGGTGGTAAGGCTTGGATGAAGAAGGGACACCACAGATGACTGAAGACAAAGATGAATTCAAACTTTATTTAAAATTATCTTTTTTCTTTGTGTGTTTAAAACACTGTCATGCCTAAATGGGTTAAAGAATTTACTGACACCCTTTTATAAGTATTCCAGTGAATGATTTCCTGCTTTTGCAAAGGTCATAGTGCATTAAGGGAAAAAATATGAGATTACAGACTTTAATTAAAGAATTTTAAAGTATTCTGTCTATAATAAAAATAAATATTTGTCAGTATTTGGAGTTAGCACCTTTGAAATCCTTAAATCAAAGTTTATTTAAGCATTGTAGTGCACAGACTTTGAGCTGGTTCCAGGTACTGACAGGTGCCCAGAGGCATCATACTTTGTATTGACAGAGAAAAGTTTCTCGATGTTGCTGTGTTGTATTTTACTCCTGCAGCTGCAAACCATTATTAAAAAATCACATGAAAATGTCAAATACTGAAAATATTATTTTAACAATGTTGTGCACGTGGCTTTCAGCTTAAGATTTTAAAGGTGGATATATACACCCACCATTTCTTTATTTTTCAGTAAGTAAATGAAAGTAAATGAAAAATATGACCTCAATAATGTTGAGGTCCAGACTCAGTCCATGACTGATAGTGTTTCACTGTGTGCTGTTCTATCCAGGTATAGCTTTACTGCACTGAATCTGTACTTTACCGACTATTGACTGTTAAAACCATGCCGTCACTTACAGATGTAGACAACCACCTGTGTTCTGATTGCCTTCATAGATGTTGATGACAATTTGAACTTAAAGTTTCATATTTTATTAGGATTCATCACTCAATTCGCCAGTGATTTTTAGTCGAGTTCTTGTGTAATTTGGCATACTTCAGCCTGTTTGACCTTTTTCCTTTCCTTAAGAACGGCTTCATGATAGCCAGAGACCATTTCTGAGACAAACACATGAAAAACATCATTCTGCAAATACAAGGACGGACCTGAAAAAGCAGCTAAACTTGGAGAACTGCTGTTTAAGACCACTTAAAAAAAAGAAACAAAAAAAAGGGATAGCTCAGACTTTTGCAAAATGTTGTATCACAATTACTTCTAATATTTTGTTTGGAAAAAATGAGTAAATTCAATAGGCCAATGTAAACCGATGTAAACCCTACTTTTCTTCTACACCCTCTCCTCCAAAGGCAGAGCTGACGAATTAGAAGAGGAAGGATTGGCTTTCATGAGGATTCTTCAATGTCATTGGAGACAGAGTGTGTGTGTGTGTGTGTGTGTTGGGGGGTGATAATAAATCTGTGGAGATTATATTTGTGAGAAACAAAGGCCTCACTCTAATACTGGATGGTCTGCAGATAGAATACATTTTCCGCTCTGACTGTAAATGTTGTCCTAGCTGGTAAGTTCGGAAATAAAGAGGATAAAGGTTACAACAGCTTCGGAAAATGAGAGATGCACGTTTCGAGGAGTGCCTTGTGTGCTTTTATGGCATCTGTAGGATTACCACATTCGATTCCTTTTTCACAGCCATTGCAGTTTTTACTGCCTCCATCAAATCTGTTCAGTGCCTCCTACCTTCAGACATACTGACTGCAGTAATAGAGTGTGAATGGCACAAAGCGGGAACTGTATTTTTGCGATGGTGAACGGAATGAGGCTGCAGATGCTTGTGCAAGCCACAGCTTGATGTCTCAAAATTGTTGTGGAAATGAGTATAAAACTCTAAATGTTTATTGCATAGTGTTAGACCATCGCCGATGCCCGCAAAGTTAGCTCAATCATGGCATCGTTGGCTCGGCTGTCTTTGTATTGTTTGTAATCGTTACATTTACAATAATTGATTACACAGCAGTGGAGAGTAGACTTTACCAAAGTAGATGTCTTTCTGAAAGTGCTGTAACTAAGTTTAAGAATATAATCCACCCACTGTTATCATCTTCAATGACCTGTACCAACACACAGCAGAGCAGCTATCTGAACGCTACCCCAACAGAGGTCGATTATCTTGTTAATAATTTTACCTCCTCACTACGTACGACTCTGGATACTGTAGCTCCTGTGAAAAATAATAATAATAATAGTACCTGACTCCGTGGTATAATTCTCAAACACGTAGCCTAAAGCAGATAACTCGTAAGCTGGAGAGGAAATGGCGTGTCACAAATTTAGAGGATCATCATTTAGCCTGGAGAAATAGTTTGCTGATTTATAAGAAAGCCCTCCGCAAAGCCAGAACATCTTACTATTCATCACTGATTGAAGAAAATAAGAACAACCCCAGGTTTCTCTTCAGCACTGTAGCCAGGCTGACTTTAAGTCAGAGCTTTATTTAGCCAGCCATCCCTTTAACGTTAACTAGTAATGACTTCATGAACTTCTTCACAAATAAAATTTTTATCATTAGAGAAAAAATTACCAATAATGTTGCATGTTCCATTTTCTAGGGCAGAAATACCGTGGTAACTCGCACATCTCATGGAGGAATAAACCACATACACGTTGTTAGAGTTTAACATCAGAGGCACACGCCTTCCTCTGCGCCATCATTTATTGAACACACACTTCCGTATTTATACCTTTCAGATTAAGAGCACATACATATATGATAGGGCAACACCCCCACTTGCTCTTAACACTGTACATTACACATTTACATGATATACATATTTACATGATATTCACATATTAACATTTATGTTCCAAACAAAATATGCGTAAATTTATCTATTTTCACTTTACTTACAGACTTAGTCATGATGTCTGCTACCATGTCTTCTGTTGCACAATATTTAACTTGTACTTCCTTCTCAGTTATAGCAGACCTAATAAAATGATACTTGACATCGATGTGTTTACATCTTTGACGGTTTATAGGATTTTTGGACAATGCAATTGCACCTTGATTGTCTGCAAGAATGGTAACTGGTGAATATTGCCTTTTAATGTCCATGCCATTAAGTAGCTGTGAGAGGTATAAGCTTTCTTGTATTGTGGCGGCCATCGCCATGTACTCTGCCTCGCACGTTGACAAAGCTACTGTAGCTTGCTTCCTGGTTTTCCAGCAGATCACTGGCCCATTTTTGGATAGTACAAAACAATAACCCGTTGTACTTCTCCTGTCACTCAAATCTGTGGCCCAATCTGCATCGCTGTATGCTATAAGATTTAGGTTTCCTTCTGTCCTTTTATAGCACAGCTCTTTGTTTAGTGTCCCCTTAAGGTAACGTAATACATGTTTTGCTGCTGTCCAATGATGCTCTTTTGGCTCAGACAGGGATTGTGACAGTTTGCTCACTATCCAACTCAAATCTGGTCTTGTACATGTCATTAAGTAAATCAAACTGCCCACTAATTCTCTATATTTTCCTGAATCAACTGATTCACCATGTGCGTCAAAGTCATTTTTGAGTTCACAAGGAGTAGAACGTGGCTTAAAATCAGACATTTTGAACTTTTCCAGGATTTTTGTGACGTACCGTGTCTTGTTTAGTCTTATCTCATGGTTCTCTTGTATACAGTCAATACCCAAGAAATGTTTGAGCTCACCAAGATCCTTCATTTTAAATTTCTCATTCAACATTTGTTTCACGTTTCTGATAGCGTCTTCACTGTTGGCAGCTATGATTACATCATCAACCCAGATGATAAGAATCACTGTCTCACTCGCTGTCTGTCTGGAATATACACAATGGTCTACAGGATTTTGTTTGTAACCTTTTTCACATAAATGGTCATGTAACATCTTATTCCAGTTCCTGCCAGATTGTTTCAAACCATATAGTGATTTGTTTAGTTTGCAGACCAGTTTTTCACCTGTGTCTGATTTTACTTCAAAACCTTCTGGTTGCTGCATATACACCTCACAATCGATTGGGGCGTGCAAATAAGCAGTCTTCACGTCCATTTGATGGAGTTTAAAGTTGTACTGTACTGCTAATTGCATCAGAGTACGCACTGATGTCATATCTGCAGTCGGCGAAAAGGTTTCTTTGTAATCAATGCCTTGAACTTGGCTATAGCCTTTAGCAACATATCTTGCTTTAAATGTTTTAGTCCGATTCGGGTTCTCTTTTATCACATACACCCATCTCCCTCCCACTGCATTTTTACCTTCTGGCAGCGTGGTTAGAGTAAACGTATTATTGTCTTTCAAGGATCTCATTTCATCTTCCATAGCATCTGACCAACACTTAGAGTTTGATGACTGCATAGCTTCTTCAAATGTCTTTGGTATGTTATACATCACCCTGTAACAGTAATCTACAGTCAGCGATGTTTGGTCGTCTTCTGCAGTTTGGACATAGTCTTTCAGGTAATCTGGCCTTCTCCTGTTTCGTTTAGGATATCGTTCAGACTCTGTTCTGTCACTCTGTTTGTCTGAGTTTTGTGTGTCATTTATGACATTGTCCTGAATGTCACTTTCAGGTTCAAGGATCATACTTTCATTTAATCTCTGGTCATTCCCTGTTTTGTCCATTCTAGCGGGGTACTTCAAGATGTCCCCTGGAGTCAAATCATCATCTCCATCGTCATCATCCTGAGTGGTCTGGGTTTGGTGCTCAACTACACTTTTAGTGAGGAACTTGACCAACCTATGTCTAAGAACTCGTCCTGTCTTAGGGTAGTAGATCAGATACGACGGACTGTTTTTATCGTAACCCACAAAAACTCCTTCGTCACATCTCGCATCTAACTTCTTTTTGTTGTGTCCGTAACCGTAGCAAACTGATCCAAAAATCCCCATCCTCGACATGTCTGGCTTCTTTCCTGTCAGCATGTAATAAGGGGTTTGCTTTGTGCGTCTGTTGTAACACCTATTACGAATTACTGCGGCAGTCATAACAGCATAAGTCCATAATCTCTTTGGCAGGTTACTTTCAATCAACATACACCGTGCCATTTCAAAAAGTGTTCGCCATTGTCTCTCGGCAGTCCCATTCTGATGAGGTGAATACGGCGCTGATGTCTCATGCTTTATCGTGTTTTTATTTAACAATGTCTGAAACTCTTTAGATGTAAATTCAGTTCCATTGTCTGATCTGATTCTCTTTACTTGCCCATAGGGGGCGACGTCTGCCAAAAATCTTTCGGTTGCTTTTACGGTGTCACTTTTAGCCTTTAAAAAGTACACAAATATTGTGCCTGAGTAATCATCAGTAAATGCTAACGTGTACCTGAACCCGTCTTTAGCTTCTGGTTCTATCGGTCCAGCTAAGTCAGTGTGCACTAGCTCTAATGCTTCTTCTGCTCTTTTGTCAGGCTCTCTATTCCTGGTTTGGATAAATTTCCCTTTTATACACACTTCACAATCTTGGTAATGTTTAGCTTTACCTTTTATTTTCATACCCTCGGTAATGTTCTCTAGTTTAACCAAGTCTTCATAGTTACAGTGGCCGAGGATTTTGTGCCAAGTTTCTACATCATGACAGCCATTGCATTCGTCGTTGTCAACATAATGATCAGATGTAACACTGTTCAAATAGTATAGCCGTTCATATTCACTTATCTTAAACCTTGTCCCGTTCTTATGGATAAGCTGGTTGCAGCCCTTCTTGAAGGTTACTGAGGCTCCTTTGGCCGTCGCCGCCTGGACCGAGAAGATATCTTGCGGGTAAGAGGGAATGTAAAGTGCTCCCTCCAGTGTCGCCTTCACCTTTCGTCCCTCGCTGTCTTGTAGATAGACCTCCACATCTCCCCTCTTCAGTGCGACCCCACTCGTCCTCATCCCGTCAGCTAACTCCATGAAGTGTCTTCCAGGTGTGAATGTCTCATCAAAACTTTTGAATCTCTGAATGTCCGTAATAATGTGAGAAGTGGCCCCTGTATCAACCATTAGGCCTCTCTGTTTCAGCCCTTGATTTCCACAGTCTTTAGCTTTGAACGCAAAACTATGATCTTCTGCATCGGTTACGTGTTTAGCAGTAATCTTCTTTCGTCGGCGACAGTCGCTGTCCTTATGCGTTGAGCTTTTGCAGTAACCGCACCACTGCTTCTCTTTTTGTTCTTTCCTTTCGGCCTTTGTGTAACACTCACGTGCTATATGACCCTTTTTTTCACAGTTGTAACATATGATTTCTGCATTGTCTCTCTCTTTCTTCCAGTTATTTGCCTTCATCACATTGTCTTCAGAACATGTGGCCTTTTCGGTGCTCTCGTAGCTTCTTAATTTAGCTTTGAATTCACTAAATGTCATTGCTTTGTCACTGTGGGTTACATGTATGGCAAACGGCTTGAAAGATTCAGGCAACCCTTTTAACACCATTGCAATAAGCAGTCCATCACTTAATGTCTCTTCTGCATTCCTCAGAGCTGTAATGGCAGTCTCAGCCCTTATCATATAGTCTGTGACGCTCTCGCTGGGCGTTTTCTGTAGCGACGTTAGCTCCGTGTACAGGCTAATCACACGTGGTTTCCCCTTACCGGCGTAGTGCTCTCTCAGAATTTCCAACGCTTTCCGTCCGTCATCCCTGGCATTTCTCATCACGAGTGAAAGACTTCTATCATCCAATACTTGGATTAGCTCTGCATAAGCTACTTCATTTTTTTCATCCAAGTCCTTGTCTTCTTCCTCCGACTCGCCGGGCTCGTCCAAAATGGCGGCCTTTAGCCCAAGTAGCCACAGGTATCCCAGGAACTTTGTTTCCCACAATTCGTAGTTTCTCTCGTCTCCGTCGAAGCACAGACGGTTCCACCGGCTTCCCACATCCCTTCTGGGCCCATAACCTGTTGCATGTTCCATTTTCTAGGGCAGAAATACCATGGTAACTCGCACATCTCATGGAGGAATAAACCACATACACGTTGTTAGAGTTTAACATCAGAGGCACACGCCTTCCTCTGCGCCATCATTTATTGAACACACACTTCCGTATTTATACCTTTCAGATTAAGAGCACATACATATATGATAGGGCAACAAATAATCATCCCACAGATGTAATATTATCTACAGCTACTTTTAGTACCATTGATATTCATTTGGACTCTTTTTCTCCAATTGATCTTTCTGAGTTAACTTCAATAATTACTTCCTCCAAACCTTCAACGTGTTTTTTAGACCCCATTCCTACAAAACTGCTCAAAGAAGTCCTGACATTAATTAATTTTTCAATCTTAATATGATCAACTCATCTCTAATAATCGGCTATGTACCACAGGCCTTCAAGCTGGCTGTAGTTAAACCTTTACTCAAAAAGCCATCTCTAGACCCAGCAGTCTTAGCTAATTATAGGCCAATCTTCAACCTTCCTTTCATATCAAAAATCATTGAAAGAGTAGTTGTCAAACAGCTAACATATCATCTGCAGAGGAATGGCTTATTTGAAGAGTTTCAGTCAGGTTTCAGAGCTCATCACAGCACAGAAACAGCTTTAGTGAAGGTTACAAATGATCTTCTTATGGCCTCTGACAGTGGACTCATCTCTGTGCTTGTCCTGCTAGACCTCAGTGCAGCGTTCGATACTGTTGACCATAATATCCTATTAGAGCGATTAGAACATGCTGTAGGTATTACAGGTACTGTGCTGCAGTGGTTTGTATCATATCTATCTAATAGACTCCAATTTGTGCATGTAAATGGAGAGTCCTCCACACACTGAGGTTAATTATGGAGTTCCACAGGGTTCAGTGCTAGGACCAATTCTGTTTACATTATACATGCTTCCCCTAGGCAGTATCATTAGAAGACATAGCATAAATTTTCACTGCTATGCAGATGACACCCAGCTCTATCTGTCTATGAAGCCAGATAACACACACCAATTAGTTAAACTCCAGGAATGTCTTAAAGACATAAAGACCTGGATGGCCGCTAACTTTCTGCTTCTTGATTCAGATAAAACTGAGGTTATTTTACTCGGCCCTGAAAATCTTAGAAATATGGTATCTAAGCAGATTCTTACTCTGGATGGCATTACCTTGGCCTCCAGTAACGCTGTGAGGAACCTTGGAGTCATTTTTGACCAGGACATGTCCTTCAACGCACATATTAAACAAATATGTAAGACTGCTTTCTTCCATTTGCGCAACATCTCTAAAATTAGAAATATCCTGTCTCAGAGTGACGCTGAAAAACTAGTTCATGAATTTATTACTTCCAGGCTGGACGACTGTAATTCATTATTATCAGGATGTCCTAAAAACTCGCTGAAAAGCCTTCAGCTAATCCAAAATGCTGCAGCAAGAGTACTGACAGGGACTAGAAAGAGAGAGCATATTTCTCCTGTTTTGGCTTCCCTTCATTGGCTTCCTGTTAAATCCAGAATTGAATTCAAAATCCTGCTCCTCACATGCAAGGTCTTAAATAACCAGGCCCCATCTTATCTTATTGACCTTGTAGTACCATATCACCCTATTAGAGCACTTCGCTCTCGCTCTGCAGGCCTACTTGTTGTTCCTAGAGTATTTAAAAGTAGAATGGGAGGGAGAGCCTTCAGTTTTCAGGCCCCTCTTCTGTGGAACCAGCTTCCAGTTTGGATTCGGGAGACAGACACTATCTCTACTTTTAAGATTAGGCTTAAAACTTTCCTTTTTGCAAAAGCATATAGTTAGGGCTGGACCAGGTGACCCTGAATCCTCCCTTAGTTATGCTGCAATAGACGTAGGCTGCCGGGGATTCCCATGATGCATTGAGTTTTTCCTTTCCAGTCACCTTTCTCACTCACTATGTGTTAATAGACCTCTCTCCATTGAATCATATCTGTTATTAACCTCTGTCTCTCTTCCACAGCATGTCTTTTATCCTGTCTTCCTTCTCTCACCCCAACCGGTCGCAGCAGATGGCCCTGCCCCTCCCTGAGCCTGGTTCTGCTGGAGGTTTCTTCCTGTTAAAAGGGAGTTTTTCCTTCCCACTGTTGCCAAAGTGCTTGCTCATAGGGGGTCATATGATTGTTCGGTTTTTCTCTGTATCTACTGTACAATATAAAGCGCCTTGAGGTGACTTTTGTTGTGATTTGGTGCTATATAAATAAAATTGAATTGAATTGAACTGAATTAATCGCAGTGAAGAGCGTAGCCCTCCGAGGAACACTCCCAGGTTGTTACAGCTAATGACTGCTGGGGGTTCTTCCCTAAGAGCTGTCTGACAGCATTTGCTCAGATATTAATATCAAACGATGGGAATGAGGACACTGCCACACACAGTAAATTGGTGCCACAGAAACGCAAGACATGCGTGAATAAAGTTGGCACAGGCACGTAGATGCACACTATCTTGCATGCATCCACTTTGCTGACTTATGTTCTTCACCGACAGTAATTGATTTGTGTAGGGAAGCGTAAGGCAGCCATGTTTAGCGAATCAGCTGTTTTTTTGTTTTTCTGAAGCAAAGCCATAAACTGAAATCTGGAGGCTCTGCATCAGTTTTATTGTGACAGTACAATTATTAAGTTCCAGCTCCCACCGCTATGCGGGCGGCTTCCTTGTCACCTTGCTAAGGGCCTTGCTCTCTAAAGGGAGCAATAGAAAAAGCCATAATCATAACTTCAGAGGAAACTCATATTCTTTTATATGCTTTGATTGTGATGTTTTTCTTTGCTGAGAAAACAGGGAATTTCAAAATCTAACTTGTGGGAAATATAGTGTTTCAAAGTGCTCCTGCGGCTTTCTGCCACTCCTCTCGTCGTCCCGTGTGTTCCCTTTGAGGTGGCGGGGACAATCTGCGACGCGCAGCTGGATGCCCCTTATATGGCTGCAAAACGATCCTTCAAACAGCTGTGGGATTTGCACATCATTTAACCTAATTTATCTGGGGCCTCTCTGGGAGCAGAGGAGTCTTCCCAGCCCAGGATCACACGCATCTATTTTTGCACATGCACACAGGACATAAAATTCACTTTCACCCCAAGCTTAGCTGAACCTAACCTTACTAAGCTCAGTCGCAATACTAAGTTTCATGTTTTTTTGTTTTTTTTTGTTTAAAAAAAAAAAAAGAGGACCAGGTTTGGACCAAGTCCCCATCACGAGACTATCCAAGCAGACTTATGTCCTCACAACATAACTAACCAAAGTCCTCTCACACACGTTTTCCATTTCACTGAATCTCGAGCTGCACATTTGCACCTGCATCTCAGCTTTTCTCTCACTCATTTGCTCACTTTCTGCCCCCCCAACCCTCTCCTAAAATATTCTATCCAGTCTAACACTGAGTTTTATTTCACACTTTGCTCATGATATTGAGAATGAGATGACATTGCAGTTCTGTTCGAGCCCTGGTTGGTGCATTACAAATGCCCTCTCGCTCAGACATGTTGCAACAGTCTCTGAGAGCTAGACTAAGATCTCGGCTCCAATTCTCTGGAGAGGCCAGCAGTCTGTGGTGGGGCGGGAGCAGCCAAACACCAGCTACTTGCCTTCCCAGCGTGTGCTCATTGCTGTAGCCTTGTATGCCTCTGGGTGTGAGGGTGTCCTTATGTTTTCTATTCAGATGTCTGCTAGCATGTCAGTCTCAAGACACTCCATCTATGTGTACTAGAACTATCTACCCCAGTCAAACAATTCCTAACTTTGCTTCTTCAAGAAAAGTTCTTAAAAACACACACAGCAGAACTCGCTGCAGAGAACTGGTAGCCAATTAGCGACTAATCTAATGATGCACTACAATTTCCGCAATGCAGTGGCCTATCTTTTTTTTAATTAAATTAGGAGAAGAGCAAAATAAAGCAGATATTCCCTCCACATTTCTCTGAGCTTGATTACAGAAAGCACAGACTGTTAAACATTCCAGCGGCTGGGTCAGAGTTCTGCTATCTCCTGCTACGATTAGAGGGCCAGATAACCAAGATTTATTAGCCAAACATCCCGGCAATTAATTAGGAAGCGGGGCTAGACTAATCCTGTTTCTGCGGGCTTTAACGGGTCGAACTCCTTTACACTACCAATAGGAACACTTCAAAGACAATGCAAATAAGGAACGGCTTAAATCAGCTCCCTCATATATGCAAATATGCCAGTACTACTGCCCATGTTTATTAGTGTGTGCTTAAAAAAAACAAAAACAAATTTCCAGAGACAATGTTTAATCATAACATTGTCATAAATGTGTACGGACACATGGACCATCCCTGCTTGTTTACATAGGCAGGGAGCAGCTTTAAATCCTCTCTGTGACGTATTAAGCATAAAGGTTTAGCCCTATCCACCCTATCCACACTTCAAAGGCTCGTCTGCAAATGCCGCTGGCTTTCGGGCTTTTTTTTTTTTACTCCCCCCTGTGGTTCTGCTTGGCTCCCTTTCATAAGGATCGTGCCCTGTGAGGCTCAACAGGTCACTGAACCACACAGAAATGTACAGTCTGCCCTCTTTGTTCCTAACATGCTTTGCATTTGGTCTCATAAGACCTCTGGGACTTTTAAATGCAATGCAAGCAGATGGCTGATAAGCTTTGTTTGGCTATTAAGTAAGCCATCTACTTTGGGACTAGTGCTATTTTTCCATTATGAAGTCAAATAAAAAAAAACAAAAAATGCTGGATTTAGCTGAAGGAACACTAACCCAGTGTGTGGAAAAATGGGACTGCACATCCTAAATTAGCTTTGGCAAAATCCGGAAAAAACAAACAAACAATAAAACTGTTTAGCTGAGAGATACTTGTCAGGTGATATTTGAACATATGGTGCAAAACCATGTAATTTGGTGCTTTAAGACCACTAAAGATGAAGGACAATCTTTGCCAAACAAAAACCAAACAAACCACATTTAGATATTTGAAGTCATTTTGAAGCCACAGCTCTATGATGTGCAGTAACTCTTCTCAATGTTCTAATCGTAGACTCTTCTTCCCAGAAAGTCTTGAATGAATAATTATGCCTTTTGATTAAACACTTCATCTGAGCTGTTCTTGTGGCACTTTTTAATTTAAATATGGCGCATCTAGAATGTTAAATTACATTCATGCCTGAAAAGATGTTAAAACAATAAACATGCACATGTTTCCACATAATACAACAGTAGCACACTGTATCTTTCAATATAACAGCTTTTTCCCCCTGGTATGGTCAGAATTAATGAGATGTGGTGCGTAGTTTAATCAGTGTGCTGGTGGTGTCCTTGCAGGGACAAAGACCACATACACGCTTTGGCCCATTGTGGACTTTGCGTTTTGCAGACAGGATCATGTTATGGCAGTAAAGAAGCACATATGTGCGTGCTTGTCTCTAAAATAGCATGTGCATGCTCAGCAAACACCAGCTGGACAAACAGAGGTTAAAAACACTGTGTGGGTACCAGGTGCCCATGCACCTGTTTATTCTCTGAAACAAATGTCCTCACGACTTAACAAAGTTACTTCGAGCACTGTACTTCTTGGCTGCCTATACAGTAGAGCCAGCCGGTGGATCCTTCAGTCTCTGTCCATCTGGCTCTATTGTTGATTGCAGACAGACTGGCTGATGAGTGCAGTCTGGATGTAGGAGCAGAAATAGGGCCCCGAGCTTGCAGGAGCTCCCTTAGGCTGGGGCTTGGCAGAGCTTTTTAGAGCCGCTCTATCGCAAACCCTCTGAAAGCGAGCACAGCAGTCTCCATGGTTGCCTAATGGCCATGCTGCAGCTCTTCAGAGTCTGGCAGTTGACAGTTTCTGATCCTTTTTAAGCAAGAGGTACAGATAAAAGCCCTGGCAGACAAGGAGGTGAAGTGGAGTCTGAGTTGTCCATCGAGATTTCAAAACCAGGCGAGTTTTTTGGGAGGGAAAGAAAAGGTTTTGTTCACTTTGTTTTATTGATTATTTTAAAGCAAGCTTTGTAAAAATGATTGTGCCTTTCAAGAAACACTGAAGATGGCTTCTCTGCAGTTCTGTAAATTTGCAAAGGCTTGTGTGCATTAATTCCCCAGATTGACAGAGCACTGAAAGTACAAGAGGAATGCAAGTAATTGTTTTCCTATTTGTCTATATCACATGTGAAAGGACAAACCGTATCATCAAAATGCAGATTAAGTTAAAAAAAAAAACTTTCACTATGTATATTCAGCCTGGCTTTTAGTCCGAGAGAATGCCACTTTCCCGGAGGGCAGATATCCCAGTACTGAACTGTGCTCAACTCATCATCCGCAAACCTTAAGGTACACAGATAGACAAGAAAGCAGGAGAATGTAATGTCAGAAGCAGACTGTAACAAAAAAAATTACAACATTGCGTGCAGCGAAGGAAGGAAAACAGTCACGAAGAATACCGAGGCTAAATTTGTTTTCCCTGTGTCTGTTTTAATCACTCTTCTTTGTGTTTTACTCTGCATAGTTGCATACTCAAGGCAATGTGCTGAAAACAAAGGCTCGGGAAAGTGCGTTTGGCTGTGCGGCCGTGCTGCCTCGCTGCATCTCTGTCTCTCTCCCTCTCTCTTTTTTTTCTTAAGGTTTTGTTCTCCTCTCCTAGTGTTATTGTCAGGACAAGTATGTCACACCACAGAGAGGCGCCACAAAGAAGGGAGAAAAAAAAAGTCTCTCTGCTCTCAGCCAGCCAGAGGTAGTAATCGATGGGAGGTTAAACAAAACAGAGGAAGAAAAGCATACTTTCTGCCAAGCTTTGGAAAACAGAAACCACTTTTATGGTGGAGGAGAGGGTTCAACTAGCTTCGGCTTGCTGTTGTGTATGAATGTGATCCTTCAGCAGCAGAAAATAGTGTTAGAATAGAAGAATATAATAGAAAAGAAAGAAAAACTGCAAAAAAAAAAATCACGAATGGGCTTTTAATGGTGTTCATCCAAGCCTTTTCTTAACAGTTTATCCAAATCAGGGTTGAGAGGTGAAAGCAAAAGGCACAGTACAAGCTGGACAGGTCTCAGAGGGCTAATAGAGAGACAGACAACCATTCACTCTGATATTAACACCAATGGCCAATTTAGAATCACCAATTAATATAACAAGCATGACTTTGGGGTGGTGGGAGGAACCACCTTCACAATCCACGCCGTGAATTCAGCACCTGTTGCTTTAAACGTACTTTTGGAGTTAGTCACAGCTGCTGTAATATACCGTAACGTTGCCACATGGCCATCTCAACCCACAGCAGGTGTTTGTTTTCAAACAACAGGCGTTCCTCATCAGACGATGACTACAGTCCCAATAGCGCTTATGGCACTTTGTTGCATTCGTTAATTTGCATAAAACATCTTGAGAATATTGTATAATTATTGAATTTCTCGTTCTGTGAATATGCAGAAACGTATTTTTGTATTCGCGCTCCAAAGCTGGTAACTGGCAGCACCTATGGTTTTGACATTTTACGGTTAGTGCAGCTGTTTAATATAGCCGAGCGCTTTCTGCCTGAAGTTTGGATTTTTTCCCGTGACGTTCATCCTACTCTCAAGATGAGTCAGGTATGAGAACTAATGGTGCCTAGTGGTGATGGGTCAGCCACATTTTCCTATGTGCATAAATAAAATTTAAACCAATAGGCCTTCTTTTGGTTTTTTTGCAGCATATGAAAGCACATAGCAGGCAAAGATAAGTGAATTATGAACTTTTAATGTGTGTTTTTATCCCAGCTTTGCACTGCCATTACCGACGTACTTGTTTTACAAGACAAATATAGGATGTACCCTCAGTGGTATCTAGTCATGCACATATTTGCTAAGTTCTAAAGATATATGGATGTAATATATCTGGCTCCATTTCACTCTTTGTACCTGGCAAACAGCCAGTTTTAGCTGGGCATGTTATAGGTTTTCCAGTGAAATAAAACATCACACATTAAGAAAGCATTTAAAAGTCCTTAGGAAGCAGAAACCGCAGTTAGTTTGGAGCGACACTGGGAAAAAGCCATGTATACCCACCTTCACTGTGGACAGCAGTGAAAATGCAGGGTTTGTTTTCAGATACAGCGTCTGTCAGTACGCTGGGTGGATTTCAAAAAATGTTTTTTTTCAAGGCACTTCAACTGTAGAAAGGAGCTCCGATGAACACAGCTGTCAGTGCAGACTGTGGATTATTAAGACTAACTTTGACAATCAGATATGTCACTCAGTGATTGAAAGAGCTGCTCTGAGTTGATGTTTGAGAAAAACTCACTGAGCACAGACCCTGTCAGCAGCAGTCGCTTTGGAAAGAAAAGCATGTTTTGTTTGAATCACAATAAGCCGTCACGTACTGATTTCTTTCTTAAGTTCGAGTGTATAGTAGCGGTTCTGTGGGCAGGGAGACGCATAAACAAGCAATCCCGAGGTTTCGGATGGTGTCATGCTGAGCTTCAAGATTCAGCTTGAATCTCTTTTTATTGTTAAATTATTGTTTTATCGTAAATTTTTAGAGAGAACTCCTCTTTTACAGTTTTTCACATTTGCTACATTGCACCCTGTTCTTCTGTAAATCTTTAGGGAATTACTTCTAATTTTCACATAACTGTCATGGTTTTAATTGTCTGAAAAACAAAACTTGCCTGACATTTAGATGGATGGAAAGCTAATTAAGAAGCCGACACTAATGCTGAAACTTGAAGCAGTTAATTGCGCCATCAATAAGTTCATTATTAACAACAGCATTTGTCCTTTTGTAACATATAAAAACATCCGTCCATGAAAAAACCCTTTCTCCTTTAAAGAGCTGCTTCGCTCTGTGGCGTACTTGTAGTTTATTGCAATGCTGTGTATGAATCTCAATAAAAAAGAAACAAAAAAACAGACTTATTCTTAATTGCTTTGGATTAATTGTTTACATTTATAGAAATTTCTAAGGAAATGTGTGCAGCCCTCTTGGTGAAGCCCAAGGTCAGAGCTACAGTAGCTGTCACAATGATGAGTGCTTCTTACTGTGCTTGAACGTCTGTCCACCAAACAGGAGGGATTGACAGTTAATCACAAGCACATTACACCTCTGGGATGGGCGGCACCGCAGCCGCCTGCCTTTGGCTCCAGCCCACCTGTCATTATGATGACTCTGCAGCCTATCAGTGTCTGCCTGAGATTTATCTGTCTGGCACTAGACTGTGGCCTCATCTTGGGCCGAGCCTGGCACCTGTCCATCCATCAGCCGCTGAAGTCCTTCTGCCATGGAGTGGACAGAATCCCTCTTTCTGTGCAGCGCCTTGCTGCCACATGGCAATGCTGCTGTTCGCACTGGTCATTCAGTGGGTACAAATAAATAAATGCAATGCAGTGTTAGCGGAGCCAACAATGTGCTGCTACATCACAAAGCTGCAAACAGAAGCTCTGTCACCGGTGAAGCACTTTCAAGGTTTGGCTGTAGGAGCCATCTTTTAATTGGAAGATTGGTGGTTCGATGCCTGACGGCTCCAATCTGCATGCCAGACATCCTTGGGCAAGCTATTGAACCCCAAGTTGCTCTGCAATGTATCCATCAGAGTGTGAATGCTGGATAGAAAGCTCTTCAGTAGAAAAAGCATGGGAAAATGTGCTTGTGTGAATGAGGGATGTCATATAAAGTGCTTAGAGTGCTCAAGTAGAGTAGAAAAGCGCTACAAAGAACCAGTCCATTTACCATTCACCTTAAATGTGTTGGCATCCAGCAGCTTAGAGGTGGCAGAGTTTAGTGTCACAAGATGAATGGTGCTATTGGACAGCGTGTCTGATGACAATGGTGACGCATGCAGTAAATGGTCTGTTGACATCATTGTCACACAAGTGTCAACATGTAGGTCTATATACACACGTGCACATGTGTTTGTATGTGTGGATGAAGACGTTGGAAGAGAGAATTCGAGGAGATTGCATAAGCATGTTTTTGCTTGAATGGTGATGTGCTAATTTATCACTGTTGACTCTAATACTTTGCGATACAACGTGCCTGGAACAAAACAATTAAACACTACAAAGCCAACTTTGAGTGGAACTTAAAATACAACAACAAAAGCAACAATATCTTTCTAGTGCATGCAGTATAACTGCACTAATTACCCCTGAAGTGCTTTGAGAATAACTTCCTATCATGTCAGCTTTTGTCAGCTGCCACTGATTTACTCTCCTGAGTAGCTCATTAGCTTTCCATCCACAGATATGACCAAACCATGGTGTGCGTGTTACATGTCTTCACCCTCTGTCCCTAGAAACCTCTGATGTTACCCTGCTGACACGTTAATGGGATCAACCACTGATAACAAGGAGCTAATGAAAATCGAATCCAAAAACATTAGCCTGTCACTGCATTGTCTCTCTTTCTCTGAATATCAAAGACACAAAACTGCTCTGCCTCTCGTCTGAGTCCGGTGGGGGAAATTCTACCTCTGGTCTCATCTGCTGATGATTCACAGTCCCGTCGTTGTGAGGAAAAAAAAATGAACTCTACAAATTGAATCTGTTCAGTGTTTTAGTGCTAGAAATTATACTAGATGGGTGCTGACAGCTGGTCTTTCCACTGGAGCAATGTTAAATTTAGCCTTTGGTGCATCCAGGAAACTTATGAATGGACTTCCAAGAATTTATGCCTATTATCTATGTCTTTAGATATTGAGAGGCAAGACAAAGATTATGTAGGTCTAAAGCTAAAATATTGTTTAATCCCAGAAGAAAAGGTCACATAGACGCTAATTTTAGCAGTTCAGTTTAGTGTAATGCCTGACTCTAAAGATTAGAGATGGCAGCACGTCTGTGACATGTCACAATTCTTACGATACAGATGGTGTCTTGATACAGAGATCCTACCAGACTCAGTGTAAAACACAGATAAATAATGCGTCATTACAGGAAAAAATACCCCTAAAGAGGCAAAAAGCAAGAATTCTGTAATTAATAATCCTTACATTAAGCTGTCAGTCTGTGTGTGAATTTATTCATGTGCCAAATAATGAGCCCTGTGATTGCTTTTCCACAGCCATCCCTCATTTCCCCTGCAAGTTAGTTAACTACCATTCATTTTGCTCTTAATGTTGACCAGCATCACCACAAGGAATCATGAAGTACAGAAATCTGTGTGTGGGGTCCCACATGTCTTAGTATTAATAACAACAGTATTTGGCGGTACTGTATTTATAAAACACCTCTAGATAAACTGGAACAGTGCATCGCAGTGTCAAAATTTTTTCCCTCCTTCGGTCAAGATGGGACGGACGTGTTGTCCAGGCAGCGTTGCTAAGGGGAACCACTAATAGGCATGAAGCCCTTAAGGCCTGGTTGCTGCAGTGAAACTAAATGGGCAGGCTTTAGAGAGGAATGTGTGAATACCCTTGGCATTGAATGTAGGACAGTGAAGCAGAGCCATATGTGTATATTCTCAAGCTATTATTGTCAGAGAGCTGCACCTGAGTTACATTTGAACATATGCTCGGTTGTTAGGTGCACATAATTAGATGTTATGAAAAAGCTGATTTATGAACGCTTCCTCAAACATTTCATTAGTATTGTTATTTTATAGTTTTTTGCACAAATAGATTCCCTTTTCCCCATGCTTAGATTCTGCGAAGACAAATAGCAGAAGAGTTCTAAACCATAGAAGTTTAATTCAGAAAATCTAATTTTTATGTAAATGTCAAGCAGCCACTGCATCTGTAATTAACTATTAAAATTGCCTGAATACAGTGTTGGGTCTTAAGAGGCTATCAGCATATCACAGCATTTTAACTTAATGTGGTTTTTTTTACTGAATGAAAAAAACCCCAAAACACACACCTATTCTACTGATCTTAATGGATAGTGATTTAAAGAGGCACCACACTTTATCAATATTGTATCCGCTGTTATGAAAGCTTTTTAAATATACTTAAGGGACAGAGCGTGTTTTCCAGGGCTGTGCGATGTGTTCTCTGTGGGTGATGACTGGCTGATAAAGTGCTGCTAAGTGTCAGGAGGTGAGGGTTATGGATTTCTGCACCACCCCTGAGCCACAACTGAGCAAGACGGGAAGAAAGTCTCGGCTTCTTTCGCCACACGCCCAGACTGCGTCTGTTCGCAGCTTCTTGGCCTCCAGTATGCTACAGAGGAAGATGAGGTTGACCAGTCTGGCGTATCACAGCTGTTGTCAGGTCCACACTTCCAAATTTGATGAGACTTGATGCATCTTTTTGGCTGTGGATTGTAGTAGCATCAAACTGATGTAAAGAGGAAATGCATTTAGAGGTGATTACTGTCCTCAAAAAATTCTTAATATCTTAATGCATAATTAAAAAATAAACACCGACCTGATAGAAGCTGGTTCTTAGCGGTCTGGCTGGGCCTTAGGACATGTTCATTTTGTAGAACAGTGGTGTGGGATTGCTCTTTAACCATGCTGCTGAGAGTGATGCTCATAGACACTTTACAGACTGAATGGAGACAAAATGAATCAGGGCCACGTGGTTATCTAGTTTGTCTTTTAGCAATAGAGGTTAGAGCCTGATTGCATGGTTAATTGCACCACTGACCGACCTTTGAAACCCCAGGGGAGATCTTATCCTCATTGTCTCATGTGCACACACACACATACACTGTTGCTAAGCACACCGTGTAACAAACAAGCTGGGACATGCATATTGACACTGCAGGTAGCAGAGAGCTGTAAACAAGGTGGTGACAGTCAAGTATGAAAAATGTACATTAGAAAATGTCCAATTGTTATTTATTTACACCAAATATGTTAAAGTGTGTATGGTCAAGTCTCTGCCTTACAAATGACTCCTCAGTCACACAGCAAAATTGCAGTTCCTGTTCATTAGTGTCTAAGTTTTAAGGGGTAGGTTACATTTTAACAGACTGCAATGTATTAAAAGTAGTATAGGTTTAATAACTAAACTAATCTCTGTTAATGAGTTACTTAATATCTGATATACAGTAGGTTGGATTGTGGCCAAAGCTAGTGAAGGCTTGTCTTTTGGTTTGCTCAGGGCTGCTGATAACCCCACCTATGTCGGTCTGGCTGTGGTTGGAACAACTAGTGCAAATAGAGTCACTCGTGCATGCACAGAAAACGTCTTTTTTAATGCTGGATGATTCCTGTGTTCATGTTATTCCATTCTGAGTTAGGGAACGCTTTTTCCTCACTAGGGCTTGCGTATGATTAGGCTGTTCCATGGATGGTCAGCCATGTAGTGCTAAGAATATGCAGAACTGCAGCGGAGTTTTTTTTTTTTTTGATTAGCAGACCTTTAAGCACATAAGAGGAAATAATCAGTGAACACACTTGCGGTATGGCTTTGTGATTGCCTTCAAGTGCTCATTTTTAGTCCCAACATATGAGTTGGGTACTTTTGCACCTAAAATATGTGAAACGGTGGCATTCTTAACAATGTCCAATTTAATTAAAGATACAGTTTATACATACAGCAGCTTTTTTGCAGCATACAGCAGCTTTTTTCATGCTACTGCTTTAGCAATCACATGTGTTGAATATAGTGTTATGTTTGCTGATTGCTGTTTTATTTGCCTGAATTATCATCATGTAAGCACCAGTTGTCCATTCTTCCTCTGTGCAGTCAAAGACAGTAGAGCCTTTTTGGAGTTCTAACGCATAAAAAGAAACAGTCAAGAAGAGAAAATCTGTCTCACTTCCACTTTTTTATTCATGTCCACTCAGCTGCTTCTCTTCTGGCCAAATCTGGCAGTTGATCCTGAACTGCCTGGAGGACAATTCAAAAGGTCAGCGCCAGCCGCCTCTCTCCTTGGAAGGAAGACAACAACACTTGCTGACGTGGCCTTATCTTTCTCAAATGCTGGAAGGCACTAGCTACTTTGACAATAGCAGTTGTAATTCATTTATTTTGTGCTCGAACATCAGTCCTCAGCTGGCCTCCTACTCCCTTACTCTCTTCGTTTCTACCCGGTGCATGCAGGGCTGTCCCCAGAGGGATTGGTAATGGTCTGCTCGGCCCCACGGGCGATAAAGACCTGTAGAGAAACCAGTCACTGTGCTTGCTTGGAAAAGATAAAGTCAAGAGCAGAAAAAGGAGATGAGTTGTTAACAGTGTAGATAAAGTACTGGAAAAAGGTTATAAGTGCCCCGTGGCACCGTACAGCCTAATTCAATACTTTTTCTTTCTGTCACCCTTTGGTCCGCTTTTGCATTTTAAATTAGCTCTTTGGAGAACAGTGAAGTCAAAGAAATAAGGACACGGCGAGCAGATAAATAAGAATACTTTGAAGTCCTCGAAATAGAAGATGAAAAATGATAAATTGAGGAAGTGACTCGTCCATTATTAACATTTAGAAATGAATGACAGAGGAGATGCCATTTGAAGTTGATCTCTGGTCAATGAAAAATACTACAGCCGAAGGGGCAGATTGTTTTAAAGAACAGAAAATGTCAATAATGTTCACTGCTTTGAATGTTGTGTGTGGGAGAGTGAAGCTACTTGATGGATGGCGGCGGTGATAATGAAAAATGATATGAATGCAAGAGAATGAGTATGACAGAGGTGGAGCTGTGAATGATAGAATGAGTGGGGGCTGAAAATGAGATTAGGTTCTGCACTTCAGGTGGTGTGTCAGCCTTGAGAATAGAAAACCTGTCAGTCCTTCATGCCCTGATGCAAAGCAGTAGGCTGCTCTATTGATCCAGCCGCAATGGAGAAGGTTCCCTATCCAGCTAGGAGTGATGTTTTCACATGTCTGACATTGTAGTCTGTGTGTGAGCAGACATGTGATTTGCTGCAGTAAATGTCAAATTTTCACTCTGGAAAAGAACAGAAAGAAAATGCCATTTCTATTAGTGTGAGGTTTGTAGGTTGCATAATGTGAATTCAATGAATGCTCTTTCCTTTTGTTGAGCTTTAGATAGACTGAACTTCTGCAAACAGCAACTGTCCAATCATAGCTCAGCCGGTCATGGTGGTATAAGATACTCGGGCGACAGACAACTACAACAAAAAGAAGAAAAAAACCAACACATTAGCAAAATCAGGCACCTGCTTGTTTATGGAGTTGGCATCCAGCTGTGCAGCAGCAGTTCTTCTAGAACAGACCTGGCCATTGAATGGGCTCTGGACCACATCTGGCTCCCACGCTTTTGGAAATCTTGATTAAATAGAGACTAAATGCTGGATTTTTACTCTGTCTGTTTCACTATTTCATCATCTAATGTAACTAGTAGCAGTTTATAAAGAGATAAAATGGAGAAAATTAACCTTCCACCCCTGTTCTTGTTACGATCGGATGGCTGGTGTGTTTGTGAAGGAGACTAAAATGTAAACACGGAAGAGAAGGAAACTAAGTGTAACACAAAGCGAGCCGTTTAATAGGCTGAATACACGAACACAAAACACGGCAGGGCGAACAGGGGCATAACCAAACTAGACTAAATGGGGGACAGCTAAACTACACATGAAAACTAGAACGTGAAAACACAACATGAAACTGAACAAGTACATGCACAACTTTGGCGTGAAGTAATCTAAACATGAACATGAACATGGACTTGAACAGTAGCTTGAAACATCCTGAGACCTGACGTGACATGAAGCGAGATGGACAGACAAACTGACACAGAGGGATGGAGACAGAGGAAATACACAGAAGAGGGAAGTGGAAACACCTGGGGAAACACAGCTGACACAAATAACCCTGACGCCGCAGGGGAAGCAAAACTAAACACACTGAACATGGAAACACAAGACTTTCAAAATAAAAGAAGCACGAGCATAACCAAAAGTTAAACACAGAGGACAGGAAAAGACTCATAAACAAGGAAACAGATGAAACACAAACTAGATTAAAACTCAACTAAACCCTAACTAAAAATAAACTCAAGATGCTGGGTCACAGACCCAGGCCCCTGACAGTTCTTAGTTTCAGTGACATAAAAAGGCCACGTGTAGAATAACCAGATAGATTTGGTAGCTAAAACAAGTTCTTTTTTAAGCTTTATTCTTTCATCTTGTACTTTTACAGCTTTATAAACAGCTCTGTCCAGAGTGCCAGCAGGAGAAATACTGGCTTATACTGCTTAGAACAGACATCTTTGCATTACAGAGTTATTATAACATTTAATACTCTCTACACTTCTGACTATAACAAGGTTTGTCTCCGTATTTCCATATTCTTTACACAAACTCCTTTTGTGAGGTTTCTGCTTAAAGGATAACCAACAGTGACTTAATTAACTGATGAGCTCCAACCAATAATGCAGTTTTAATTTATAACTGATGGACGTAGGCGAGAAAAGTGAAGTGAAAGTGAACTGTTCTTCTGCAGAATAATAGTAATACAAAAAGAATGACTTGAAATTTGTAAGAAAACATAGTTGGAAGCATCAAAATGAAGACGGTATTGTAAATCCCTTACAGATGAAAATGGATGCTGACAAAAAAATGGCAGCCATAACACTTTACTGCCATATGCTCAGATGAAACTGTTGTGCTGCTTTACTTTTTGAGTATAAGGTCATCCTCAGCCTCTTAGTAGGAACACTCTCATTGTGTGTTATTGCTGTCGGTCGATTAAGTCTGTGTGATGTCTTATTATTGGTTTGTCCCTGTATGAGATCTTCCATTAGGAAGAGAAGTTGTCCATCCTCCCAACAGGTTTCCTTTTATCAAAGCCTCCATCTACGTTGTTTACACACTTCCAGGCCTGCCTCAAATTATCGATAAGGTCAGACAGGTGAAAAAAAACCCAACAAAGAATCAAAGAACAATTTTATCTGCCATTTGTTTTCTGCAGCGATGGATAATAACCACATTAACATCTGGTGTTAGCGACAAGACTGTGGCATCTTCCACTGAAAGCTGTTATGGTTCTGTGTACAATTTTGCTACATAATGAGGCGGTTTTAGATCTGTGAACTACATTTCTCAGTGTGAGACCAAACGCCAGGAAATGACAATGGCAATGTGCTTTTCACGCTGATGCCCACTCTTCCCCCCTCTTTATTTATTTATAGGATGTTACAGTGGCTCCATCGTGTAGTGGTTTACACATTTGCCTGATGATTCCCAGAGGAGACAATCCCGGGGTAGAACTCGTGACAAATCAAAACATTTGGAGTTACCCGCTATGAAGACCCCTTGTGAATAAGGGAGCAGCTGAAAGTAGCTTCTTCTACTTGTAGGATATTGCAAACAGCAGCAAATAAACAGAGTTAGGGCACCCTCAGAGATTGAGTCTGAAATCCCATATGACCTCAATAGAGAGAGTGCATGATGAAGACACGGGGAAAAGATGAACATCAAGGCCAAAGTGCAAAGAGGTGGCAGCGACTCAGACTAACAGTAATGGCACAGCAAGCAGCATCAAGGACATTTCTTAAACCCTAACACAGCCATTGATCCCATTATTGTCAGACCTGTAGGCCTGCTACTCTCTTGCGTGTTTGAGATTACTTGGACTTTGGCCTTGGATGTTAGACAAACAAGGCTTTACTGAGGAATGTTTGGTGCCTTTGGTAGGGTAGGGGGATAAACAAAGAATATACTTTATCCTTTTGTTGTGTTTTCATGTTATGTCTCCCATTTTCCTCTGACAATCGTCCTTCTTAACAGCTTTATTTTGTCTTTACCTGTTTATACTTTGCTTAATTTGTGATCCCGATGCAGTGCACAATCCAAATCCCGTTCTCAGTTTATCGCCCGGCTTTGTGTTTTGTGTCCATTGTGGCTTGTCACAGATAGTGTCACATGCAGCCTGTGACCAGCCTGTAATGCAGTGGTGCATGGTATGAATTATGATGTGGTGGATGGGCCCTAATTTTGTTATGGATGTTCTTTTTTGCCCTTGGGAATAACATCAATGGATAGATAGAATTTTATCAGATTTTATGGTGCTTCAGAATATAATTCATGAAAGGTGCTGCTGTGTATGCATTGTATGTGTGGGTGGGGGCATGCATTGCAGCGTTATACACTGCAGTGTGATCTGAATAACTTGATCTATGCTCTAGTCTTTAGCTTTAATAATAAAAATTGCAGCAGGGGAAAAAAAATTGTGGGGAAGATCAGATCATCAGATTAAAGCAAGTTTTTAAAAGTGACTTAAAAGATGCTATTTTTTTAATTCTCAGATTCACAATGTCAGTGGATATACAAATAAATTACATTCTTGTGTATTCAAAAGCTTTTTTGACTTTTTAAATACACATTAAATGTGGTTTTCAGTCATCGCAGAACCTGATATTTGATGATAAACTAGGAAATTATGGTACAAAGAGACTGGTTTCTGAAATATTGTACTGTACCGATCCTGTGGCAAAACTCTTATAATGACCTCTTATAATGATCAGGTGAAAGAAGAAGATGAAACCACCTACCATTGTGCTACCATAGTGATGGGATATGGTCTCATTGGATAATCAGACCGTAGTTAACTAGTAGTAACTAACTACGTAGTTAGCTTATCAGAAGCGAAGAAAATAAATGAAGCAAAAATAAAATAAAATCGGACAAATTGGAATCTTTGTAAATACGCAGTAAATCCATTTAATAGCATTTTTATTTCACTTATCAAAACCTCAGGGATGAAAGGAAATAAAAAAAAAAAACAGTTTTTTGTCAAAACTCTTCTTGAAAATTGGGATCAATTTACCATCAGAATGAGAATTTGGCCATTTCACCATACTTCTTAAATTCAGGTCCTGAGAAATATCCTTCAACCTCAATTTAAGATCTCTCACTGCATTGATTTCTTTTCTAAACCAGTTCTTAAAGATGACAGTGAGATCCAAAAGAATGAAAATCAAAAATGAGTATGATCTCACTGATCAAAATGAATTCTCAACTCTGAAGGTTTTTTCCTGTTCTCAGAGATGTCTCTAAGATCTGCATGATGTCTCACAACCACAGACCGTATGAAAGATTCTATTCAATTGCATTTATACAGGGAGTGCAGAATTATTAGGCAAGTTGTATTTTTGAGGAATAATTTTATTATTGAACAACAACCATGTTCTCAATGAACCCACAAAACTCATTAATATCAAAGCTGAATGTTTTTGGAAGTAGTTTTTAGTTTGTTTTTAGTTTTAGCTATTTTAGGGGGATATCTGTGTGTGCAGGTGACTATTACTGTGCATAATTATTAGGCAACTTAACAAAAAACAAATATATACCCATTTCAATGATTTATTTTTACCTATGAAACAAATATAACATCTCCACATTCACAAATATACATTTCTGACATTCAAAAACAAAACAAAAACAAATCAGCGACCAATATAGCCACCTTTCTTTGCAAGGACACTCAAAAGCCTGCCATCCATGGATTCTGTCAGTGTTTTGATCTGTTCACCATCAACATTGCGTGCAGCAGCAACCACAGCCTCCCAGACACTGTTCAGAGAGGTGTACTGTTTTCCCTCCTTGTAAATCTCACATTTGATGATGGACCACAGGTTCTCAATGGGGTTCAGATCAGGTGAACAAGGAGGCCATGTCATTAGTTTTTCTTCTTTTATACCCTTTCTTGCCAGCCACGCTGTGGAGTACTTGGACGCGTGTGATGGAGCATTGTCCTGCATGAAAATCATGTTTTTCTTGAAGGATGCAGACTTCTTCCTGTACCACTGCTTGAAGAAGGTGTCTTCCAGAAACTGGCAGTAGGACTGGGAGTTGAGCTTGACTCCATCCTCAACCCGAAAAGGCCCCACAAGCTCATCTTTGATGATACCAGCCCAAACCAGTACTCCACCTCCACCTTGCTGGCGTCTGAGTCGGACTGGAGCTCTCTGCCCTTTACCAATCCAGCCACGGGCCCATCCATCTGGCCCATCAAGACTCACTCTCATTTCATCAGTCCATAAAACCTTAGAAAAATCAGTCTTGAGATATTTCTTGGCCCAGTCTTGACGTTTCAGCTTGTGTGTCTTGTTCAGTGGTGGTCGTCTTTCAGCCTTTCTTACCTTGGCCATGTCTCTGAGTATTGCACACCTTGTGCTTTTGGGCACTCCAGTGATGTTGCAGCTCTGAAATATGGCCAAACTGGTGGCAAGTGGCATCTTGGAAGCTGCACGCTTGACTTTTCTCAGTTCATGGGCAGTTATTTTGCGCCTTGGTTTTTCCACACGCTTCTTGCGACCCTGTTGACTATTTTGAATGAAACGCTTGATTGTTCGATGATCACGCTTCAGAAGCTTTGCAATTTTGAGACTGCTGCATCCCTCTGCAAGATATCTCACTATTTTTGACTTTTCTGAGCCTGTCAAGTCCTTCTTTTGACCCATTTTGCCAAAGGAAAGGACGTTGCCTAATAATTATGCACACCTGATATAGGGTGTTGATGTCATTAGACCACACCCCTTCTCATTACAGAGATGCACATCACCTAATATGCTTAATTGGTAGTAGGCTTTCGAGCCTATACAGCTTGGAGTAAGACAACATGCATGCAGAGGATGGTGTGGACAAAATACTCATTTGCCTAATAATTCTGCACTCCCTGTATAGAGCCAAATCACAACAGTCAACTCAAGGAGCTTTATATTGTAAGCCAAAGGCCCCACTGTAATAAATGAATTGAAATGATTTGGATTAATAAAAACTGGAATTTTATTCAACAAAACTGGAGCTCAGACTTCGTGGAGACTCTGTAATAATCAGATAAGCTATTAAAAATTCTTCAAAAGACTAAAAGAACACACAGTTTAAGAAGTCTTGTATAATGACTCAAAGAAATGAGTCCTACCAGACGCTGACTGGCAATAATGGAGCCACACCCACACATCAAATGTCCAGGTGGATGAGTTATAGTAAAAATGATCCCTGCTAGAGTTGGTATGATGGGAGAATCTATCCATAGAAGCCAATTTTAGTCGGCCTCATGTGGCACCTACAGGTACTGCAGTTTGTAGCTTAACTTTTAGCTCTGGAGGTTGCCCCTTGATCACAAAACTAGTTGTTTTGATATATTCAGCACATACTTTTTCAAATTATTTAAAGTATTTTAAAGCCACGTAATTATCTGGAAGCTTTTAATTCTATTGTTTTCAAATTAAGATTGTGTGGATCATTAAAACGTCTTTATTTATCAACAAATTGTTTCAGATTATTCTCTCAAAATAATTTATCAGACGTACAAAAGAACACTCTAAGTTAGCATTAGCATCATTATTAGCTGTAATTACTAAATATTTCTTTACCAGTTACTCCATGTGGGAGTATGAGTGTAGGAGGATGTAATTAAATTCTAAAGAAAATCATTTTGTGTTACATTTGAATGTCTGCTTCAATTCTCTCAATAAAATATTGCATGCATAACCTAGGTATAAAACTATAGTGTGAGATGCAAAACCTGTTTGAGTGGGCTCCACAGTGGGGATGTACTCTGTGTCCCACCAGGGAGTGAGCCGATCACAAACAATCACCTCTTTGTGTCTACCGACTGCACGTCACTTGTGTTGTAGCATTTGTAAGGGCTGCGTTGGCGTGCGTCAGTCTGTCATACCGAGGTGTAGTTCGTCTTTTTCTTTATATTTGCAGTTGAGTTGCTCATGCTGTGTTTTTGGTGCTGGTGACGTGCGATGATTGGTACTGCACGTTTAAGGTGATGATCTGCTGGCTGCTGAAAGAAAGAGCAGCGTGCGATATTTCATGCTGAATTCTGTCAAGAGTGACTTCCAGATTTAAATGCAAGGAAAATATGATGAGTAACACTTTATTGTACTTTCAGTTTTCATTAATGGCAAAAGTACGGTAGCTTGCATTGTTCTCAGCACTGCATGCACTTCATCTGACACCAAAGTCAGACAATGCCAAGATCTGAATCCTACAAGCTTTTTCCTTTTTTTGTTTATTGATTGCTCCATGAAGCTGTTAAACTCAAAATTAAAGACAACCTAAGAGAACTGGGTTTCTCTAGTTATTTTCAACCTACGCAGGATAATTAGTCAGTAATTGATTTGTTGTTTCGCTCCTTAATTCTCCCAAAGGGCAGTTCACCAGAAACAGGTCAGAATTCATCAGGCTCCTTAAATGAAGTTGATTATTTTCTCCTGAGACGGAAAAGATACTGTGAGCAGCAACATTTGCCTCTGGGAAGATTTGTTAAAGTTACTTAGCAACAGTGTTGGTGTATTTACTCAGAAAAGTGTATTACACAATACTCATTACTTTTCTTAAAGGTAAGTAGTAACTACTCAATACATTATTTTCACGTTACTTCTTACATGATGTGTAAGAAGCACTGTCACATAACTATTAGTTAACTATATGAACCTGAACCTACAGTCTCATACACGGACACAAACTCCCATGAGGACAAAAATACAATCTTTCTTTTAGCGTTTACAAAATCTACAAGAAAAAGTAAAGTTGAAAAGCGCTCAAAGAGTCTTCAAAGCAAACGCCACAGTGATTCTACCTTGAAATGGAGGCTACCATGACTTTGTTACCTGTTGAAGCTCACTCGGGGTTCTGGGTTTTCTGTCTCATGCTGCAGATGCTTGAACTAATGTTGTGCTAGCACTGCAATGCAATAATTATGTGTCCTGATATAGTCTGCACTTTATCATCATGCTCTTGTTCTTTCGTGCAATAAAAATAAACCTAATGTTCATATCTCCTCTCCTCAAGAGTTGTAGAGCGGACCGCTGTTTTCCTCCTCGATGCATACGAACCTATTTCAGCTCATTTTAGCGGTGATTGTGTTCAGGAAGGATCAAATATGTTTGATGTTTTTTCTTTCTGTCCAGCCATCGTTCAGATAACTGAAAAACCTTTGTAATGCAAGTAACAACAAAATTGTAACTGTAATGTAATTACTGAATTTAGTGTTGAATTTATGAGATTACAGTGATGCATTACTTTGGAAAGTGTTACCCACAACACTGCTCAGCAGCAGGGTAGAGTCAGAGGACATGGGCAGTTCCATATAGTTCTCAGCAAGAAGCATGGTAAAATGAAGAAAGAGAAAACTGTTTTGTCCTTAGTTTGTCTTCAATTAAGATGCTTTTTAGCTGTGTCCACACTGGAGGTGATTTGCAGCGATGGAGTAACCATAGAAAGCCAGTGATATTTGATAACTCCAAGCAGCTATGGTCAAAATAACCCTGGAGACACAAAGCGGATGGGACCCAAGAGAAACTCGTCTCAACCTCCAACAACAACTCACTTCAGTGATTAAAGCGACGACCAATAAGAGTGCAGGATACTGTTGTTTGATGCATGACCTAAATACTGTAGAGGTTACCTGCAATGCCCACAAGCGACCAACTGTCAGCTTGAAAGCGATGCACGATGAACAAATGGCTTCCTGTGTGGGCAGCTTGAAAAACATATTTGTTTTAAATTTTGTGTTGAACCACTTCATAAAATGCTAAAAACCCTGAATGTAAACATGAAAATTGATCAATACACCTCAGTGTTCAACATTAGTGGTGATACAGCAACATGAACAGTTTGCCATCATAGCTGTAGACTTTTCAGATGTTGCCTTATAGACCTGAAATACATTTGGTTGTTTGAATGGATTACAACGGCAGGTGTCACTGAAGCAAAAACGACTTTACGCCACAGTTTAGGTGGGTTTTAGGTGCTAATGACACGCTGAAGGCTACAGTCCAGGTGTTCAATCAATGAGATGATGACTATAATAAAAGCAGACAAACTGGTTGAGGAGCGCTTTTCAGATAAATCCAAGGGTTTTTTCGAGTGACTGAACGGTGTCATTACTTTGTGTGTGCAAGACAGTAACAATCCAGTCTGACCTCTTCTTTACTTCCCGAAGATGACTCGCTAGGACATAACAATTTCTTCGTCTCCGCAGTTTCTTCTAAAGATGTTGTTCAGTGTCCCTATCTCAAGGTAAACTTGATTTCACTGGCCTTAAAGGTTAATATTAACAATCCCATCACTGCAATGCACTCTGAAGTTGGACCACTTCGCAGGCAGCCCTTTGACCCCGATGAGGTCTTCTTTCTTTCGCTTGTTTTTTTTTTTTAATCAAAAATCGACGTCTTGTCCAAAGTGTCAGTTATTGAGAGGAAATTGAATAGGTGTTGCCCTTCCTTTTCTCGTCTCCGTCCTTGCACAGGGCTCTGCAGAGATGTTCTGTCTCCATAATATAGACTTGGCAAACAAGGTCAGATGGAGTGTGCAGAGAGTGCTGCTGCAAAAAGACATTTTGTCACACCGTCACCCACTTCAGTTTATGCCTGAAAACATTTCGTTTTCTTCATGTTCCGTTCACGCTGTTCAACATTGGTTCTGAAGTACACGGAGGTCTTCCAGTCTCCCGCCTTATGTGTGCTCGAATTAAATGATATCTTTGTATCTTATTTAAAGTGTTAATTCCCTTTAAAAGAAAGGAGATATATTTGTTGTCTGTGTATGAGAAAAGGCACAAAAAAATCAATGTCTATTTACTTTTTTACTAAACGGATTACATAACAGAAAAAAGAAACACATTGTGTAGAAATAGATTTGATTAATTTCCCATTATGTTTCCTTTTGTTAAATGCTTTTGCTTAGCCTTTTCAGCCCTCAGACACAACCATTTAATTAGGAGCAGAAATTCCTGCTTACACAGAGGCAGGGCTTCGAAAACTTGCCAAATCAAATCAAGTAATATACATAATGCCCATACTGAGCGAGTTAATGTGGATTATCTCCCAGTATATTGGGATTACTGCACCGACTGTGTCCAGGACCTCCATTTAATTTGTCACAGTGTTTCAGGTTTTCGCCATCATTTGCTTTCACACACACGTGCTAACCCTTATTAAATTTATGACTTCACTCCATCTTCGGTTTGAGTCTTCAAGCAGGTTAAAGGGCAGCAGGGCGGCTGCTCTGTCCGTTCTCACGTGACGTTATTGCAGAGTCAACAGAAAGGTGTTAATAATGCCTATATATAAAACAGGAGGCACAGTGAGGACAGTATGGCCTCAGCACCTCAGCCCTTTTCTGGTATTTTATGAGTCCCTCGTGGGCCCGGAGGGTGCGAGAGAGGAGACGGACTCTGAAAGATCTAATTAAGCAAAGCGAAATGAGAGTGCCGAGATGCCAAGCGCAGGACAGGACACAAATCAGGAGGTGTTGACAGTGCGCTGCAGTGCAATGCGGTTTTATAGCAAAGGCCACAAGTATAGCTTTCACGTAATGAGCGGACATACAGCTCCTTGATTTAATGTTTTTTATGGCTCCAGGGTTAAGGGTTGTGAATCTCAATCTCATTATGTAGAACATCAGCTTGTAAATTTAGGCATTTTGTCCTATTTGCGCTCAAAGAGGTAATTAGTGTGTTCTCAGTGGCTGGTTGTGCTTGTGAAGAAGCGGATGACTCCATCAGGTGCTTGTTTGGCGTTTAATAGAGATGAGGATAAAAAAGCTAAAGACTTCTATATTCATAACTCAGAGTACTTCTGTAGGTATGGTGTGTTGCCCCAGATGCTTATTGTCAGAGAGGCTCCTATTTCAGAGGTGCAAACTCGGTGGGATGTTAAGATTTTTTTCCTCTGTCTGGCTTCTGCACCATTCACATGCTATTACATCTGAGAGGAGAATAAGTGTCTTCTGGACACCTGGCGCCAAGGCTGTGACTGCCTGGTCTCTCGGGCTTGTTTCTGACTGAGAACAGAAAGACCTTGGAGTACAAAGACAACAGGCTTGATTATTTGAGTACACAGGAAGGTCTCCAAACATTGTTGTGCTAATCACGTTAGTGGGCACAGACTCAAGGCAGGACAGATGTGAGGCAAAGGGCAATGGGGTTATGTTATCCTGATTAGAGGAGGCTTTGGGGCGGTGGGGGGGGGGTTTGTGAATCTCGTTTTTACCTCGGCGTCACCTTGGTGAAGAGGGAAGAGGGAAACTGGCCATGAGCTCATTTTTCTCACTCAGTTTCTTTTCTCACTCGGTCCCCTCATCTGTCTCCGGTATTCACTGCTGCCATCGCCAGAACTGAATGTGTCTGTACATTCAAAAGCCCACATTTAATTTTTTTTCCCCTTTTGTTAACCACTTACACACATAGCAGTGACTTGCTGGATAATACTTTCATTTTTCTTCTTTCTGATTCGCATGGCGAAAAGTGGTTAAAAAAAGATTTGTTCCTTGTCTGATATGTTTGCCTTGGTTCATGGGAGTCTGCTTCCCAAAAATGCCTCAGTGATTCATTTGCAAAGCTCAACCACTTAAACTAGATGAACAAGTCTGTGCTATGGACATGTTCGCGGTATGAGCACTAATGTAACTAATTTACTCTCTTTTTCATATTCCTCCTGTTATACGCTTGTACGGTACTGTGCGAGTCATGAGCCAGCCCTCATTTCTTTATATTTTACCTCCAGGGAGCCAGACTTTCTTGTCATTTTGTTATAGCGGTTTTGAGCAGTAGTTCTCCAGGCTTTCTAAAGATGTTTCAAAGTTTTTCTTTGGACATTGCCTGCGTTTTCACTCATCCTCAGTCCAGTCCTTGTACCATTTCCAAAGGAACATTTTGTTTTTTTGTTAAGCCGACGGGCAACTTAGCAAAGAGTGCACATTTGCACATCCTCTACAGAAAAAATAAGAAAGATAAAAGGGGCAACTTGATGTCAAAGTATATTAATTTTGTGTAGCACACAGATATAATAACAATAATAATTAGAGCTATTATGTTATATGTTGCAACCTGTATTTAGTTTCTGTTCTTACTGTCTTGGAGCATGTGTGTCTACACAGTTTCCCTAGGGATTAATAAAGTATTCTGTTTCTGATTCACTTTAAAGTTGCTAGTAGGACCCTGTCACAAAAACATAATTTGTTCCCATTTCTTTAGCTGAATCTGAGAAATGCCAAATATAACACAGTTCAAAAGGCATAAAATAACATTCTTGCATCAACAAAGTACGGAGCCCCGCAGGGGACATGGGAGAAAAAAAATTAAGACGGACTTTTGCGAGATCTCGCAAAAGTTGAATTCCAACAATGGCGGCAGCTACTTAGTTGTAATATTACTCTTTCTGGGTCACAAAATACACTTTTAAGATATTTTGAGGCGTGAATGTAGTTGTGTAAACATCAGATACCTGCTCGGTTTACAAGACATCACATATTTGCAAAAGTGCTCCGACGTTTTCGGAGATCTGACACCCACCATCTCGAAGCTAACGGGAGGTCGAGACCTACTACAGCCGGGAGGAACACCGCTTTCCCGGCACATCGTGCCTCGACCTCCCAGTCGGCTTTGAGCTGGCGGCCTCTGAAGAATGCGGCTAAAACTTTTGCGAGATCCCGAGGTTTTTTTTGCGAGATCTCGCAAAAGTCCGTCTTAATTTTTTTTTTCTCCCATGTCCCCTGCGGGGCTCCGTAACAAAGTGATTCCCAAGCAGCCTGTAGCTGAAAGGTTGACACAATTCTGCATGGTGTGCAGTGTGTCCTTAAAAAATTTGAGGAAACTCAAATTGTCCTTAACAAACAGGACAAATCTAGCAGAAACCTGACACAGGACCTGACAGATGGATATGGTTGTTCAGTCCACTACTAACTACTGTCAAGAAGCCATTCTTAAGGAAGGGAAAGAGGAAGAAAAGGTTGATGTGTGCCAAATTCCACAAGAACTGAACTGAAAATCATTGGCAAGAGGTCTGACAAAGTAAAGGATCCAAAATCTAGAGTTTTTGGTTCAAATCATCACCAATATGTATGGAGGAGGTCAGGAGATGGGTACAACCATGAGCGTCTATAACATCTATAAAATACGGTGTCTGGATTTCAGCCTCTGGTGTTGGTGATCTTTTCAGATCAGAATTAATGGAATTACGAAGCAAAATTTTGATCTTCCATGCAGTACCTGTATCTGGAAAGCATCTGATTTACAACATCTAATTTCTCAGCATGACAGTGACTCCAAAAAAACACTGCCAATACTTCAAAATCATACCTGGATAGAAAAACACAGTAACACTATTAGTCATGGATTGACCTCACTAGAGCTTGAACCTGAACGTTATTGCAAAACGAAAGGAGCCAAAATCCAAAGAAGTATTTTCAACTTTCCTTCAAGAAGCCTGGAGTACTTTTCCTGAAAGCTACGTAAAGCAATAACAGTTCAAGCTGTGTTGAAGCTCATCAGAGTCGTACATGCTGCGTTTAAATGTATGTTTCAATAAATTGCTGCACCTAATTCCCATTTTCGAAGCACAATAAAAAAGTGATGGGTTTCTCAAGAGTTTTGTGCAGTACTGTAGATTGTGTATTTTCCCATTATGCATTATTACATATATAAATAAACTCAAACTACGATTTTCAATATTGCCCCTTGTTTCTAAAGAAAACAACACAGTCAAATTGTAAAATACATGAATGAAAAATACATGAATGTCCAAAAAGTTATTACTGCCTCAGGAAAACACGGGTGTAGAAGATAGTGCAAGTGTCTGTGTGGTTGACTTCATTTTCCAATTTAAAATGAATAAACACCTCAGGCATTCAAGAGACTAGTTAACTTTTTTAAAATGCACGCTTCACTTCCGCAAATTGTACATGATGTCTGTTTCTGACGCATGTAAGACAGCTGGTGTACAGGAACGCAATGATTTAAAATACTATTACATTGTTTTCAGGCTTAAACCGGCCAATACAGAGCAGCAGAAAAATTGGCTTCACAGTTAATGACCCTGACTTTTAATAACACATAAATGTTGAATACAGCGATTAATTGTTGCATTCTGTCCTGCTTTTTTTCCAGGGTCCTATATGCTGGTGAACTCCTCCCAGCATGCCGTGGGTCATCGTGCTCAGCTGCTGCTGCAGACACTGAGTGAAAATGACACGCACTGCGTCCAGTTCAGCTACTTCCTGTATAGCCGTGATGGCCACAGTCCCGGGGCTCTACGGGCATATGTGCGGGTCAACGGCGGCCCGCTCGGCAGTCCAGTGTGGAACACGTCGGGGCCTCATGGCAAACAGTGGCATCAGGTTGAGCTGGCTGTCAGCACCTTCTGGCCGAACGAATACCAGGTACAAACATTCATATTTAAATATGTTGATGAAACTGATTTAAAACTGACTTAAAGTCTTTGTCATCCTCGCTTTTAATATGTCGGAGGAGCTGCTTGATGCTCCTCTAAGAACTTAACATTTATTTTTCTGTTGTAGATATACAGACTCATTGACCGCGATCATGTAGAGCTTAAAAATGGTACACAGTGAGACTCTGTTGATCACTACTCATTTTAGCCTCGAGGTACAGTTAATTACTTACATTTGCAACTTAATTAGCACTGATTCCCTTGTGGATGTAGCCAATGCTGGTGCTTAAAGCACCTAAGTAGATCTCACAAGGAAATGCCTGGTGGAGATTTCACCCCGCGAGGTTTGTTTTTCTGCACTTTCACTCCACTCTAACAATTCGTGTGGTACGCCATTGTGTGCATGCAGCACGCAGACAGTGACTGGCATGCACTGTGAGGGTCTGATATGCTGTGGTCTGCACATGGCACAGTCAGGTGAGCGTGAGTGTTATCCGTCTATTAATCCAATTTCATCTTTCTGCAAACTCTGCGGAGCTGTCAAAAAGCAATTAAGTTGAGTAGTGTGCATTTTATCAAGAACTGTCAATCCTGCTGACTTAATTAAATTCTATTCAGATCTGCAAGATGTGACCTTCACTATGTAAATAATAGTCCTTAGCGTTGTGCAGGCCTGGGGTGTAGATGCAGGGTGATGCCTTTCTCCCGACATCATGCGATCTGAAAATAAGGTAAACAATGTTAGGTTAACAGGATCAAACACATGTATATATTGTACAGAACAGTATTACAGTCAGGGGCACTTGACTCATAGCAGAAAATAATATTTCAGGCATACTTTATGTATCTACTTCTTTTCCAGGTTATAATTAAACACCAACGTTTGTTGACCTAAGTTAAAAAGGGACATTATTTTTCTTTGATTGAAAGAGAAACAAACCATTATAGTGAAACCCACTGAGTTTGTGGCGCTGCCATCTGTAGCTATATTTCTGGATATCAAGTCAGTAGCTACAAATCACTAACTATACAAGAAGACAGCAAGCTGCACTAATCAGTGCCAAATCCAGTTGCAGTGTCTCTTGAGCTTTGTCCCCATAAACAGAGTAGCAAAGGACGCCTGCCAGTGAAACTGCTCATCAGTGACACATAATGAGGTCCACACTGTCTGATTCTTTTCTTTTCATGGCATTTTCATCGCAAATCGCTACTTTCACTGTACCCTTATTAAATACATTAAGTGGAGGTTTGCTCTCATTCTGCATGTTTAACAGTGAGCGAGCTGGAAGTGGAAGAGAGCTGCCATCTCCGTGTTATAAAACAGACTCACTAACCACAGTTTCACCCTATCATAACATCAGCGCAGATAAGTCCTGAATAAAATAATAAAACCTATCCTGCGTTTTCTTCGCCAGTCAAGTGCTATTGAATTTGCTTTTTGAACATCGGCGGTTAATTCCTTTCCCTTTCTCCGGGGAGCTGTGTACTTTCTCGTCTCTCGGTCTCGTTAGCATCCCAGTAAACAGTGATGGCTCATAGGTGAGTCAGAATTATGCTGCAGCTGCCAATGAGAGGCTCCAGATAGGAGAAGGAGCTTTATAATGGGCTTATGAGGAGGAGTAGATGGCTCTGAAGACAGGACAAACAGTACAAGGGAAGAAGAAGAAGATGGGCCTTACACTCGAATTAGAATTGACAGTAGTGGCTTTTAATAGAACAGCTTAAACTGCTAATGGCTTTTATGTCATGATGGGGGGAAACACGGTGTTCAGATAGATTGGATTAAATTGCTAATATTTGGGATTTGATCAGCAGATATTGGCACCGTTAGAAAAACTGTATCCAATTTTAGCTTGTGAGGAATTAAAGCAATGTAGTTTTCCTTCTTTCTTTCTTCTACTTTCATCTCACATTTCACTTTAACTCAGCTGACCTCATACTGCTTCTGAGTACAAAGGAAACAAAACAAACTGCCTCCACAAAGTCACATATGCCACGGCTTACATTGCTAATCCCTCGGCAGTCAAAAACCTCATCACTGTGGAATGACAGTGGGCCTTGTCTTGCAACACGTCATTGCTCTCTGTTGCACAGACAGAACGGAGAGAAGGGCAAGTGGGGAGGTGTAAAAGCTCAATGTTTTCTTTAATGGTATCTAATAGTGCTGGCCATCCTCTATTGTAAAGCAGCAACGAAAAGGGGGAAGAGAAGTTTGCAGTGGCACAGCGTTCAACTTTCATTTTTACATGTTTTTTTTAGCTGTATAGCAGCAGCTTTGTGTGACTTTAAATGGTGAAAGTCTTTGTTTATATTAGCTCCGTGGCAGGTGTAATACTTCCACTTTGGGTTTTAAATGATAGGCAGGCTGATTTACACTGTCATTAAAGTAGAAAAGCACTCTTTTGAAGCAGCGGTGGATAATGGGCCCTTCTTATCATTGTGTGTGACTAAAATAAATCCCACGGGAACACACAAGCTTTTGGAGACAGTTTTTAAATCCTCAAGTTCTTCTGCCTTATTAGGTTTCAGGACATATTGGAGGAGCCAGTTTCTTGCCTACAGCACAGGGATACAAAATGCCAGGCTTTTACACTGCAGAGATACAGATGTGAGAGTACACTCGAGCTTTCGCCGTTTTGGGGTGTAATGAAATACCTTGTTTGGGGCACGCACTCAGTCTCTGTTTATTTCTTGAAAATGTCATTGTGGAATGTAATTAAGTGGAGTCTGACAAATTCTCTGATAATCACCAAAACTAAGGGGATTAATATGCCGAAAAACCACAATCACTCCAATCTCATTTGTTCTCTTTCCTGGTGATTTAAAAAATTATTTTCTTGATTATATCCAGCTTGAGTGTTTGAGGATTTTATCGAAAATGAATGATGATGTTTTTCTTTTTCTTTTTTTCTTTAACATGTCTATGTTTGCACTTTATGTACATTTTACTGTAAATTTTCTGATCAGGTTGCCGTGTATATTAATGCGAGGGCTGACAGGAGTCTCTTCCTCCTATCACAGATGTGAAATTGGGATTTGGAGTGCAATGGGTTTCAGGAATGGAAAATAGAAGGCAGTAAGATCACCTTGAGATGTCTCGATTGAAAATGTCGTGCGAGTGCGATCTGCTGTGCATTGCCATATTTCCCTCTGCCTCATATTGGTTTAGAGTGTTTGCAATACCTGGAGAATCTTGTTATCAAATATTAAAGATGTTATCGAGCCCCCAAAACTGCTAACTAGAGCCGGAGACATGCACCTCTGCGCTGAACCCATCCGGTCCCAGCCGACCCCTCCTGTCTTCTTTTTTCCTTTTCTTACTTTTCCCCATGTGTTGATATGGTATGATGGAAACATAATATTTTTATTTTTCTTTTCTTTTACCTGGTGATTTCTATGAAACTTTAATTACACACTGCATGGCTGACACGATGTCAAACGTTTGCCACATGATTATCGTGCACAAAGGCATTTATGATAGTTTTATGTTGACTCCCTATATATTTGTGTCATCTATAAAAAAAACTGTACGAGAAATGTTTTGTTCAATGTGTGTTTCACCTCTTTTTTTAGCAAATGATTTAGAAAATGTGAATATACAATCATGTGAAACCGTTTTGAAAGAACTCCTGAGAAAAAACAAGTACAGGACTGAATATTTGTAGAACCACCTTTAGCAGTGATAAACTGAAGTAATCATTTTCTGTGTGACTTTATCAGTCTCTCACATCATCGTTACTCTTGCCACAGCATTTTAATCCGACTGAGGTCTGGACGTTGGGTCATTATGTTATAGATTTGCTGCTGTGTTTAGGATCGTTGTCATGTTGCATGACCCCGATTTCAGTCAGACAGACGGCCTCATATTTGACTCTAGAATACTTTGGTGTGCAGAGGAGTTCGTGGTCTGATCGACTGGATGACTGCGGCGACTGTGGCTGCAAAACAAAGCCCCGGTCATTAGCCCTGCACCACGGTGCCTGACTGTTGGAATGTGGTGTTTGCACTAATTTGCACTAACACGGTGCTGAGCATTACAGCTAATTCTCACCACCACCAGTCTTGTGGTTTGTTCAAATGCAACTGTGCAAACGTAAACCGTGCTGCTGATGTTCTTTTTAGAGTGAAGAAACTCCTGCCAACCCTTCTAAAGAACCTCTACCTGTTCAGGCTTTTTCTAATTATAGCATTTTGAACTTTTGAACATGAAGCATGCTAGCTGAGGCCTGTGGAGTCTGACATGTAGCTCTTTTGATCATTGCACAGTCTGACCTTGGGGGGTGAATTTGCTGCCATGTCCACTCCTGAAAAGATTGACTAGTGTTTGAATGTTTTCCACATGGGAATAAACTTGTGAATGATGGACTTTAAATTGTTTGGAAATGCCCTTATAACCCTTCCAAGGCTAATGGGCAGCAACAGCTGCTCCTCTAAGATCAGTGCTGACATCTTTTCTCCTTGGCATTGTGTTAAGACACACCTGAATGCTCCAGAATAACAAAGTGACAGAGCGTCTACTTTCATAGACACGCTCAGACATTTTTTCACATTGTTATTATTAAGTCTCGATATGTAAAACGATTTCCCATGATGTTATCTTGTTTACTTATAAAACCAATTTCAGTTAAAAAGGAAAAAGATAACATGCATTAAACACATCAAAGGCTTGTAAATGAGAATCTGTGTGTCTCCTCTTTGTCTGATAATTTCTGCTATTTTCCTCGCTGTAGCCTGCTGAGAGTCCTCAAGCTGAGCCCATGGCTACGTTAAAGGTTTTCGTTTTTTTAACGCTGTACAGAGCGAATTGAGATTCTTGACATTGAAATTATATCTTCAGACACTGGCTGCTATTCTTTGGTATTCCTACCCAATCAGATTTACTTCAGCACGCAAACCTTTGTAATCTATCTAATGCATGACTGCGTCTCATGGTGAGTGAAAGCCTGGTGTGCCTAATTGTGTCTCGTTACTGGAGAAAAGGTAGCAGGTCGTTTATAGGGCCAAATAAATTGTCTCCAGATTTGTATACATTATAACCGTTTCTAAAAGCCAGTATTACAGGATAATGTAATATGTTCTCATAATGTGCATCTTATATCAGCCGTAAATCACCGCGGTGTCACTCTTTTATTTATTTATTTCCTTATTTTTTTTTATCTCCAAAAGATGATGCCTGCGTTTTTGTCCCGAGAAAGAAAAGTAGCAGCTCATTAGAATAAAGAATAGGCACATGGAAAGTTTCATTGGGAAAGTGGCTTTCAATAAAAATCCGCAGAGGTTGTTTATTAAAACAAATGCTCTGAATGTCTCCCTCGTAAAAAGCTGCTCTTCTAATGGCTAAGAAGTTCAAGGATTAACCAGCAATCAATCTCCTCAGTGCTTTAGCTCAGCGGAGAGTAATAACACCTTAATTAGACTTCCGAGACATTTTTTTCCCTCTGTCTTGTATGCCATTAAGCCCAATCAGTGTTTCTGGCTAATTTTGATGTTAGTCTAATGGCATGGCTGCATGTGTTTACACAGCTAATTCAGGTCAACATACGGAAGTATATTATGCTTTCATTATAGCAATGATTTGTTTGTTTATTTTCTGGTAAAGCAGGGGCTTGTAAGGAGTTAAGTAAAGAAGACGTGAGAGGAAGATGAAAGAAATAAAGGCAGACAGCGAAAAAAGGAAAGGTAGAGAAAATCAAATCAGAGGGGAGGACTCTGCTTTTAAGCGAATTGACAACCTGAAGAAGGGGGAAAACGATGAAAACAGTAAAACGTTAATATTGCTTTTGAAAAGCGGTGCCATCTTCCAGCTCAGGTTCCAACAAAGTCTGGGAACAAACAGGAAAAATTGACTCTGACAGAAGGAGATTAGCCTCAGTGCTCCTCTGTGAGTAGAGCAACCAGCTGTGGACAGAGCGGGGTCAGCCTCCAACTCCAGGAGACCCAGCAGCCAGGACCCTTCCTCCTGCTTTTCCTTTCACCTCTCCTCTCCTCTCCACTCCACTTCTCCTTCTGCAAGCTTCAAGCCTCCCCTCTGTGCATGCCTGGCTTCCTGCATGGCATCCTGTCTGGACTTTTTTTCTTTTTCCAGCTGACCCCAATCTCCTCACATCCCATCACCATCTCTCTGGGAAGGTGCCTTTAGGGGTCACGCATGGCCGAGTTTGTTGTCACACCGGTTGACGTCTTTCTTTCAAAGCCCAAAGAAGGTGGACCGTCTCCGTCCTGCTGACAAGGCTGCGGTTTGGGCCAGAGGTCCTGAAGATGCAGTTGTGACTCTTAAATTAGGTGTTCAAACACAAGAGGATTGCGGTAGCAGAGATGATGTGGGTGTCAAAGCTCCTTCAGTGTAAATCAAAAAGTAAAAAAAAAAACAACCCCTAACCAGCTCTCAGACAGAGGTTTTGCAAAGTATAATTTTGGTATTGGCAGAGAAGTATTCAGCTACAGTGATATTTTTCCCTGAGTTTGAACACCCCCCCGCAAAAAACGAGAGAAAAAAACTGCTTTGCTGGATTCGCTGTTGAAGTCTGCATGAGAAATGTGGACAAGTTTAGGATGATTTTAGGTCAAACTAGTGTCGTTGCCATCATTAAAGTAACATTAAATACTTTCATATTAATAGAAAAAAAGAAGGTCATGTGACTGATGTATGATATTGGCACCTGTATGGAAACAAGTAACAAACTCTGGTTTAATTAGCAACACAAACCAGTCTTAATTATATTAATTAATATTAATTATTTTTTAACACAATAGCTTGAGAAGGAGGTGATGTAGGGTTTTTTAAACCATGCCATGGGTGTATTTACACAGGGAGGAAATCATATAGGCTTCACATACTGATAGCTTAGCTGCATCTACTGACAATCTCTGACACTTAGAATTTGGCAATCTTAAATCAATTCATGCATTTTGTTTTTATTTTGCAGGTTTTTCAACGGTGCAGTATAATATGTATCTACACCAGCACCACAGTTTCTTCTGACAGCATTCAGAGCTTTTTCCCAATTTGCATTCTGTGAATTTTCATAGTGATAGAAACTTTCCTCCTGTCAGACTGATGTAACTGTTTGGATTTTAAGGCCAGGGGACAATTAAAAGATGAATTAAAAGTGTTAAAAGATGTTGCCTGCTTAATGTTTCAACATTAAACAATAAGAATGGAACATTTTGAACCTGGTAAAAGATGATCAGTACTTCCAGGAGGCTGAGGGGGAGCTCTGGTATCCACCAGTGTATTTGACCTTGTAAAGATTAAGCTAACATGATATAGAATGTCATGTGAGACACATTTAAAGCAGCTTTGAGGATGTGATTTCATTTTAATTTGGGGTGGAGCCTCAGTAAAAATCCAAACCCAGCGATAGGAAACATGCTGTAATCACTTTGCCAGAGGATTATGAGAAACAATAACTCAAAGCTGGCCTTTGATCAAACTTGTGGATGGGAGACTGTCCTTGGTGGTGCAAAAACAAACATCACCCCCGTGTCCCATAACTCTCTCAGTGTTACTGAGGTTGGTGATTTGATATTGATTAGGTTTCATGAGAGCCCACAGCTCATCCAGCTTATTGTTCCATAGGAGGGTGTGGAGGTTTGTCCTCCCCTTGAGTCTCGTGGCAAGTTGCATTATCAGCTGCTGTGGCTGTCCTGCGTTTAGAATGCGACACAACAAAAACAACTCTGTGTACCTCCTGATAAATCAATTATTTCCCTTGGCCCCGTGGACTGAGGTAAAACATGCGGTGATGGGTGTGTTTGTAATTAATCCGTCTGTCGCAGTAGAAGGAACAAGAGCAGAGTGGAGTAGAATTCACACAGCCCTCAAATGCGCTGACACTTCAGCTTCGAGAGCATCAGGCTAATGAAAAGTATATGTTTTAGCTTCTCTGCTAACGAATAAAATCTGCTCATCATTTATTAATGTTCACTTTTGCAGGTGCTGATTGAGGCAACGGTTTCGAAGGAGCGGCGAGGCTACATTGCCATAGATGACATCATGGTGCTCAACTATCCTTGCTGTAAGTGGATTGCGGTCACAGAAGATGCTGCAGGAAAGAAATATTTAGCTTTTTTTTCTTGGGGTGGGAGTAAAACAGATTTTAAAGCAGCATGAAATATAAATTTGATGAGGAGAAGAGTAATGGCTGATTGACCTTTTATATTAGTACGACAAGCTCTCCCGGGGCACGCTGTGACAACAGCGGCACTATTAAGACACTGTGACACCCAAATGCCAACACTCCCTTCCACCTGAGAACACACCTGTCGTTTTGCCTCCAGCACGCTTTGACAGGCAGATTTATTTGTTAATCAGTGTAATCTCAAATTCAGTCTCTGTGAAGGCTTTCGCATTTTCATGCACTTAACTCATAAAGAGGTTTTCTACATTTAGCTGCATTTTAAAGCTTAATGAAAACGCCTCCTGTTCAGGGTTGTTTGTTTTGTTGTTGTTATAATAAACAGCTCCCAGCAGCACAGGGCTTTTTGTGTCACTGGTGAAAAAGTGAAAGGAGCATTTCAGTTTTCTTCCGAAACTTGACAACTTTGTGTGAAACAAGAGTATATAAATAGTATATAAAAGATGGACATACTGTAGGCAAGACAATATTGCTTTTTTAAAAAACCTACTAGGGCTGTCATATTGTCAGGTTTTTCGCTACACAGTTATGTTGACCAAACAAACTCTTGGTGATATCTCAGCAATTTTCCCCCAACTCCAGCAATAACAAGGTAGGTTTGTCAGGTGCTGGTAGTGTGTTATCTGTCTTCTAGTTCAGCTTGATTTTATGGATCAGCTGCAGCCGCACACTTTGCTGGGAACTGGAGTTCTTCTTTTCTATTATGGTAACTGGCAATCAGTGTTGAGCTGCGGTACTGCCACCTTCTACGTTGGTGTGTACACCAAATTACAGTCACTGCTGCTGGATTATTTCCAGTATTACCAAATGTGTATCACTTACTAGGTCCCTGAAACGACTGTGACGAGTGAATCACATCAAGGTTTGTTTAGGTTTAAGGCACCGATGACACTGGCACTAGCTTTAGTTTTCAGACTTGGATACATCTTTTATATGCACTACTGTGTGAGTGATTAGCAGTTCTCCAGGCTTTCTGAAGGTCTCAGTTTTTCTTTGAACATTTTGTACCTGACCGTTTTCTGAGTTTTTGTTTGTAAGCCACTTAACCCTGACCTATGACTCATTCAAGCACAAAAAAGGCAACAACACACAAGATGAATCTGTTTGGTGTCTACACATAACAGACAGCATTGCAAAAGAACCCGTTTTAAATTGCATCTTTAGGCACTTTGTTACTAGAAGCCTGTTGCAAAAACACATCATTTTTTCCCATTTTTTTGAATCTCTGGAAGTTGAATCTCTGAAAAGTGACAAAGAGAACAGTTTGACAGATATAATATAGCATTTTTGTACCAACAAGGTGATTTCCAAAGAGCTATTAACTGACAAAGTAGCAGGCCAAACAAAAAAAAAAAACTATCTACAGCAGATAAATGTTATCTGAAATTCACGTCATCATAAAAAAAAAAATCTAACAGAGGACCTGAGAGATGCATCTGGCCCTTGAGTTGATCCATCTACTGTTCACTGAAGTCTCACCGGAAATGGTGTCAGTGGAAGGTGGGAAGTCAAGAAGTCGTTTTTAAGGAAGAAGAAAAGGGAGAAAAATCTGAGGTATGGTAAAATAAAACCGTGGTCTGATAAGTGATAAATCCAGTTTGGAAATTTTTGGTTCAAGTCATCATTGTGCATGAAGGAGCTCAGGAGTGAGCTGCAACAGTAAGTGTCTACAGTCACATGTAAAACACAGTGGAGGCTCTATCATGATTTGGAGCTGTGGTGTTGGCGATGTTGCCAAAACTGACAGAAATATGAACACAGAAAAGTACAGTCAGATTTTGATCCACCATGTAAATACGATCTGGAAAGTGTGTGATGAGCAATGACTTCATATTTAAACACGAAAATGATCCCAAACACACTGGCAATGCAGTAAAAGAACACCTGGATAGAAAAACACCCAATCAGTAATGGATTGGCCCCCTCAGAGCTTAGACCTCACGGATGTTGAAGCAGTGTGGGATCATTGGACAAAACAAAATGCAGCCAACATCCAAACAGCATCCATTTCTGTCTTTAAAGAAGCCGGGAGAGCTATTCCTGAAGACTAGATCATGAAATGACATGAAAGCTGCCTGAGAGAGTTCAGGCTGTGCTGAAAAATAAAGGTGGTCACACCATTGACTTTCAAGCTTATTAAAAAGTACTGGCTCTGTTTTTGCCTTATATACTGTATTAACATGTATGGTTGCACGTTTAAATCAATTACAGCACCTATTTCCCATTTCCAAGCAAAATATAAAGAAATGAGTGGTGGCTCAAGACTTTTACACAGTGATGTACAGTCTTTGTATAAAACGTATTCGCTAAAGCTCCTGGGCTTAATACTCGGACAAAGTCTCTCCCTGTCACTTACACACTCCCTGTACAGTCCCAATGCTGAACACAAGGGCTCTTGTCAGCTCATAGCACATTTAACACCTGAGCCATGCTGCTTTCATGTGACTTATATACCTGACACAAGCTTGAAGGATATTTTACTCTCAGGGGGATCTCTGTTATATCCCTGTTTTTTATTTCTTTTTTTAAAATTCTTGCTGAGTTGGACACCTCGGGGATTTCACGTTACAGAGGATACCACCAGGAGCTCTATTACGTGAACATTGGCTGTAAGATTGCATACTGTATGCATATCACCCAGTCAGACACCCTTTTACTTCCAGACATAGCAGATGGCAACTTCTGAATGCTCCCACTGTGGTCATTAAATAATTAAGACTCTCATCAAGACCTGAACATGCCTTATGATGTGGCACATAGCCAGCCTGCCTTACTTGGCAGCAAAGAGTGTGGAGGAAGAAAAGGTGTGAAAAGACATTAAGTGTTGCATACAAAAAAAACAAAACTAAGAGGAACTCTCGACAAAAAGTTCCTTTCTGGGAATACTGGATAAAGCATGGCTGACATTTTTGTTGTATTCTCCTGAGTCTTAATCTTTGACTCTGAAACCAGTGTTGCAGCCCAATGAAATATTTATCGCGCTAAAGAGTCCCGAGGATAGGATCTGACACATTTAGCTGTATAACACTGCAGTCGGTTCCAAATGCAGAGCTTGTTCTTTTCTATTCACACTCATTTCAGTGTTTGTTTACTGTATATTTGGCTCGCATGAATTATGAATAAACCTTTGGAGGGAAAGTCACTCAAAGGAAACATGGCCACATGTGGGGTACAAATGCAAGCACTCTCCTTTACTTACTGTATACAAACAAGATGAAGAAATTGTCATCTTCCTCGCAGCTAGACGGGAACAGAGTCTTGTGCAAAACCAGGCAGAAGATGAGTGAGACGCAAACATTTGCTTCTCCCCGATGCTTCGGCTTCACAGCAGCCCTGCATTCTCCTCCTGTCAGTCATCTGGAGTGACATGTCAACTTTTGCTACCCCATCTCTCAGAGTTGGCAGGCAGTGCTGCCAGCATTTACCCAGTGATTTGGCTCTGCAGGGGTTTGGTACTCATTGCTCTATTGTTAATCATGGAGTTGGGTGAGAGGGCTACTCCCACACACTGACTCATTGGTGGCTCCCGCGCAGGTTGCTGGGACATTATTAGTCGAAATGCAGAGAGCCAATGCTCACTCGTTGGCTTTTCTTCCACAGATTCACTCCCACATTGTGCTTATCTATAGATCCCCTCTAATCTGATGTTGTTTGTAAGTTATTTTAGTGGTGGGCTCTGAGCGAGCCACTGCCCACATTTGCATTTACAGAATTTCCATCGCGATAAAAATATATACGCAGCGCTGAACACATTTATTACACAACCTGCCATAAAAACAAAGAAACGGGAGTATTTTGGAAACTGGTCAAAATTCACTGGAGAATTCACCTGTTTATACCCAAATTTGAGCCGACGCACTCGACTTCTCTGTGACGTCACAGATTAATTGAGCATAACGTTGAGCAAAACTATCTGTGTGTTCAGGAACACAAGTAAATAACTGTAATTTTGCATCTTAGATAATAATAATTATGTGCTTTACTATTTTTTCAGCATTTCTGTCAAATGCTAAGTTTGAAAATTGATGGATAACAACAATAATTCATGCCAAAACAACAATTTTAGCATTAAAAATATCAGAGCTTTGTACATACTGGTGGATTAAACATTACGGAAAGAAAATAGGCATCAGTGGCTTTAACCTCAACAACACTCAATTTCTATAAATGTTTTTCTTGTATTTTATATCTTAATTACATTTTTTTTTAAAAATGCAGTGCAAATTTAGAATTAATTTTGACCGTGGAGAAACTGGAAACAAAAATAAATTTTTACCCCTTAGCCTGAGAAGGCTGATGCAAACTGAATGAACCGAATGAAAATATGTGAATAAATTGCTGCCAAACTATTGATAAACTGATTTCTGTTTTTAATGGTTGCCCTTCATAGCCGGTCAGTTTCATACAAAGTCCTCCAAACTGCTGTTTCAAAACAGAAAAAGCCTGAAATTTCTGTTCTTGCATTTAAAAAAAAACAAACAAAAAGAAAACCTGGATAAAAACATGTTATGTTAATCTGAAGCTGACTTGCATTGTGAACGGTTGAAAGGTAATGGTTTTTTTTGTTTTTTGTTTTTATCTCACAGTGGGTCTCTCTCTCTCTGTCTGTCTCTTTAGATAAGGCGCCACACTTCTCCAGGCTAGGAGATGAGGAGGTCAATGCTGGGCAAAATGCCACTTTCCAGTGTGTTGCTGCTGGAAGGGCATCAGAGGCTGAGAAGTTCCTGTTGGAGGTTAGTGCTTCATGATGGTGTTTATTGCTGAAAGTAACCTGTGTTTACTGTGTGTCAGCTTGTTGTATTTTTACCTTCAACATGGCAACAGTACAAAGGGAAGACTTCTTTTAATACTAACTCTAGTGCCTAATGTTAAAGACGGATTATTAGACAAGGCTCCCTGGGCACGTGGGACACAGTAAAAGTCATCACACACTTTCCTATGAAGAGAAAACCATCCTGCACACAGAAAAAGACACGTGACCACAAACATTGTGATCTGTTGCCGTGTTCCGGCTGTTTCTGTTTTTATAGTCAATTTTATTCAACTTTGCACCTTTTTCCTTGTTATCTGGTTATTTTGTTTCTCCTTGTTGTTATTTGATTGACTTTTCAAAAAAGAAATTTGAACATTCATTTCAAGTAGAAGCTATAGCCTACAGCCAGGAGTCCTGAGGCCTGTACTGTGAAGTAAGATTTCATCTTATCAGGGCAACTTCAGGTTGAACCTTGGGTGTTTAGTACGACAAAGGCTGTGTTTTTTTCTGTACTTTACCAGGCTATATCATGATGGTAACTTATGCTGTAGATTTCATATGCTCCGGACCAGGTTATGTTCTAGATTAGAGATTAATTGGTATGAAATCACCGCCAACCCAAAAATAGTGTCACCGATCCTGGAAGCTCTCAGAGTGCGGATAGTAGGAATATCTAAAGTTTTACAGTCGTGTCTTAAGCCTTTCCCTGATGAGCATCAATAATAAATGCAGATTCTTGGACCTTGATGTTTTTTTTCGCCAGTTGGCTGCAAACAACTTTATGTTATTATTAACATTATTAGTGAGGGTGTGTTTCCTCTCACAAAAAATCACGCCACTCATTTGTCTGTATTATTTGAGTAATTGGTTCATATTTTTCTAATATTACAGTTTTAGCTTTTAAAATCAGTTACTTTGCACCTTTTAAGTGAATGCACAGTGGAAACCCTGGGTTAGGATAAGTCAGTCCACATAATGGAAATCTATCATAGGTGTGTTGATCTTTGTGTTTAGTGATTTGTCCGCAGGTCTGTGACTCATGGTTAAGTTTTCACATGCTGCTACAGTTTACTGCATACATAACTGTCACGTCTCTCTCTGTGTCATCATTATATGTAACCCAGACGTATTTATCCTTAAATAAAGATGGTACACAAAGGCTGAATGCTATAAAGGCTATGAAGGCCTTGAAGTGTCTTCACTCTGCTGCCTCTGAAAAGTCGCCTTGCTGATAGGATTGCTGTGTTCTTGTCTTTTTGCACTGTATCTATTCACATGATGGTCGCCATTTGAATCCATGTGAATGAGGTTTTTTTTTTTTAACTCTTCTCTTCTCGAGGCCCAATTAAAGACCTATGTAGGGATTCATAATTTGTCCATCTCATGCATACAGTTAGCATGTAGCCACATATTCAGTGCTTTTGAGCATCTTACCACCCACTGCAGCCAGCATTAATCAAAGCTGACCTAGGAAAACCTTCTGCATTGTTTGAAAATGGGATACGTGTGATTTAGGTAATTGCTGTATCCTCATCCATACCTCTCTGATCAAGCCACCCATTTAGTCAAACACAAAGATGAAGGCAAATGCGTTGGGTAATTAGCTGGCATAACCCTACAGACGCCTACTGTAATGAGATCTTCAGGCCACTGGAATGCTTTTTCCTCCTCCTACCTCTCTTCTACCTTCAGCTGTCCTCTTCCATTGTCTGCTCCACACATGCACCTCTCAGGCTGTTTTCTGTTGTTGTGCCCTTTCGTGTTGATTGTGTCTGCAGTACCAGCTGTACCGCAGTCTCAACCGTACACGCCTGCCAGATTAACAGATCGTTTTTGTCGTTTCCTCGCCAATTAGCTATAGCCAGATTGTTTATGTAACATGAAGTGATCGCATGCTATTTCATTTACTCTGATTTATTCTGATTTCTGCTGTCTCCTTTCTGTAATTCACCGGCCAAGTAACAAAAAAACAGGAATAGAAAAGATGCAGGAAGGATACATTACTGTATTCTTTTTTTCTTTTTCCTGCGGTTACAAGATTTGTTGACTTTTTAACCCTAATCAGGGGGTGTGTGTTTATGTGTTTGTTTGCAAGACTCGGCCTGAGGTTCCTGTGGTCTGTGGCTTTTTGAAAGCCTCAAATCAGCAGTATGACAGAAGCCCAAATGGCCCAGAGTAACCCAGAGGTCTTGCTGCTAATCACAGTACGCTCACATTCTCATTCTGTGAAAGCTGTCGGATCAAAAGTACTAGAATGATGATTCATGTCCACTATTTCACACGCGGAGAGAATGGCCTGAAAACATGAGGAAAAAAATGCCAGAGCCAATGTGTTATTCTGAAATAGTGAGGATGTGACAGATGCTAGTGGTTTTAATGGTGTGGAACAAGTGAGAAAGGCCTCTCACAGTGCAACAGCTAGGTGCATCATGCAACATTCACTGGAGCCTCTTTTTTCTCTGTCACAGTTTTTTCTCCACTTCCTACTTTCTGCCACAACTCGCTTTTCTTTCCATTCTTCTCAGACTGAAACAAGCGGACATTTTTTCTTTCTTTCTTTTTTTTTTTTGCTAAGACTGCTTAGGTGTGAATGCTTTGTTGTGTCAAACACGTTAGCTTTACCAAGAGGAGCACTATGGACTCACTGCAGGCTCATCTCATAATCGTATTATTTTATTTTATTTTATTATTCATATTATTATCTGTGTGAATATTTTGCTAAAGTGAACAGGGCGTGAAAGACTGGAGAAAAAAGTGGAGGAATAGAAAAAGAAAAGGGACAGAAAGAAAGAGAGAAAGGGGGGGGTGAGGATGAAACAGACAGACAAATGTGTGTGTGTGTGTGAGATCATTTGTGATGAAACATACTTCAAAATGTGGGTCACACTCCAACCGTGCCCCCCCCAAGAGCTAGAGGCAGACGGGGAAAGACCCTGGAGGTCCTGGATGGAGCTTCCACAGCCAAGGGCAAGAGTGGCAGAGGACCAGAGGCAGCGGCCAATCATCCCAGCCAAGCTAAGGATGGGGCCCCAGACTCCGGGCCCCCGAGAACCGCTTGACACCCAGTGGAGCCTCCACCGTGCAACGGAGAGGCCCACCCTTAATAGCAATGTGGGGATCAATGCTCAGGGAGCCCCAGACCCAGGCCTAGCCCTACACACACAAGCTGCACATAGACACACAAGCACATACACCCCATCCTCTGAAGTGCAGACAGATTGGTGCCTCTCAGAGCCAGCAGCGGCCATTTCTGCACTTTCAGGCCTCTTCATGCCATCATTCAAGTATTATCTGTGCTAGAGTGATTAAACTTTGATGCATTAAAGTCCATCTGTCTCCCGATTGTAACTGTTGAACGGTTAAATGTTTTGCTTCAATAACATTGCACGCTAAGGACAGATGAAGTCGAAGATGGGCTCCATTAGGGCACGACGCTCATGACATATATTACCCCCATAATCACTATTATTTTAACAAGATTTCATTTGTTTTCATTAAAGCACGTCTGATCGTAATATTGCATGATTAAATCAGTGAGATGGTCCTTCCAATCTAATGAAATTGTACACAACTGGACGATTCTTCTTTTTAATCACACAGCTCTAACTAGAAGTGACCCAGATAGCAATAATTTGTGTATTGCTACGTTATTAGCTTTGTGTTCCAGGAGTTCACGGTGCGGTAACTGTGGGGGCAACCATAAAGGTTGTTAGTGTGTGTGTGTGTGTCCCGTGCTAATAGGGAAGGCTGGATGTTGTGTGTGCAAGGGTGTTTATAATAAAAAACATCAGTGTATGAAACATAATGAACCTGTACTTAAAAGACAAAGTAAACAAAGTACCAAAACAAGGGAGCAGAGGCAAATAGAAGGCAGGAAAACTAAAAGAAGGCAAAGACTCATACACCTAAACTCACCAGCTGCTTTATTAGCTATGCTTGGTCAGCTTCTTGTTACTTGAATGGGATTTTGAATGTGCCAGTCTGGCACCATTTGCTGGTTGTTTGGCTGGTCTGAGTATTTCAGAAACTGCTGACCTCTGTTGATGTCAGAGAAGAATGCCCAGACTGCGTGATGGGAGGACAACAGCAACTCAAAATAAAAGCTACTTACAACCAAGATATGCAGAAGAGCATCTCTGAATGTCTCTGAATATGTTAAACGGGGTACAGCAACAGAAGACTACTGTGGGTGTGACTCCTGTCACTTAAGAACAGGAAACCGAGGCTGCAATTTGCACAAGCTTAAATTGAACAATGGAAAACTGGAAAAACACTGACTGGTTGGATGTGTGGAGCAACATTCAGATGGTAGGGTCAGAATCTGGTATAAGCAACATGAATGCATGGATCCATCTTGCTTCGTATCAATTGTTCAGACAGGTGGTGGTGTAATAGTATCAGGGATATTTTCCTGGCACACTTTGAGCTCCTTAGTACTAAGTGATTTTCATTTAAACACCATAACCTGAGTATTACTGACTTTTTATGACTACAGTGTACTGATCTGTGGATGGCTGTTTCCAGCAGGTTAATGCACAGTGATACAAAGCTAATATAATCTCAAACTGGTTTCTTAAACATGACAATGAGTTCACTGTACTCCACAGTCACCAGATCTCAATCTAATAGAGCACCTTTGGGATGTAGTGGAACAGGAGATTCCCAACTTGGATGTGCAGCTGACAAATCTGCAGAAGCTGTGTGATGCTATTTTGCATTAATATGGACCCAAATCTCTGAGGAGTGTTTTCAGGAGCTTGTTTTACTGGTGCCAGAGTCAGAAGTCAGAAAAAAACTGCAAAAGTTGCAGAATATACCTAATGAAGTCTCTGGTGATGGTATGTGCTATAACATTACAGCTATTCTGGGATTCCGCGTGGATATGACACAGACATGCTCTGTAATACTAATACTGTCAACGTAAGGCATACAACTCCATGCAGATTGAACATCTGCATATTTTTCATGCCTTTAAATAACTAATATTTGCTAAAAATCTGTTTTAATTAGTGAGTCAGTCAGCGAGGTCTTCCATCAGCTGAAGGGACACTCCACTAATTTTACAACTGAAGGTCAGTTTCCAGTCATGGTGAGGGCTACTCAGTATGTGACAGCCGTTGTCTTCTGCCGTCCTTCAGGCCTTCATTACAAACTGGGACACTGACTTTGAAAGATGTCGAGGGTGTAATGGAGAGACTTTATCATGTTGCATTATCCCATGCCAAAGATCTTGGGTGTTGACAACTTGACTCATGCTAAAGAGTAACAGTGAGGACATCTCAGCCTTTAATGCCTGTCTTTTTTTTTTTTTGCATAGCTCTAGATTTTAAAGACGTCGTTCAGAGTTATTATGCATTTGTATTTTGTGAATTTCTCACACTACTACAGAAACAAACTTATGTGTGTGTGGGTGTAAAAGACTGTGTTATTGTGCTGTATAAGATGATTTATATCTGTGTGCGTGTGAGAGGGACAGGTCATGGCCTATCCTGGTTTCTCTGACCATGTCCTTTTCTGCTTTCCAGAGACACAATGGGGACATTTTAACAATGGCGTCAGTCAAACACCTGAGCCATCGGCGCTTTGTGGTGTCCTTCCAGCTCGACAGCGTCCAGCGAACTGATCAAGACCTTTACCGCTGCGTCACTCAGTCCCCCAGAGGCTCCGGAGTCTCAAACTTTGCTGAACTCGTTGTCAAAGGTAAACATCCTTTTCCCTTTTCTCTGACTGTTATTATTGTTTTCTTTTAGCCTTCATTCTCCATCATCCCAGCCGTTATGATTTCCTGCTTTTCTTGGACACAGTACAGTACTGCGTGTGATTGAAAGAAGAATTAAAAAGGAAACAGATACCTACAGGATATCATTTGTGCATGACTGCGAATGTCTCGCGCATTTATTTCTAATTTATTTCCAGAGAAATTTCTTATTCACAACTTGTATGCTACAGCGACTCACTTGAAGGCTTTTTAAGTGATATCCACAGTCTCCCTGGCATGTGCGGCATCCTGAGCTGTAGTTGCCAGATAGACTGCCATACTGAGCTCTTCAGCTCTCTGTCAGAAAGCTGTTCACTTGCCTGGGACTCCTGCAGCCCTTGTCATATCATGTAGCGCAGATGGTGACCTCACTACCATTACTCACTCCATCCCCACCGCCCGACACCACCGCTTTGACAGCATAGTAATGACATGGCTTGCGGGATGGTTTGCTGGCATAACAAACCCGAGCCCTCAGCAAAGTAAAGAAAGGAAAATAAGGATGTAAGGGATTCTCAATCCCCTTGTCCTCTACTGTATGCTCTTGTTATTACGTTTTTAAAGACAGAATGGAGCGCAAATGAGAGTGAGGATAAGCCCAAAAGGAGTTTTTAAGCCAAGCTAGCAGAGTGGCTCTGTGGATATCAGTGTCTGTCACTTGGCTGGCTGATAGATTGGTGCAGTCCACCACTTTGGTGGACAACCGTTGGATGGGCTGCTGTGAATTTTAGCCAACAGTTAGGATCCCACCACGAGGAAGTCCCCTGCTTTTGTAGTTTTTTTTTTAAGTGCTGGGCACATGCATGAGATTGTCTTTTTTTTTTTTTGCAGCACCATAATCTCAAACCATCCATCAACGTCAGCTGTATTTACTACGAGTTAGTGAATGTTAGGATGCTCACATGCTTAAATTACATTGTGAACATGGCACATATGAGCTTTGTAATGCCTCGCTTCCATAGTCCTTTTACTGATAAGACAACGTGGGTTGATTTTAGTGTCGTGATAGACTGATTTGCTGCAAAAAGGAGCCCCCTTTGCTAGAACGTTAACCAGCGAGTGCCAGAAAACCAGGACACAGCGAATGTACTTGACAGATGGCTGTGATTTGCTCACACTCTCAGTGAATAAGTGTCATTGTGTCTTTGTGGTTGTTGCTTTCCTTATTTTGTTATAATCAGGACAAAGATGTTCTTTCTGGCAAGGCTGCACCACCAGTAAATGCGATGGCCAGTTAAGTTATTCTCATGTCAGCTGCCTGAAACTCCATAACTGGCTGTGCTCTTTGCTGACTTAACAAGGCTTTCATAAATCCCTTTTCCCCTCTGCTCTGCTAAAAAGAGCCTAATCATCCCCTTAATGAGTTGGATCTACGCGTTTATATAATGCAGAAAGAATGCGAGAATCATAGTAAAGCCCTTCTACTGCTCCACGGAGGGCTCGGAGATAGCTACATGATTAATAAAACAGTGTGGCGGGGCGTGATTGCGGATGCCGTGCAGGTGCGTCTGCCTCCTCTGCACTGCACCGCAGGCCACGCCCCGCCACAAACAGTTTTACCTTGTCCGTATGTCTCGGGCTATTGTTGTGGGCCCTGAGTTTATATGTGCACACATATTCTGTCCTAAGCATATTTGAAAATGCATTGGCAGAAACATAAATGTTGCACTGACGAGGAGTCCCACATTAAACAGACACTAGCACTGAGAGCTTGGTTTGTTTTCATGGAAGAGACAACTATTAATGAACTAGGGGGGTATACGATAAATTAGCAGATAAAACTGAATCTACTTAAAGTGTGAAGGGGGTAGGTGAGATGCTTTGAAGGTAATCGCACTGGCTGTTTGCCTGTTTGCTCAAATTTGGCCTTTTATTATAGATGCATCCATTGACAGTTAAAAGATGAGCTGCTGCAGGCACAAAGAAGCAATACAGAGTAGAGGTGAAGTTGTCGAAAAACCCACAGAGAGGAGGGCCATAAAAGACAGAGGCAGGGATGAAGGATTAGTCACAGCCACAGATCTAACTGATCTTTTCTCATGCTTTGTCCACATTTCTTTTGGCTTTCCCATCCCTCACTCTCACGGTTGCCTGTGTAAGTGTTTAGCGGCTTGGATCTTCCAGAAAGTGACGTGGGCAGTGGTATTAATTCTCAGTTTGCCAGGCTTTACCAGCAGTAATGTATTCAGCTCTTTCATCGTGGTGGCCGGCTGTCTGAGAAGTTGGAGAAAAACACGCACAGTAATTATTGCCTGAGTTACAGAGAATGTCACGTTCAATGCGACGCATGCACAGCTGTTTTTTGCATTCACCCCTTTGCTAAAAAATGTATGCAAGGCTCTGAACGCCCCGTTAATAGGTATGACTAATCTGCTATTTGAACATAGTTTGACCTGCTCACATCCTGCAGTCTCTGGAGACTCATTTAAGACTCAGTGGGCTTTAACATAGCCAGAAATCTATTTGCATACGACTGATTAGTAAAATTAATAGCACAACTTTACCACCCTAGATTGTGCAGCAGTGCTGCCGGCCTGCCAGGAAGTGCTTTTATCAATACCAATGTGTTCTTAACCAGGAAAACGAGAAAACACTGCTTTTCATTTTCTCCAACAGTACCCCCATCCCCCATTGCGCCGCCTCAGCTTCTGCGTGCCGGCTCCACTTACCTGATCATCCAGCTCAACACCAACTCTATCCTGGGAGATGGCCCTATTATCAGGAAGGAGATTGAGTATCGTGCCAGCCAGTCTCCATGGTCAGAGGTGCATGGAGTCAACATGGTCACCTATAAGCTGTGGCACCTGGATCCAGACACAGAGTATCACATCAGCGTGCTGCTGACTCGACCGGGAGAGGGCGGAACCGGCCCTCCGGGACCTCCTCTCGTGAGCAGGACCAAGTGTGCAGGTGACTAATAATTGTTCCCAAACTCTTTGGTTCATAAGAGCTTTATAAAAATGGGATTTTATGCTGTATATATTATCTCTTTTAACACAGGAAGTGTGTTTTCTTTTAAGGATTTAAAGAAGATTAATGGGGTAAATGTACCAAACGATGACATAAAGAGCTAAACACACTCTTGAGGAGTGTATCATCCATACTGCACGGTACTCTCTGGAGATTCCTTGTAAGCAGACAAAAATTAGAATTACGTTGCTGCTAATCACCCAAAATTCATTTTGCATATCCCTGATATGCACACACATGATTGTGCTTCCCTTCTTGCAAAGCTTCAGCCTCGGTTTACGTGTTTACTATTAAGCAGTACGAGTCCTTCCTGCTTGTGCCGGCTCGTTGATATTTTCCATGGCCCGCTACCTGTCACGCCACCTCATGTCGACGTGCCTCTTAGTGCGTGTGCACAAGACAATAAGAAGAAGCTCCACTCGAAAGCTCCACGGGGAAGCTTTAATTTGAATAACAGATGAATGTCTGCCTTATCGTTAACATCTTGTTTATGCCAGTGTGCAGCTCTAAATCTTGTATGCTGTCATGTGTGAAGAGATGATGACAGTCTTGTCAGCTGTTTCCTGTTTGGAGTCGTTACAAAAGTGAGAACATTTCTTTTTTAAACATCTTTTTTTTTTTTTTTTTATTGGGAGTTGATATTGCGTGGAAATAGTTCACCAAACAACACGTTGTGTTTCTGAAAAACCTCTGAGGTATCTGCATTATTTAGGCAATGCAGTACCCCCGAGCAAACCATATAAAAGTACGTTGAACACTAATAAACCGTAAAGTGTGAGGCAGCTCTCATCCTCTACTTTAGCTCAACTCAGTGAATTTCTAAATCAGATAGGCTTATACTTTTAATTTCGGCTAAGATAATACCTATAGATATGGCCCCTTCTTATGATGAAGCTGTTCTAATAAAGACCCTCAGCACATTGTACTGATGCCCAACAGCCACACACTCTAACTTAAAGGAAGCTTACAATATGAGACTGCGCTGGTCACAATAATCTGCTAAAATTCAATCAGTGAGAAGCTGATAGACAAGTTCTGACTCAGTCGCTGCATATACTGCACTTATCACATAAGAAAGGCATATTTGTTATCACTGGTGTTCTCTGAACTCTGTAGCCAAGGAGACTGAAAGGGACTTTATTTGCTGCCAGCATGGCAATATTGCTTTGACGGTTATTTAAAAGATAACAGCTGGCTGACTGCAGTAGCTAGTCTAAAAAAGGGCTTCTTTGGTATCTACTGGAGGAGACAGAAATTTTATTTGGCTAGTGTAACAAATGGACAAGAATCAGCAGGTGAAAGATTTTCTTGATTTGTCAGAAAACAGTGAAAAAAGCAGATTCTTTTTGGCTAATAATAACTCAAAAATGTTGATTTCTGCCTACTGTAATTTAAAAAGAGACAGCTCATTATCATTTTTGACTCTTACGTTATTCAGACTAACACTTAACAATTTCCCAAATCATCATTTTTCTCTGGTCCATTTTAAGGCTCTGATCAAGCCTTTTTATTGTTTTTGTTCATTTTGTCCCGCTCGCGTTTCCCGTCTCTGTCGTTTGTCACTGTTCAGACACAGAACACCCAGGAGAAGAGCAGGGCCCCATAACCGTGCTCTTTTAAATATACATACAACAAACTGTGTTACTGCAGATGCACACACAGAAGCTGCAGGTAGTCATTACCGCTGCCTGAATCTGCAATGTGTGCGATGTAGTCACAGACACACAAAATGGAGAGCTTTGTGTTACCCAAAGGCAGTCTGTGGATTCACGTCTTCCATGGTCATCACTCTTCTCTATGCCCAACGGTCTCTCCCTGCCACACACCATCCCTCACATATCTTCCTACCCTGCTCCACTAGAGCCTCCCTGGCCTCCTCTCCAATGACATATTAAAGCTACTCTCCTCTCCCAACAGCCAGAGACACCCCTCATTCATCAGGCGCCGTGAGTGAGCTCTCTGCCCTCCTTCGCCTATCCCCGCACACCGCTCCGCAACAACGAGAGACAGAGAAAATTCCCAATGAAAAAAATAAATAAATAAAAGGTTGATAGCAAGAAGAAGTAGAGTAGAGGGAAGGCGATGGCGGTGGAGTCGGGGTAGTTTTTCAAAGTGAGAGTAAAAATGAAAGCGAACGTGCGAGAGGTGAAGCGAGAGCGGAATCATAACGTACGGAAATTGCTTTCACAGTTGCTGCTATCGGTGTTTGTGAAAGTCACTAAACTCTGCCTTTAATGATGTATTTACATTTCAACCACTGTGACATTAGGTTGTTCAGCCATGTGTGGGATAAGTAATACTGCTGTGTTTGCTGAGCTGTTAAACAGGGCATTTAGATGCAGCACTAGTTCAACACAGAGGAAGTGTAGGTGAAATTAATTTGGCCCATCAGTGTATCTTGTACATATATATACATGTGTGTCTGTGTGTGTTGTGGGGGCTTCATTTGATTGGCTTTTGCGTGACACAAATCAGTGTCTACAGTTCTGACACGTGTGTATTTTGTTATACACTTCAACACTATGAATCTCCTCCTGGTGCGTCTCACATTCTTGACCCTTCAGTAGCTCTAATAACCGGCTGTCTCCCAGAGTTCCCCTGACCCAAACCTTCAAACCATCTGGTGCACACCACCCCTGCTCACCCTGCATGCTTCTGCTGAATCCTGAATACAGACAGACGCACATGCACTCGCTGCTGGCCCGATTACATTCAAGTATGAGAAAATAGATCGGCGGGGTTGCTGTTGTTGTTGTGGTTTGGTTTCGGGGAAGGTTGTAATTATCCGGTGAACAGAAGGGATATTCTGGACCCTCTTTTGTATTTAGGAAGTGAATTTCCTCTCCCGAAGCAGTGTCTCACCACCGTGACTAATCTGACTCTTTCATGGTGAAGCATGTTGGCTAGCCGGCTGCGCTGTGCACATATACATCCTCGTGGTGGCGAGCCATCCTAGCGCCGCTGCTGTAAAACTAATGGCCGTGAATGTGAACACGGTCTCCACCTGGCTCCGATGGTCATCCAGGTGTGCCTGATGAGCCATTGCTGTGATTATCAGCACGGTGCATTAGCACAGCTTGAAGCCCCTCAAGTAAACCACAGAGGAGAGGCGAGCGTTTGTACTGCAGGTGGTCCCCAAACTATGCTAATGGGCTTCCACCTGCTGCTGGGTCACTGAACCTTCTGGAAAGCCCCTGCCCGTGATGCTTTTGGTCTGTTAGAGGGAGCCAACGCTGGAGCCCGACTAAAATTAGGCACATTAGGAACACAAGTGCTTTGCCTTACTTGGCATGTCGTTTATCATGTCTTCCATTCAGAGGCAGAATTCCCTATATGGGCAGATTTGGATTTCTGTGCACCAGGGTGTGAGTGAATGTCTGTATAACACAATCTATACTGCTGCTGTCCCATGCTACAATTTCAGAGGAAGTAAACCAGAACCAATCACATCTTCTCTAACTTCCAATCTCCGTTCATCACCACGGTGCTGTGGGCTTTCGTCCATGTTGGGACGGCTGCAGTTTTCATGCCACGGGGTGCCAGGGAACGGGTGCCCGTGGCATACAGACAAATAAGACGAGGCTAGGGGAAGGGGCTGGCACAAATGTCCACTTTGAGAAAACCCATAATGAGCACACTGTGGCCGCTTTGGTGGCGCTTTCATCAACTCAGCAGTTAAATGCCTCTCTTTATTTAGCTCTTAGACTGTGCAGACTGTCAACTGCACCATTAAGACAATCCTCAGTCACACTGAACAATGGTACATTAACATTTCTTACTGGGTGCAGTCTACTACGGTGCGATTACCGTGCCCACCCATTTATCTACCGTCACATTACTCTGGATGAGGTTCAGATCAATGCTCTGTTCATATTTCCATCTACCCTGAGATGCCAGATAGCAAATTAAAAGAGAAAGTTGGTGATTGCAGAGACCTTTAGTATAGATTGGAACTGTCATAAAATCTCCACTGCTCTGGCTAAGCGTCTCAGACAGTCTGGAATATTATATATATATATATATATATATATATATATATATATATATATACACACACACACATATATATGTACTATGTACATATGTATGTGATGTCTGTTTGTGTGCCTGTGTGTCCTTGCACAAGTACACAGCACCTTTTGAATCCATTTTCTCAGATAATACTTGTCTTAATGCATTAGCCCCTACTCAGTGATGCATTAGCCACTTTATTTAAGTTCTCTGCACTAATCTGTGCTGCAGCGAGAATCCCTCTGAGTGTGCAAGTCAGCGAGGGAATGAAGACCTTGGCCAGTAACCTCAAACTCCACTGATCTCTTGCTGTACCCGATATCTTTGCTGTCATTCCCTGCCTCCCTGGCCCATTACTCATCATGCCCTATTAAAAGAATAAAGCCATACAATGCATTATGTAGCATATTGCTTGACAAAAACGGCATTGATTGTGTTAATAATTTCCACTGATAAATACCTCCATTGATACGGAGGATGTCCTTGGCTTAACTTGGCCTTGCTTCAGTTTCGGACGTCCTCCCGAACACTGGCCGGTCTGTGCCTCTGGGTATAGAGGCTCTCTGTATCTTTCAGTGAGCAAATAAATTCAAGGGGAATATCACAGACGCAGCTGTTGTTCTTTTAGTACGAGTTAGAGAAAGTCGGGGTTAACCCGCCAGTGACCAGAATTAACTCGGTGCCTTCTAAAAATATGGACCGGGCCACTGCGATGACCCGTCAGTAACACTGACCAGCGGAAGTGAATGTTCTTGTGTTTTTTGTATGTGGATTAAACCTCAGGGCGAAGGAGTGAAACTACTGCATGGCCACTTTGCTCTGCGGTAGGGGAAAGGGAGGAGACTGGTGGGAGTGCAACAGCAACCCGCGGCCTGTCCGATTAATTAGCGCAATTGGTGTGAGTTCCTGTTCTGCCATCAGGGATGTGGGTGTGCTGTGCTGGCAGCAAAATGACCTCTGCATTGTGGCAGGGCAGTATGGCGGCACGTAGAAGAGGAACAGCTTGAAAACTGCCCGGGTGGTCCTGTTATATTAGTAATGCAGGCTATTTGCTGGATGTTCTGTCAAAAATCCAATATTTCACAATAAAAGCTTACCTGTGTCTTGTCCGTATCTCTCATATCCTTTTCCTCAATCTCTCACAGAGCCCATGCGCGCATTACGGGGACTCGCCGCCACAGATATCCAGCCCAGGCAGTTGTCCCTGCAGTGGGAGAATTTGGCGTTCAACCTGACACGCTGCCACACCTACTCAGTGTCCCTGTGCTACCGCTACACCATGGCGGGAGGAGGCGGCGGCCACAACACCACCGTACGCGAGTGCCTTGCAGTGGAACACAATGCCTCACGCTTCACGCTGCGTGATCTGCCACCCTACCATGCCATCCATGTCCGTCTGTCACTGGCAAATCCAGAGGGGAAGAAAGAGGGCAGAGAGGTCACCTTTCAGACGGAGGAGGACAGTAAGTCCCAGAAGGAGATTACAGAAAAGACAGTAGATAGATGGTAAAAGACGGAGCGCAGAGAAACTAAAACCGAATAGAGCCACTGGATGAATGCTACACATTCAAGGTTCACGACCAGTTTATTAGATCTGCAGCAAAGTGCAACATTAATATCTGATCCCATGTTGATTAAAGTTCTAATGATTTCAGTAAAACTGTTTTATAATGGTGGATGTAGTTTATGTGTTGCTGTTGAACTCGTTGTTTCCTACTAGCAGGCGTTTCTGTTTATTATCTTTTCCACCTCATTTAAATCAATGAAGGGAGGCTAAATAACAGAATCACCTTGCTTTATATTGCAGTACAACTGAGAGAAACAAAAAGCTGAGAGCTTCCGAGATTAAAATAAAAAATCCAATCAACACCTTTCCGAAACACTTTTCTTCAAAAGCATTGTAACCTTGATGAAGGTGAGAATATTGTAGGACTGTTGCTTTAAAAAGCTGTAACATTAGCAAGGTGTACTAATATTAGAGCAGCTGGGAAAAATCTTAAAGCTGCTCTCGCTCCTTAACAGCCAAAGACACCCGTCATTCATCAGGCCTTCATATTATAAAAGTTATTTTCTTAAAAAACAAACAAACAGAAACCCTCCACTCTCCAATTATCACAAAGTACAAGTTCCAATAATATGTGGTTCCCACTAAATGTTGGCAGTCCAACGTTTTATTGCCTTAAAGCATTTGCTCAGTTTGTCACATGCTAAACTGCGGTCTGGGGTTAGCTCACTGTATGTTCTCATAATAAGTGCTGGCTTCCCACATTGAAACTGTCCTATGTTATAATTTTGTGGACATACACCACCTCCCTAAGATTGTGTCGTCCCTCTTTTGCTTACAAAAAAGCCCTGAGCTATTGAGGCATGGACTTCACCCGACCCCTAAGATGTGCTGGTGTATCTGGCACCAAGATGTTAGCAACAGAACCTTTAAGCCCTGTAAATTGTAAGATGAAGCCTCCATGGACTTGTTAGACTTGTTTGTCGAGCACATCCCACAGATGCTTGATTAGATTGAGATTTCAAGGGGAATTTAGAGGTTAAACAACTTGTTGTTGTGCTCCTGAACTATTTTAGTTTTGTGGCAGGGCGCACTACCCTGCTGAAAGAGGCCACAGCCATCAGGGAATACTGTTTCAGTGCTTAGGTATTGATATATGTCAATGTACCATCCACATGGATGACAGGACCCAAGGTTTCCAAGTAGAAAGCATCACACTGCCTCCGGTGGCTGGCCTTCCTCCCATAGTGTCCAACTCCAGGCCTCAAGGGCCGCTGTCCTATAGGTTTTAAATGTGTCCTTGATCCAACATGGCTGATTTAAGTGGCTAAATTACCTCCTCAACAAGTTCTCCAGAGGCCTGGTAATGAACTAATCATTTGATTCAGCTGTGTTGGCCCAGGGTGAGATCAAAAACCTGCAGGACACCGGCCCTAACACCAGGTGTTTCACCATGGTAAGCGATGCACACACAACCGGCCATCCATGTGATGTCAAAGAAAATGTGGATACCTTCTTCCATGGCTCGGTGGTCCAGTTCTGATGCTTCGTGACCATTGTTGGTGCTTTCATTTGGGGACAGGGGTACACAACAAACTGCAATGCAGATGTAGATTCTGACACCTTTCTACCAGAACACCTCTGTGCATCAGTGATCCTTGGTCACCTGTAACCTTGCTGCTGGTTCACCGCTGTTCTTTCTTTGTGTTTGATAGATATAAACCACTGCAGACTGTGAACATCCCAGAGTTACAGTTCTGGAGATGATCTGACCCAGTTATCTAGCATCACAATTTGGCACATCTCAGACTTGCTCAGATCCTTAGGTTTGCCAGAGTTCTGCTTCTAACAAATCAGCTTTGAGGACAAAATGTTCAGTTGCTCCATAATATCACCCACTCACTAACAGGTGCCATGATGAAGACATAATCAGTGTTATTTGCTTCACCTGGCAGTGGTCATAATGTTATGCCAGATTGGTGTAATTCTGCTTTTCCATCAGTGTTCAAAATACACAAATCCATTATCAGCCCAGTTTTGTGTAATTAAAACTTCTCCTCCCCTCTCCCTTACGCATTAATACAGAAAGGGTTACCGGCTGGCTGAGTCAGCATCACAAAAGATCCATTTCATTTTTAGATGGAAATAACATAAAAGAGAAAACATATCTGAGACTCGGGCAATCCCGAGATAGGATTTTGTTCTTATTTCTTATCTCCTATTATTCCTGTGTGCCGTCACAGATTTTCTGCGTGGTGGCTAAAGGAGAAATCAGTTCTGCCGTGAACCAAAAAAAGGAAAAACATCTAAACAAACAGGATTTTTCAGAAAGCTATATACACACATATGTACAGAGAAAGATAGAAAAAGAGCAACCAAATAAGAGAGTGAATGTTTTTCTTTTGCTTAGATAAAGATGAGTATATGTATAAATACAAACAGTGTGTGCCAACCTTTTCCAAAAGTCCCAATAAGCAAATTTGTCGTCCTGACTAACCCAATTCAAAAAAACAGTCAACTCAGCTTATTGGCTCTCACTTTAGCCTCAGGCCTGAATCTCACATAACAGTCTTCCTCTGCGCAGTGCTCGCACAGACCGCTGGGACCAGGACTTCATCTGAATGGCCCCAAAACCATGTATAGTTGAGAGCTCAGGCCTTCACATATTCATCAGTACATTTAAGCTTTGACTGAAGCAGAATAAAAAACATAATTCTTTTATAATATTTTCTTTTTTCTCGTCTTTGTTATGGGTGCATAATTTATGCAGTTCATGAATAAACTGTATCCTTTTTGTGAGATTTGCCTGCCTACTGCTCTGTGTGTCAGAGTGCTTTGTGTGATGCGTTGCTCTGGGCCACAATGACATTCACTCTGTGATATTGACAGGAGAGGATCACTGTGTGATTAGCCCTTCAGTTTCCCTGACAAATGTTTGTTCTGTAATTTCTCATAGTCCCCGGAGGCATCGCACCGGAGTCACTCACCTTCACCCCACTGGATGACATGATCTTCCTGAAGTGGGAGGAGCCTGTTGAGCCCAATGGACTTATTACCCAGTATGAGGTGAGCCCATGGAGACATGAGGGTGAATTTCTTCTATGTGTAAATTTAATTGGTTGTAGAGTTTGGTGGATTGGGGCAGGTGCGAGCATTTAGTAGTCTCTCTGTTATCATTGTTGGCTCCGCTGGACTTAAAAGTGGACTTAATCAGCTAACATGGTTGCTGTGCTGTTGTTTGCTGATTCTTTTAATGATTCTGGAGTGTAAACATATTCAAATCTAATAACAAGCAAGGCTGTACCCATACATATCAGCATGTTAAATACCAGTGGCTGGATGGGTGATTAATCAACTTCTCTGTGCTTTATCTTGAACTTTATTCAGGGTTGCCATGGTTTGCGTACCAGAAACTAACTGGGAAAATATTTCTGTGTACAAAGTCTACAAACGTATAGATGTCAAAATCCTGAACTGTCTGATGATGATGAATCAGTTATTTAAGTGCAGTCTGTACAGTAGTGATTTTAGACTACAACTAAAAGAAAAGAGAACTTCATATGCTCAGATGAATCTTTAAAAAATGAAATTACATTGATCTACAGTAAAATAAACACAGATATTAAACGTGTTATTGCTAGGAAACCATCAAACTAGCTCGTATTCTCTAGCCAATAGTAACTCTGATATTCCTCTCCTGCCCTGACAGACAGCTGGAAAATTTAATTTGAACCTGACTTTGGTTGTTTAAATAGTATTATGTTTAATCATATTTCAACGTCCTGTTAAACACTGTCGGCATTTTAGTTGAAAGGCGCAGAGTGAGGTCTCTGTCAGTTTCTCTCCCTCACCTGCCATCCAAGCTATCCTTGCCACCTGCACCATGGTGCCTTATTTTTAAAGTGGCTTTGACAATACAAAGAAAAACCCAGTAATATTCCAAATAAAGTTGTTAAATATTATATACTACAGATGGAAAGCCTAGTGGTATTAACCCTATTGGTATTGTATAGTGATAAAAGTGAGCATAGGGATTGTATGATTGCATACACTATTGCTGAAAAGAAAAGCGATGCAGGGATGAGTTTTAAGGCGTCAAATGTAAAGAATAAAAAAAATCAGTTTTAATAAATTTAAACATCCTTAATTTTGTAAATCAGGCAAATTAATGAAAGACCATTGAGCCAGTGAGTAAAACATTTGTGCCACGTGTGCCATCAACAGTGTGTCATGTGAGAGACGTAGGTCATACAAGCTGCCTGAAAAAAGGAGACTGACACTCTGAACTCAACTATGATAGAAGATCAACTATGATCTTCTTCTGAGATTTTGAGTGGCAATCACTCCTGGGTGTCATCCAATGCAAGACCGCCCCAGAATATATAATGCCTGCAAAGTACAGATGCCTTACTCACAGTTTCAGTAAAAGTCCCGGTGCAGGAATCTGCTGTGTGACCTCTGTAGGATAAAACGTACCTCCAACACATAAAGGGCTGCTGGGATAGTTGGTAAAGTCTTTAAAGCTAAGCAAACTGCACGATCAGGCGCTGAGCTGCAGGCTGAGTTTCTTTATTGGGTTGCTTGCATCATACATACGACTAAACTCATAAATTAAACTGAGGTGGATGTGGATGTAGTTTGTTCTACTGCTTCCATGCCATTTTTGTGGTCAAGAATAAAATATAATTTTCCCCATTTGGTTTGATAAATTTAGAGGTTCTTTTCAAGGGGTTGTTAACTTTATATTCAATATTTTTACCAGCACAAAAAAATCTCCAGCAATACAAAAAAATAACAAACCCAAACAGCATTTTCCTGGAACTGAAACGTGCCTGTTCTTTTTAGTTTCCTGCCTAGTGCAAAAAATATTTCCCTCTCTAGTTGCTGAACCATTTTCAGCATTGCTGCAACTGGCACAGCACAGATAAAGTATGTGCTTAATCACACAACCACTCTGCTACAGTTTATGCTGTTTTCTTTTTCCACCCAACGGACAATGCATGTGTGTCTTTATAAACAAAAATAGCAACGATGACTGGATATGCTTTTGCTGACGTTGAGCACATGGCTTGGACACTAAAACCGGTCTTCTTGTCCTGTAGAAACAGAGAGTGGCACCTTAATCGATACACAAATTTTTGCTGTAGGGCTTCTGCTTAGCTGGACAATCATTTTGCATTTACTTTACACCCTCCGTCTGCAGTAAGCATTCAGTAGGCCTGCCTACCCATGCTCAACTCTTCCTTCTGTGGCTTCTCTTGCAATGTCACCTCAAGGATATATTAAATAGAATTTCCAGTTTGACATATAAAGTGGAGGCTGCACAAGATTTTTACACTGTAGTGTACACTGATCTTCCTCAACTGACAAAGAAAGCTTTATACAAAGCTGTGGAAATCCTCTTCATTTCTCTCAGATTAAACTATTGACCAGTCTGCCTGAGCCTATCGACCAGAAAGCTGTCCTGCAAGCCCTCCTCGTTCTTCTGTGCTGGGTCTGGCATTTTTTATGAATGCCTTTGTAGCAGAAACACAGTGGTCTGTCTGTTCTCAGTCACTGGATGGCTCATAATTCTATCTTCTCCCTACGAACATGAGCAGACATTAAGCTCTTCTTATGATAATCAGCAGAAGCTTCGGTTCAGCTCGAGCGTCAGCGCCGGTGCGTGCAACGCGCACGAGCACATACGGTACGCATCGTGTGTGTGTTCGTTTCTTCAGTGAAGTGGATCTCCTCCAGCTCCACGTTTCCCTAATACGCTCACCCTTGTCTGATTGCGGTAAGGTCATCTCATTTAGCTCTCCACTATTTCAAAGAGCATAAGTGGAAATTCTCGTGAGGTAGAGGCACAGCTAATCACCTCTCGAGGAAAAACTTTTGAAAAGATTACACTTTTTTGAGGACACTCTTGCGCACCGATTTCGTAGTGTTAACAAGTGTTAATTAAACTCATAAACACTTCACAGTATTGATTTTCATGCTTGGAAATACTTTTTAGTGCGCGAGGTTCCGTCTCTGGCCTTCATAATGAGTTACTTAGTCAGAAAATCACTTACAGCTCCCAATGCTTCTCACCAGAGCTCCATGTTGCTCGTATGCCTTTGAGCTAATGGCGACCATGCCAATCAAGACGTATTCACCTGAAACTGGAAACCACATGAGCAATTAGCATGTTTATTTAGTGAAGCAGTTTTTATTTCATGTCAAGTGAATCATATCAATGACATATTTAATTTACTACTTATGACCGAGCCATTTGTGCACCTATTTGATGAACTCAACTGGCGGGGGAAAAAAAATCACAGTTGAAGTTTGTTAGCAGGTATAACAACAGAGCAAAAAAACATTTTAACTGTTTTTTATGCTGTTTTTATTCCCTATCTGACATCAGATCAGCTACCAGAGTATCGAGTCATCTGATCCGAGCATCAACGTCCCAGGACCCAGGAGAACAGTGTCAAAGCTCAAGAACGAAACCTACCACATGTTCTCCAACCTCCACCCTGGAACGACTTACCTAATCTCCGTCCGGGCACGTACGGCCAAGGGCTTTGGCCAGACGGCCCTCACCGAGATCACCACTAACATCTCTGGTAGGAGCGCCGCTGTTGGAGCATCCGTGCTATCGTGGGGGATGGTGCGAAATCTGGTGTAAAATCGTAAGATAGAAATGAAGGCGGGCGTGTAGAGGCTGTTCTCTGTGCCATCGCTGCCTATCGCTAATGCAGCATGCAGGTACAACAGTGAGACTTCACCCACTGTGTGCTATAATTAGAAATCAGGTTTTCTCTCTTTTAACCTCTGTGTCTTCTTCCCTCGCTGAGGCAAAACTGCTGCTCCCAGAGTGCAAGAGCTATTTTCCAATTGCCTTTCCAATCTAGTGGCAAGCTGTCATCTCACAGTCCTCAAGACATAAATTAACTTGCAGGTAGCAGGAAAGCACAACAGAGGGGACACTGCTGTGCGTTATGTATGAAGAAAGATTTAGAACATTCTCGGGACCAGAACACCCCTTCTGAGAGTCTCAGAGCTTATTACTGGTGATAGAAATCCAACCTTTGTGTTTCCGTTTCCTTTTAATGATGCATTTGGGCTTGTTAAGGGATGAGATTACACCTCTGAGGAGCACACAGCACAACCACTCCCACTCGGTCTCGCTCGAACATTTACTCTCTCTGCCCCCATCTCTTTGCAGAGAGGTCCGGTTTGTTTAATTATAGATTTAGTGCACAGGCTCACTCGCTGTATGGCAGATAGCAATCTGGCGTGGAGCCAGACCACAGATAGAGTCCAAAAGTCTTTGCAGATCATCCTCAGCCTCCTCCTCTGGCCCACAGTGCAGAACATTCACTTACACTGAGCATCTCTCAAATCTGCACTGACAGCTAGCAAACACTGAACACCTTCAACAGCCACTACTGTCAGCATCTTCAAGCAACACCCACCGCGGAGTATCATTCCACGCACGTTTCCTCATTCGCGTGCACGCGGAGTCGTGGCTGACGGGCACTAATCTCTCAGACAGGCTCAGTGTGGCAACTGGCATCGAACCCTCTTTTTTTCTTTTTTGGCAGTACGTAATGTCGACAATAGTGCATCTGGTTTTCCTCAATAACTCACCTTAATTGATGCGTGCTCTTTCCTTCTGCGCTATTAGTGAACTGCTTTTAACATGATAATTATCGATTCCTCATGAATAGTTTGCTCTCTTCCCCCTCGCTAATTGACTGCTGATATTAAAGAGAAATGTGCCGCCACATCTCCAGGGAGGAGCATGACTTTAGCCAAATCCTTTTAAAAGAAAAACCCATTCAATTTAGCTTCACTCCCTTTACTTTTAATTGGACTTGTTTCTAAGACAACTAGAAGGGAAATTCAAACATTGTACTTAAAATGACAGTATGGGGTTTGGGTATATTAGCCCGTTTATCCCTGTATGCTGACAAAGGAACGAGTCTTTGCTCAAAAAGACAGTTTGTGCGGCTTAGACCAGGGGTGTTAAACATTAGGCTCGGGGGGTCAGACTCTGCTCGGCAAAGACTCCAATCTGGCCCACTGGGAAGCTTTGAAAAATGTGAAAGATGGGATAAGAATTTTCAACTTTCACCTGTATTTTCATACAGCTTCCCCCCCAGTCATTCATACTAAAACAAAGTAATTAAGTACCAGTTAAAATTACAGGGCTGTCTGTGCAACGAACAAACAGATTTATTTTTGTAATTTGACACAGTTCTTTCTTATAATTTAAGCCCAAAGAGTCGTGCTGACAGATTTCTTTTCACTTGCTACAGTAGAAAAACTTTATCATGTGGGAAAAATTGATCTGCACTGTAGTTAAACTTCTTGACTGCACATTGACAAAATCAAGTTTTGCTGATCCGACCCACTTAAGGTCAAAGTGGGCTGCATGTGGCCCACGATTCAAAATGAGGTAGACTCCCTTGACCTTAAAAATTCATCTCTGAATTTCTAGTTTCATAGTCTAAACTGTAAATATGTAAAAGATGAATAGTGATGTAGCTGTGTGCGCACATTTTTTATCTTAATGACATGGCGAGATATGCCAGTGTATCAACAACTGTCTGCATTGCCACTAGTTAGTGTACTATGAGGAAAACGCTATATAGTGAGTGAGTGAGGCTCAGTGTTACGTGACATTTCAAGGATGAACATGTTTATGTGAAAGGACAAAGAGGCAGAAACAGTGTATGAACTCAATTATTGTTGCTTAAATGAGCACTGGCTAAGGCTAGACGTGTGCTTATTTGCATGTGCTTTTATTGTTTTTGACATGTAAGCTTTTGTGTCTGGTGTCCACAGCTCCCACCTTTGATTACGGAGACATGCCGTCTCCGCTGAGTGAGACAGAGAGCACAATTACTGTCCTGCTGCGCCCCGCCCAAGGCAGAGGAGCACCTGTTAGGTGAGGAGATCATTTCAGGTACAGAAAAATGATTTTCATCAATGCTCCAGGCTTATTAAAATGCACATCCGCTCTTTGTACAGCACATACCAGGTAGTGGTTGAGGAAGAAACTGGGAAGAAAGTGAAGCGGGAACTGGGGGTGCAGGAATGCTTTCCGTTGCCCATGTCACACGGGGAGGCCGAGGCCCGAGGGACGCCTCACTACTACACAGCCGAGCTGCCGCCCAGCAGTCTGCCAGAGGCCAGTCCCTTTACTGTGGGTGACAATCACACGTATAATGGTTACTGGAATAGCCCTTTGGACCCCCGTAAAAGCTACCTTGTCTACTTCCAGGCTATGAGCAACTTCAGAGGGGTGAGTTACTATAAACTTGCACTGGTGTTGCAGCAAAGCTGGATACGTTGTTTTTGCAGACCTTGTTATAGTCTGTGTGAAATCGTACCAATGACACTCCTGTTCTTTAATGTCTTAAATGTTCTCAAATCAGTTGCAGGCCTTTGTATGGAAAACTGTTCTGTTCACCGCTGATGTTAACACACCCATCTCCATATTATCCCAGTCTAATCCCTGGCCAGTGGTACTCAAATGAAGTCTGAGCCAGTGGTGTTTGGCGTTAATGAGTATCTGTATTTAAAGTACTAATGCTGTGACTGATGTATTGTGTGGACTTCTGAACAAGCACTTATGCAGTGAAAGAGGTTGTTGGATGAAAACAAACTGCGCAGGCAAATGTAACTACTTGAAAACTACAAACGCTTACATCCTACCACTTTGATTCTCTGCAAACAAAGCATTTCTGAGACAGGAATTACTTGCATGTATTACTTACAGCAAGCAAAGCTCTGATTAAGTGGAATTACTCAGAGTAAACAATCCACTTCATTTGCCTCCTCTGTCCCGTTACCTCCATGTCTGCTCCCCTCTTTCTGTCCTGTTACCTCCATGTCCTTGTCTGCTCCCCTCTTTCTTTATGCAAATAATTAGTTAATTATCTTCGAGAAAAATCCAGATGTAGCTGGCCAAGGTAACGCAGAACTAAACCCGAGGCTTTTACGCGAGTGCTTTTCTGTCCACTCACTAAAAACTTGCAGACCTTGTTTCCACACGGCTGTGCTTCCTTCCATTTCATTGTTCTTGAACAGACAAAGACCTTCAGTTGTACCCAGAGGATGCCACATTACCTTTCCAAATTCCATTACAGGAAGAGCTGCTACCTGGGTGAGGCAATTACTTAAGGATAATTGGGCACAGGTGCAGCTGATCAGTGGTAGAAAGCCGCTGCTTTAATATTCACAGACTGTGGCAATGTAGCCGAGAGTTATTGCCGTAGGTAAAAACACAGTCTTCTGTGATCATCAGCTGGTGATAAATACGTGCAAGCTGGGTCACTCGTGTCTGCTTATTTTTTCCGATTTCTGTCGGCTGCTTTTTCATTAGGAGTGTGTGTGTGAGTGTTTTTAAAAATCCTGCAAACAGGAGCTGGGTGGCTCGTCCCCACCAGTAAGATCTTTTTCCAAACCAGTGAAAAAACACACGGACGGAGTGCTGTGTGAGCACTTCACACAGCTAGGCTACCAAGAATGGGATTAGATAGGGGCGGCCTGGCTTTACCGGCGGATGGGATTAGGCTTTGTTTTGCCTGGCAGGGGGCCAGCATCCATGACCCACAGTGATGGGAGCACAGTGCCAAATCACACAGCCAACATTGTCCTCAGTCCTTTAAACATTGCTTTGCCTGGAAGTACAGATGCAGTGAGTGTTTAAATCTGTATATCGGTGCTGCAGGACCGAACCGACTTCACTTAAATCAGCTTTTAACACAAGGAGTTTTAGTCAGAACAAGTTTACCCTCACAAACACATTATTTCGGGTAGTGTGTCAGACCTTGCTCAGTGTTCATTGCTTAGCACAGGATCTTATTAACCTCCTAAGACGTGAACTCTTCCACGATATGCATTTTTAATTTCTCTTTGATATTTGGGCATATTGGGGCCCGATGAATGTAAAAACAAAGAATTACCAGATTTTTTTTTTTTTACCTTATTTTTGTTTTTAAGAAAAATGAGAGCCACATATGAGGATATTCATTTAAAATTTTGATAGAACAGTAGCAGTATAATGTCCTCGTAAGTGGATATCAGGCCCATGTAGAGCAAAATTTAGTATTTTGGTCTAAATAACCCAAAATGTGATGTCCACATATGTGGACGGCAGGTCCTAGGAGGTTAATGTAGTTTTTTCATTGATGTCAGTGTAATAGCTGTGTGATGTCAGTGAGTTCGGTATAGTTAAATCGAACCTATGCTTTGTATATAACCCACACACATCACAACAGGATTATGAAAAGACAAGGATTGCAGGAGAAAAGGTGTCATATGCATAATGTAACAAAAAAGTATTAAAGAGTGTAAAATAGCAGTAATTAGACTGCTAACAGAGCACACAGTTATACGGCATGGCACTTAGCTTGTTAATGATATTAACATCATTAGCAGGCGCAGTTTTTCACCTCACAGAGTCATTTAAAAGTGGCCACATCCAAGTGCTAATGACAAAGTGTATTAAAACCATCAAGCAGATGTTCACGTTTGGCTCCTGTAGCCTGCACGGACCAGAAATGGTTCAGCAATTGCTAAATGTTTTGTCCTGTTTTGTATCTTCCTGCTTGTGCTCCATGTGCATTTATGCATCACAGGCCTTTTCACATTTTAGCATTGTGCGCACACTGTCACAAAAATGTAGGCCAGAAAAGTGAACGTTGGCATTTTGAATTCGATTGCGTACAGAGGCACAAATGCATGTACCGGGGATATTTTTGTAGTGGTGTTTTGTAAAGAAGAGAGCAAAGCGTAATTACTTTATGCCTGCTCGTTTTAGTGGAAGAAAAAAATGTAAAGAGCACTCCAGAAGCTGGCATTGAAAGTAGTTTCTCTCCCAAGAGTGAAGCATCTGAAAGTTACATACACCTGGATTAAACACTTGTCGATGCCGTGCTGACATAATTGTCATCTTTAACAGTTATTTAAGCTATTGCACCCCGGGGGGCAAACAGAGCTGTCATCACGTTTTATGACTTATTGGGATGCCTCGTTATTTCAGAATCTCTGTGGTTTATTTAAGGTTTTGTCTTTGTGAAGGGGAAACATTGAACCTCTATAATGGTGGAACAGTTTGAACAGTATATGGGACCCATAATATTTGGTATTTACCCATGCTAATTATCTAGAGAGTGGCTCTCAAGCCTCTGTAATTGCTTTGATTGATCCATCTAAAGAGGTACTTGAAAAGCTGTGGATACAGGCTGTAGCTTTGAAGGATACAGCATACCCATTTATAACCACTACACTTAGATCTCCAAACTTTGCACACACATACACACAAACACTGTAAAAACCTTGAGTGTGTGCCATAGAGCCCTGTGTTGCATGTTGGCATTTGCGTTTTGTATTTAGAGCTGCCAGGAGCCACCAGCCTCTCTGGCATAACTGGCACAGCGTGGGGAGACGTGATGTTTCTTCCACAATCTGGAGCTTGCCAATTAACACTTCTGCTGAGCTAGTGCACAATGACTTAGATATGCGAGTTGAAGAATTTACTTGTCCATCACGACGACCTATTTTTCATCATCTGCATTAAGGAGATGTAAATGTATCTGTCTTAATTTGCCAAAGCTTGTAATGATTGAATGTATGAATGATTTCAAATGCTTTCTCCATAAAGTAGACTGCTTCAGATGAATCAGCTTTTTTTCTTTCGTAAGGAAAATGTTTAATGTAATTGAGTCAGTCCACAGAAGGCTCAAAGTCCCCAGTCAGCAGTCTGCATGTTCCAGTTCTCCTGATACATGCAGTGGAAATGAAGTGGGTTGCACTTTGATGAATAGTATTAATTAAAACAAATTGATAATCATTTTATAGCAGTTGATATAAATTATATTAGAAATGTGGCTTAAAGTAAGTTATATAAATCCACCTGTCAGCTTCGTTGTATTGTGGTAATGTGCAAAAGTGTTTCTTTATATTTTGCTAGGAAAATGGGAATTTGGTGCAGCGATTTATCGAACCATGCAGACATATATGGAAATATAATATATATAGCATTAACTAGTATAATATTTGCTTATAGCATTTCAGTTAATAATACAGTATGGAGTAGGGGTGGGTGATATAAACGATATACGATAGAAACGATATAAATTTGGCCAACGATAGAGAGTTTAACTATACCACTCTATCGCGATAGCGCATGTTGATGATGTCATCAAGCTGCGCCTGTTTTGTTTTTTTATTAGTAAAATTAACATACAGACAAAATGCACCATATATTACACATTCAGAGAATAAACATTCCTTACATATTAGCAACTTTCATACATAGGAAAAAGAAAATATAAAGATGGGGTCACATAATTTAACAGATTATTAACTCACTAAATCAAAATCTTCCACAAAGGAAACAAAAAAGCAGCCTTTTTCTTTTTAACTAAAGTCAAAGATTTAACCAACAGGTTTAAGTCGTTTTTCCAGTACACTAGCGTTGGTTTGGTCTTAAAAAAACGACATTTATGTATAAATTGCTTGCACAAGATTGCGCCTGTTTTGGTCGAAAGCATCGCAGTGGCTACTGTCACTACCCGATCCGTACCGGAAACCCGATCGGTACCCCGCATGCGCGAAAGGTGTCTACTTCCAGTCGAAGCGTTTTACGATAGTTACGGGTCAGAGTATCTGTTAAGAATAATAAGTATCTCTTAAAATGTTTCCAATAATGAAACATTTCAATGTAATGTGGACAAAAACGAAAAATAAAAAGATAGTTACGGATCAGGACTCCCCGATCCTTACTGCTCATGTGCAAAGTCGGACCGTACAAATCAGGTCTACCCGATCCGTACCGCGCATGTGCAGGGGTTTTCTTCTTCTTCTGTTCGTTTAATGGCAGTTTACTCCCCAGTGTAAGAGGATACTGCCACCTGCTGACCGAGCGAATGAACCCTATTGAAAACTGAATTAGTGTCATTACAAACGTGTGTTAAATTTGATTTAGTGATAGTCGAGTGTGTTTATGCTTGTCTGTGTGGAGAGGATTGTTGGAATAGTGATGATGATGTCCGCTATCCCTGTCAATTGTCAGTAAACACTTCATCTGGCTCATGAATCTTTACGTGACATATTACAAAGTCTGTATTATTAACTCTGTAATTCTTCTTATTTTACGGCGCTGTTGTTCAATCGGGGAAGGCTCTCTGTTGAGGAGAAAAGCATGAATTTGTTTGTATACGGATTATCCATTGTTTAAATGTCCCGGTAGTCGAAAAGGAGGCAGAGCTGTTGAGAAATGCTAGGAGCTAACTGGGCGCTAACCGTGTCATTCAAATATATTGAATGTCGCAATGTTGGCAAAGAGAGGAAGTGACGTAAGATTTGCGCATGCGGGGTACCGATCGGGTTTCCGGTACGGATCGGGTAGCGACAGCTACAACCATTTAGTGATGGGATTTCTGGCTCTTTTTAGAGAACCGGCTCTTTCGGTTCGGCTCACTAAAAAGAGCCGGCTCTTTAGGTTGTTTTGTTGCTTTAATTAATTTATTATTAACAATAATATAAAATTATGCACAAAAGGAATTACTAATGTAAAAAAAAAGTGGTTTTATTTATATATGTTTATATATAAATATATGCGGTGGCCCCTAGAGACAAAACACGTACCAACTCCAAAAAGCACATAAAAACTCCAAAACACATTTCTAGCATTTCTAGCATATGTGATCTAGGTAGCTCTGAACTTCCAAAACAGAGCTACCTAGATCACTTAAATTACACAATTGAAAGCATGAAAGCATATGTGTATTGTTTGTGTATTTATACACAAGCATTCATATATAGTCAAATAAAAAAAAAATAAAAAAGTTCATTTACCTGTTACTACCACACACCAAATCCGGTCGTTGGTACTTGCTGGCTTGTGTAGCCACTAGGTAACAAAAGTTCAACACTGCCCCTAGCATCCTGGAGCACTTCTGTTGTCTTTTGTACGTGCTTTGAGTTTTTATGTGCTTCTGAGTTTTTACGTGTTTTGGAGTTTGTACGTGCTTCGGAGTTTGTACGTGTTTTTACGTGTTCTGGAGTTTGTACGTGCTTCAGGGTTCGTACGTGATTTGAAGTTTGTATGTGCTTCGTCTGTAGGGGCCACCGTAAATGTACTTTTATTTATTCACTCCACATAAAATGTAATAAATAAATCATATAATACAAAAATAAACTATTCACATTTCAACTTTTAACTATTTAAATTTTCAGCTTTTTCCTTTTACAAATTTAAAATGAAACAACAAAATACTGCAAACCACAACACAATTAAATATAAATTAAAATATGAAAACAAAAAGAACATGCATATTCTCTGTCATATGGACCTGCATGAATAAACTTTCTGAATCCTTTATCATCTGCAACTGAAAATAGTTGTGGATGATTACTATACCTTTCTAATTGCTGACGTTGTTGTCCCTGGCTCTCTTTCTCTCTCTCTCTCCCTCCTGCTCTGTTCCTGTGCTACTGAGTGTAACTACCGCCCCTCCCCCCTCTTCCCAGCGTAAAGCACAAGGCTCGCATGCTGAGTGAAGCGAAAAAAAGTACGAGAGAGAGAGAGAGAGAGAGAGAGGGTGAGAGAAAGAAAAAAAAAACGCAGGCTCGCGATAAGGAGCCGGCTCGCGTCGTTCACGTCAAAGATCCGGCTCTAAGAGCCATTTCGTTCGCGACCGACCCATCACTACAACCATTATCATCTGCAAATTATGCCGGGCAACAGTCATAGCAAAGGCATGAAGCACTTTTGAAATATGGGGAAAGCCAAAAACTGCGCTCCACTTCCGTAACATTGATTCATTAAAGTTGAATTCTCTCGCAGCTGCTCTATTCCCATGTTGTTGCAGTATATTAATAACTAACCTCGTATTGTGGATGAATGATCTCAGTTGTTCTCCTGACTGAAGTTTGCCCTGTGTATAGCATCCTGCTATGTGATTGCATTTGTCCCTGACCACCAGAATCCCTCACGTTAACTTTTATCGAGTGGAAAAAAAAGGTGGCGTTTATCCTCCAGCTTCACTGTGCTAATGTTATGCTAACATAGCTGTGTCGCTAGCAATCATGTAGCACAACATTATATACCAGGTAGTCCAACTTCAGTAACCCTGCAAACGCCACTGCTGTTTAGTTTTCTGTCTTCATTTATGTCGAAAGTGATAGCAGAGCTGTACGTTTTAATTAGTTTCAATAATCTCTCAGTCAGATCATGGTATGTCATGTTTAGGTGGAAACTAGCGAGCTAACTTCCTGCTAACTTCTAACTCCGTTAAATTTAATCAATTCTGTTTTCATGGATGCCTGGATGTTAAACTTAATTGTTACACCTGGTAAAGCAGCAACACTGATGATTTTATTAAAGATTAAAGAATTTAGACCGTTTTAAACTCTCAGTGTTCGTTTGACTTTGGGACCTGAAGAGGACGGAGTTTTGGACCCAGATTACTCCGCGAAGCTCCTCACTACGGCAGCCATAATACTCTGACAATCCATCAAGCAGTGCAGCTTACCAAAGTTATACTAAAACATTTTTTAACAGATTTCTGCACGCCCAAATCGGTTCGCGGTCAGTAAGCACAACCAGAATTCATACATAAGGCACACTGTCGATTTCTAAGAAAATTAAAGGATTTTAAGTGTGCCTTATGTGGAAAATACGTTATACAGAAGAAAAGAATATATCGCGATATATATAGTTACCGCACATGCTTCAAATTATATCGCGATATGAATTTTAGGCCATATCGCCCAGCCCTAGTATGGAGGCAAACACAAAGTTCATTCAATTCACTTTCAGGGTGCTTGAAAGTCAATATTTGGTTTGGGCACCTTTATTCTTCAACACAGCCTGAACTCTCTTAGGCAAGTTTCTCTTAATTCCTTTAAAGAGTCTCCAGGAATAGTTCTCCAGGCTCCTTGAAGGACATTCAGGTCTTTTGCTTTGGATATTGGGCTGCCTTTTGTTGGGTTCTCTATCAGGATAATTGTAAGTTTTTACCAGCAAAGTATGCTTATTTTACATTACAACAATAACTGATTCAGCTAATAATTTATATTAATAATAATTAATATTAATGATCAAGGAACTGACCTCACAGTCCATTGTTCATTCAGTAGGCTGGTTTCAGTTATTGTGCAAATGTACTGTTGGGGAAAGGTTGGGGAAACCTGCAGAATCAACCTTTGGAACAGCCAAAATAGCAGCAGTTACCAACAGAAAAGTATATCCTCAACAGCACCTCAGTATCGGTCAGAAGTGAGTTTCACTGACTCGGATTGGACTCCTTTCACAAAGCTTTTGAATTAGTCGGGGCAAGAAAACTGGATTCAGTTGACTCCAATCTGCAATCTACTGATATCTAGTGGTGAGGTTTTACACACTGTTGGGCTGGAGAAATGGCACTCTGTGACGGACATGTTTGTTTACAGTTTGATTCTATATTTTCAGATTAAACCACGGAGTTAAAGACTTGTTTAAGTGTCGGATTAAAAATGTATTTTCAATTTAAAAAAGCAATGCAACTGGAGTTTGAGGAAAGCTCGTTTTGCCCATTTCTGAATAGAAGAATTTGCATAATTGTCCCATAATGCCCGAATTAGCATCCCTGAATCTTAATTTGATGATACATCTCCATGAGGTGGCAGGATGGAATTGGATTACAGTCTTGGTTCCCATTAGTGCTGTTTGACAAAGGTTCTTTTCGTAACAGAGAAATGCCATCAGCTGAAATTTGAATAAAATGAATGATTTTTATAGCGATGGACTGGTCTGAAACCCCTCCTCTTAATTATGCTAAATTCGTTTCAACTTTCATCTTTTCTCCTTCAGATAGAATCCCTAATCTCCTTCTCATACACTTCACCACAGATCTCAGGTTTTAGATATTTTTTTGTTTTCTCCTGTCGTTAGTAGGAATCTTAACTTGTGAGGTAATTCGTCCTTTTACACTCAGTCATTTAATGCTTTCTTTGGAGACCTGAGTGCCACCCACTGGTGTTGAGTAATTTGTATTTCTAATCAGAGGGTATGAACAATTGAAAAGATAGGCGGCATCATGCTTCTAGATGCGGGCTAGCATCACTTCTAACATTAAGTCCGTGCTGCTTGTCTTGGGAATAAACATCATATTTTTGAAAGCATTTGTGTGTTTTTATGTGTTGTAATCATAATTTTTTCACCACATAATAAATGTGTGCGCCTCGGCTCAGTATTTCACATCCTCTCTTCTATTATCACATCTCTTTCATGCAAAATGCAAAGTGACACTTTCCCCCTGACGTCTGTGTTGTCTTTCTCTTTCAGGAATCTAGAATAAACTGCATCCGCATTGCTCGCAAAGGTAATTCAACATAAATATCTCACCTCCCAAAAACACTGTGACCTGAATCCATTTCCCTGCATCATTTCTAAATAACTTGCAGTATTGTGTACTTTTGTAGAAAGACAGGACATTACGAATGTGACGGTGATGGTGTGTTTACTCTGTTGTAGGATGAAATATTCATGAGGTGATTTTTCGCGTAGCTTTCGTTTTTAATATGCTGTCGATACATTGTCACCATTTATTTGTTCATTAAACGTGCAAATACTTCAGATCTGCCGGTTTGACTGCCCAGCGTCGCTACTTCGTGACACCTCGTGGTAGAGCGAATAATAGTTAACCTGCCGTGAAGAGGAAACTAACAGGGGACGGACAGTTCAAACAAATTAGTGACCTGATCAGCAAATTATTAAAATTGAAAAAAAAAGACACTTTAAGGACTATTTTTCCTCCCTGTGTTGTCTAGCACTGCATTGAGCGTCATACAGTCACTGTTGTTAGAGGCAAGGTTTTATCTTAGTACTCTGTAGTTCCTGCCTATCTCTTTTCTCTTAAGTAAAAAGGTGAAGAACTGGACAAATTTTCTCTGGCGGCCCCGGTTGTTTAGCACTGGGCCTCAGAGAAAAGGGCAACAAGCAGGGAAGGATTAGAGGTCAGGCTTTCATCCTGTTTGTTTGGGGGCTGACACTGGGACACGTCGTATCAAAGGCAGTCTCTTTGTTCTCATCAGCAGCCCACCAGACAGCTACATCTGAGGGCTCTGACCTCTGCGCTGTCCAGAAGGGTTCTCCAGATCAAAACTTCCAGATGGCGCTACCTTGGCCTATCAGTATGAGAAAGCCCTCCCTGCCTCCTTATCTTTACCTCGGCTTTTTTGATTCAAAGGCACATGAAAAGGGCAGAGAAATTGACTCTAAGTCCTTATGGCAGGAGAGCCCCTCCACCATAGTACACTGTCAGATCACGGTAAATAAAAAGTCATGTATTTATAGTTATCATAGCACCGCAACAGTAAGCGGAGCCTTGCAAGTAAATTGACTTGGCGGGGTGTCTTTTTCTTTTTTTGGTTAAGGCCTCTTCTTTTGTGTGAGAATAATGAAAAAGATGAGGCTAAGGCGAGGCCAGCCTTTTCAGCTCGACTTCTCGCTCCCCACAAGTGCCAAATTGGGCATTGATTAATTAAAAGTCCCCACAGCAACAGACTTAATGCTGCATGTGCCACTTTTATTTGACACTGGGCAGAGACAGAATGAAAGAAATGAACAATGGAGCTCCTAAGATAAAAAGAAAATACAATTAGCAATGAAATAAAATACCTGTAGAGAGAACAGAAGTGGAAATAAGACAAAAGAATAAAAGGTTAAATGCACAATTGAAAGTTATGATTTAAAAAAAACTGACAGCACTACATTTTCACCACAGGCATGGTGATATAACTGAAAACCCCCTGAAATGCCCATTGATGACAGAAAAAAATCTGGGTATTTCCAATTTCAAGGTGTAACAGGTCACAGGGTTGGTTTTTTTTTTTTTTTGTTGCTATGTGCGATCTCCATGATCCCTCTACCATTAACAGAGCCTCTGCATCATCGGGTCCTAAGCCGTTATTATCAAGCAGCCCATCACAAGCGAAGTGGAGGCAAATGATTCTGGCTTGGATAACAAAGCTGGAGATTACATTTCAACTTCCAGGTGACAGTTTAATTAAGGATCCTCTGGCAGGCTCAACACAACAATAGACTTCCATTTCTCCTCTAAGTGCCAATTTCCACCATCGGGCAGCTGGCAGGAGCATGGATTCATGTGGAAATCTATTTCATGCTCGTGTTTGGCTTAATAGAAATTTTGAGGGTAAAAGAGGCAAAACCGCCTTATCTGTCCAAAATGTCAGAAAACTGAAATTGATTTTTCACCTCCTCCGCTACATTTTTAGCCCATATAAAGAAGCCTTCCCCTAATTTTAAATGAAGTTGCGGCATAAAATAAACAGTGAGCATCTGAGTTTGTGTCTGAGACGGTGTCCGTCTCGGACACGCTGGAGTCTTTGTTATTTGTCGGTTACAGTCGCTCAGAGACACAAAGGCATTTTGGATGTTGGTATGTCCCTGTGTGTGAACAGAAACCACAAAAGGAATCACTCACTGGCTAAATCCTTTCTCACCACGGCGGCAGATGCGACGTTTAAAAGCAGCACATGCAGAGATGTCACGCTATCGGATTAATATGTAATCGGAGGACAGCGACACGAAAGTGATGTCCAAAGCAGTTTCAGAAATAACAGCCTTAGACTAATATCAGGCCAGTGACTAATTCCCCCCTATTATGATATGTCAGACATTCATGATTGATTTAAAAAATCCAGCAAAATCCTACCATGATATTGCACTACTTTCATCTTTATTTGGACAGAGGGTTCTAAGGCGGCCCAAGTGCCCATGGCTGCAAATAGTTGGACTAAAGCACGGCTCTGTTTTCATTTTCCCTGCCCCAGATCTGATTTTCTTTTTCCCCAGCAGGCTGTAAGATAGAGCTCTATCCCCAGGCCTGCTCTGACTTTCTCCCACTCTCCAGATAGTTTATACTGTTCCAGTAAGCTCTGGAGGGCTGGTTTCCAGGCTGTCAAGGCCTGGAGGACAGGCTGACACACAGGGAAAAAAAACTGGATCAGTGGGCTCCTAGAACAAGGCAAAGAAAGACCCACTGCTCAGCACCATTTACATAAGTATGAAGCTTTATGTAGGAGAAATGAATAACCTGCTATTATGGTAACGACCTTTCCAGTAGCTCACAGACAGCGGGGCACCTTGAGACTGTACTGTAAAGCAGTGTGGAGGATTCTGACTGGAAACTGATTATTGATTGGAAATTGACTTCAGAGGTCAGTGAGTGTACGACAGCATGAATTGCAATCCAAACGTGTCGCGTTATAATTATAATGTTTAATGCACAACTTTTAAATCAAGAATGATTTGCTGCTGTGAGTTCACCGCCTCACTCTCCCAAATTTGGAGCCTTGTAAAATTTGCCAATTCATACAAACCTGCTTAAAAAGATCATGGTAGACATAGTAGCGACATATATCTTTAACTGTCTGAAATCATCACAGAAAATCATTCCGTGTGGGAGCGAGTCTGCTTATTTTGCACATGTCACTTGTATCTGTTTGGACAGCATGGACAATCACTGTTCAAAGTGTCACCTCTTCATTTGCATACGTTTTTCATTTCTGTCTATTTCTTTGAAAATGCCTCAGATCAGATCAGCGGATCTCTTAGCAGTGGTTATGATAGGTAGTGTGACAGGATGACAAAATTCAGCTTTCCTACCTCTGTTGAATCCTTTTTGCCCTTTATTTCTTTAAGTTCTATGTTTGCATTCTGCCTTTTTAATGTGGCTCTTCTGTCTTCCCTCGTGTAGCGGCCTGTAAAGATCATCGCAAGGCTTTGGAGGTGTCGCAGCACTCCGAGGAGATGGGGCTGATCCTCGGTGTGTGCGCCGGAGGCCTGGTAGTGCTCATCCTCCTGCTGGGCGCCGTCATTATCATCATCAAGAAAGGGTAAACAACTTTCCATAGACGTTGTGAACAAAACATGCGTCATTGTGCTTAATCACCCCGCATAGTTTTACCTTTTACATTTTATTCTCCAGCAGCTCGGTGATCGGCTTTTACTCTTTGCTAGACTTTTGCAAAGGTCACGCTTTCCAAAAGATGGGCAAACAGCTGGCGTGGCGTTGTTTTTCTTTTTCTTATATCGCACCAGAGGGACCAAACAACTCGCATCTGCAGAGCCTGAGTGTGAAGTATTTAATTAAAGGCGGATGCAATTCAATTAGCCACTTAATTACACACGCCAAACAGACGCCTGACCCTTAAATGAGATGGTAATTGGGAGGGAAAAGGTGTGCTTTTAGAGATTATTAGTCAATGATCCCGCAGGTCTACAGTAAATCATCGACACCTCTGGCTCCGCATTTATTTAGCGGCAGCTAAAGTCTCAAATCAGGCTTCGACGCCCTCGCCTGTTTAAGATAAATTGAATTCTAAAGATCCAGCCAAAATAGGAGTTAGTCAGAGGCTCCAGCAATCGGTGTTTAAATTGCTGACACAGCGTTCAGGGTAATGGTGAATAATCTTGATTGTGGAAGTCGCTTCTACTCTGCACATTAGCCTGCGTTGCTCTCCTAAGCCACCATGAATTTCACTTTTAGGGAATTGATTATTAAATTTGCTGTGACAGGAAGCCGCGTGGTCTAGTCCTTGAAGTGTAACACTGAGACGTATTCGATTGAAAGAAACACACATTTTTCTGCCCGGCTGTGGTTTAGTCTGTCAGCACCTGCTTGATCCGCTCGCATGTGTCATATGGCCGCCTGCGCAGCTAAACTCATGAGAGGACGGTTTTCATTTTCACTGTAATCAATGCACTCTGCCCTTAGCTGACATTGCTTTCATCTTACATCTCTTCTTTCTCTTGATTTTTATTTTTTTCCCTTCTTCTCCTGCACTCTTGCCAGAAGGGACTACTACTCTTATTATCCGTAAGTGACTCCACCTCTTTGCTTTTCCATCGTTTTGTGATCCATCATACACGTGCATGTGCGCTTGCTGGCTGTCAATCATGAGTTACAAGAGTGTAGCACTCTTTTTTTTTCTTCTCTCAGCAGATCAAAAGTGTACAAGCTTCTTTCTGTGTTTTTTTTTCTACCTAAACATAACTGCAGAGACTCTTGTGGCAATCTCTTCTGAATATTGATTGCCCCTTGATTGTTTTCTTTATCCGTTAACAGGAAACCAGGGAACATGAATAAGACGCCAATTACCTACCGCCAGGAGAAGAGCCATATGGGCTCTATGGAGCGCAGTTTCACAGACCAGAGCACCCTGCAGGAGGATGAAAGAATGGCTCTTTCCTTCATGGATTCACACACTTGCGGCACACGAAGTAAGAGAAGTGCACCGCTGTGACACTCATGCAAGCTTTGCATAGCCCCGAATCTGACACGCATCATCCCTCACTTTGTAATCTTTTTGGCCGTTGCTCGATCGCTCCATAAATATTTCAATCAATTGCAACATGTGAAAAATCTCCTTCAGTATGATTTCTTGTCAGCTACTACCGCCTGAAGCCAACACAGAATCTCACTAGATGGCAAATAAAAAAAAATAAATGATTTGTGATTCTTGTCAGTTTTCTGCTTTCTAATGTTGTCAGCATCACAGAGGAGGAAAGATGGATGTGTTTATCCTAAAGATGCTCGAGATTCTTGTCTGCTTCACACTATCTCAGAAAGAGTTGCCGACGCATCAGCATAAGATCTATTACGAAGACATCTGTATCGAGACAAACTCCATTCAAAACTTCATGTCTGACCTGGCCTGTAAAGTGCCTTTCTGTGCCGCTAACACATTCACACCAGTATAAACGTGACACGCAAGTGTTAGAAAAAACGATAAATGTTTCAAGCCGTGATGTGTCTGAGTCATTAATGTTTCAGCTCACTCAAACTGTGAATGTGTCTGTGTGCGTCGCTCAGGTGATGCTCGAAGTTCAGTGAACGAGGCCAGCAGCCTGCTGGGAGGCTCCCCGAGGCACCAGTGTGGACGTAAAGGTTCCCCCTACCACACGGGACAGCTCCACCCTGCCGTCAGAGTGGCCGACCTCCTCCAGCACATTAACCAGATGAAGACAGCCGAGGGCTATGGCTTTAAACAGGAATATGAGGTGAAAGGGCGCCGTTGTACTCCTATTTAACGCTGTGACATTATAAGACAGCATAGACAGCTATTAGTCCTGCACTCTGGCAACGTTAAATGAACAGCGGTATAAAGAATGGGTGCTGGTGCACTCATGCTGAGTTATTTAAAATGAAGCTATAACACTTTTCCTACTGTCTTATATGTGCTGTTGCAATGGTAGATGGCCAAAGTTTCAAATAATGAGGTCAAAGTCTATGCAAGTAGTTGCTGTGAGCCAAAAGCTCAGGCTTCAGACTATTTGAAGTACTTGGATCGCATCTGTATCCTTTACTTCTTTGGCTAGTTGATGTCAGTGAGAGGAGTTGTCCTTAATATGGCCACTTCAGGCGCAGACCCCCTTTGCAGGATTTAGAGGTTGCCGATTTATATATTTACTTGTATGAAAACGTGTTTGCCTTTCCCAAAGAAGAAAGCGCAAGCCAAAACTTCAGAGAGCAATGTTTTTTTCAATGAACCCAGCATGAAGTTTGAGCTTCAGCTATGTTAATGCTAAAAGATGGGGCTATTCTGCCTATGAAAGGCAATAATGAGCTATCAGAACTGCGAGCTGAAGGTGTCACTAAACCACTGCTGTCGTATTTAATGGATTTCAATGGTTGCTACTACAATTTCACTCAAAGTGTAGCCAAATCTGCTCTTTTTCATTCTGCTGACTCTTGAAAGCTTTTTTCTATTGGTTAAAGTTGTTAAAAGTGATGCTACAGGGAGGAAATATACAAAAACATAGATGGAGATGAGCTTGTTTTGTTATTTTTAATATTGTGAGATAGTTAACATTTTGTACTTCAGGTGCTTGTTTGGTTCAGTTCCATAATTTACACTTGTCGGGTGTGATCATGATATTGTGAAATTATGCCTAAAAGTACCACATTTCTGTCCAGTCCTCCCTTCAAGATCACTCTCTCATCCAAACTTCTATTTTCACATTACCCACTTTCGGGCCAAATGCATCGGTGCTTTGCAATTATTTAGAGGAGGTCGGGGAGCAAATATCCACTTCTGTGACAAACTGATCCGATTTTTGTATCGAGGAGCATTAGGAGGAAGCACAATCCAGAGAACAAACAGCATTTTCAAGTTGTTTAGTCCAGAGTTTCCAACCCCTTCGGTGACATTGGAGGCTAGCAATGGGGAGGTATGCTTTTATTTATTTATCTATTTTTTATTTTCAGTCACGGGGCTGTGCTCAATGAATTTGCACCCTGGGGTCAGCGAAGTTCTGCTGTAACGTCCTGAGGCGAACGTTCAATGGAAATGACCTGAGCTGTGGCATGTGCCAGCCAGATTCCAGAGGCACAAGTGCAAGCGGTCATGACGGGATTTTCAGAGCGCAGTCTAAAAATAGAAGTTCCACTGAAATTGGTTCAAGGTACAGGAGAAGATGACCTTGAATTTAGTACATATAGGTGCACTTGTTGATTTTACCTTGTATTTGGTCTTCTCTTCTTAGGGGCACATTGATCGCCCAATTTAATTGTGGTTCCTTCCTATAAATAAAAAGTTTAAATATATCATTATCATACCTTTTAAAGATGACAGGTGAAATTACACCTTTCCCTTAAATTACTTACTAAAATGATATTTGCCAAGTTATCTCCAACAGCTTGGAGAAATTGGCTGATAGTGACGTTATTATAATTAGTATTACTAAATATTATTCTTGCATTTTCTGTAGTGTTACGGTGTTACATCCCAACTTGTAACACCTAGTAGTTAAAGGCTTTTTCTTCTGAGGGTTCTGCAGATGTTTCAGTGGCAGATGGAAAGCATTATTTCTTAGACATGTCCTAGTTCTGTCCTGAGGCTCCCCCTCAGCAGGAATGCTTGACTTTAATTGCCAACATTGTTAGGAGGAAGGGTGGAATTGTGCTTGCTTTTGAATGTGCATACAAAAAGCTTCAAACACCAAGGAATTGCACTTGTTCTTTCTTATGCACTTTGTTATCTTCTAGTTCCCTTTTTAGTCCACTGGGGATCTGACTGGAGTGGTACCCAGTGGAAAGAAAGAAACAGATGTGAGATGAGATGACGATATAAATTTCATTTATTCCACAGAAAAGGATCATTGCATCGCAGTAGTGCCTCCCCCCTGACCCTGCAGAATCAGCTGTGTTTGTGCAATAATATTACCATATGTGGTGAAGCCACGTAAAGTTTTGTCTTCACACTATGTCAGTTTTGAATTTTCTGAACTAGAGGCTGTGTAAGGCTTAAATTTGGTACATATTAAGTTGTCTTATTTTTTCCAGCATTTCCGAGTACCTCATATGATTTTCCGGGATGAAAAATGCAACCAAATCAGTTGTATTTATTTTACTCACTCCAAAGTTCATGATCTAAAGCAATCACCCACTTTTAGCATCAGTTCCATTTGATAAATACTGTTTCCATAGCAAAACTGCACCTATTTGATGCTCTTCAACAAGCATTGGTTTCCTGGATATTTTATGCATTTCTGGGAAAAGCTTCAGAAAATAATAATAATAATAATAATGATAATAATACATTTTATTTGAAAGCGCCTTTCAAAACACTCAAGGTCACTGTACACAGTAGAATAAAAGCAACATAAAAGCAAGAAGTTTACAGAATCATAAAAGCATAAGACATAAATAAAATAGGAGAGTGGAGAGTTTATGTGGGATAAGCTATTTTGCACGAGTGGGTTTTGAGTTGGGACTTAAAGAGAGAGAAGGAAGAGATATTTCTTAAATCAGGAGGTAGGGAATTCCAGAGTCGAGGAGCAGAGCAGCTGAAAGCCCTGCTCCCAATGGTGGCAAGACGGGGGGAAGGGACGGAGAGTGAAAGGGAAGAAGAAGATCTAAGATGGGGCGATGATCTGAACCAGATCAGAGAGATATGGAGGAGAGAGATGATGAATAGCCTTAAATGTGTACAAGAGTATTTTGAAATTGATGCGATATTTGACCGGGAGCCAATGAAGCTGCTGCAGGACAGGAGTGATGTGGTGGATAGAAGGGGTCCTGGTGATGATACGGGCAGCAGAGTTCTGGACGCGTTGGAGCTTGTGGATGGATTTTTGAGTAAGACCAAAAAGAAGTGAATTACAATAATCAATCCGGGAAGTAACAAGGCTATGGACAAGAATGGCAGTGGCATGTGGGGTGAGAAAAGGACGGAGACGATTAATGTTGCGCAATTGAAAATATGCAGACCGAGTGACATTATTAATGTTTGAATTGAAAGATAGAGTACTGTCGAGAATGACACCCAAGCTTTTCACAGAGGAAGAAACAAAGACCGGTGAGTTATTGATAGTAACAGAGAAACCTCCAAGAGGAGCTTGGATTTATTACTACTGAGTTTGAGAAAATTAGAAGAGAACCATGAATTTAGTTCAGCTAATCAGAGGGTGAGGGAGGATGGGGGAAGAGCAGAATCAGGTTTAGTGGACAGATAAAGCTGGGTGTCATCGGCATAACAGTGAAACTGGATATTGTATTTACATGTCCAAGCGGTAGAAGGTAGATAATGAAAAGAAGGGGCCCCAGGACAGATCCCTGACGCACGCCAGTGGTCAGAGGAAAGGGCTGAGAAGTAAAGGATTTGAGTTGAATGAACTGAGTGCGATCAGACAGGTATGATTTAAACCAGGCTAGTGGAGTATGGGAGAGACCGATGGAGGCTAGCCTACTGAAAAGAATAGAGTGAGAAATAGTGTCGAAAGCAGCACTCAGATCGAGGAGAATAAGAATGGAAAGTAAACCGGAGTCAGCTGCCATAAGAAGATCCTTGGTTATTTTTATAAGTGCTGTTTCAGTGCTATGGGAGGGGCGAAAACCAGACTGGAACTGTTCATACAGATTATTATTAGTTAAATGTGAGTGGAGTTGTGTGGCAACTATTTTCTCAAGAATTTTTGAAAGGAATGGCAGATTGGAAATAGGCCGAAAATTCTCAAAATTATTGGGATGTAGACCAGTTTTTTTCAATATTGGGGTGATGGCGGCAATTTTGAGGGAAGCAGGAACAGTTCCAGTGGTAAGTGAAGAGCAGATGATGGCAGATATGAGGGGAAGCAAAGAAGGTAGACATGCCTTAACCAAAACTGTAGGAATGGGGTCTAGCTGACAAGTAGAAGGTTTTGACTTACAGATGAAATCTGAAATATCAGTAACCGAGGGGAGCTGGAAAGCAGAAAAACAGTGTGATGGGAGATGAATTACACAGGAAGAGCTAAATGGAACCTTGGAAACCAGATCTTGGTGTATTTTGTGAATTTTCTTAATGAAAAATAACATTAAAGAATCACAAAGGGAGAATGAGTAAAGATGAGCAGGTAAAGAATCTGGTGACCTGAAAGAAGAGTTGAACAGTGAAAACAGTATCTTGGTTGAGTCATCTTTTGAACAGATAATGGTGGAGTAGTAAGCAGATTTTGTTTGATTAATACACTCCTTATAATACATAATATGATTATTAAACATTTCCTTGTGGATATTCAGACAAGTTTTCTTATAAAGGCGTTCAAGTCGTCGTCCTTTTGCTTTCAGAAGCCTGAGTTCAGCTGTAAACCAGGGTGCTGACTGAGAGAATGATAAAGATTTGGTTTGGCAACAGAGTTTAGAATACTATTGAGACTAGAGTTATAATAGGAAACTAAGTCCTCTTGGGTAAGCAGGTTATAAAAATGCAAATGACTAGAGAAAGCAAAAGAAAGAGTATCAGGATTGATTTTCTTAATATTCTGAAAAGAAATGGTACGAAGGTTCTTGGTTATAGAAAAGGTCATTTTGATATTGAAAGAAAGAAGCAAGTGGTCAGAAATTAGCAGTTCATCAGCTTTGCAGTTAAAAGGAGTAAGTCCAGAGCAACAAACTAGGTCCAAAGTATGGCCCTTAGTATGAGTAGGAACGTTTATGTGTTGTTTAAAGCCAAAACTATCGAGGTAGGATGAGAAGTCTTTGGTGAGTGGATGATCACTGTTATCCATATGAATATTAAAGTCTCCCAGGAGTATTATATTAGGGGAAACAGTAGTTATGTGAGTCAGGAGATCAACAAAGTCACTTATGAAGACAGAATTAGACTTTGGGGGGCGGTAAATAACAGCTATGACAGTTGGAACAGGTCCTGAGAGTTGACAGACAATGGATTCAAAGGAACTGTAGACAGGTACAGACAACGGCGTGACTTTCCAGTTCTTGCGATAGATTACTGCGAGACCTCCACCACGGCCGGACTTACGAGGTTAAAATGCATTTTGGATTATATTCTGGATTATTTAACTATGCGGGATCGTGGCCTGTCTTAAACAAACTTGTATCTCATAAAAGTTCTCCTTTGTACCTACATTTTGACACCAGCCTCATCTTTTAGCCATGATTCATGAGTCAGGTGTGAACTTTTCTCAGAATTGACTGATTTTTAAACTGGATTGACCCAAAATTGTGAGCCGTCTACTGTGGTGATGGGGTGGAAAACAACAGTTTTTAATTGGGTCAGATATTCAGTCCACCATGAATTCACCAGTCCACGTGATATTTGGTAAAGTGTCCAAAGAAACTGGAAATTTCAGAATAGTAAGAAAGCCTATGGGCTGTGATTTCATGTTGTGGATCGGTGTTAGGTTCATAGCATAAACCTATTCGCTGGAACGTTCAAGACAATTCAACTACACAGCAAAAGCATTGAACACCAAGCAGAGCTCTTTATGATTCTCGTATACGAGGGAGAGAACTGTGACGAGCGCCGTTCCTTCCGCTCGAACCCCAGTCGCTCTCGTCCGCTCCCTGCAACACTGATCTTTTATTGAGGTTCCATGAATATACATAGGTTCATTAACATATGACGTCTACATACACACAAAGAGTACCTTGCCTGTGCGTTGTGTAAGCATGTGTGTGTGTGTGTGTGGGGGGGGGGGTCAAGATGTGACCCCGTGAAGACTCCCCAAAGCTGGTGCCAGGAGGAGAACGGTCCATCTAAACAAAAGGCTCTTATACTTAACCAGATACAGAGTAGGTGTCCTCCTATACCATAAATCAGTAAGAGCAGATATAACCTCTCTCCTGACCTTAAGTTGTGTGTGAATGCCAGAACACCCTGGAATGCACACAATGTCTTTGCAGACTATTAAGGATCAAACCTCTACCAACATGACATTGATTATAACACTCTAAGCATATATGAGTAGATATTTCTAAGCATAAATGACAATCAACAATACAAATCCAACAATCGGTATTTCTCAGTTTTATTTATTTGTTTGTTTTTGTGCCCAAGGCAAAAAAAGGAGATTGATTTTTAAAGCACACATGCATTCACATTTGCAGAAAATAACCTTTATGTCACTTGGAATTATATCAGTGACTTATTAGATTATATTGACAGATGAACTTTTCACCGTGATGCCTGCATGCAGTAAACTTCCTTAGCTGATAGCTTGTATACATACCTTTATTTTCACACAAGCAAGCAAGGGTTGTTGCTGCCTGTGGTTCAGGTTCTGTGTGTTGTTGTTTTGTTTTTATTTTTACAGCAGGAGAAGAGATATTTGTTTATTTCCTGTTAGATGTGAGTTTTTTCTTCCCACTGTCGCCAAGTGCTTGCTAATAAGGGTCATCTGATTGGTGGGGTTTTCTCTCTACTGCGTTTTTACCTTGAGGCAACTGTTGCTGTGTTATGAAAGTGAATTGAAATTGTTTCCAAATATGTGTTTGGCTTAATTTGCACCATGTTTGCATTGTTTAACTCCTCCCAACAAATGATATACTCATGCTGAAGGCTGCTGAAGTCTGGGTCCAGTTAAAGCCACAAGGTCAGTTTTACGGCAGTTTGTCCTCCCTGTTTTATTTAAAGCTGGTTTTGTATGTTTTACTCCTGACCTTTGATGTGTACTAATTCAGTAAAGGCAAATTGATATATTTCATGCACTCACAATCATAAATGATACAAAATCCCAACACACACCTGGACTTGTGTCAGGGCACTCTAGCCACAGCCTCAGTGGAAGATAACTGTGAGCGTAAAGAGGCCATATAGCCTTAATGTTGAAAGTGGGAGACCATCAATCTGAAATCCTCCACATCATCCGCCCTCCTTATCCCACACTGAAATTAATTACCAAGGTTAAAGAGGCATTTGGATCACATTGTTGTTGTGCATATGAATAATTATCCTCATCTGGGCCCTAGAGATGACCTCAGTCTTGAGGTTAAACATCTCTAGCTCAAGTGAGCCTCATCGTCCACTGCTAGCAGATTTTTTTTTTGGCGGCGAGGACAGGAAGGGGCTGTCTGGGATCGTTTTGTGTGAGAGGGAGACAGATGAAAAGGCACAGAGGAAAACAATTGAGAAAAGAGAGCTCTTGCCACCCAGTCACTCAAGCCTCCAAATAACAGTCTCCCTGTTGTGTAGTATTTATGATAGTATTTATCTCCCACTGCTCTGTTATTCTCAGAAGTAATCATTAGACTGTGATGCCTAGATCAATACTGTCATTAGTGATGCCCGGTATATGTTTTCTGTTGGAGCACATCTAACAATACAAAGTGTGGATTTGCACTTGCTGTTAGCGACGGGCACAGTTTGGCTCATTTGATTTCTTGTAATTGTCATGAAAATATAGAGTGTGTGTAATTATTTGGAAGCCAGAAGTCTCGACCCCGTCACAGCTCAAACATGGCAATGCTCCATAATGTGCAGCTGAGGGTCCTTACATTATAACAATGGTAATTTTCTATATTTTTCTTATTGAAGAGATGCAAACTAGCTACAAATGTATTTGACTTAACATACATCAAGAGCCTGGTTTAGTGTGCCTTACAGCTTTGTGTCCCATTATTGTCCAGAAACTTTTACGAACTCATTATTGAGTCACATGTTGCACTGGGTGACATGTCTTCTTCTGGAGCTCTGGCCCCAAGGGGCATAAGCTAAATCCAGCTTTGGACACAGCCAGTACGATTCAAGTTGCGGTTCTCATCTTTTAATGGGATTTATTAGCACAAGGAAATGTACAAATCACCAGTTATCCTGTAATGTAGTGTGTAGGGGTTATTAGGTTTTTGTGTCCAGTGATATCAAGGGTCAGCCAATATTCCTCATGGTGTAACGAGTTCAAAACTTATGTGTCGCTGAGATCAAATGCCCTGTTTTCTTTTAACTATTATGATGATAATAATACACAGTCTTACCAATAACAAGCCCGTCTCTATCTCTGCTGTTTTATTTATTTATTCATTTTTTACATTTTACATTGCATATCCTTTTCCTCTAGCTGTGCTTTGCTGTCTCTATCTTTGCTATCTAACGAAGGGCCCAAAACTCTGAATGCCTCTCCCAGATGGAAACAATTGTGGCAGAACGTTGAGCTCACAACCTGAGGAGAAGTCCATCTCTGTCACCCGCGGCCTGAAACATTTGCAAAAAAAAAAAAGAGAGGGAGAAAACAACTTTTGTCTCTGGTTCATGGTTTCCGCCTCTGGAACTCTGCTTGTAGACTCATTAAACTGTCCCTCACGGGCAAAACACACTCCACTCAAAAAATCAATACACACCTCTTTGTGTGTGTGTTTGTGTTTTTTTTTCTCCTCTGTGCTAAGAGTATGTGTTTTTATGGAGTGTCTCTCTCTATTATGAAGGAAAATGATGAGGAGTATCATATTACACTCCCTCGGCAGGCATAGGTTTTTATTTCCCTGCGGAGTACCTGCGCTCTGTAAAAACACTGATCAAGAATTTACAGTGAGCTGTAAAAAGGGCTTATACGTGCGGCGGTTTCTGTCACCGCCGTCGTATTCCCACCGAAGAAATGTACAAGTAAACAGCGGCAGAGCTTTACTGGAGAACTCAAAACTTTCATTATACCTCTTTGCACCCTGAGGCTGAGGTTAGAAAGAATGATGGACTCATTCAAACACTGATTTGATGTTTAGTTGCAGCTGGGGCTACCAAATTATTATGTTTGTTTAAAAAAAAAAAAAAAAAATAGGCAGCTGGTGGTTTTTTTCCTGTCTTTAAAAAATTTTTTTTAAACAAACATCGGTCAAGCTTGTTAATTCTGCTGTTTTCTAGTAGAATATTTTCCAGCAGATAAGATTTCTGATTGGATTTTGGCTGTGTGTGTGTGTGTGTGTGTGTGTTTGGGGGGGATTATTGTGAAAGTCATCACAGAGAGAGCCACAATTCATTCATTGTCATCTTAAAATTATGCGGTTGAAAAATTGATGGGTCAAAGTGACACAAAGATTAATCCAGCACAGTAAGTCTGCCACTGGATTGTTACTGTCATAAAATCTACTGAGACACTGATACAACATCACTATGTTAAAATTAAAAAAATTGATTTATAAGTGTAATAATTTAACAAATAAATGATGTAATCCTCTTGACTTACCCACCCACTGATCTTTGCCAGCGATGGTTTCTAATCAGTCCTTCGTAAGCCTGAGTTGTTTTTCTTCCCTTCACTGTTCTGCCATTCTCTCACAGTTTTTCCTGTATTTTTTCTTCTTCTTTACTTTCCTGCTTCCCTCTTGAGGCAGCAGGAGAGGAAGCAGAGCACTCACACAAGCAGAGAGAGCTCAGAGGTGTAGTGTCAATAAAATAAGGGAGGGAGTAAAGGAAAAGGTGGACAGAGAGAGAAGTAGTTGGTTACAAGAACAAGGGATTCGGAGAGAAAGACAGACCCAGAAATGAAGTGTGTGAAAAGAGGAGGAAAAAGTAGGGAGGAGGGTGTAATCCTAGGCAGGATTTGGCTGGTTCTTGGCTCTCTGCGGGGAGAACTGCATTGTAATCCCCTGCTCAGCATGCAGACTTGGGCAGAGTTTCACAAAATTCCCCAAGTGGCTGCAAACCACTGGGGGTACACTGGTGTGTGCGTATTTTTATTCACAGATCTGAGGGAGCTGTTTGCAAGCTTAATTTAGCCACTGAGTGACTTATGACAACTTGGGCAAGTAAATGCTTGCTGGTGCATCCATGCAGACAGGCAGATAACGGTGAATGAGATGTGTTATAGTATGACTAAGAAGCCATCCATGAAGCAGGTGGTAGACAGTTTCTGCTTTCACACTCAGCACACTGTGATTGGTAAACTGCAGGTACACAAACAGCCAGTATGTCGCACAGCAGTAACCAGCAATGTGAAGTGGATTTATGTGGCAATTTCTATCTCACATAGCAAGTAAGTTATTTTTGTTTTTCTCAGGATTGTAAAAGAGAAACAAGAAGCCTGTTAAAGGTGTCTCGTGTGCTCTTAATAGCCATGTTACTTTGCTAATGACCTGAGGGTTAAAAGGCACGCTTTTGGTTAAAAAGCAATAACATCCACACTGATGGAGTTGTAAATGTGCTTTTGATAACCAAGCTAGGCTGGAGGTTCACTCACACAAATGAAAATGGACTACTTTATCCTTTTATAGTAAGCTTGTAGTCCTAAAACAAGCTCGCTCCTCTTTATTTCTTATGCTTTCTTTAAAAAGAAAAAGAGATACATAAATATATAAATAAATAAAGTATTCTGCACTATTACAGAAACACACATAGCTTACTTTCTAAAGCCAAGAACAAAAAGATGCAAGTATGTTCTTTAGCACTTAGCATGACCTAAAGCTGATTGATTTCGGTTCTGTAAAGTAAGCAGTTGTCATATTGTCTTACCTTTTTAGTCATGCTTTTTTATTTTATTAATTCTGCTTCTTGGGGACATTCTCAAATGTGAAATTTTTTATCTCATCCAGCTAGATCGATGAGCTTATCCATCCATCCGTTTACAATTCCTGCTCCGCAGTACTGGTCAGAATGTAATCAACCTTACACACAGTAATCACCTAATGGCTCTTCACCCGAACTGTGCTCGAGGTCAGGGTCACGTGTTTTTTTAAAAAACCTCTCAAAGCTTCATATGGACTGCTTTCAGCAGTACCTGCGGTTCCTGCTGTAGCCATGACGACAGCATGTATTGTTGTTTACAGTCCCACGCACTTCATGGAAGCATTTCCATCGTGTTATGGTCACCTTTAATTCTCAGGGAATGATTGGTATTTCCTCAGTTCACTAGTAATCAAAAACATGAGCGTCTTCATGCACCACATTGCCTGTGGCGGAGTTATTTTCTCTTATTTGGGATTATTTGGAAGCAAATGCACAAGGTCCATCTGGCCGGAACCTATATGTGTGATGTTAGGATTTTCTCCCCATGTCTGTGTGGGATCTTTCGGGTGCTTCATCCCACAGTACAAACACATGCAGTTAGTGGGGTGAGTTTAACTGGGGATTCTTAGTAGCTCAGAGGTGTGAACGTGAGTGTGAATGGTTGTCTCTCTCTCTTTGTGTAACCTACCCAGGGTGTACCCCGCCTCTTTCTCTGTCGCTGCTGGGATAAGCTCCACCCCCCCGTGACCCTGAATTACATAAACGGAACAAGATGGCAAACACACAAGATGATAGATATGATTATAGTGTTTGATTTTGTGTTTATCTGACAAATTGCTTTTTTCAGTACATAATTCACCTGCTTTAATTAAAGCTGAAGCTTGACATTTAAATGTGTTCATTAGTTTCAGATGAATGTAACTCTGACACTCTGAACTGTATGTAACTGACATTATTTCTCTGTGGGGAAAAAAAAATTAATTCTTGGATTATTTTGGTTTGCCTCTTGATACTTTCATTGACACAAAAGCTTTAAACCCAGTTCTAAATTGCTGAGGGCTTTAACAAGATTAGCTGCAAATGGGGGGTCCGTGACTTATTAGGGCTCTGGGATCAGACGAGGACTATCTGCGGCTAACACAGATCTTTTCTTTAATTACATATAATGCATAAAACCCCAAACTTCCTAGTGTACAGGAGCTCTCGATCTAAGGTGCTGCTCCTTGTTGACCGCAAGATGCAATCTTCCTTTTCGTCTTGGAAAAACATGAGAAAACTGTGATTAGGAGGTGTCTGATTTTGCTCTTGAAATCTTCAACAAGTGTCGTCTTCATCCGCAGAGCTTCTTTGATGGCTGGGACTGCACAAAGAAAAAAGACAAAACAAAAGGGCGGCATGACACCTTGCTGGGATGTAAGTAATCAGAAAATGTTTAAAAAATCAATAAAAACACAGAAAATGTTGTGACAGTTGTATTTTCAATATTTCTTTGCTCTTTTATTTTTATCTGCCTCAGATGATCGACACAGAGTGAAGCTCCACCCTCTGTTGGGAGACCCCAACTCAGACTACATTAACGCAAACTACATTGACGTAAGTCTGATGCTGCTTTTCTGTTTTTTCCTGTCTTGGTTCGATATGGGACACAAATAGCCTCTGTTGAGTCTCTATCTCTCACACTCTGCAAAGCCTTAGTCCATCTCTCTCATTCCTGTAAGCCCACCAGTCTGCTGCCCCACTTTCACCTGCAGGCTTTCATCCAATCAGACACCGTTCCCGACAGTGTTTTGCCAAATGCCATGGTTGTCAATTGCCACATTGGATCCCTGACCCAGACTTACCTGTGCCATCACTTTTATTAAAACAGAACAGGATAAATATATTTAATGCTTTGCAGAGTAGATGAACCTTTCTGTACGATGCTACAAATCCCCCTAAATTAAATAGACGTCCCTGTCGTCATTCAATCTCTGGATGGGCCGAGCAGAGATGATCCTTTCCACCGTTCACCTCCTGTCACACCACATGCAGTCAACATCTCTCACTTATCATATGAAATACATGTGTATGTTGCTAACGTGTCCCATTCATATGTGTTGTCATTCATTACAGCTAGCCGAGGCTATATTTTTTACTGAGAAAACAGAAGTGCGTGTGCTTAGAAGGCAGCAGTTAGTTATTAATAAATGATTTAACCAGGAATACGGGGGAAAAAGCAGAAACTTGTGTTTCAGTTTCCCTGTGAATCCTCTGTCATAGTTGTGACACTGCTGTTCGTTTGAGAAATGTCAAGGGAAGTCTGGCAATCTAGATCTTGCAAAATCTATTTTGCACACCTCTCAGTGGGACTACTGTAAGTATGGCAGACTGTAAAACCAAAGAAAAGAGAGAAGTGCTTATGTACACCCAACTCCATTTGAGGATGGTTAGAGTTTAAATAATTCTTGTCTTTTTAGGATAACAGTCTGCCAGACATTTATAAAAGATATACATTAAAGACAAATTAGGTCATTTTTAGTTCCTCACATTGACTTGATTTTGGGTGAATTCTACCTTTTTGCCAAATCGTATCATTAAATGTTTGACACTATAGAGCTTTTATTTCTCTGTACAGAAAGGCCAGTGGTGAGATGCTTTTAGAGAGTTCATTACAATGAGAGGGCATTAAAAACCTGGCCTGCTGTTAGGCTGTAGTTATTGTGAGGGTCTCCATTAGCGTTGAGGGCACAGACATGCGGGCATTAGAGGGAAAACACCACTCAGTAGCCACTACAGTGTCAGTGTCAGTGATGTTACTCCCTGACCCAGCGAGATGAATTGTAAGTACTCAGCCGCAGTGGAGCATATTTTGGACAGCCTGTGATTATTTCACCAGAGGTTAAATGGAAAAGTTTTTCCTCCCTCTGAAACATTATCGTGCTTTCAGAGCAGAGGGGACAAAGTGCTGGATCTCTGTTTTCTCTCTTTGTCGCTTAATGACTGGTTATTTGCATTTTCTTTCTGGTGTGTACAGAACTTTGCATATCTGAACCAGCTTCTTGTAGCATTTGCAGACCAGAGAGAGCAGAGCAGTGCTTAATGGCTGTTGCTACTTTGCATTTTATCTGCATCAAGAGTTTTGGGGTGTTCGTGACAGTAAACAAACACACATTTACAGCATTTATTTAAATTCTTAAACTCTAAAACAGATGACATTTACCCAGCAAAGAAATTGAACCTAATGTCTCCATGGGCTCACCTCATAACTGGGCTCAACAGGCTCCTCCCACTTCAGTAAGATACTCTTACACCATTACACTCTTTATCCATGCTGGGTTAATCTATGTAAATATTGTAAATAACAAATAGCAGTAATATCTTGTTGTTATATGCATAAGAAGGCCCTAAAAATACAAAGATTTTCTCAGTTTTTGCTTTAAATTTCTACTTTTTTCGTCCAAATTTAAATCTGTTCACTTGCTTTTCTCACAGTGTTGTTGGGCAGTGTTCACGCAGAAAAAAAGGTGATAAGTTAATCAATAGGAGATTAGCAAAATCTGAATCTGCGGGTGCTTCAGGATTAACTATGATTACACTGCGCTTCGTGTGATTAACCCTCTCTCCCCATCCTCATGACGATTGCATACGCAGCCAAAAATGTGCGCCAAATCCTACGAGTATGTCTAGCTGGGATACGCAGACAAGGAGGACACTCATCTGTCATGCGAGGAGTCGATGCGAGTGTTGAGATATGCATGCATATGCAATTCTTTAGTGACAGGCAGTGCAGAGAGGGCCTTTGTTGTTGTTTGAAAAAGTGACAGACAGTGGTGTAATGTTAAATCCTTAAAAGCAGTACAACTCCTTTTCAGACACGGGATATGTTACACTTTTGGGCTTTATCTGCCTGTTAAAGTGACAGCATTGTGTTATAAAGATCTAATTCCCCTTTATGTTACTGTTTCTTATGGCTTCAGCATGTGCAAGGCTGTCTTACATTCAAACAACTTGTTACACTTAAGGCAACGAGTGCATCGTGCTCGTAAACGAGTCTTATTTCTGAATGAAAAGAAAAAATGCTCAAAATGTTTTTAAGTTCATGCTGTTTATACTTTTACAAGGATTCTGTGACGATCTGAGCAATTTATAAAGATGTAGTCATAATCTTATAGTACCTATCTGGTGATATGACTGGATGCATTCACTTAGGAGGCATTTCAAAAGAGGTCCAGGGTTTCCATTTGGATATGAAGATGACACGATCAGACGCTTTCAGATTAACAGGACGGGAGTGCATGTCTGAACGGCCATCTAGCTTTCATCTGGACTCAAGACTGCCTCCTGGTAATGAACCCTGGCACGGATAGTAGCATCGTGCATGTGCACGTTGTGCAATGTTCACACTTACCAAACAGTGGACAGCACCTTGATAGCAACACTCGCAGGCTGTTACAAGGTCTGATCAAACTGAACTTAGTCATCACATATTCTAACTAAAGCAAAAATGCTTTTTTAGTGTTTAAATCTTAATAAATTATACTAAGTCTGCCTTTGTGCCTCAGTGAGATTTTATGAATTTAAATCTGTAAAAAGGGTTTTAGTATGTATATTACAGTGAAATTAGAGGAAGCCCTTATTTGATATTACTTGAGTCATTTTCAGTTCTGTTGTAAGCTCGACTGTATAAAGGAAAACTTCAATATGGACTAATTTAAATGAAAACTACTCGCTTGCTGTGAATCATGACATTTTTTTATTGTTCTTGTTGTTGTGGTTCTGGCTCAGCCCATTCACTTCCCACAAATAAAGCTTTTTTAATGATCAAGCCTAAGAAATAATAAAGTATGAACCAATCTTGTTTGCATTTGAAAGTATCTCTCTTACAATGGTATAGTTGTCTGTTTTCTAGAAATGGTCTGTCGCGGGTGGTGGTTGATAAATTGTCCCAAGGGGCACACAAGAAACTGAGACTGCTGTAGAGTCAAATTAGGTTATTTCTGTAGCTTAATTTGAACAGCCTCAGTTAACCAGAGTGCTGTAAAAGCTATATATAATATACACTTTATGGAACAGTCACTAATTAAACACACTAGAAGTCAAATAAAACAGGTAAATAAGGCTGTTTTTGTATGAAAAATAAGATTCCTCGCTCAACTAGACCCAAAAGCAAGGGAGAACAAATAGGTTTTTCAAAGTGTTTTCAAATGATAGAGACACTGTGCAGCTCTTATGTAAGAAGGTAAGTTGTTCCAAAGATTAGGAGCCACCACTGAAAAGACTCTGCTTCAAAGTCTGGATCTCAGAATGTCCAAGAGGAGTTGGTTCGTAGACCTCGGTGCTCTGGTTGGATTGTACGGTTTCAAAAGTCCTGTTAGGTAAGGCGTGCACCAATAAGCTTTAAAGTGATAAATATTAAGCATAATTAGCTCTGGCCCAAAGGGAAAATGCTTTTTCCTTTTCTTTTTTCCTCATTGCAAATCGGTAGCACAGCTGTACTCGGCTTTGTTCATGAACTGACTGCCAAAGACTAAAAGTTAAAAAATGAAAAGAATTTTTGAGTGTGGCTAAATAAGTAACTAACACACCACACCGCATTTCGTTGTTAAGTGTTATATGCAGTGCATGAGCTAAAGCAAATGCAGAATAAAGAAGACATTATCTGGTTGTGCAGAATAACTGTAGGACTACCGCCCTGTTAAACTGTGCATCATGAATTTGCCAACGAGAGCAAAATGCTAAATAAGCAGAGTACTAATATAAGCTTACTAGCTGCTTTGAATTTGCGAGATGTAATGAAAACTGAAAACTGTTTGCATAATTTTAAAGCCAAATTCAAAAGGAAAGAAAACACAAATTTGAACAAAAACACAACTGAGAGATAAGAGAGTTGATCAAACAGGATTGGCCTTAGGTCACTGATTCACACAAAGTCATTGCGCTAACACACAATGAAGCTAATTCTTGCTGTTCTTTCATCAACACCTATGCACACACAGGCTTCCCTGCTGTCTCTAACCATACCTCCTAAAGCTTCTTTCATTAACTAGCCTATATGTCTTCTTTTCTACTTCCCACCCCACTTCCTCGACCTCGGACCCTGTAGATTCGGATTAACAGGGAAGTAAGTACTTAACTGCTCGTTCTTCTGCCTGCCATTGCTCTATTTCCCTTTTCCCTCTACCCCCTTCCCCCTTACTCTTTCCACTGTCCTCTATCCACAAATGCTCAAAGGTCAGGGTGTATCAGGTTAGTGCGCATTAAACCAATCAAATGCAAAAGAAATGCCCTTTTTAGCTCATGATTTTAAATGAACACAAAGAGATGTGTCCTCTCTCTGGATGGAGGATCCTTCGGTTGTTATGGCAACCGTCTCATATGGAGAAAGCTTGGAATTCATGCTGATAGAGTTTGGCCAGGGCCTGAGAAATTGTGGATAGCAGGCCTCACAGCACTGGTCATCCATCTCCATTTCAAACATGTCCACATTTATCTGAGTGGATGCGATTCAGTTTAGCAATCCGTCAGCAATGTGGATGGACTCAAAATATTACGAAGATGCCCTCTGCAAAAAGATAAAAAATAGTGTTATCAACATGGATTGCCTCATCATACTGATTTGATGAGAGCCTGTGGGCTTGGCAGTCTTCTCAGATTATTCCTGACCTGCCTTCTCCCCCTCCACGGACTCCTGTAAGTTAAGTAATTGCAGCATCAATTATCATTCCAGCTGCTCCTCTCAGCAAACAGGGAACCATCTATGCAGTTTTCTGGCTGATGTTTCCATACAATCTCAAGGCAGTTGTCTCCTTTCGTTTAAAAGGTTAGCTAAGCAGTGCTTATTTCCAGGAGGACCTCCTTTGAACAGTTTGCTCATCCTGAAAAGGGTTTATGCTTCAAAGTCCCTCAGGTGGTCTTTGTCATGTTTATCCCCCTCAAGGCTGTAGAGGTGACATCTCATTGTTCATTCATATTCAACCCATACTCGCCATATGAAAATGTCTGTCATCTATATCAAATGTTGTCGCATCCTTTGATATAAAGATTTTCAGAAAACTTTGCTGTGTACTTTTGATTTTCCTCTTGAAGACTGCTGGTGTCGTGCATTGATGTGTAACGTGTGCAAGACACGGATCCAGCTGTATGGCTTGTGACAAGTGGAAGAATTTCAGGATGAAATTTCCTCTTGGGTTGCTAATTCGTCACCCAGTGCATATAGCATCTCCAACGAAAATTGATTTATTTTTATGAGTAGGCACTCCGAGGCAGAGATGGCTAAATAAACCGGACAGCTGAAATTTAGAAATGCACACCTGTAGGTTCTTTATTATATCTTTATTAAACTGTCACAAGGGTTCAGGCATTGTTTGCTTAGCTAGCCTGACAAGCTGAATAAATAGCTTATTTTAGGGATGTCAGCAGTTTTTCAAGAAACGGCACTTGTTCGTCACGTGTCTGCGGAGTCAACGAGGGTAAAGAGGCGGTCTGGAGGTTAGACAGCAATGACGAATTAGACAGAAACCAGGCTTTACAGAGGGGAATGTAGGGAACGAGGGAAGGAAGAGGGAAGCACAGAGAGAGAGACACCCATACAGCTGTGCCTATGGTGCAGATCGCTTACTCAGCATGTCATCCCTCTTCTCTGTTTCAGGGCTACCATCGATCCAACCACTTCATCGCCACTCAGGGTGAGTATCCCGGCAAGGCTGTGGTGTGTAATTGTGTGTGCGGGAATTCAGTACAGCGAGTACCTTTTGTTGAAGTTTAATAAATTGAAGATGATCCAGCCAACGATCCTACTCATGCACAGTCCCTTGCCAAAACCATCTCTCTGCCAATTTCAAAGGTGATAGTGTGACTATCAAACCGTGGAGCCTGTGTTAGGGAAGTCACTGAATTAATTATGAGTAGAGTTGAATAATTAAACACATTAATTATAGCTTCTTAGTCTCTGTGACATGTGGAGCGATGTGTTCATTGTCACGCAGAGAACCTTTAGTTCAGTCGCTGTCGCTCAAATGCACTTTTGCTTCAGATGGTCACTTGGGATCTGCAGGAATATGAGCGTTCCCTCTTAGGAGGAGCCAGTTTCTAGGGAGCTCCCATCACAAAATCCCTAAGGGTCTGCTCATCCTCCGCCCGCACCTCCTTTCCCTCCTGTTAAACAGATAGAGGCAGATGAAACGTAAAGGAAAGAAAGAAGATGTCAGCTGCACTTTCCTGTTTCAGAGCTTTTTCTTCCTACGTGATCCCCGTTTTTAAAGCTGTTTTTCACTTCCTAAACGTCTCCTGCTCAGATCCTGGTGAGTGACTGGCGATCCCCCGGGCTTTCATCATCAGCTACTGCTGTTGTTTTGTCACCCATTGCCTCTTACTTCTGCCTGCCTGGAATTTCCAATAACTTTATTGATGGCACAATCTCGAAAGATCAGTACCCTGCCATCTGAGAAAGGACACTTAGGTCGCAATAATACAAAATTTCACAGCAGAAACTCCGTTATTGAGAGGGCAGGCTTTGATGCTGCTGTTTTTGTCTCTTTCTCTGTTATTTCTTCCCTATTCCCACTAGGTCCTAAGCAGGAGACTCTCTATGATTTTTGGAGGATGGTGTGGCAGGAAAATTGCTTCAGCATCGTCATGATCACTAAGCTGGTGGAGGTTGGCAGGGTAAGTGATGTACACTCTCCCTTTCCTCCCCCGTCCCTGTCACCAATCAGTGTTCAGAAAAAGACCACATTTATCATAAGGGGACTTTTTGGTGTCAATATGAAAGGCTTTTTATGCGTTTGCAACCCTGCTCTGCATGGAAACTCCAGCCTAAAGGCCGTTATGGTTTATTGATGATGTGATACCACAAGCATGTGAAAGGAGCAATTAAACACTTTTGATGAAAGTGGACAAGAGAAGATCAACACTACTTTCATTTCTGTGCGCCGTGCTCCAGGCAGCGGTGAGTTAGAACTGACTGGAAAAAAACGAGTACTGCAGAAAGATAATATCTGGTGAATTGGAAGATTTTTGGACAGATTAAACTAAATGTATGGTAAATGACTAGTTTTAGAGGTGCTGACCTGCAGACTTTGTTAGCTTACGCTACAGTCGCACGGGAGACAAAACTACTGGAGCCGAGTGCAACGTTGCCCTTTGAAATGGTTGCTTTGAAGACAGGGGCCAGTGCTTCAACCACTGGCAGTCACTTGCCATCATCAAAGTGGCTTTGCTGTGTCAAGACGATAAAATGGCAGGCTCAGTTTGCAAATAAATGGGGGAAAGTTGGCAATTACATGCAGTATATTTGTTTTAATATGGCAATTAACTGTGATACGTCAACACAAATACAAATCTGTTCCCTCCAATATACACAGAAAGTCACATTAAAGACAAATTCAGTTAATTACAGTCAGATTGAGTCACAACTTCATAACTGAAACAGAAACTCCTCCACAAATAGGTAGTTGCTGCTGGATTTAAGTGGAGAATAGCATCCTTGACAACCTTGCTTTTATATGGTAAATGGACTGGTCTTCAAATAGCACTTTGCTGCTCTACCTAAGCACTCAAAGCGCTTTATACAACTTGCTGACAATCACAAACAATCGAAGACCAACTAGGGGTCAGTGTCTTGATGTAGGATATTTGGCATATCCTGGAGCAACCAGGGATTGCACCACCAACCTTCTGATTAGTAGATGACCTGCTCTACCTGAGAGAGAGAGAGCATTATCTGGACGTGTAACCAGAATACAATCAGCTGAATTTCATCTCCTACTGCTGAGAAGCACAGATTGACTTAGATTGATTGCAACATGTTGGCAATCTGTCTGTATTTATAAATTCTGTGCCAGTTATCTGCAAACTTTCACCGATGTATCTGAGATTGATTGCAGTCAGTTCAATTCCCACAATGAGTGTTTGGAGACACACTGCCTCCCACCCAATGATCCGTGCAATTGCCTTGTGATTGAAAGCGGTTGGTCAGAGGTCGAGGGTGTTGCGGCTCAACCTTTGGGCAACCAGTTGGTCGCTGTTACAAGTTGTAACAGGTCACTGAATGCAACAAAGGTTCAGTGAAATCTTTGTGCAGCCACCATTCTTGTTTGTTTTGTTTTGTTTCCTAATCACAAGGACATTGCCGTCCTATTTTTACTCTGTCGTGACTCAGCCTTTGTTTGGACAGTACCAGGCAAATTTTTTCCTTCCTTTTATGTCATTAAGCCAGCCATCTGCTTCTGGTAGATTTATTTAAAGATTCTGGTGGATTTATTTAAACTGCCTGTATTTAACACACATGCAGTTTATTGTGCGATTTCATGCCAAGCTAATGCTGCAAAACACCAAAAGAGAATATTTCCCTGCTTATCTGGCTTGGTGATAGCAACTTACTGTATGCTATCATAATTGTCTCATTTACCTCCTAACCAATTAGACAGGCAGGTTATTTTATTGATCCCTCTTTAGCCTGCTGCTGTGTTACAGCAGCATAGTATAGTCTACAATAAACAATAAATTAACAGCAAAGTTGTGCCACAGGCACCTAGTAAGGGTCATTATGGGAGAGTATGTATCAAATGATGTATCAAAAATTGATACATACAACAGTGATAACAACAAAGAAAAGCTAAAATGAGGTTAGTTAAAAAAAGCCTGACATTGTGTAAGGGTGGTGCAGATTAATCAATAATATGTACACTATAAATCTAAGAAAAACAGCTTCATGACGGTTTAAGGGTAAATTATTAAATGTCTTAAGCTACAGTCAGACAGTTATATTTACTTTTTCATATTGCTGTTATGCATTTTCTAAAATAAATGAAGTTTCAAGATGTGTCTTAGAAATCTTCAGATAAAGCGTGCAGTTTACTGATGTTATTGTGTTGTAGTGTTTGCTTTATTCTGAAGCCGAGTGCACCCACGGCTTTTTTTCTGCCTCAGAGATGACTTCTATTGCTCCAACACTGGGCTGGTTCTGTTAGCTAGGGGGCAGCTGGGATGAATATAAGGATACTTTGTAAACACACATCAACAGCAACTTGTTGCTTTTAGTAAGTTAATTTTAATTTGTAGCTTCGGCTGACCGCACATCTGACAGAAACAATATATTTAAAGTATTGCCCAAGGATGGACCAAAAGTCCTATTGTATTTTTACTTTTATAAATGAACTCAGTCAATTCCTTGCCAAAACTGTTTAAAGATAGCTTTAACTTTCTGTACCATGTTCAGAAATCATCACAAACCTGTCTCTGTGTGCTACCGTGGAGTTTTTTGGTGAATGCATGCATTTCAAACATCATGAAACTGCAATTCTTGCAAATGCATATATACAGTATTCCAGGCCACAATCTAGAGCTGCTGTCTGTGAACACACTCTGCTTGCTATACTTAAGCAGTATTATTTTCTACCTTACATAAACATAGTTACTTTAAATCCCACCTTAAATATTCCAGCCTTTTCATTCGAGCCGGGAGAAACATATACTGTGGCGGATGGTGAAAATCACACAGTAGTCGTTTGTCCAGTTTGGAGAAGTGGTCTGTGTGGCTGAATCCAAATAACACGTCCATTAAATTAAAAAGAATTACCTCCATTGTACTGGGTGGTGGTAGAATAAAAAGATTACTGCCCTGCTGTTCATTATGTGATTATTGTGTTTTTCTTCTCTTTACTCTCTAAGATAAAATATCTGCAAAAGAACAGGTTGTTATTTTTTTTCTTCCACATCATTTGAAGTGTGGACATTGAGTAGAAATTGAGTACTTCATGTTTATTATTATCATCTCATTATTTTGAATAATATTCATGCATTTTACAATTATCTCCTTTACTTTGGAATGAATTGTTGAAAATGGCTTGGTTGTGTTTTTAAAGAGTAGTATTTTATTATGCGCTCTCTCTAAATGCAGTGCTTTCATTTCAAATGTCGCAGGAAGGATTTTAGTCCCTAGAAATCCAATACTGACATGAGGAAACATGCTAGGGGGGCTCTTAGATTTATCTAACAATCCCTAACTTAAGCCTTCAGACCATTACTCTTCATTTTAGGAAGTAAAGATGACTGAGCCTCCAGTGTCCTTTGTGAAAAGATTTGAGAAAGATCTTATACATCCAATGATCTTTTGCTTGAGTTAGCGCTGCCTGTCAGTGGGAATTCAGCAGAGAGCCGTCGGTTCATGATGGAGTCTATAAATGCATGGCTTGTGCACAAAACCATAAACCAACCCGCTTAATCCACTCAATAAAAGTGTGGGTAGTGATTTCACGCAACACAGTGAGCCATTTGTTAACATGCTGATAGTATATAAAAGGAGAAAAAGAAGTTTAAAACTTAAAAAATAGATTGTGTCTTGACTATTCTCTGTCTGCAGACTGACTACTCTCACGTTGTCTACAGTTTTGCAGTAGTTTACAAACTTTGCCTTCGCGTTTTTGAAACAGGTGAAATGCTGCAAATATTGGCCAGAGGACACCGAGATGTATGGTGACATCAAAATCACTCTTCTTAAGACAGAGACACTCGCTGAATACACAGTTCGCACCTTTGCTGTGGAGCGGGTGAGTTTTTCATTTCTTTATATTCTCAGTTTGTGATTGCTCTTTCCTGGTAGAACAGCATCTATGATTACTCGTAAACACATTCCTTTTATCTTGTTCTGTTTTTGCTTCATCTCTTTCTGTGATTCACCAATGTAAACACAACTTAATCATGTTACCTGGCAAAGCAGGAATTTGGATTAGAAGTAGAGCATTAATAGAAGGGATTAGATACTAGATGGGGTTTGCTGATGGACACGAGGTCCATGTGTTAAACTGAGAGGAATTAACACCAGTAGCTTTGTGGATGCCCCTGCTGTCTTTCCAGCATAGCTGTTACAGTGCCGTGCCCCCGATGGCCTCCATCCTGTCAATCTCCTGGGGGATCTCTCATTGGAAGGGCTCAGAGCAGTGCTGTAGTGACAGTGGCACAAACACAGCATTATCATCACACTGTCACAGTCATTCTCCACGGGCACAAACTGCTGCTTATTCAAATCGGCATGAGTTAGCGAGCTGGTGACAGCTTGTTTTTCATAGCTCTTTTACTTTCTTTTTTTGGATTTCTGTCTTCAACAAATCTTTGCTTTGCATTGCTTTACTTTGTCATCTCTGTATGGAAAAAGAAATTGCGACGTGACTGCAGCAGCCTCCCAGAAGAAAAGAGAAAGCTGCTACCCCTCCTTGAGCTCCCTAGAGCCTTAGTAATTCCTTTCTGCACATCTGTCAGATTGCAGCTGCTCCTAACATGTGGGGCCCAGAGGCCTAACTGTCCTAGAAGACCTAACACCCGGCGTAAATAATGTCCTGGGTGTCCTCACTCTGAACCAAAAAAAATTTGTCACATCTATCACAGAGGGAAAAAGTCTCCGAATAGTTTGTAGCATATCTTCTGCGAGATCAAGGCCTGTAGGCTATTGCTAGCATTAGAATGCCAATGGTTTTTGTTTTTTCCCTGAACTACTAACGTGCACTGTGTTTCTGCTGAAAGAGAGGATACTCGACCAAGCATGAGGTACGTCAGTTCCACTTCACATCCTGGCCTGAACACGGGGTGCCCTATCACGCCACTGGATTGTTGGCTTTTATACGAAGGGTTAAAGCTTCTACGCCACCTGATGCTGGCCCTGTCGTGGTTCACTGCAGGTACCGTAAGGCCTTGCAAGTGCTTTATATGTTTTAATAACCTTTTGATAAACTTTTGTATTTATAACTGTTATACATTTTTTTGGCGTAACAGATATGTATAATCTCTCTCTCTCACTAAACCACTGCACTCTACTATAAGATATCTATGTGTCGCTCTAACATGGGCATGAATGGAAGAATTGTACAGCAAACATATTTAATGTTTTTAAAAATCAAGAATTGAGTGTGCAAGTTTGAATTTATCTCGGATTTTCTCTAATGCTCACAGGGTCAAATATATTTATATATACATCCCCACTAATAGTTCTGACAATAAACGTCTGACAATAAGACCTTTCTCCAGAAGGCATTCGGCTTGTTAATGTGGGCAGCCAGAAATTTCAGTTGAGCTTGAAGGTGACAGTTTTGAAGCAGAGGCTTCATTCTTGTTTGACAACTTCACAGTTCTTCAAGTTTGTTTCAATGTGGACATTGACTGAAGTTTCCAGCAGTTTCCAGTTCATGGTTCATGTAGGCTTGAGTCTTATTGGTTGAGTTGTTCCTGAACATCCTAACTTCCTCTCCTCTCAGGTGGCAACTTTCTTCTTCTAAACCCGGGTAAAGTAGTGACACATCCGAATAACTTGTTTGATCTGATGATCTTGTATTATGCAGTTATTTAGAAATGGCTCTAAGAAACCTTTCCAAATTGTGTAACTCTACAATTCACCTTCTTAGATCTTCACCGAGTTCTTTAGACTTTCCCATTGCTTTGAGTATCAGCCAGTACAGCGACTCCTTTCAAACAAATCCTTTTTACACTGCAAAGAGATAATGTGAGTTGTACTCCATCCTGATCATCACTGAGAAGTTAATAGGCAAGTTTAGAGACATCTTAAAATCTTATTCACCAATAATTAAAAGATTTTGTGGAGTATGTCTATATTTCAGCCTATATGTATACCTTTGACCCTGTGTAGATGAGAGAAAATCCAAAATAAATTCAAACTTGAGCAGCCATTTCTTGTTTTTTAAAGCCACCAAAGATGTATGCTGTCCAGTCAATCCCATCTGGAAAAAGAACAGCTCAAAGGAATCATTAAAAGCCCCAAATTACAATGACATTCATGCCCACGAGTGTATGAAAACTTTTGACCCATGTACTTGCATTTTGTAGATATAGAAAATTGGGCAGATCTGTCACATTCTTAGCCATTTAAACAATATTGATTACTTTGATTATATTATGTTCCATTTGTGCCAATGGGTCCCTCATATCCTATGCACAGACCTTTTAATGTTTTAAGACACAATTCCTTATAAAAGATGGTCTTTCCGTTGCAGTGCGGGGGCAGGTCGCACCGGCTGCTACATTGTGCTGGATGTCATGTTGGACATGGCCGAGTGTGAGGGCGTGGTGGATATCTACAACTGCGTCAAAACCCTCTGCTCTCGACGTATCAACATGATTCAAACGGAGGTGAGGACAGCAGTGCAGCCAGGAAATCACAATTTCTTGCACATGTCACATATTTAGCAGGTGACATCTCAATCCTTAATATAATCTTCTCAAACCCCCCAGAAAAGCCAAGCTTTTAGAAATTCCTTTTTTTCCTTCTGTTGTTTGGGAATTCAAAAAGTGAGGGGGGTACATTTCCATACTCCCACTTCTAGATGTATGTAAAGGTCACAGCTAAAGTTTTAGAGAAAAGACTGTCTCTTTGTCAGCTTGCTGTGTAGGCACGTGCTGTTCTTTGATGTGCACATAATTTGCATATTTACCTCTTATTATGTAAATCCAACGTTGACTTGGCTGTTTATTGCATTTGTAGCTATTTGCAGGGGCGCACTAATTAAATGCACACTGCATGTGTTTGTTTACAAATAAATATTTATTTATTCTCCTGCGGCCTTGATACACCACTAACATTAAAGCACATGTTTAATTCAGAACAAGGCGGGTTATGAAAAATTTCTCCCATTCTGACTATTATTTGATTATTTACTTACAACTACTTACGTTTCTCACCTGCTTCTGTTTTAATCTGCGTCATTTGTAGTGTTTAGCATCTGGTCGCTTACAACCTTCAGATAACATATTTTGATGTGTTATTCAAAAGCCAGAACGATGAACTAAATTATGTCACCTGCTGTCTTTTCAGGAGCAGTATATCTTCATCCATGATGCCATTCTAGAGGCGTGTCTGTGCGGAGAGACGGCCATCCTGGTGAATGAGTTTGCTGTCACTTACAAAGAGATGCTGCGAGTGGATTCTCAGAGTAATTCCTCTCAGCTTCGAGAGGAGTTTCAGGTCAGTGTTGCTGCAAAGTCAGAATGAGCCATAATAATGATCCACTGTGTACAAGTTAGAAGTCATTTGTAGTTATGTAGTGTAGGTTTGCTCAATTTAGTTAATATTGTTATATATTATATTCAGATAGTAGCACAGCCACCGGACATGCACTTACTTTTCTTTAGCTGAAAGTAAGATAAATGTATTGTGTATCTCACAGGTTGTGAGTTTCAGGCTGTCTGCCAATGCTTTAACTTCCCAGTGCTCTCTCAGCATCTCACATTCAGGCTACTTGCAGACCCTGTAACCAGTGTTCCCTAAACACCCTCGCCTGCAGGCAGTTGATTCAATTCAGTTCAATTCTTTTGTTCTTTTTTTTTTAACATATAGCACCAGTTCACAACAACAGTCATCTCAAGGCGATTTTTATTGCAAGGTAAAGACCCCAGAATATTCGAGAGAGCACAGCAACAATCAAACAGTCCTTCCAGCTGCAGCAGGCTCAGGGAGAGCCAGCCATGTTCTCGGGGGGAGTGAAGTGAAAGTGAAGACAGAAAGGACCAACATAGAGACAACTCAGATAATAAACAGAAATGAGCATGAGAGAGGAGACAAAACTTGATCACAGACAGAAACACAAAAGCTGTTTTTAAATATGGGCCACTTTAGTTATGTGAAAATAGTGTATCTCACGGTTCAATAAGCACCGTCAGCAACAATAACATGAAGCTGAATTGTTTTCTGTATGACTTTGTTAGTCCACTCGTCATTACAAGATTACTTTATTTCATTGAGGTTTACAGGCATTCATTTATCCACAGCAATCAAACCATCAATCAGTCGGAAGTTTGGACCTTGGATCATTGCAACACCCTCATTTTTTTTTTTTTTTTTGGGCCATTCTGTTACAGAATTGCTGCTGTGTTTGAGATCATTGTCCTGTTGCATGATCCAGTTTCAACCAAGCTTTGGCTGTTAAATAAATTGCCTAACATTTAAGTCTAGAATACGTACAAAGAGGAGCTCACAGTCAACTCAATGACCGCAGGGCGCCCAGCTCCTGTGGCTGCAGAACAAGCCCAAATCATCACCTCTACCTCCATCTGTGACAGTTAGTATGAGGTGTTTGTGCCGTTGTGCTGTGCATTATAGTCAAACATCAGCACTTTGGTCTGTCCAAAGGACATTGTTCCAGAAATCTTGTGGTTTGTTCAGATGGAACTCAAATTTAGGTCATTTCCAAGCAAGTCATACTTGTTCAGTTTTTTTCTAATTGTACTGTCATGAACTTTAACATTTGACATGCTAGCTGAGGACTGCAGAGTCTGAGAAGCAGCTCTTGGATCTTTTACAGTTTCTCTGAGCACTGCACGGTCTGACCGTAGGGTGAATTTTCCTGGGATGTCCGCTCCTCGGAAAGAGGGGACATCCCAGGTGTTAACACACTTAAACCCTCCAGAGCACCAATGAGCCAAAACATGTGCTTTTACAGGTGCTCACGGTTGTTGATGATCAATTAGCCAAGTGCAGATGATTAGCAGCACCCGGCTGCTACTTACCCTCTTAATTCTTAAAGAAACAGGAAGGTGCAGTTAGCATTTCATCGGACAGCACTGTCCCGTGAAAACTTTCTTTTTCACATGACTATTTTAGCAGGTGTTTTCAGTGTGCCTGGATTCCACTGCGTGGTTTCCCACAGGTTGAGAATATATTCACGGTAATTGCAGCTACACCACACAGGTGTTCCATAAATATCTCACATGCAGTCAACTTTTAACCAAAATATGTGAACTGCTCATCCAAACAACTTCAAACACGCCTGTCAGATATGAAGGAGAAAGGATGAACGGTTGTTTGGGAAAAACAAATAAACACACAGACACGCATGCAGAGACGAAGATGCTCTTTGTAGCGCACACATCAGTTCGACAAAGAGCGCATAAAGGAACAGACTAATAGATATCTCTGTGTGGCGTGTTTGCATCTATAATGTATGTGTGCGTACATGAAACATGATGTTAGTTTCCATTGTTATTCTTTGCGACTGCCACTTATGTCCCCTCGAGTGGTGTAAAGGAATGTGCTCTCAGAAGATTTTATTAGGTTTTGATTAGGAGACAGGAGAGCCAGCTGTGTTCCAAAACACTTTACCTGCTTCATTCACCTTCCTCTGCTGCTCGCTGCTCAACCAGCACACACTGTGACTTAGCATTTCAAAGTGCTTCCGAAAAAGACTTGTGCTTCTCCTTTTGATTTTGAGCCATTTAATCCTCATAAAATATGCATATTGTATAAATTATGATGGATGTATGTAGGGAGCAGTAATGTTGGTGGTGCAACAAACTGTTACCTTTTCATATAGGAAAATGTTTCGCTCCCCGCTTTGATCCTGTAAACTTCTCTGTCAGGCATTGATGCTAAGAGCCTCCCTACCAACCAAAGAGCTGTGTTTGCCTTTTACTCTGTCATCCTGTGGCTAACAGCCAATTGGTAGCACTGAGATCAGCAAGTCACAGATCAATTATTGATGCTATACATTAATTATTCAAATATTTTTTTTCAAGTTGTTTAATGTAATAATGATTAAATTCATCATGGAAAATTAGTATGCAACATTTATTTTTTATTTGTTTTATTGCACTCAGCTTTGTTATGCAGTTTGCCAATCTTATGCTTTATTCCTTTTAAGTCAGTTTGCTGATGCTCAGTGTATAAAAGACTAAACCAATTACCATCATTGGTCTTTTTGTATTCTCTTTTTTCCAGTCCTCCCTCCTCCTGTCTCGTTCACTTCCTCTACCTCCTTCTCTTTCCTAAGATCTCAGACTCCTCTGCAGTGCCTCATCACCCCTCACATATTCCACTTTTAAATGGTTTCTCAAATTTCACTTTATCCTCACCTTCCTCTCACCTGGCCTCTTACACATTTCCATTTTCAGACGCTGAACTCTGTGACTCCCCACGTGGATGTGGAGGAGTGCAGCATTGCTCTCTTACCCAGAAACCGAGAGAAGAACCGCAGCATGGATGTCCTCCCGCCCGATCGCGCCCTTGCGTTCCTGGTCACAACAGAAGGGGAGAGTAACAATTACATCAACGCTGCTCTCGCTGACAGCTTCCACCGGCAGGCTGCTTTCATTGTGACCCCTCACCCTCTGCCGGGCACCACGGCCGATTTTTGGCGGCTGGTTTTTGACTACGGCTGCACGGCAGTGGTCATGCTCAACCAGCTAAATCAGTCAAACTCTGCCTGGGTAAGGTCAAAGTGTTAGGTACTTTTTATTGCCATTGATTTGTTGACACTGAAAAAAGAGAGAGATGTCTTAAAACGTTTGAGATCTGACACACACACGCACGCACGCAAGCACGCAAACACACACACACACAGAGGAGCCACTGTTTGCCGTGCAAGTTTTTACTCTCAGTCTTGGGGTTGTATGAAGTTTATTCGAGACTTTCCCTGACATCTCCCGCCTGTACAGTTTCTGTATCTTACTGTGCTCGGGATTAGTTCTTTCATGCCATTTTGTTGGGCTTTGATCCCTGACCACATTGATCTCAAGGCATGACTAGATAACGCTCGCCCCAGTTTTTCCTTCCCTTCTCAAGATACATCTCTGACGAATAGGCTTGCATTACCCTCCAGCCACAGATTTTTTTTTAACCAGCTCACTTTTTTTTCATGAGCATATAATCCCTGTTATTTTTAAACCAACAATATTAAAAATAATTAGTGGAAACATAACATGAGATTAGTGGTCATTACTTGTCCTTTTTAGCCTTCAGGACTTTTAAAGTCTTTGCTAGGCTAAATCCTGAACACTAGCTATTTCATGTGGTTGGAGCAGGTGAATAAGGGCTTAAGATGACATTAGGCAAAAAAAAAAAGAAATAAACTGTCATGGAATTTGAACAGATAAGATCTGTGACTGCCACGCGTTATTGCCATTTTCTAAAGTCTTAAAACAGAACCCACGGGGAGCGCGGAAGGCTAATTAACAACAACAACAATATGCTGAAAAGTTATTATGGATTTCTCTACCCCAGCAGACCTGTCTTTTCCATGTGGTCATGCATAATCATATCTTTCACATAGTTTCTTCTGATTACGACATAAGAAATCATTATAAGCATCGAGCAAACATGAAGCATGTAGTTTGCTTTTGTGTCCCTAAAGAAAAGTAATGATTTCACTCTTCAAGCCATTTGTCAGCTGGAAGAAACAGGATTTAATGAGCTTGTGGTAGTAATGTAGGAAACCAGACTGAGAAGCTGATCAAATGTAACTCCTCGAGTTGTAGCAGAAGGAAACGCATAGTCTGTGAAAGAGCCAAAAGCTGGCACAACCTGACTGCATTTTGTTGGAATTAAGCTTAAGGAGATTGGCAAGCTTCCAGTCCTTAATGGCACATAAATAGTTGTGCAGAGAGAACGATGTTGCTGAATAATTAAGCTTGCGGGACAGGTACAACTGGGTCTCATCAGTTTGGCAATAAAGGAAGAAGAAATCTTTGCAGTCCAGTAATGTAGCCCAAGGAAAAGCATTCACGAGTGAGAACGGTCCTAAAATAAGGATGCAGCCTACAAGAGTCAAAAACAATTTAAATACATAAGTCTGCAACACAAAGTAACGCTGGCCTTCATCAATTTATTATTAGTACTGCTAAAAGGACAATTTAAAGTACTTGTGTATAGTCTCATAGTACCTTGTATTTACAGTCTTGCATAATGAATATGGGCATGAATAAGGAGTGAGTTGCAGAGTTCACCTGTAAAAGCCAAAGGCACTGAAGATAATAGCTCACGCATTCTCCTTTCTGTCCTTTAGGCATTTGATTTACAAGGTTTTCAGTCCGTCTTTAAATATTAACTTTGTGAAATATGTATTACAGTGCATCAGACCCTTGAAAAACAGGCGCTTACTCTAAACGAGTTTGGTCTAAGATGGAAAAATTTGAAGAAGGAAGACAGTAGAGCCCAAACAATACTGGATTTATAAATATATATGCTAAGACAGAGATACTTATTATTTTTATGACTAAATGTGAAAACTACCAAATGCAGTTTGTAAAAACTGTCCTCAAGCGTTAAACTATCAGTATAACCTCCAAAGCCGTGACGGGCATTGCTAAAATGTTAATAAATATTCAGAATATTTCATCTTTACTTTTGGTTTACACATGTTAAGTGGAGAATAGGTGCTGTGCTGTTTTTTCTGGCTGTTCTTTGCAGCACCTTATCTAATCTAGACAAAATAAAACAAATGCAACGATCCTATTCAATCCCACTTTTCATCCACTCCCCTTTAAAAAGTTTTCATCTCGTTTCTTTCGGCCTGTGGGGTCTTGTCTGAAAATTGAGTTATAGATCTTGTTATGAACTCTGTTATAGAGTTCATTTGCGGGGCTGCGGTGCTCTGTCTCCCTCTTGTTGAAATCTCTCAAAGCACATTAGGTCTCTCCCTTCGCAATGCTTCTCTAACTTCTCTAACTAACACTAGTGTGGCTTTTTAAATTCCATGAAAACACACACTAACCCAACTGCTGCTTTTATTTTAATAAACACCAGCAGCAATTGATAATCCAGAGCTCTAAGAACAAGTATTATGGCCACAGCTGCATAAAAATGCATTTTCCTTCAAGCTCAATCACTAATGAACTCGTCTCTGCCCATGTTGTTTGTGCAGCCATGTGTCCAGTACTGGCCGGAGCCTGGTTTACAGCAGTACGGGCCAATGGAAGTGGAGTTCCTGTCTATGTCAGCGGACGAGGACGTCATAACTCGTCTATTTCGAGTCAAGAACGTCACAAGGGTGAGTCATTGTCATCCCAAAACAGCCAGCGCAGGACATTTTATTGAGCTCGATGATATTTCACAAATATTAAGTTAAACTGCTTTAGAAATGTATGAGCAGGAGGTTTTACCTGCAGTACATTCAGAGCTGTCACCTCTAACGTGCACCTGAAAATCTAGAGAAGTATTACAGGTGGTTTAGATAAATCTTATACAGCTAACATTTTCTACAATATCCTTTATGGATGCAAACTGAAACTCGGGGTTTCACATGAGACTATATTTCCGTATAGTGTGCGCTTTTGCGTTACTAATGCAAACACGGCAGCACTTCACTAGTTTACGCCTCATGGGACAGAAGAGTTTGTCAAATAAGTCCCCTTAAAAAAATACACTCTATACGAGAGCCTGGAAATTTGTATCGAGCACAATGGCAGATGAGTAGAAGTTTTATTCATAGACTTTATTATACGTACTACAAAGGACATTCTTTTGATATTCAGCAGTCCAGAAAATTGAACCAGAGCCCCCAGTGCTTCCATCAAACATTCCCATGAGAATGATTTTTATTATAAGAATTTTCTTTTTCGTGAAAAACATGCAAGAGGAAGCCATTGACATGCATGCCATAAAGGTCAGTCTTTCGGTTTTTCAATTTCTTCTTGTTATTACCTAGATAGGTGTCTTCCCTCTCTTATGCGCACGTTGGCATACTAAAAAGGAACCTTTCATCATTGTGATGCCTGCCATATTTTCAGTTGCCGTCTACTCTTTTCGGCAGCAAAGAAGATTTTCTTTTGAATTGCTCATAAACCTCGTCACACCTTTTAAACAGTGCAGCGTTAGGTAGAGCTCTGAAAATAGGCTAAAAACAAAAAAAATAAGAAGGCACCAGTGGTTCTGTCATAGTCGAGGAAGCACAGTGGAATGTTAGTGTGGTCTTTCCTCAGCTGAAGAGAATTCCCAAATGTGTTTTATATGTAGGACTAGAACATTTTCACTTCACTGTGTTGGCTGTTTGGTTTGTTTATATGTAGTTACGCATGTTTTATGCTCAGGAATTTACATAAGCACATGCTTGCATTCTGCTCAGGATCAACATCAACCAATTACTAAAAAAATCTGTATGCAAGGCGTTTCCCCTATGCCATTAAAAGCAGCACGACAAGCGGTGCCCAGAACTTCCTGTCTTGATTGGCATCCTCACCTCCTGTGTCGACTGCCCCCGTCATTCCCCTCTCTACCTATGGCACCTCTTTTCTACTCAGCGCACATCACAGTCAGGGAGAGGGCGACTTAACACAGCATGGAAGGAATACAATCACACAAAAATAATGCACACCTCTCCCTCACTCAGCCCCTCTCTGTGCATTAGTGAGAAGATTTCCTTTGCCTGACAATGATATACAAGGGTAGTGAGTAAAAGTCAAAGGAAGTGCATTGTAAGCATATGTACGGATATGTGGTTTGTACAAAAAAGAGCACACTGTGTAAATCCCGCTTCCACTGAGGCAATTCCTCCATGCATCGTCGGTGTCTTTGCCGGCCCAATTTGCATGACTTACAGTTCTCCGCTGGTCCTTAAGTATTGGGTGAGATTCTACAGGACAAGGTTATGAACACACAGGGACCTCTTTCAGACACAGCGCGGGCCCCTCTTACTCCCACAGACCCATATATCTCAAAGTCAGGCTGCTGAGTGAGCACAGCGCCGAATGCCAACACACAGCCTGGGGAGCACTCAAAAGTGGCTTCTAACTGGCTACCACACAAGATGTACAGAAACATCCAGAACAATTTATTTGCCACATGCACACATATATTCAGCAAAAGAGAACAATGGTGTCAGATACGTGTGTTGTGTGCTTTCTCTTGTATCTGAAGCTCCAAGAGGGCCAGCTGGTGATGTGTCAGTTCCAGTTTCTGCGCTGGTCGGCATATCGCGACGTTCCAGACTCCAAGAAGGCTTTCCTCAACCTGCTGGCTCAAGTACACAAGTGGCAAAGGGAGTGTGGAGAAGGACGCACAGTTGTGCACTGCCTGTGAGTAATGTTTTAGCAGCATGCGTCACGCAGGTTGATACAGAAGGCAGTAATGTGCCCATTCTATTTCTGAAAAGCTCTTGCTGCTGTTGAAGACTGTGCATTTTAAGCCGACACCGTTTTCTTGGTGGGAGATGTCGCAAAAGTATATGTAAAAACATAGGAAATGTAAAATTGGCGACCGATTCTTGCCTTGTTTTTGTGTCGTTATGTGCGATTTGGCACAATGAGATGCAGCGTGATTTGTCATGGCAGTATTTATATTGTAGAAAATCAAATTGCGCCGTGCTCTGCTGTGAAGTCAGTGGTGTTATATGCGTCTGTGTTGTCCTAAAGCCCCGGAGAGCACACCCTGCTGATGAATATGAATGGGCCGTCCAGCTCATTGCCAACCCATCACACGCTCATCCCCACCGCCCCCATCCAGAAGCACATCACTCAGTGCTGTCACACAGTGTTACCCACGACAACCAGGAAAGAGATTATGGAGATCAAATCAATTATAGCTTAATACAGAATGCGATGGTTCTCACTACACTAAATCCAGCACTGCCGAAGCACTGACGACGATTGATTGCCTTAATATTGCTTCTATACACTGCAGAATCTCCCAGGCCCACCTGGCTGCGTTTGTCTCAGGAGAGAGGAAGTGGCTTGTCCTTCATCAGCTTATTGATAGCGTTTTACATTTATGATGACCGGGAGAGTATACAAGGCAAAAATGCCACACTATTGTGTTATTTCTCAATTTCAAACTACTTACAGTGTTTCTCATATAGCTGGTCTTATGTTGTATAAATATTTTATATTCATATCGTGTTTCAATTTAAACAAATGCTGTTTTTATGAGATAGATAGGAATTCAGATACAGGGTCATCAGATTACTGATTGTTTTCTGCTTACACTCTACTATTGTTTTCCAGAATTCAGTTAAACATGTATTTCATACTGGAAAAATAAGATGAGTACATATAGATAATATATATATATGCCGTACTGTGGAAAAGTCTTGAGCCTCCTATCATTTCCTTGTATTTTGCTTCCAAGGATCCAGATTTTTATCTTGTTATCTGTTACAGTAGTCTCGTAAGATAAATTATTTTTTTTCTGACTGTTATGTGCGACAACTCAGCCAAGAATCAATATGCCAGATTTAAATTCTATGTTTTAGCACTTTGTTGCTAGCTTAATTTTCCAGCCTGGAAATGATCCCACACTGGAAGCAGTGTGGGATCATCTTGACGGAGAACAGAACAAAAGGCAGCTAACATCAACACAAAGAAGAGCTTTGAATGTTCTTCAAAAAGCCTGGAGAACTATTCCTGACTACTTACAGAAATTACAAGAAAGCTACCCAAGAAAGTTCAGGCTGTGTTAAAGAATAAAGGAGGTCGAAGAAAATACTGACTTTCAAGCTGCCTGTAAAAACTCTGTTTTTGCCTCATGCACTGTATTTCAATCTATGTTTGCATCTTTCAAGAAATCACTGCTCCTGTAGCATAATACAAAGAAATGGGAGATGGATCTTCTGTACAGTACTGCATATGTACCCACTGCCCACCATATGTTAATTAAACTCATAATAAAGATATTAGTCTAAAGCGGTGCTAACAGTCTAAGCATGCTAGCACGTTCACCGTGATAATGCTAACATGCTGATCACAGACAGTATGAAAAATGGATGTAGCTACAATGACATCACCATAGTTTCTAAAGTCCCATTTTGAAGTCTTGAGATGGATTTTTCCACCATTACCTTCTTGGTTGCAAAATGTTAAAATGCACACTCAGTGGGGCTGAAGACTTGTGACGGAAGCTTGTTAGCCAGTGAGGGTTTTTTGTGTGTGACCCGAAATGAGGGACTGAAACCATAAAATCAGCAGTAAGGTGTGTAAAGAGGCTGAGTCAGAAAGCTGTTTTTGCCTCAACTTCTAAGAGACTGGGAGTGATTTTGCAGCCACAGCTATCGCCCTCTGGTTTCTTTTGGATGGAATAAAACCTTTCAGGCACTTCTGCATTTGACCAGGAAACAGCATCTATGTTTTATTCTTCCTATGATCCTGATGTTTAGCCAGTAACATCAGCCGTGATCAGTTCAATTTTAATTTTATTTATATAACATCAAATCACAATAACTGTCGCCTCAGGGCACTTGAGGGTGATCACCATCCAAATATAAAGTCTTAGAAAATGTTAGATGTACTAAAACTGTCCTATTGAGGGTTTCAGATAAGAAAAAAAGCACCCTGAATGTTGGCACTTGCTTTAATGACAATCCATTTGGTAGCTGTTGAAACATTTCACTCAGAATCACAAATGTCGCTCTCGTAGTGGTGCAAGGAAAAAAGTAGACCACCAACGGCAATCAGATACCTTTTGGGAATCAAAAATGTTTATGTACAAATATCTAACTATTTATTGGTGCTGTATTTCAGTCTGAGCTAATGTGGTCAGTTTGACTGCACACAGTGCTACACTAATAGCATGACTAAGTATATATTATAGATTGCAAATTATATCAAAGGATCAAACTAATTTGATGCATTAATGAAGAAGGAACTTTTTTTGTCAATCACTTGCCAAATTTTTATATTGCATTTCAAGAAATGTTTATTTCATGGCATACACTTTGTTAAATTATGCAGTAGTGTCCCATGAGCGAAAACAGCCACGAAGCCTCTTTTTTTTTCTTCGATAATGCTCTCATTTCATGTCAATTTTACATTCACTTGGGCCTCCTACTCCTAACATAAACCGGTAGTTTAGAAAGAAAATACTGCACCATGACCCAAAGCAACTCTGACTTGCATTCTTCGCACAAACCACCTATTCTCTGCTCACTACTGATTCCAACCCAGTCTGTTATACGGTTATACAACTTCTTATTTAGTATTATGTTTCTTTTCTTTGACACAAGAAAAACAAACTTTAGCTTTTTTATTAATTCAAATAAAATATTACACAAAACTGCTAACAGCTACTAAATATCAGGATTATGCAATGGTAATGTTACACAGCCCCAGAAGGGTCATGGTAGAAATTTCTGTGTTGACAGTTTGTCTGCCCATTTGTTATTTTCCCCTCACACTCGTCAGCTTGCATTAACTTTAATTAAGTTTTTCCATTCCCTCTGGACCATATATTGTATGATATAGTATGTATTATAAATAGACTGCGGCTGCTTTGACCACAGGCACCATTACCTGTGCTCAGGAACAATCTGTACGTTTTGGAGAAAGAAATAATATCTTGATGAACTAAATCAACCAGTCGTCTTACCATCAGCAGCTAGTATTAATTGAGACAGCTGCTGGGATCATTAAATGATTGCATGACCTGACACTGCGATTGTGTTGGTGGTCATGTATGTACTGAAGGATCTTTGCTTTCATTATCACGACATTAGTAACAGGGCAGCACAGCAGGCACATGAGTGGCCAGCTCTTACCATCTCAGACAGTTTTTAGCCTGCACTTGTTTTGTGCCAGAGGCAACCCCAAACCATCTTTGGATATTATCAACACTGTGTTTTATATTATAATCTTTTGTACTGCCTCGACAGAGTCATTGATGCCGTGCATTTTTATAAGCATTGCACTGAACTTCCTTTATAGGTCAGCTGTGAGGGTCCAACTAGAGGGAAACTGAAATGTGTGCTGCATGCAAAAGCCGTGAGTTTTACTTCGAGGGTGATGTTCTTATCTCTCCATATTTATTCACACCCTGGGAAACGCTAGATTGAGAATAAATATGCCAGTTGGTCCAACGTTATAATAGGTAACTAAAACTAAACTAAAAACTGAAACCAGATGTGAAAAAATATTTCAGTAAAATAAAAACTAGACTTTGAAAAATGAAAAAAATGTTAAATAAAATGGAGGTTATATGATTAGTTGGAATATTTGTTAGTTTTGCCTGATGAGTCATGATGTGCTTATTGAGACTTTGGATGTCGACAAGACATGGAGTCAACTGCTTTCAAAAAGGATTTTGTTTTTGTAATACCAGTTATGATTTTCGTAACTCTTACCTCAGACATATGCATTTCATACAATAATAATTTAAAAGACTGAAACTAATAAAAACTAAAAAAAAAAGCTAAACTGAAATAAGAGAACCAGCTCTAAAATCTAACTGTACCTAAACTGAAAATGAAATAAAAATAAAAACAAACTAAAAAATACAAAACTATGATAACTCTGTGTCGGTCAAACCTCGGATTAAGGAATAATGTGGTTTTCATCCTGGCTGTGGAACGCTTTCTAGGTGGAGCCAAGTGCTAGAAGGATGTCACTCTCAGAGTCTTATCGCTGCTTTTTGCAGATGATGTGGTTCCTTTGCCATCACCAGGTGGTGACTTCCTGCTTGCACTGGAGCAGCTCACAGTTGTGCAGTGGTCAGAATGAGCATTAGCACCTTCTAGTCTGAGGGACAAGCTGCTTTTGTTTATGAGTTAGGGGAGGGGAGTGAAAGAGTGAACAGACAGACTGGTGCAGCATCTGCAGTGATGCTAACATGTCTGTAAAAACATAGCTATCAATTTACTGGTTATTCTACATTCCTATGTTCACCTCTTATCACAAAGTTCTGAGTGATGACAGAAAGAATGACACTGCAGAAACAAACCCTTTCTTCAAACGGTGGCTGTGCTCAGAAGAGGAACTCAGAGTAGAGCTGATCCAAATGAGGTGGCTCAGGCATCTGATTAGGATGTTTCTTTGGCTAGGTTTTCTAGATAGGCCCGGAACATGCGGCGAGTTTGCATCTTCAGCTTGTCAGGGTGTACCTTTACGTTGACTGGATAAGCTGGAGGAGTTGGTGAAGTTGGAGAAGGAGGTCTGGACTTGTCTGTGACCCGACCCTGGATAGAAGAAGAATAGATAAATGGAAGAAAGGAAACACTGCTGTAGATTAGCCTGGTTATGCTTTTTGTCAGATGCTTCTTGTTTTTGGTTTGTTTTGTCCGCTTTGACTCTTTATGATTGTTTGTGCTATTGCACTGAAGTCTCTAAAATTGCTACTGTTATCTCTGACATAAACTGTAGCAGAGCTTTCTGGGTAATGTCCATTAGAGCAGTAAAGAGGAGTTACAGCAGCATCTATCCATAGCACTATGGACTGAACCATAAATGTAACATCTGAACATTAACCATATCCACAAGCACAGCTTTAATCAGCGCAGCCAGAGAGGGCTGCTATGCTGCTTGTATACATTCATGGCTTTGCCTTTCAAAAGGAGGAATGAGCGGCAAAGGATCCATGTGTTCATCATCTCTCATTACCTTAGTATCTGCAGTGTTTGCATTGTGTAACTTCTGTAACTAGTCCAAATCATGAAGCGATTGAACAGACCTGGCAGAGAGCATTGAGTATTGTCCATATACACACATGAATACCTGTGGATAGGTACAGTAGCAGCATTGATTTATGCCTGTACTGTGTAATAGTTATTAGACAATGTATTCTCTTCCGCAGCAATGGTGGTGGCCGTAGTGGGACCTTCTGTGCCTGCAACATCCTCATCGAGATGATCCAGTATCAGAACATGGTAGACGTATTCTATGCTGTCAAAACTCTACGCAACTGCAAACCCAACATGGTCGAGTCTCTGGTATGGAAGTTTAGTCTAGTCTGTAAATTCATTGAAAAAAACCCAAAATTCAATAAATTCGAGATTTTTGACTCTAGTTTTGTGTTTTTCCTTTTTGTTTCTTTAGGACCAGTATCGATTTTGCTATGACCTTGTCCTGGAGTACTTGGACTGCTTTGAAGGCAGATAGCAACTAAACGTTTACGACAGCAGCAAATTCCCACGCGCTGGAGACAAAGGTCACCCGGTGACCCCCCCTCTACTTTAATGTTTGGACCTGTGAAGTTGGCTTTGAAAGGACTGCAGAGGAAGGAGAGCAAAGAAAAAAAAACATGGTCAAGGTTCTGACTTTTAACCTTTAATGTACAGCTGTGATTTCCTCCTTGTTGGTGATGTTTATCTCTTTTGATATTTTTTTGTGCTTTTCTCGGTCCTATTTGCCTCTTGGACTACATCTTGTATGTGCTAAGGGTTTCTGTAGCAGCAAAACAATATTTGGAGCTGCGATGTGGACCTGTCTCTTCAAAGCAAGGGTCACCTTGGCTGTGTTTCATCATTTCATTCGTACAAACTGAAGAGGCTGGATCTAATTCTGGAGTTACAGCAGCATTATTTAAACGTGGAAGAGCTACATAAAATAACGGTCCACTGTGCTCGTGGCATGACTTATCTACCATACCATAAACTGCCTTATTCTCTAATGATAGGACAGATTTATTGAAACCACCAAATAAATCGATAAAGTTTTTCACCTGGGGTAGAAAACAACAACAAGAGATTTTAAGAGACCTACATTGTAAAGCAGACCAGCCCAGTATTCAACAGTATTGATGCAGAAACTGTACAGTAGTGCAATGTGTTGTATTTTCCCATAATGTTTGTGCTGGATTACCATGTGTGCTACAGGTGGGCGTTACTGGCACTGAGCCTGGTGCCACCGAGGGAGATTCCTGTCTCGTTACTGTCACGGTGCCAATCCCACTGACTGACTTGAATCCTTTGCTTTGTTCTACTGCTTCATCTTGATATATGCCTACAAACAAACACTATGTACTGCATCAGCTAATGTTCTCGCTCCGAAGTGATTGTTTGTACTTTATACTCACCGGAGACAGCAAAAGGAGAGGATGGCGAAAGCTGTTTGAAACGCATCGAGATGCCACAGTGTTGGTGTGAAAAATGATGCGCCATTAATGCTGTGGTGAAGTGTCTGAACTGGTGCGGTCACACAGGTCTCAGTCTGCACCTCTTCTACTCATTCATTGTCCGAGGCGTTTGGTTGTGCTGTAAAAACAAAAAAAGTCTAAGAAAAGCAAAAAGAAAACCGGGGGTAGGGGGCACTAAGATGGAGTAGATGGTGGGAATGCTATTTTGGGTCACCGCTCATTGCTGAACATATTTTTTTGATTGCAGAAATGTGATTTTAAAAAAGTAGTAAAAGTAAGAAGCTGTTGGCCACATACCCTGCTGCTAACTTACCGCAGAGTTGATGGAGAAACAAAATCCACTCTTTTTCAGCTGTTGGCCAGGGCCTGGAGAGCACTGGAACTCTTCATGCCTGAATCAATGTAAGAAGCAGTCAGGTTGGGATGTGTGATACACATAATGATCAGAGACAACTTTGAAACATGCTCTTGCAAAGACCCCATTACACAGAGGAAGAGATTTTGGTTTTTTTTTGTTTTTTTTAAAATCACTTTTGCTTTATAGCCACAAAAATATCTCTAATAAGCTCCATTAGAGATATTTTAAAACATAGGCCTTTTAAAATATGTTATGCGCCAACACATCTCCCGAGACTCCTTTAAGTAGAGGTTTTCAGGGAGGGTGGTAAAGGTATCACTCCAGGACATATCCTAATGAACAAGGAGAGACAGCTTGAAGCCTGCAGAAGCTGAGAAAGGCAACCCTGCTGCTAGTTTGCAGCTCACACTCTGGTTCAGGTCGGATAACCAGAATATGTGAGCAATCTAACAGCATACAAACATCACCAGACTCCCACAGATTCTCAAATAGAGCAGCTTGTTTGTGATGAGGAGGAAGAATGAGGTAGCTACATTGTAGTCAGTGATCTGGCAAAAGATTGCTGAAGGAAGTGCCTGGACACTTTTTTTGTTAAGGGTGGAAGGAATATGTATATACAGATGTATATTATGTTATGTGAATAATATATTATATGTTTGCCCAGAGTAAAGACGTATAGTAAGTAACCACAACATAACCATAAAGCTGAATGTTGCTGTAAATGACCATTTTGTGAGTTTTTGTCAGAACTTTTAACGACGAGCGTTCATCCCAGCGCTGCGAGCGAAACGGCTCATGAGGCTCGTTACGCTTTGCATTTCATTTCAGTGATTTCAGAATAACCCGATCCATATGATTTATTTCAACCTTTAGCCACGACTGTGAGTGCATTATACTTTTACCATTCCAAAGCTTTTTATTATGACTATTTCTGAGTGACAACTGCCAACACAGGACGTTTGATTTCACTTGTTGTTTTCTGTATGAACCAACAGTACATGACTACTGTGTTTTTGATCATTGTATTTGTGGGGACATGGTGTGTATTTAATGAAAGAAAATAAGAAGAGAGATGTATATTGGGGTAGAAAGATCTTTCTTTTGAGCGATACCAACGATTAACAATAAATGAACAATGGGGGGAAAAAAAAGACGTTGTCGCAGCCTTTATTGGATGTTCTGTACAAAATGCATACACGGCTGAAAAACCCCAACACACAACGTGGTTTCATGATCAGATTGTCAGCAGAAGCGCAGACCTGATGGCTAAAGATGGACTTTCTGTCTATATCCCCTCTGACCCACCTGCGGTTTCTCATGCGGATGTGATCTTTTAACATTTTCCCGTCACCTTGAACCGCATTGACCATTTGATCTGACCCGCCTTTCTGATCCCTCACCCTGTTTCTTTTCCTTATCTCTTTTAATCATACCCCTCCACCGCACCCTGCTCATTTTCCATTACTTTCAATGTCTTTCCCTCATCGTTTTCTCCATCTCTTGCTTTACTCCTTAGCTCAGAGTAAGGTGACTCCAGACCACAGACTTCCTCTCTTACCCCGTGGCTACGTTGAATAATGCAGCAGTCCTGCAAACTGATCCAGTCTTCAGCAGAGAGACTAGTCAGATTAATTAGAGTACAAGACCCCCTACTGTTCGGATGAGGACAATGTAGGCTGTGCAGACTTGCCTTTATTTTCTCATAGATTGATTAAGCTGCAAAAACAAACTTTAAAGGAGTGCGTCGGTATATTTAAGTATTCCTAAGTTGGTACTTTTCCACTAGTCATGTTGGTGAAAAGGGCAGGAATACCTTGTAGATTAATGAGGCAATGAGCTATTTTTATGGAGGCAGGTCATTTATGCAACCCTATTTAATATCTGCAAGATTTTCTCAATTTCCCTTTTCACCTGCAGAAAGCCATTACAACATAAAATCCTTTTTTCCATCTTTTATTTCTCATATTTGACCGGCGGTTTAAATTAGCTGGTAATTGGAATCTTATCATTTAATTCTGATGGTGTAATGACTGTCGTGGTCAAGGCACTTATCACTTTGCCAGGATCCAACAGGGCTTTGTCTTTTCTCTCTCTTTGGAGCATCCTGTCTTATATTCTGTCACAGATGGGCTCGATAGATCTCGGCTTCTCCTCAGTCTCCCTGTTGAGTCTCACCACATACACTCGGATATCTTTCTATAAAACGGCTGTGACTTCCAACAGCTTCTGTTATTGGCTGATATAACAGAGAAAGCTGAAAAATTATCTAGTAATTTGATCAGGTATGATTAATGTTATTGTTAATGGAAGTTTTAAAACAAATATACTTTAAGGTATTTGGATAGACAATACAATATTGTGCAAAAGTCTTGAGTGTCCCCCTCATATTTTTATATTTTGCTTCCAAGGAGCCAAACTGTTACTTTTAAGTGGTCTTAAGCAATATTCATTCAGGTTTTCTTTTAAAGTTGGCTGCCTTTTCACTCATTTTTAGTCCAATCCTTGTATTACACCAAATATAACAGAGTTTAACATAAACGTATAATATAAAAAAAATGTATTTGCACTTATAAGGTGATTCGAAAAGTGCTATTAGTTAAAAGCATGGTGTTCAGTTTGTCCTTAAAAATGTGAGAAAACTGGACAAATGGAGGACAGAGGAAGAAGGTCCATGTCTAAGAAACTATCCACAGCATATAAACAATATGCAGCAGATAGCTTTAGTATCTACAGCATACCAGTATATCCAGTAAAGACCAGAGTATGCATCAGGTCCTTGAGTTTATCCATCTGCTCATTAGAAATCCATTCTTAAGGAAGGGAAACAGGTGCAGTATGCCAAATTACACAAGAACTGGACTGAAAATAAGTAGCAACAGGTCTTATTGTAAAATTTGAAACTTTTGGTTCAAATTATCATCAACATATACAGAGGAAGTCAGTGTTTACATCCATCAGTAAAACATGGTGGAGACTCTGTCATCGTGTATGGCTGTATTCCAAACGTTGGTGTTGGGAATCTTGTCACAATCGATGCAGAAAAGGAACGTAGATCCACCATGCAATCAGAAAAGCATCTGGTTGGCAGTGACTTCATTTATCAGCATGGAAACGATCCCAAACACAATATTAATGCAGTGTTATTACTCTATTAATACCTATAAAGACAGAGTCCAAATCATCTTGACAGAGAGAACAGATCAAAAGCCAGCCAACATCCAAGGAATAGCTTCAGTGTCCTTCAAGAGATTTGATGAAGTATTCCTGAAGACTACTTAAATAAACTATAAGAAAGCTTGCCTGAGATAGTAAAGGCCGTGTGAAGGTTCGAAACAATAGAATGAAGGTGGTCGTATCATATATCGATTTTCAAGGTCATTGCAACTGTACAAACCCCATTTTTTCCCCTTATATACTGTATTTCCATAAATGGTTGCATGTTTCAGCAAATTGCTGCACCTATTTCCAGTTTTCCAAGCAAGACCTTTTGCACAGTAAATATAAATTATTCATAGTTTTGTGACTTTTACAGTCTTGCAACTGTAAAAAGAAGCGATGTCTGGGACTCAAAAACATGCTCACTCGTTGCCTAATAGCTACAGAGACATGATCCGGGTTTTAACATCGGCAGAATGCTGTTCTTCAAAGCACAGTGGTGTATCTTACTAAATGTTTAATGATTCTTCTTTCATGCCAAATGCTTTGCTAATAGATGCAGATAAAATCCAATATTCTCTGGGAGAATATTGTCACAGAAGCTTCTGCGGGTGACCTTGCCCAAGCCTCAGTCAATAAGTCGATAGAGAAGATGGCATGAAAATAAAGTTGCAGGCTTTTAGAAAGTGGGATAAATATCTGGTGTATGTCTGGGGATGTATTATATGATTCCTTAGGACCAATAGAGACTTAAACAAAGTCCCATCCACTGAGTAAAGCCATTCTTCTCTTTCTGAGCATTTTTTTTATACTATAAACACACAACTAAACAAATACACACCATACCCACACTATCTTGTTCTACCATCCTGGTGGTACTCGGCTTCTGCTATAGAGTGCAGCAGACAAGACAGGTGGTTCAGCTTTGTGCTCAGCAGAGCGAGGACAGCGAGAAGAGCCAGCCAGATGGCTCCGTCCACCATGTTTTCTCACCGGTTCCATTGCCACAGTCAGTCTGATTGGAGCCCTTATCTCAACAGTGTGCTCCGAGTTCAGTGAAAGTCATGGTTGACATGAACAAGGGGAAGAGAGGAAGCTTCTGATGGTTCCAGCCTGGATCATGCAAGCAAACAAGGAGCCTGAGACAGATAACCAGAATCAGAGGACACATGAGTGATTCAGCTGTCCCTTTCCTCTTTATCACGCTCGCCTTTTGCTGTTGGGTAGCACAACAGTAGCTTGCCGCCACCACCAACACCGGCCACCTTTAACTTTGGATCCTCTGACTTGTGTCATTTGTGGGGTTGAGTTCAACAGCTGAATTAAGCTGGAGGAGGGGGATGAACACGGCAGGCGATAGAGAAGTTGGATAATCCAGAGAGAGACAAAAAAAAAAGTTTGGGAAGTTGTGGTGATGAAATATCAGGATTGTGTACACAAAATCTGTCTCTGCCACCGCGCACTCTCTCGATAACAACACAATCTCAGGTGAAGCAGAGGCTGAAGTTATTTTGCTCCAAGGATAATCTCTCGTTGTTAGTACACACATAGAGATGTTGAGCCTTGAGGTTTCTGGGGAGAAGCTTGTAAACGATCTTATGTCAACATGAGCCATTTCTAGGTTGTGGCAATAATGCTTCTCCGAGCTGCCATAAATTTGAGAGATGAGCTTATCAAAAGGTCAGCCCTTAGAGGGACTGGCTTAGCAACTGGATTTATCCTTCAGTTTATTTAGAGCAGAAAAATGGGGCCACAAGCAACGACTAGCATCAATCATACTCCATTGTGATCCTTGACAAACTTAAAGAAAGAGCAGGAGTCTTTGTGATTTCATCTAAAGGCAGGGAACAAACACTGGGAGTATACTCAAGTCAATAAAGTATGGAATTACCTTTTATTGCTTTTAAGTTATAAAACATATTCAAGCACAGGAGCTCCTGCATATTACATGTCCCCCGTTGAGAATGATTAGATTTGATTTCTACCTTCCTATTTTCTGACATCTTAGTGTTTTTATTTTGGTTTTGTTTTATTGTTTGGGGGTTTTATGGTGTTTTTTATGCCATTAAAATTAAATAATATGAGAAGAATTAAATCTGTTATCAACTTTCAAGGCCTTCAGACTTTCCTGTCCACTCTTGAGAATATCTATTTTGTCTTTGTTTTCTAGGTTTTTTTCTCACTCATCCCTTTTTGCCCTTCTTCTCTCTCTTGTCGCTTCTTCCCTTATCTTTCTCTGTCTTCATCCCCCCGCCTCCTGCCCCCTTCTTTCCTCCAGCAGTTGTTGAAATAGATGTGGCTATGAGAGGACAGTTGTGCAGCTGATAATACTATATTAACCTCAGGGAGAACACAGTTGTCCTCTGCTCTCCCATCTCTGTTCCACACCAGACATCCCCGACTGCAGGCCGCATTAACCCCAGTCCTCCCCCACTCTGTCATCCCTGGAGCCCTACGTTCACCGGTTCACGAAGCCCCATAGCGGCAACTGATCTTCTTTCTGCCAGGGCTGAGTAATGCCATGCTATGTGAAAAAATGTTATCTGCATCCTGAATGGAAACATGGCCCAGAACGCTATTACTTCCCAGAGTACTTTGTCTTTCACACCTATGTAGCGTCATTCACAATGTCTACATTTCATTTAGCACCCTATCCTGTGGAGAATAGTTGCACACTCCCACACTGCCTGCATGCTCTTTTTTTATAGAGAGGATTGTTTTCTGTATATTACACACACACAGAAAAACACACACTGAGCTAAACGTTAAACAGTATTTTCTGTACAAGGATGAAGCACATGTTGTCTAGAACAGCGGTCCCCAACCTTTTTTGCACCACGGACCGGTTTATGCCTGAAAATATTTTCACGGACCGGCCTTTAAGGTGTCGCGGATAAATACAACAAAATAAAACTAGTACCGGTACCGAAAAAAAAGATTTATTCATAACGCACGTGAAAAGACCCAGGAAAACCGAGTTAACGATAAAAACGATAACGCTGAAAACCGATAAAAACCCAGAAAACCATACATTTCACACCTGAGCCTCAACTCTTGCGGCCCGGTACCAAACGACTCACAGATCGGTACCGGTCCGAGGCCCGGGGGTTGGGGACCGCTGGTCTAGAACAGTGTTGGGGTTGTCAAAAAAAGTAATTTATTACTCATTACTTTGTTCCCCTTTTTTGTAAAAAAAAACCAAACAAACTTATTTTAAAGTAAATTTTTGTATTATGTAACTTTTTGCTCCAGGCAGAAAGTAATTTGTTACACTGACATTACTTTCATGTTTCTATGTAACTTGATCTTAAATGCGTTGTCACATAATTACCAGCTGACATTATAAATCTGAGGCTGCAGTCCAACACATCTGCACACATTCAATCTTTTTAAAATATCTGCTGTGGTGGTCTGCAAGTTGGATGAGTATGAAGGTAAAGCAAAGTTGAAAACCAAAGTATGTCAACTCTGTCGATCACCACAAAGATTCTACTGCAGAAGCATGAACAGAAATGGAGGCCACAATGCTGTTAGCTTGACTGCTCATCGATGCCTTTGTGACCTTTTGATGTTTAGGCTCTGGCTGCAGGTTTGAGGTCAGCATACACTCAATTTTATCACTTTGTGTTCTTGGCCAAAAGAGCCAAAGTTGTGCAAGCAGAATAATGCAATTGTCGGCTGTCATGGAGGCAGTTTGGACTTTACTGTCACACTCTTATTCTTTTGCGCATTAAAAAAGTAATGACCATATCTAATCTACTCAAAATCACTCTGCTATATTCCTCCTCCCGATGCACGAACTGAAATCGGCTAACTGTAAGCAATAAGTAATGCTGTCAATGCTGCAAGCAAGGTAACAAAATAACATAATAGTTAATTAACAACTATAAACAGTCATATTTTTAGATGAAGCAGTTTTGCTTTCCAGCCTTCTGGTAAAAGCCAAACTTCAGAAAGATCCTGTCCTTACGCTAAGCTAGCTAGCTGCCATTAGTATCCAAAACCTATCAAAAGCATAATTTCCAAAAGTGAAACTATTACTTTTAGCAGTTGTTGGGTTAATACTTTATTTAAACTTGCACAAATTGCTTATTTAATAAAATCTGACAATTTGCTATTCTCTTATTACCACCGTCTTCCCATCCCTGTGCAGGTCAGTAAGACAGTAGTACTGAATGACTTAGCTACAAATTGGTCTCCAGGTCTTGGCTTTTGCCCACAGAGAGCAACTGTCAGTGTCATGTTCTGGTCTTTCACAACCTTCAAACCTAATTAAAGGGAAGAAGGAAGTATTTCTCTTCATCGCTCTGCATGGCTTCTTCGTTTAATGCTGTGCCTGAACCTCAGAGCACAGGGGATTATGCTGTCATGTCATGTAGACTGAACCCAGGGATCTACATGCATGCAGATACGAGCTCTTTAATATTTCATTCCACAGGTTGGACTGCTTGCCTGCACCTCAAGAAAAAAAAAAATCTTTGGATACTGCCGTCAGACAGGATAATAACAGAATAATGCATGGCCCCGGTTTCACTACACACTGAAAAAAATAATCAGTGGGATAAACGTAAAAAAATTATTGTAATCGGTTGCACGAAATTAAGTTATGTTTGGTTAACCTTAGTTTTTTATGTTATACCTGCACACATTTTTCTGGTAACATGAACATGACTTTGTTATGTTGTTGTTATGTTTTTCATTCCGGTCAAATATTTATAGAAACCACTTGTTTATCAGACATGAACTTTTTGTGTTAATTGTATTGGACTACTATGTGTTATATTGACATGATTATTTTATGGTAAGCTTATTTTATTTTATAACAAATTTCTAATATATAATATATAATCTAATATATAATTGAGTGTTCAATAAATACAACTAAATTAAGGCTGATCTTACTGTATGTACTGTACACTTTCTCTTCAATCAAAGAAATAAGCAAAACATTTTTGAACAATGACCTGTATTTTTGAAAATACTACACAGTTGTAACAATGGACTTTCAATTCAGGCTTCCAAAATATACATGAGTCATATTTGTACAATGCATCTCTTGAAAAACATTCCACAACATTCCTCAAAGTTATCTGCTGTAACCTGAATTCAACATTGTGGGGCCTTATGACATCGCGCTTATGTAAAAAATTGTTTTTTTAAATGTAAGAGCCATAAGGTAATATGGCAACAGGGGTGTAATTATTAAAATGACACAAAGAAGAGACTTAAAATAACATTATAACCCACAGGCACAAAACCAAGAGACCTAAACTGATTAGTATTGGCTTGCTTCTATCACTAAACATCACAATCACTAATACTAGACGATGCAATCTGTTTGTAGTGGTGCACCTTGGGAAAAAAATTGCAAACTGGTGAAATTGGTGCAAGGCACCATTTCCATTGAGAAAAATGGACATTCAAAGTTTGAATTTTTTTTAAAAGAGCCATGGCTTGAAAAGTGAAAACTGCAGTAATAAAGGCCCCAAGTTGAAAAGTGCCAGAAAAATAAGTTTCACTATGTACTGCAACTTTACCAGTGCTGGCTTAAAAGAAAGGATGGTACATATTCGAAGAGGTAAACATGTTGTTCCCACATCATAACTGGAAAACTGTTCAATCGTACAGTCTGGTCCTGAAAACCTGGGCCTTCTTTGAAAGGCTGTTCCTTTTGAGCTCCATAACCAGTTTCTATAATACCTCGAAGGTATACTTTTCCAGTGGGTAGGTGAAATTCAAAGTGTACATTAGTCCAAACAGCATTGCAGCTGCTAGGGTATAGTTATCCAAATCCTGCCAGACTCTCTGGCCTTCAAGGACTATCCCGATGTCCTCAGGGCTGCCATTGGCATCTCTTGACTTTATGATGTAAATTCCCATGGTTGTTTCCTTATTAGATCGTTGGATAATGGCTTCATCTGTGGCCTAGAAAATGCAGAATTCCAAAATTTAATTAAAGAGAACACTGGTCAAAGAACATTATACCAAATCTTATTTTAATCTGTGTCACTATTCCAAAAAATGTTAACATTAACACATTAGGTGAACAAAAATGGATTCATTACAGCATGTGATTTGAGTCCTCAGAATGCTCAAAAAGGTAATGCATTTCTGAAGTGAAATCTCCATGCAAAGAAGCTGTCAGAGCATAGAGAGGTGTTCAACTATGAACTCCACACATAGTTCTAATGCAGGTAAAAGAAGAAGAAAAAAAACGCACCCATGGTAAATTGTGAAAATCACAGGTGATTTTCAACATACTCCTGGCATAGAGTGACAAGCAGCATTTTGTTAAAATTATTATTTTCCCTAAAGTGTATACACAAATTAATTTTTTTCTTACCTGGGCCGTGGGCTCCAGAATGTTCTGAAGTCTTCTTCCTATTTGTCCTCCTCGCCTTTTGAAGACCTTTATTAGTTTGTCAGACAGCACATCTATCTGCGAGAGTAATCTGGACTGCAGTGGCATGGTGGTAATGCGCTTAAACTCTGCATTTATCTAAAAAGAGAAGTTGTCACATAAAAATGCTGTCAAAATCTCAAATCTCACAAGGTTACATCCACACAAAGTTGTTATTTTTTGTCATATTACTATTTATTAGCTATGGGTCCTATGTTGATGAGCAGTTCCATAGTTGCCCTTACTTCCATACCACCCAAAGCCTGTTTGCAACCACAGCAGTTGCCTCCTTCTGGCCATTTTGCAGTTCTGCCAAATGACCTAGAAACTACATCTATTATTGTCATATACACATCAAGGTCTTTCATTAATACTTAGTTAAATTAGTTAATTTGACCTTTCCAGAAAATTTACCTTACAGAATGTGAGATAACATGTGCAAATCTTCACTAGTAAATAAAATAATGTTATTAAAACCTTAACTGTAACACCTCTACGTAACAGCGCTAGAGAATTGTTCTGAAGTAACACCAATCTGCCCTTCAGCAGGGATAAGCACCATATATCGATACAGAAAAAATAAATTTAACATATTTCTATCGTCATTATTTTTATCTCTTTAAGCCCTCCTCTCAGTCTCTCTATAAATCAGTTAAAATAATTTGTTGGGTTTTTGTGTGTCTTTAACATGTTATCAGTACATTACATTCACTGCCCCAGAACATGAAATAAAGCCCCACGTCATGCACTTCCTCTCCTAATGAGTACTGCATAGGTGTCATGCCCTAAATAAACCGACTTTAGTGAAGACACCCCCCCCCCTCCCGAGACACACACACACACACACAGAGCCCACCCCATGGCAAACTAGCTTATTTAACTGTTTAACTAAAACATTTTAGGTACAACCAGTTAACTAAATGGACACAAGTTTGTTAGTCTGTATTCACTGAGAAAAAACAAGCGAATGTGACTGGGCACACATTGAAAAAAAGCTAATGCACATAATATTGTGCATTGTCCCGCAGCTTAAGCTAGCATTATCGTTAGTTAACTTAAGGAATGACTTGTTTTTTCCATTATGTTGCTCAACAGCAATTCATGAGAAAAACTTCCCCATCTAATGGATGTTCTCTTCGTTTCCTCTCAAACATGTAGTTTTCAGTTTACCTCGACAAAGTAAAGCTCAGCACCAAACGTAAACTAAGCGAAGACAAAAAATGGCGGACCGCCACAGTGAATTTTCCCCGGGGGGTGGAGTTTCAACAGAAAACATAACTATTTTCTGTTATTTTGATATGACTGGTTTTAAAAGACTGAACATCCTTCTAAAACAAGTGAAAGGCGTGAGACTTAATTATGTTTAGACCAAAAATATAAATGATTCATTTTGGATATATTTACTGTATTTTTACTAATTTAACAACCTCATCATTGCATTAGTCGCTTTATGCTATAGCATTACGCTTACATTAGCTTGAAGCTCAAGGTCGTCATTTTATTTAATTTCTTTTTCTGGGCTTACAAACAGGACACACAACATTTAGATAACCGTTACACTGAATCTTGGGTCTGTGTTGAGTCTTCCAGCTGCTGACTACAGAAGCTAAATTGACCTTTCAGCATGTTTATAGCGGCTGTGGCTATGTGCTGGTAATGTTACCGTGTGTGAGCAGTCACATTGGCAGCAGACATGTTTCAACAAACTAGTCATATCCCGGCCCTACATTAGCTTGTTTAATGGTTAAGACACTGCAGGTACCACCACTTACTACAGACACCGATGCAAGTTTGTAATAGTCTGTTAATTTAGACTGAAAGAATATACAAACAATATTAACTCACATTATATATGTTAATTACTAATTTGCTTATCGCATAATTTCGGTTACCATTAGCTAACTGGAGCCTAACATTAGCCTTTCATGGTTTTCGATAAACAGCCCACATACCTGTAAAATAACAACACCCCAGTAAAAGTCCACATATATAAAGGGTCTACACTCTTTCTCACTGGTGTGTTAGCTTTAAAATCTTATTTACCTTCAAGTGTAAAACTCCAGATGGTAGTAGATTTTCCAAAGCGAGAGACAAAAATGGCGGACAGTGCAGCCGATTTTTCCTTTCCAGGGGGCGGAGCTTGAGGATAAAACACCACTAACTTGTTTCTTTTCAACATGATTTGTTCTAAAAGAATGAACATTCTTAAAGAATATGTGAAAATTAAAAGACAAAAATATATTTAGATGTGAAATTTAAATTAGTCATGCTGGATATATGAAGTAATTCTATGCAAATTCAACAACCACCCTATTGCATTTTTTTCAGTGCATGTGACTATCTAACTCTGTCTTTTTTTAAAAAAATGATCAGCTTTTGCAGCCTTTTGTCAATTTCACTCTTGCACTTGCAATTTCCCTTTTTGTCCTCTTGTCTATTTTTTTAGGCGTCCTCACCTTTCTCTCCCACCATCTGTTTCCTTCCTTTTTAGCCCTCTTGTGCTTTCCTCATCCTCTCTGCATCTCACCGGTTTTGTGTCAGGTGAGATTGTTTGAGGTGTGAGTTTCTGACAGCTGATCGAGGGCTTGTTGGGTAGGGGGGTGCTTTTTTTTTCCTGCCCGCTTGTCAGCTGTCTGCTCTGCCGTGTGACCGGGGTGACGAGGTCACGACATTCATTGTGGAAACTTGTATTTGATGTTGCCGTGTCACTCAAAAGAACGTTGACAACAGCGTCCTCGGTGAGGTCTGCCTTTAAACTACATACTGTTAACAGGCAGCCTTTTCTGCTCCTGTCACAGCATCACATTACACTTTGCCAGCAATGCAAGACATCCAGATTTAGCGCCTGTAACATGGCACGAATCCATTTTGCTGTCACTATTTACTGAAAAGCAATTTCTACTTTTTCGTTTAATTTTTTTAGGGTGGATGAAGAAGGTTTCAGAAGCACGACAGAGAGAGCACACTTGCAGAAAAGAAAAGTCACCCTCTGCTAGGTGTGGACGACTAACTGGACTTTGCCTTTGTGCTAAGGCATTGTTATTTAAAGACTGAGTTCACTGATGCACCGTGGCATTCTAACTCCATATTTGATGTTAATCTGCTGGAATGAGCAGGAAAAACACGAACACATTGAACCATGTTGCATATTGCATTGAGCTTGACATGTGTCTCTAAAGTGGCAACAACTGACTGTAATTACCGTGAATGGCCAAATGCAATGCTTACATTAGAGATGGAAGAATAGCTAGCAACCTCCTTGTCATATCTACTGGATGGCAGTTATTCTTACTCTGTCTTTGGTTCAGTAGACATCCCTTGTGGCCACGCTGAGCTGTGCAAGCAACATTTGAGGAGGACAACATATCTGTGAATGTATTCATTTCTTGTTCATTGTAGATGTTTGTCACTTTCACTTCTTTTATTATCTGCTCCAGATGCATGTTAAATGCATGCAGACAAAGGAAAAGTCACTCATGTAGGCCAATAGAAGCTTGAATAATCCTGCTTGTGTTTCAGTCACATGAATGACATTTCCAGCATGGACAAACTTGGTTGTTTGAGAGTTTAAAAGTCTCTCACATCTTCAGTGGTTTAGACTGTGGCTCATTTTGCTTATTGGTTGCCCCAGCCTGTCTTCACGTGATAAAAGACCCTGACAACATTGTCGACCTGAGGAGAAGCAGTGCAAAAGAGAAGTAATGTTAAAAGCAGGTTTTGTAACAATGAGGATCTCAGTCCAATGCCCAGTGTCCTCCCAGACATGCACCATTAGAGGTGAAACACCAGGGGCTCATGTGATCTCTTTAGAGCAAATGTTAACTCTGAGACTTTGGACCATTCGAAGAAACCAGGAGTTTAATCTGTAGTTGTTAAGCTAATGCACATAGGTTCTAATGATGCATTTCATTGCAACATCTCATCTTGTGGCTCAGTGCAGTGTGGAGTACGATGATAGGGTTTTCATTTAATACGGTCATAACGACGGTAGCAGCAGTGACTGTGGTTAGGAACGGAGGTATGTCTTCAAATAAAACTGCCTGCAAACCTCGAGTTTTTAGGATACCTGACCAAACTCCGCGTGGAATTCCTCTCAGGTTAAGGTGTAAATTGAACAGAACACCTTCTCTGTTGTGTCAAACTGAGAGAGTGAAATGCTCCCATGTCTTCCTATCTGTATCCTGGGGCTCTGTAACACCTGTCTAATTAGCTGTGCAGCACGACAGCAGTGGACACATGAACTCTGTTCCTCTCATATAAGCAACAAGAAGGGTTTTGTACACATAGTCTGCACTTTAAATGCACAGACACGTACTGTGTGAACAAACGCACGTTTTTCACTTAATGTTGTAAGATGGAAAACATACAGTATCTTGTTATTACAACTTTGTGTTGATGCAACAGTTTCTGGGCACTCAAGCTGACTTTGCCCGTTTTCTTGTTCTAAATAGTTCAGCGTTTTTCTCACCTGCCTCTGAGCTTTCATGGTTCTGGCTCTTGGGCTTTGTGAAAGGTCCTGCTTAGAGATTGTTTGCAGCCGCAGACACTTCCAGCTCAGTTCCAGGGGAAAGGAAAAGCAATTCCATGCTTGGGCCACAGTGAATCCGTCTCTGTCAGTTCCGCTTCTCGATGCCCTCAAATCACATTCCCCTCCACCCATCCGCTCTCCCATCAGCCTTTGCTGTTCTGTGATCAGGGAGTAGGAGAGCATAAGCCTGGAAGTGAAATGAGGATGCGCTTTACATGCTCCCTTACCATACTATCCTCCTTGATGTCACTCACTTCTGTTCCCTGGCACTTGCAATTTCCCGGTCTGCAATAAAACGCCATATAGTTCACGTAGGAGCAGTCACAGCCTACAGCTGTAATATACCTTCTTCTCTGTCTATCAGGGAACATGAGGCTAGTTGTCATTCTATGATAAATACACTTTATTTCAGCCACTAGTTTTTCCCTCACATTGTGATCTCTTCACAAATAAAGTGCAAGCCACCGTAATTTCATTTTTTTGTCAAAATAAATTCCTTTTATGCACTTACTGAGGAGAATATCAGCTTTTAAATCTTTTGCCAGGGTTCTGTATTTTCAAATGACGTGCAAATTGCACTTTCTTTAGATGCACTTTAGTTATTTTGTAAGGTCAGTGTTTCTTCTCGGTAAGTCTGTAAGTCACAGAAAGCTCTCGAGCTGCAGTAATTTCAAATACCTTGCTATTACCGATGTCAATGAATTGATCAGAGAAAACCTGCAAATGTGACCCAACGCTGTACACTGTAAGCCCGCACCTCCACGTTTACTTTTGAAGCACATTCATCCAGTTCCCCACTCTCTTAATTAAAGCACTAATTGTTGCGCAATAACTTTAATCCTGTACGGCCCCTTCATTTTACCGTCAGACGTGTGCATTTTATCATCACTCCTTTGCCTGGTGACTAAATTTGTTGCTTTGCCTTTGTAGAAAACAGTGACACATAATTTTTTAAAGCGATGAAGGCACACAGAATGATTGATGGCAGCATATTGGATGGGAAAATAACGTTCTGGGCCGTTAATTTTACCGAGTCAAGGAAGCAGCCTCAGACTGTCAACACAGGAAATGAGTAGGATTTATCTCTGGCCTAGCGTCTGGGTAGCGCTCTTGCACTGGATGCATTTACAGGGACCACAGTGGTGGGTTTCAAAGAGTAGTGCACACTGTAGAGATTTAGAATAAACATGGTCCTGCAATGAGATGCTATAAGTGTCTTATTAACATTACTGGTCTCGTGGAAGATATAAGCATCTAAAATGCACTTTATTATATTAGAGTCACAAGTAATTTTCTCATCAAAGCAATGCAGAACAAAGAATGCAACCTTTGTTGTCAGTTTACGTGGTTTCTGATGCATGCCATGTTGTGTCAACACAAAAGGGTTATCATTTTGTCTAACTCCAGCTTTGGCACTAATAGATGGTCCGTGCAGGTAAGGATAAGACATTTTATGGAGATGCAAACCTCTGCTGCAGTCAGTGATCTCTGCTGTAAGATGAATAGAATACTAATGTATATAAATGGGTGTAAAAAGTGGAAAACTGGACACACTATATGGCAATATACACTAATAATATGTGTGCTGTGGTGTCACGGTTCTGGGTCCGTCGGACCCAGTATTTTGAGTTTATTGTGTTTTGGTTTCATTTTGCATCATGGATTGTTTTCTTGTTCTCTTGTTGTGGTTGTGATGATTATTATTTGAGTTTCATGTTTCTGTTATCCATGTTTTAGGAATTGTGGTTTCATGTATAGTTCAGTTCCATGTGTCATTTTCTGTCTCTCTGTGTTGAGTCCGTGTCTCTGAGTTGTGATACATGTTTCCTGTTTTATTGTGAAAGTCTTTGTCTTATGTTAGTGTGTGCAGCTTTGTTCCCCATGTCTTGTTAGCCCTGATCTCTCCCAGCTGTGTCTCGCTCCTGTTGCCGATTCCCCCGTTACTACCCTGTGTGTGTATATAAGCCCTGTGTTTTCCCATGCTCGGTGTCACGTCGTACCATCAGATTATGCCTGTGTGTTTTTTGGTCTCAGTGTTCAGTCCTCACTTCATGTTTTGTTTTCTTGCCAGCAATAAAGCTGAGGTTTTTGAGTTGCATTCCGTTTTCCGAGTCCTGCATTTGGATCCTCATCTCTGCCTGCCCGCACACAGAGCCCTGACAGAACGACGCGACCAGTAATGGATCCAGCAGACTCCGTATGGTATCGGCGACCCGCAGTTTCCACCTTCATCAAGGAGAGGGAGAGGCAGGGGGCTAGGTGTGCCTGGGAGCACGAGTCACCATTCGATGGGTCTCGTTTGGCTCTGGGTGGGCCCCGCAGCTTCCAAACTGCGATGGCTACCGCCGTTCCATCAGCTGTTCCGTCAGGGATGCGAGGGGCCAAGCGCTCTCCCTCGACGGCAGTAGCTCCTCAGTTTTCTGGTGTCACTCCACCGCTGCTCTCAGAATTCAGGCCCTGCAGGAGGGGCAAGCAGCGACGAAAGAAGGATTATGTGGCGGAAGACACTGGGCTTACTCCACTGCAATCCTTTGCTTTGTTTTTGGGACTTCCACGTTCAGAGCTACACAAACTTCCCGCCTCTTCGTCCCAGCCCGGCCCACCGAAAGACTTTCGGCCCGGTCTGCAGGAGGATTCGCAGTCTGGCTTACCTCCCTCTTCCCAGAGTGAGCGCCGCTCACGCAGCCGTCGCTCCGCTTCCTCTGGACAGTCAGCAGTGGTGAGCAACAAAGACTGTCTTTCTCATGCTCCTCCTGACCTCATGAACGTAACAAACAATAAATCCACCCCTAAGATTCCGAAGACTACCTGCCATGCAAGTGAATCTAAATCTACTAACTTAAAGGTAGTTGAGTCTGTGTTTGTTAACCCTGTGAACCCCTGCTCTGAGGATTTAAGAACCTGTTTTCATTCTGCACAATCTGAACCTAGGGTTAAAATGACTAAGACTACTCCACTTAAATCTGGGGGGAGAAATGTTCGAACTGCTGTGAAATTTCCGGAGGCTTCAAGTTCTGTTTTCAAGTCAGCTGAAAGGGAGGTGGTTAATGTTTCTAAGCCAGCCTTTCAGCCATGTACTTTTCAGCAAGGGCACAGGCAGTTGGTAGGGACAGAAATTGCAGGCTGTAACTTAGGCTCTCTGAAGGAAGAGGCTGTCTGTTCCCCAAGGACATTTAAGGACTCTAGTTGCACCTCTCTACAATCTATTAAGACTGGCTCTTCCTAGGGACTGTTCTGTATCCCAGTTGAATGTTTCTGAGGTTGCCCACTCTGCTAAGACTATATGCCCAGACCCAGTCGGCAATATTGGGCATTTTGAGACCATTCCTGAGCTTCTCTCTCCTCCTGTTTCTGCTCCTAGGGTAGCTCGGGCCCAGCGTTCCCCTCCACCCGTTTCAGTCCCTCGGGTGGGAGGGGTTGGTGTTCAGCTGGTGCCGGCACCCGTTCCTGTGTCAGCTGGAGGCTCAGGTGAGCCCTTCCAGCAGTTTTTCTCGTGTTCAGAAGGCTCAGGAGGATTAGCTCAGTCACCATCACAACCACCATCATTACAACCTTTATGGCAGTTCCCAGCTCAGTTTCCAGTGTCCCCTGCTCAGCAGCCACCTGTAGCCCAGTCACCAACTCCACCACCACCACTTTCACCTCAAGTTCAGTTATCCATGGCTCAGTCGCTACCTCAATCAGACCTTTTGCAGACTTTATTACAGTCCATAGCCCAGTCAGTAGCGCAGCTAGTGGAGGAATCGTTAGCTTTGTCTTCTGCTCAGTCAGCCACTCATCTTCACCCTCAGCCAGGGGTCCCAATTGTCTCTGGCCCTGCATCTACTCCGGCTGGAGGGTCCGAGGAGCCCGTCCAGCCTCAGGTTTCGTCAGCTGGAGGGTCCGAGGGGCCCGTCCAGCCTCATGCCACGTCAGCTGGTGGGTCCGAGGAGCCCGTCCAGCTTCAAGCCAAGTCAGCTGGGGGTCCTGGAAGACCCAGCATGCACATCCTCACGTCTGCTGACGGTCCGGGGAAGTCTGTTCAGCCGTCATCTGCTGAATCATCCCCCGCGACTTCTACATCACCGCCTGCAGCATCGCCGCCGTCAGGTTCCGCAGCCGTCCCGCCGCCGTCAGGTTCCGCAGCCGTCCCGCCGCCGTCAGGTTCCGCAGCCGTCCCGCCGCCGTCAGGTTCCGCAGCCGTCCCGCCTCCGTGTCTTCGGCCTCGCCTGGTCCGGCCTCCTGATTGGTTTTGCCCGCGCCGTTGCCGTGTGCACGGTCAGTCCCCTGAACTTTTCGTGGACTCTTGAGCTCTGGTTTAGTTTAGTTTTTGCTGTGCTTTCCTGCGTTTTTGGACTCTGGTGTTCCTTGTTTTTTGTTTGGTCTCTGTCCCTCCGTCCTGGACCCCCTCCGCCCGCCCTGGCCTGGTGCTTTGTGTGTGTGTTTTTTTTGTTTAGGGCTGTCGGGAGTCAGCCCTTAGAGGGGGGGTACTGTCACGGTTCTGGGTCCGTCGGACCCAGTATTTTGAGTTTATTGTGTTTTGGTTTCATTTTGCATCATGGATTGTTTTCTTGTTCTCTTGTTGTGGTTGTGATGATTATTTGAGTTTCATGTTTCTGTTATCCATGTTTTAGGAATTGTGGTTTCATGTATAGTTCTGTTCCATGTGTCATTTTCTGTCTCTCTGTGTTGAGTCCGTGTCTCTGAGTTGTGATACATGTTTCCTGTTTTATTGTGAAAGTCTTTGTCTTATGTTAGTGTGTGCAGCTTTGTTCCCCATGTCTCGTTAGCCCTGATCTCTCCCAGCTGTGTCTCCCTCCTGTTGCCGATTCCCCCGTTACTACCCTGTGTGTGTGTGTGTGTGTGTGTGTGTATATATAAGCCCTGTGTTTTCCCATGCTCGGTGTCGCGTTGTACCATCAGATTATGCCTGTGTGTTTTTTGGTCTCAGTGTTCAGTCCTCACTTCATGTTTTGTTTTCTTGCCAGCAATAAAGCTGAGGTTTTTGAGTTGCATTCCGTTTTCCGAGTCCTGCATTTGGATCCTCATCTCTGCCTGCCCGCACACAGAGCCCTGACATGTGGCCTATTACACTGTAAAGAAAACTGAAGAAAACCCTCAAAATATTAAGCTGTGATTCAGTAACTTTTTGAGTTGACTTTACTAAGATTTATACAATGAAAGCTCAGGTGTTCTTACTCACCTAATTACATTATACCAATGAGGTTAACAATTATCTTCAATAATGTGTATTTTTGAGTCAAGAAAAAATTCTAGAGTTATAAAACTTTCCAACTTGTGACAATGTTGGCTTCACGTTGGCTCCAAATACAAACCAGGGATTTTTCACTTGTTAGCTCAAACTGCTAACCATGTAAGTAACTTTCAGTCGAGTCCCCTTCAATGAGCATTGTTTTAACAACATAACATTGAAAGTTAAATGTGTTTAACTTACACATACAAAAATTTCCAAGTAAGCAAGCTAGTGCGCAGATCATTTGGAGGGTTGCATCAGGGGTGCATGGTGTAAAATTCTGTGCCAAAGGAAAACTTGTTAACCTTACAGGAACATTGTAATTAAAAATTAAAGCTGCCTGAACTAAGTCTCAGTAAAATCAACAACAGTCAAAATGGACAAAACTCAATAAGATATTGAATAAAGTTTCCTTGATATTTTGAGTTGTCCCACTGTTTCCTTTTGAACAGTATGCGTACCGGCAGTTTAAAAAGTCTGCCACATATTATGATATACAGAGAAACTGATATTTGCCAGGCTCAGTGAGGTGATGGGATGATAGCTGTATTCTTAAACATTTCCACACACTTATGTCTGAGAGAAAATGAGAGAGAGTGTTTGTTACATGCTCTGCATTACTGGAAATCTCACAGAAAGTACAAGAAAAAGAAAATCTTGTGTGACTGGTTTGTTGCTTTGAGAAAAATATTGAACCCCAATTTGCTGTCGATGCATGTATCATGAGTGTGTGTGAGTGACAAGTAAAAGGAACAGAATAAAGTGGTGCACGAACCAGGGGCGGATCTAGTGACATTTTCTTAGGGTGGCAAAATCAAAGCCATGTTTTGTTTTGTTTTTTTACACATATGCAGGTGTTACATTCTATAACATGCATTATATACAGTTAAAATACATTAAATGCAGTAATTTTACACGTTTCATATAAATACGGTTTATAACTTTCTTATTTTCTTTGGTCCACAGAAACATGTTTCAGTTACATAAAACATTTTATGTAGCATTTTTATTTTATTTTACTGTCCTGTGTAGCCTATATAATAAATAAGTATGTAGAAAGTTACACAACATGGGGTGGTCATTTACAAACACAAGTCTAGCTTAACTTTCACACTTTTTTTTAACTAGAAATGATCAGATTGTTACACGCTTACATTTACACAAAATGCCAGAAATCTGCGCTGTCATGAAAACATTTTCATTTAAGCCTAATTTTCCTGACTACTGGGTTCACCCTCTGGGGTCCAGGATATAGTTGGCCATACTTTTTTTGTTTTTTTTTACCTTGTTAGGTATCATTATTGTCAGCACAACCTCACGTGTCTGAATTGACAGTTATTTTTTCATTGACATACTGTATTAACACAACTGATCTGTAATCACACAAAAAACATACAATCATAGTAGGAAAAAGTTTTTTTTACTGTAAAGACCACAGACATGTTTAGTGAATTATTTTCATAACTTAAAATGCAAATATTAATAGTACATTAAAAAAAAACGTATGCAAAACAAATTGTAAACAAAAAAGTTATGTCCAACTATTTACCTAAAAATGCAGTTACATATGTAACTGTTTTTCTACATGTTAAAGAAAAAGCTGCTGTGACAAAGAAAGAAATCTGCCAGCTCGACTTTTTGGACTTAAATTGTAAGAAATAAATGTGTAAAATTACAAAAGAGGTTCTGGTAGCTCATTGACCAGACTATCCAGCTTTTTGTTGTTGTGGATGTTGTTGTTTTTTAAATTGTAGTCATAAAAAAACTGAGATTGATATAGTAGAAAGTGATAAACATAAACTTTTCTGTTTGCCACAAAGTTACAGAGGCTTTTTGCAATTTGGCATAAATTATGAAAGTTGAAATTTGTTTGTGACTGAATAGCAGAAATTAGGCTTTCTTGTCAGATGTCATTTTTTTTGGGGGGGAAAGAAACAGTGGTAAACAACACTATGGTAGACTGGTGCATAATAAGCAAGCAAATAAGGCAGAAAATAGAGATTTTTGATGGGAAACTACTCTCGAAGCACACTGAGAGATGGAGCTGTGGAGGACGTGCAATTTTATCATGGTGGAAGCAAGACAGCCAAAGTAAGTGGGAATTCATTACAATGCTTTTCAAATGGGAAGAAGAGTGTGGTGCTCTTCTTTAGCTGCTGGTTCAATGAATTTTGGTTGGAGAATGACGAATTCTGGAGTTTCAGAATCTGTGAGACGTTGGCTCTCCGTACCCAATGGGCATGTCCCTGTTTTGTTTTACATCTTTTTGCTGAATCTGTTTACCTGCTCTTTGATAGTTTGCTGTTTTAGCTTTTGGGTGGCTGCTGAAATGGTTTTATGAGCTTTTAGCTGAGATTTTGAAGTTTCTGTTGATATCATATGTGTCTATATTTAAATAACAGATCTGGCGGTACATCACATTAAGGTGTTCTCCCTCTCGACCTCGGTACCCGGGGCACTGGGGTTCAAACAATCAAAATGTATTGTGGGAGATGTAATTTACAGTCATGCACAAGCTCTCACGGGCCACATTTGACACATATGACTTAGGATATTCTGCTGACACTGCAACAAGTAATTGCTGGTGTTTTTTTTCTTCACAGTTGCCTTACTCAGTTGCCACGGGATTTTTAATTTTTAATTAGTTAACACCTCAGAGCTGCAGATTACTCAAAACAATCCAACACAAAAAAAGTCTTAAATGCCACCTCAGGTTTTGTTCCAACTTCTTTTACATCAATCATCCCAGTCACGTTTGTTATTTAAGATACTATTATGGTCGTCGTGCAGACTTTATTTATAAAACCTAAAACATTCTCTTTTAGGTTTTAAAAGTGAGGCACACTGTTTGAAAGCAGGAGGATGAAATATCTTGTCTGTCTTAGCTTTTAGCAGTTAGAGTTACATTAGAACCAAATTAGGATCCTGATCCACTCTGCAGTAAAACTACAATGGATACTTTAGAAGCTGCTGAGTTTTAAATTAGGAGATAATGCCTAAGCCTCTGTCTTTTAGTACACTATCATGTAGAAATCAAGTACATATTTAAGACTCCATTTATGAGGCCCTCATGAAGCAAGTTAAATGAAAAAAACTAAAGTTGGAGAGTGAATTTCCACAACTAATGTTAGCTTAACGTAATAGAGCTGCTGGGGGGAATTAGCATTATTTAGAAAACTCAGTGGTTTGGCTTTAGAAATAGAAGCCTGCCTTTTTCAGCTTGAGACTATTATTTAAAAAAATATCACCAGTTTGAATCTCCTACTATCATATCAACATGAGGTCAGAGCTGCTGATCAGACCTTTTAATACTTTAACTTGAACTTGGCTTCGTCATGCTATCATGCCATTATTAGTTATTATATCACTGCTGCTATTGCTTTCTTATTGTTTCATATATGAGAGCAGACCAGTGTTGACGTGAGCCGACACACATATTTTCCCCATGACACTTCTGTCTTCTCTCACATAAGTCACTGTCACTGACCCCTGAGTCAGGAGAGAGGTGTTGTGAAATCATGCACCCTCTTGCAGAGCTTCCGATAAATCTCCCTGTGAGGTGTGACAGCACCGGTGTCTTCTCAGAGTCAAATCCTGGCGGGCACAATTCTTCAAACTGCTTGAGACTGTAATCGCTTGGCATTTCCACACGCAGATGTGGAGACACTGACTGATTCATTTATTGGAATAACTTTCAGTCTCATTTTGAATCAACTGGGTTAAAATTTGATGTCAAATCTGTTAATGCATTACATGAGAACTCACTCGCATTTGCACAGACATGCTTGGACTTACTGTATGATTATCAAGATTAAAGGCTGTTGCAGTCATAATGTACATAACAAAGGCTTATCATGAAGATGTGACAACAGGAGAAAACAAAACTAAAAGTGGAGACAGCAGCAAAAAATTGTTTCGTTTTTGGTCTTTGAAATATTTTACCCACACTGGAAATCATTTGGAAATTAGAGAATAGTACATATAGTATCATTCAATTCAATTCAATTTTATCTATGTAGCGCCAAATCACAACAACATTGGCCTCAAGGTGCTTTATATTGTAAGGTAGACCCTACAATGATACTTAAAGAGAAGAACCTAACAATCATATGATCCCCCCTATGAGCAAGCACTTTGGTGACAGTGGGAAGGAAAAACTCCATTTGAACTGGAAGAAACTTTCGGCAGAACCAGGCTCAGGGAGGGGCGGCCCATCTGGTTGGAGTGAGAGAAGGAAGACAGGATAGAAGACATGCTGTGGAAGAGAGACAGAGGCAGAAACATCCAAAGAGCTTTGAACGCCCATGAAGAAGTCTGGAGAACTATTCCTGAAGACTCCTTATAGAAATTACAAGAAACTGAGTTCATGCTGTGCTGAATAATAACAGCGGTCATACCAAACACTGATTTTCAAGCTGGTTAGAATTGTACTGTGTGTTTCCTTGCATATTGGATTTCCATTTATGTTTGAAGATGTTGTAATAAATCACTGTACCTGTTTCCTAGCAAAATATAAATAAATACGGGGTGAACGTGCCTTTGGAAATATTGCATTGAACAATCTAATGTTATATTCAACATGCAGGCACATTTTCCAGTAATTGTGAATTTCCACTTTAGAATTCAACAAGACATGTATATAACTGTAAGATTGCACATAAGGACTGTGGAGATCAGTCAGTAATAGGTTACACTGGAGGATCTGGTACGGTCTAAATTTCTTATGTAAGGTACCATAAACAAAAAAAACCAACCAATTGTTGGAATAGTCCGATGATTGCTGCTGGTAGTCAAATTTGCGTCAGTGTTGCCTCAAAAGTGTCAGTGATGTCCATGCAGAAAATGTATCATGTGTGCATGTGCTCTGAATATAACTATCAATATAACTCTCTTACACTCCATACCTGCATCACACAAAGAATGCTGCCAACAGCTTGAATAATAAACATGTGTGGAAGGCCAAAGAGTAGGTGTGTCTTTACCGTCAGGACACACACACACACACACACACACACACACACACACACACACACACATTGTATGAGGCACAGATGCCGTTTCCTTTGCGCTGAACAGACAACAGCTCTCGTTTCATCCATGTACTATTAACACCCTGTCAATCGCACAGACTCCTCATTTCAGAAAAAATATATAAAGAGATGGCCTAGATTGTTGCTAGTAGTAAAAGGGCTTGAACTCAATCTGCGCTGCAGAAATGCAGTGCCTCCACACAGACCATGATAGGGAAGGCATTGTAGTCCTAGGATAGTAGATTGCTGCACATTTACACTGTTATCCCCAAAGGAGAAGGGTGAACAACAGGAAACTTGGGCTTGTTTGTAATTTTAGACTACGCATGACACAAGAGTGGCAAGCAAGGATCTCTGTTGCATCCAAAAACATGTTTTACATAACCTTTTCTAGTGCTTTGAAAACACAACAATGCCGCCCTTGAGCAAAAGAATGCTGTTTTGAAGCAAAATGTAGCAAGGGACATTAGTGTGTGTTTATATCTCCTGGATGTGACATATATATATATATCTACATGTGCATATCAGTTTAGCTTGGATGGCGGCGGCAGCACAATCCCTGTTGTTGGAACCATAACAGTATCCAACCCCGAAAGAGCTAATGGTCTGTAACTGCCACAGTTACATAAAGGAGGCAAATGACACAGTAGATGTTGCTAATGAAATCCGATCCAACTGAAAAGTCTAGTTAGGGGGGGTCATAGCATGATGCAACACACTTCAATGATGTTTCATAAGCATTTAAAATAACACTTTAACTTTAAGCAAGGTTTAAATACTCGATTACAGTGTTTGTTACAAACTAGTCTGGTTACAAAAATGTGATTTTACAAAGCCTGACAACACAGCAGTTAGAACAGTAATTACACATTCATATTTACATTCATTACAAATGTTTATATTTATTTTGTTGGGTTTGTGATTTTCTTTTAGATGAGTACAATCCCAACATTACTCGTAACTTAGTTAGTTAGAAAAATGCTTCTCAGTTCACAAAATAGTCAAATTAAAAATGTAAATGTCACATACTGTATTTAGTTTTCCTGCTACAAAATGAAAAATGCTGTAATCTGCTGTGAATTCTGATCTTTACTTAGATATTTATTAGGTGCAGAATAAAAAGGATTATTCCCACTGTGAATAAGGGAGCAGCCAAGTAACCTTCATTAATATGCTGAAATGATGTATAAAAATGATATAGTACAAACAATGTGTCACTGGTATTTATGTGCAGTTTGAGAAATGTGAGATAAAATGATACACAGATGAAAGGTATTTGTCTATCTATCCAGACAGAGAGAGAAACAAATAAATAGATGCTGCAGAGATGCTAAAAATAAAAAAGTGAGAGACGAAACACTAAGAGCAGCCACATGAACAATGTTTGCCAACATCTTAAAATGTACATATAGATAAGGGAAATCAGCATTTCATTAGGGAGCATGGCCCCAAACCTCTCTTGCTATTTCAGTTTTTGGACCCAAGTATTTCTAAAAGCCAATGGTACATAAAATTAAACCAAAATACAAAACAATGAAGTCATGCAATCTTTTTTGTTCAATTCAAGTGACTTTGTACAGTTTCTGTGGTGATAATGAAGGCACAGATGATTTCAGTGAACTCAGTCAAAGGCACTTAGCACCACACAATGCTACGCACTACTGACAGGGGAGCTCTTAGCTTTTCTCGAGGATCGTCTCTCAGCACGTCTGGTAAATGTGTTTTTGTCTTTTTCAGAAATCTGGGGGGAAATTAACTTGAATGCTTTCATTTCCAACCATCCACCAAGATAATCCGTTGTTTTGAACACGCAAATGAAATTGTCGACTCATCTGACAAAGATTTCATTATTCTTTTGAAAGCATGGTGCGGTTTTGGATTTTGCTTGTCGAGGCTTCCAAATCAAATCCTGTTAAGAATTCCTGAAAAGCGACAAGGCATCTGTAATTACAGTCCGACTAAAAAGACCAGTTAAAGTTAAAACAAAACCTACAGTTTTTATTAAACTGTAGAGTGGTTGTTCTCGGATTATTGAAACCAACCACGAAGCCTTTGTGTATTGGCGATATGAAGATTTTTTGCCAGTCATACACTGACTAATAACCAAAGTGTCTGTAAGCATATAAATCAAAATATTACCTTTAGATTTGCCCGTTCTGAGCTTTGAATCTTTGTTGTTTTTTGTTATCCTCTGGACATTCTTGTGATTGTGTTTGCTTTGTATGACCTCCATGATGTTGTTTATTACATCCTTGCCTTAAAAATATAATTAATCTTGCCCCTTCTCATTATAGTTCAAAAGTGCAGCTGGCAGCACGATGCAGCGGGTATATGACCAGGACTTAACAAATGGAGAGATAATTAAAAAGGGATAGATCTCCAACCAGGGCTTGTACATATAATGACCCTTCACTAAAGACATAAACAACTCTTGTTATGACTGTGCCAACAGTATCTCCAGCAGGATTGGGGTATAATTAACAGGAACATCATTAATGTTAAAATCCATTGATCTTCCAGTTTTATCGCCCACAGCTGCCTGTTCTTGTGTACCCCGTGGGCTCAAACCATTAATCTTCTGACTAAAACATAATAAAACTAGCAGCTAGAAACTCTAAAGGAAATCTACAAAAAAAAAAAGAAAATTAAAGAAATCAAAGCATAAAATTACGAAAAAGTTACAGATAGGAATTTGAGAGACAAGAAAGAAGCCAGCCTCTCTGGTTTTTCATCTAATCTCAAGCCCTTGAGTTAATGTTGCTGGTTTATTTGCTTTGAATGCTTTGAGATGAGAGGCTTCATATATATATAAGTTGGATCTCAGGTTCTTCATCCTCAAACAAAACAGTCTGGTTTATTCTGGTGCTGAGTATCCAGGTGTTCTCAGTCCTTCTGAAAGGACAAGTGGCTCCAAGTTTGGACTACATACATTTAAAATACTCAAACTTCTAAACCATAATCTCACTTTTGTTTCTTTCTTTTTTAACAACAGTTCAGATCATATTTCTCAACAGCAAATGGAGCTGACAGAGAATAGAGGTCCACAGATTTGGACTCATTCACTCTCTGAAGCACAGCTTACCTCAGAGGCAATCGTTTGAGAAGACCCTTTATGGAAATAGGAGAGTGGTCTGGTGGGAATAGAGTGTGAGAGACAGACACCCCCTGTAATCTTGTCTGGTGTTGAAGCCCTGTCCTCTGCCTGATGCGAACGTGATGATATTACACGAGATGACCTGGCCGACCCTCAGTGTGCTTCTTCCATGCTATGATACTGAAAGCCTCACTTTAGACTCTGGTAGTCTAGTATAATTTAGACGTTAACAACAGACTAATGGCTGTACTGAGATATTTTCATCAAGAAGGGTTTTTTTTACTTTAAGATTAGAGTACATCTCCAAAATTGTTCGTTTACCAAAATACAGTACGTTCTGAGATACTGCCAATGATGACAGCCCGTCATTGTGTTGTTTTTTTGTGTCTCACAGATTCATCAAGGGTAAAACATTTTAACAGGGAACCGGAATATTTCAGAATCTTTTCTAATCTCTGCTGTGTAAATAAATCATTCAACTGACAATAAAAGTCAAGCCTTGATTTAGTGAGAAAATAATAAGTCAGAAATACTACTTTATGTTGTATTGAATCGTGTGAATGCTCTATGCAACACTGTTTTGTATTCTGTAGAAGAAAAAAGATACAGTACAAAAAGTCTTGAGCTACTCCTCATTTCTTTACATTTTACGAGGAAAATGGGAATTACGTGTTCTGTTTCCTGTCAAGACGATCAAAATTATGATTATTTTGTCCAGGTGTGCTTTTACGGCATTGCTTGGTGGATCAAAATCGGACTTTTCTGTATTCATAATTCCATCAACACCACTGGCTGAAACTCATCCTTGAACCATGACAGAGTCTCCAACAAACAGTAGATGAAACAACAGAAGGTCGAGATGCATCTCTTGGCTCCTGTCTCAGATCTTCGCTGGATTTTATTCTGACATATTTGCGGTGGATGGATTAAACTGTTTTATTTTTGCCATTTTTATAGATTCCAATAAAAAAGTTGCAGCATATCATGTGTTTTTGTGACAGGCTGCTTGTAACAAAGTGCCTAAAGATCCAGTTTAAGGTTGTTTTTTTGATAAGTTACGTGTAGAAACAACAAAGGTTTATTCTTTGAGTTAGGTGTCTTTGTTATGCTTGAACGATTCATAGGTCAGTGTTAAGTGTAACACAGTGTTCAGTTGTAATTTCATAAGGGTTTCCTTCACGGGCGAAAATAGAAGTCAGGAATGCAATCACTGTCGCAGTTGAGGCGTTTGGTGTGAATGCGACTTCAGGCCACTTACTGAAATAGTCAACTAGTGTAATGGCAACCCTGCAGTCATAGGTTCCTTGTTCAAACGGACCAACAATGTCGACAGCAACATGTTGAAACGGACCCTCTGGGAATTTGATGGGTTGTAACGGTGCAGGTGAAACAGCTGCTGTCTTGTCACATGATTGGCAGGTTGTGCATGTGGACAATATTTCGTGGACCAGTTCATCCATGTTTGGCCACCAATATAGATCTCTCAGGCGTTGTTTGGTTCGGACCATGCCTTGATGTCCTTCATGGGCTAGGTGCAATACTTTTCCTCGCAGAGATTTGGGAACAATCAGCCGTGTTCCTCTAAATATCAGCGGTGACTCTGCTGCCAGTTCATGTCGGACCAGGAAGTAGGGTTTGACATCATCTGGTAAGGATTTTCTTACTTTCGGCCAGCCCGAAAGAACGATCTGTCTTAGTTTTGTTAATTCAGGACAGTCTTCACATTCTGCTTTGAAGTCAGCCAGTGGAAGCGCTGTTAGCTGAGGAGAAATTTCAGCAATCTCTGTGATTAAGTCCTGTTCAGAGTCTTCACTTGTGTTTGTGGTATGCAGGGGAACACGGGACATACAGTCAGCTATAACATTTTGGCTTCCTGGACGGTACTCTAAGTCATACTGGAAACACATCAGTCTGGCTGACCAACGTGCTATCCTCATGCCAGCTCTGTTCATCCCCTTAGTACTTAACAGGGTGGTGAGGGCCTGGTGATCAGTTCTCAGAGTAAATCTGCGTCCCCATATGTACGTCCTCCATCTTTCGACAGCCCATACGCAGGCCAGGGCTTCTTTTTCAATTGTTGAATATTTCCTCTCGGCTGGGGACAGGGTGCGGGAACCAAAAGCAACAACACGTTCCTCATTGTTTGAGTTCATCTGGGTCAGAACCAGTGTTGGGACTAATGCGTTATTAAGTAACGCGTTACAGTAACTACGTTATTATTGTGGTAACGAGCACGGTAACTAGTTATTATGCCAAAATCAGGAACGCGTTAGTCGTTACTGGGATTTAGATAGGGTCGTTACTCGTTACTTCGTGTGGTGGCTATCGCGGAGCTTCCACAGATTCAGTAACATTAGCAAGTGGTGGAGGCCAGCAGGTGGATGAGAGAAAGGGGACGCAGGAGGAAAAGAGACCCGAGGCGGCCGCTGGTCCAAGTGTGAACTGAACTTCAGGTAAGAAGTTATGACCTGCAGTCTATCTGGGTCAGATGTAAACCAAGTTTAGGGGGAGTTTATTTTCGTTATTCTGACTTTTTCCGTACTGCGTACTAGCTAGCATGACGGAGTTTCTATACAGCTGGGTGAGTGCTATGAAGTTAATGATGTTGAACTTTATTTTGTTCATAAGTTATTAGAGTTGCCAACCGTCCCGTCTGGTATTCAGAGAAAATATTACGCGTTTCTTATTGAGGTGAAAAGGAACAGTTTGTCCCGTAATTCAGCTACAATGAAAAAGGCACAAAGCTGGAGTTATTCTGTGTCTTTGCTGCACAGCTGCCTCTTCTCCTCTCATTCTCTCCCCCTCCCTCTCCCGTTTCTACTTCAATCATGAAAACTGATCAATGATCAGCTGATCGGCTCTCTTGTTTGTTTATCGCCCACTTTGCCCCGAAAGAGGAAACCAGCGGATGTCGCGCTAAACAACAGCAGCACGTTTAAGCTTGATCAGCTGTTGTTAGAATTTATTTAATATTAATTTCTAGTATCAGCTGATGTTTGCTGGAGCCACAGCTGCAAAAAAGCTGCTGGTCATGATATCGGTTTGGTTATCTGGTGAGAGGGAAACATGAAGATGAAACCAGGAGATGTCCTTACTGAATCATCAGAGCTGAACAGGTGATGGAGAAACAGGTTTACCTTTTAGGTGACATAAATGAGTTGAAGGGAAGTTATGAACTGTTTCTGAGAGACAAATAACCCCAGGATCCTTTTCTATGTAGCTGACAGCTGGTAACTGTGCAGGTGCGGATCTAGCAAAGTTTTGCCAGGGGGGCCAGGTAGGGCATTAACAGGGAGAGGTGGGCACAAAGAAATACTTTTCTTTCTTATTCTCATTTAAAATGGCTAGCTTTTAAAAAATAATTATCTGAATCTTACAACAAACGATTGATAGATTGATGCATATATACCATCGAAACAGTGAACATCACTGTCACAACAGTGTTTATTTTCATTCAAAGGCTTTATGATTTTTCCTATAATGGTGGGCCAGTCTCTAGTCAAAATGCCCGGGCCAATTTTCTGTCCCAGTCCAGCCATGTATGCAGCTCATCTGCAGTCTGGTGTTGCCTACATCTTCCTATTCAGAAGGCAGAATTTCTGAGTTCTGAGTACAATCGAAAGCACCACGACTGCAGTTTTTGTGTTGAATGTAAAAGGCGCACATGACGCTGTGACGTAGGCTAGAATCATGGCAGCAGTCAATGACGGTCCAGGCGTGGGATTTCTCTCGTGGAAATATGCACATTATATTTTCCTCTCTATTGGTAGGTGGCACAGTGCACTTGTGGCAAGTAAGCAAGCTAGAAGACTGGCAAAGTTATGGAAGCAACACATTAACAAGAGAATTCTGAGTAAAACTAGTAAAAGTTACTTTCCCTAGTAACTAGTTACTTTGAAAGTAACAAGTAACTTGAAGTAACTGAGTTACTTTTGAGAGAAGTAACTAGTAATGTAACTAAGTTACTATTTTAAAGTAACTTACCCAACACTGGTCAGAACAGCTCCAAGACCATAATCTGACGCATCAGTGGTGATGAATGTTGGCAGATTTGGGTTGAAGATTGCCAGTGCTGGGCTTTTTAGTAGCATTTCCTTCAGTTTGTTGAAGCTTTCATTTGCTGTATCAGTCCATTGAAGTTCAGCCGTCTGACTTGTCCGAAGTAACTCACGGAGTGGTTCAACCACAGTTGCATAGTTTGCTAGGAATATGCTGAACCACGAAGTCAAGCCTAAGAAGGAACGAAGAGCAGCCATGTCCTTTGGTGCAGGGGCTTTGGCAATGGCAGTCAGGTGGTCTGGGCTGGGGCTCAGGCCATCCTTGGAAATGACGTGTCCCAAGAACGGAATAGATGTCTGTCCAAATGAACTTTTGTTGAAGTTGATCTGCAGACCGACATCCTTCAGGCGTTGGAGGACAGCCTGTAACCGTTCATCATGCTCTTCTCTGGAATGTCCATACACTATTATGTCATCCAAGTAGTTCTGTACTCCTGTCTGGTCTTTTAGGACTGTTTGCATCATCTTTTGGAAGGCAGAAGGGGCTGAAGCAAGTCCAAATGGGACTCGGGTAAACTGGAAGAGTCCTTCATGGGTTATGAATGCTGTGAGGCTTTGGCTATCAGGGTGAAGAGGCAGTTGGTGATAAGCTGAACTTAAATCAATCTGGCTAAAATGTGTAGCCCCAGCCAGCTGTGCGAACAAATCCTCCATGTGAGGAAGAGGGTAACAGTCCATGATCACACTCTTGTTAGGTTCACGCAGATCCACACAAAGTCTTAAGTCTCCCTTACTTTTTCTTCCAACCACTAGAGGACTCACCCATTCAGCTGCATCCACTGGTTCGATGATGCCTGCTTGGAGTAGACGTTTCAATTCAGCTGACACCTCCTCATGTATGCTGAGTGGTAGACGCCGCAGTTTTTGACGAACCGGCTGTACTGTCTTGTTCACTTGAACTTTGTGGATAAACCCTTTAACAGCTCCGAGATGATGGGAAGAAGAAGAATCAATGTTATTCACCATGCATGTTTGTTTACTGGCTGGTGATCCTCTTGCAGGATCCTCTCCTTTGTTGATGACTTTTCCAGCAATGATATCAATGTTAAGTGCTTTAATTAAGTCCAACCCCAGCAAAGGTGATCCATCTTTAACTATGAAGAATGATCCTGGCACTTTTCTGTCATTGTTTGCAACCCTCACTGAAGCCTGTAGGCAGCCAATGACAGGCAAGTCACCTTTTGCATAAGTGACAAGCTTAACTTCCGGTTCAGTCAAAGCACAGGGTGCAAAATGTTCTTTGTAGATGGCTTCTGGAAGGATAGATACTGAAGCTCTTGTATCCACAATTAACTCCAGAACCTGAGAGTTTCCCTGTGGTGTTTCAATGTTCATTTTGCATGTAATCTTATCACATGCTGCAGTCATCAGTTTGTGATCTTCAACACATAAAACTGTAAACTCAGGAACAACTACTTCCCTGACCACTGCTACAGCTGATTTACAAACTCTGTTGAAGTGCCCTTTTTTGTTGCATTTATCACATTTTACTTTTGCTGCTGGACAGGTTTTATCATTAGCCAGGTGTTTCTCGGATCCACATCTGAAACAATGACGCTGTTGCTCTTTATCACTTGCCTTTTTGTGCCATTCTTTCGATGTAGGTCCCCGAGCTTGAGCTGGTCGCACTCCTCTTTTTCCCCGAAGACGTGCGTCCTTCACCTCCACAGCTTGTACTGCAGCAGTCTGGGCCGTGGGCGCAGCAGAGAGGAGTGTAGCATTCTTTACCGCAGCCTCCACCTGACACGCAATAGTAACTGCCTTGTCCAATGTAAGGTCCTCCTCCAGCAGCAATTTATCTTTAACAACACTGAGATTAGCATTAGCAACAAGTTGATCCCGAATCATTTCACCCTCCATCATTCCAAAACCACATGGCACAGCTAACGCTCTGAGGGCGGCAACATACTGGGTCACAGTTTCATCAGCCCACTGAACTCGCTGTCTGAATGTGTGCCTGCATGCCACTACATTCACTTTAGGGACAAAGTGGTTTTCAAGTGCAGTCATGGCGTCAGCAAACGTTGTACCTTGATTCGGCAGTGTGTAGAACAGTCGTTGTCCCTCTGGTCCCAAGCAATGTAATAAGACGGCTCGTCGTCTCGCCTCCGGCCATGCATCTCCCCGTAGCATTTATCACTAGCATGTAGTTCTCAAAGAATTTGCGCCACGTCATAAACGGTATTGGCGGCTCACCCGCATGTTGCAAAAAGGGCGGTGGGCTCGGTACTGAAGCGCTCATCTTCGTCGCCAATTTGTTGAGTTTGTAATCAGGCAGCGGAGGCGACGTCTGGGTTCAGCACTTTATTTCAGGCTTTACAGCGGCACAGTGTTGCCAACTCCTCAGTAAGGAAAATCGCTATTGGCTGTCCTAAAAGTCGCTAGAAGTCGCTAAATGACGTCATCGCCTAATTTGCATAATTGGTCATGCTAATCTAATTGTAACCTAGTTGTTGGAGAGAGAAATAACATCGTGGAAGAGACATAAAGTGAGTAAAAAACGTCCTAAATGCATTTAGAGTTTATTTAGAACTACAAATTAAATTTCTTTTAGCAATTATTGTTTTTTTTAATGTCACAATTCCAACCCTGCTCCTTTACCCGGGCTTGGACCAGCAAAAGTGACCCGAAATAGGCACTCTGGTGGAGTTACTTTGTGTGTGTGTGTTTATAAGTAGTTTTAAACCTTGTGATCCACAAAACAGCAAAAGAGTAAAAGAGTAAAAGAAGAACTGACTGCGTTACAGCACCCGCTGCTTGTTGAGAGTAAAAGCGATATGCGCTTTCACGTCTGAAAACAAGTTTTCACGTCTGAAAACTCGCTAAATATAGCGACAAAGTCGCTAAGTTGGCAACACTGCAGCGGCACTCCATCTTTTTTACCTCTCTACTTTCTTCTTCTCTCTTCTCTCCTACCCAGCCTCAGTGTTCCCTGGTCTGACAGGGTAACAGCATGTACTAATTTGCTTCCTTTATTATAGAACCTTGTAAACACAACAAATGTGGTTTCTTGAAAACTGGACATTAGACTGCTAACAAAAAGACAGACAAACAAATGGAGTCGATTAAATCCTCCCTCCCTTCGAGGGCAAAATGACTATTGGCTCAAGACTTTTGCTCTGTATTGTATACAGTGTTGGGGAGTAACGGAATACATGCACCGCCGTTACGTATTTAAAATACAAAATATGAGTAACTGTATTCCGTTACAGTTACCGTTTAAAAAGGTGGTATTTAGAATACAGTTACTTTGTTGAAATAAATGGATTACACGGCGGTACTTCCCTGTTTCATATTGTGGCGGGTCACGACTGTTTGGGTTTTGTTTGACAGCTATGTTCTGTTGTTCCAGGCGGCAGCGTTACGGTTGCCATGGTTACAGGGTGACGCTCTCTCTCTGCGTGTTTCCTGGGTGATGTAGCATCACAGGCAGTGTAGTCCGTGCTGCAGGGAGAATGGACTGCCATACCCGTTATGTGTCTGTGAGCGAGGGAGGGAGAAAAAGGAAAAGTACGAGTTGTCATCGAGCAAAAACGGGAGCTGGAAGCATGTAAATATAATAATAACCACTGCAGCCAAGAAGAGTGCCTGACGAGCCCAGTTGTAAGTAAGCTATTAAGACTCGACTGTACACCGTGTTCGTGTTTTCCTCCGAAACAATAAGTTCCGTTGGAGCAGCCGTTCAACGCCTCTCTCTGTCTCTCGCAAGCAAAGTTGACCCAGACAACAAAGTAAAGCTATTTTTCGGCCTGACACGGAGCCCACCGTATTAGCCAGAGGTCCCTTTACTACGGTTTGGAGCCGCAGACCTTCAGTAACAGTAATAAATCACAGCAATCGTACATTCACGTAGTTGTAAACAGCATGATAATATATTAAGTAATCCAAAGTATTTAGAATACATTACTCTCATCGAGTAATGTAACGGAATACGTTACAGAATACATTTTGGGGCATGTAATCTGTAATCTGTAATGGAATACATTTTAAAAGTAACCTTCCCAACACTGATTGTATATTATACAAAAGAATATGAACACTGGACTGAAGCCATGGGGCCATGTTCAGACTAGCTTCTCTCAATTTGACACAATTGTGCAGGTTCCTGTGGTTTAGCCTAGCATCCATACGACAGACCAAAAACCCCTATAGCACTTGCTTAGTTGTAAGTTAGGATGCTCCTGGTGACTAAGTTCCTTGTTGATGAAATCACACTAGCTGTCTGATCTAGAAGTAATAAAACAGTCAATCTTGAGCTTATTTTATCAGGTAAGGTTGAACATTGTCTGTATACATACCGTAAATATTTATGCATATTTATTTAAGAGTCATCTAAAAGCTTTGTTCCCCACACCCATTAGCAACTGCGTTCAAATGCAGCTTAAATTTATGCCATTTAAAACACAAGGTCCTCATTCTGGGAGAATAAGCATCTATCTCAACCTATAGATGTTCTGCTTTTACTAAGATTCCACAGCAGACCCAATTTTAGAAACAGAAGAGGTCAGCTGTCTGACCTCAGAGTGGATGACCACTGAGCCTTGCCTATTAAAAGAATACGGGGAGGCTCTATTAGCCTCGCCCTCCATTGTTATAGTAAAGGCTGAGTTTTGGTATTTATGCTCTTGCTCCAAAGTACATGGAGTAATGTGTTAAAGAATAACTTGGCAAACATGATATGTGACCCCGTTTTACAAACATAGTTTGTACATATGAGAGGGTGTGTTACAGCCCTAGCACGCCTCCTGTGTGTGGGTGTCCCCTGTTTCTCTCACTGATTCAGCTGCCACACATCTCTCCTGTGGAGCCAGTACTAGTTCACAGTTGCCTCCACTCAGCAATCAACTGTGGAAGAGCTACCCAGTCTCTCAGTGTGGGCCACCTTTGTAGCGTGGTGAGCTTTAGTGTTTTGATCATGCTGAGCTCCTAGTGGGTAGTTGCTGCCATTTCTTTTGACCATTTGTTAACCTTTATTCTGTAACCTGTACATCTGGTTGTCTTTGTTTTAATGTTTGGTACAGCTCCGTAGCTTCATTGACTTGATCCCAAATCAACGTGCTTGCCTGTTTCCTATTTGCATAAAAATGTTAAAAATGCTGTGAAATTTTAGCATTATATGTCAAATACTTTCAAGTCCATTCAACTGACTTTCAGGGCCTTTTATTTTCACATTGAAATTTTAGGCAGTGTTTGAACATCTCAAAAACTATTAAAGCCTGTAATTTATCCTGGCCTTTCTTACTGTCAACATGAATCAGTATATCAATGTATCATTTGGGAGAGTCTTGGCTATATATAAAAAAGTCCATCACTCCTGCAAAGTCCCATTTTATAAAAGAAAATTCACCTTGAAAAGCCCATATTTTGTATGCACAATGTTGAAACAGAAAATTTAACTTTGCTATAGCAAGCTAAAATGTAAAAATTTGCTGATTCAGGTGGAATGAGTATTTTAATAACAGTGTCTTCATTTTCAGCCTCCTTTCACTGAGTCTTTCTTTCACATAGACTCTTTTATCGTAACTCCCTTCATCCTCTAGCCCTTTTTAGGGACATAGCAATGGCATTATGGTTGGTTATTGCGTTTAACTCTACTGGGCTGATGCTCCCACATCTAATCTGTATCTGATTTTCGAATATCGAGTCATGAAAAAGACTGGGATTGTTTTCTGCTGGAGCTGCGGCCACATCTAGTTGCAGGTGACTGGGTAACATCTTGGCGAAACATTGCTCAGTCACAGAATTGAATAGGCAAATGAAGATAAAGCTCTTTGCTGGAGGAAAGACAACAACTCAGTCCATAGAGCTGAGTCTCTACAGCCAATCAAATGATTAGAAAGAAAAATGGAGAGAGAGAGAACAAGTTGGTAATGAACAATAACTGAAATTAACTGAAATTTACATTTAATGACTGGAGGAAGAATCTGGCAGTGCAAAGATTCATGATTAACACCCATCAGTCGTCATTTTTCACTTTTATGCAGCAAAAAAGTTGAAAAGATTTCCTGTCTAAATAGATTCCACAATATCTGCTTCTCCCCCTGCTGCTGTTTTTTGCAGTTGTTTTTGAACTTGTTCGAGTGCCTTGACTCATTTTTAAATAATGACCACGCAGGCTGCTCCAGCAAGAGGCATCATTTAAACTTGCTCCAAATTTGCCTTCATGAGGTAGAAACTCAAAGCCAAAAGACTATAAGCAGATGTCAGTGGACCTTAACCTGCCTGCTTTAGTATCAGGAGGAACACTGCCCAGTTACTCTATTTTATCACCATGTTACAGGCTTGTGGTTCAGTGCTGGCGGGACTGCCCATCTGTGAAACTTAGTACAATGGGATACTTACTCTATCAGAAGAGAGACTTGATTGGCGGCCAATGTCTCACTCAAAGCATCCTGTTGGTCAGTAGCCTATGTCAAGAGAACTTCTTCTATAACCCTAGAGGCCAAACACAATCTTCTAACACCTGTCACAGTCAGAAAATCTTCTTTTGCTGGAGCTGAGTGAGCAAGCAGCCTAGAGGTTCGAAACAATATCGCAACTCCAATGACTTTATTTATAGCTTTAATACAAAGATTCTTCCTCTCAGCAGCGTCCCTGGGGCTTATGAGGTCGACCAGCAGTGTCATAAAATGTTCTGGCAAATGACATTCCCAGAGACAATGACCCATGGCCTTAAAGCTACACTATGAACATAAAAGGGACCTTTACACTTTACACTTCTACCCTGTGCCCACAAGAGTACTGTGTAAACAGTGAGAAAGCATGTGAGGTTCCTCCATATACGAATATGTATTCTGTGCATGTGCACATCCTTCATGCCTGAGTGCCTTCTGCTTTGTGTTTCACGGGACACAGTTTCAAGGATGAAATGATACATTTTTGAGGGAAATTGGCAGACGCGTGCTATTTTTATGGCATCCTTTGTCTGCTATGTGTTTCTTCAGGTCATTCCCCACCATGCTGTTACTGACTACTTAACACACAGTTTCGTATTATTCCTAGACACAGGAGAAGGAGGTTAAAATAAGTATTCTCTCATATCAGCAGAGGTGAAGATCAAAATAAAAAAAACAACTACAAAAAAACACAAAAAACCCCAAGCATGCTAAAAGGCATCACACCATCCAACTCCACGTACCACCTTGGCCCAAGTATGCGAGATGTCAAACTGTAGACTGCATTTAGCCCTTCTGTTTCACTGGCCTTTGACCCACTCACCCATAGCTGTATTTATTTATACCTTTTAGTGTCACAGTGACTAATAGTCTTTCACTATAAAGGTTGAAGAAATATGCATGAGAGGATATTGTACTATGTTATTATGATTTTTATCCGTATGTGTTTCCTGTGGCTGTACGGGTGTGTCATGCACACAGATCATTTGAAAGATTAAACTTGCAAAGAGAGAAGAGAAGAGGAAAGAGGATATAGGCACTAACGGAACACACTGAAAAGTACTGAATGCACACTTTTTCCAAATGTACAATATCAGGTGTTTAATATGTCTGACACAAAGCTTTTGATACTTTTATGTAAAAGCACAAAGCCATTTCTTGTAGTGGAAGAATACAATGTGCTCCAATTCAACCTGAACTAAAGGTACAGTTGAAGTCAGCACGGTTGGGGGGAACATGGGTGGTACAGGAGGGAAAAGCACTACAAAGAACTGTGTTCAGTGCCCAGCAGCAATATTTTACTCTATTGAATAAACCAGTAGTGTTCTCAGGTGAGGCTCTGTTGAGGGGGCCTTGTCCTTGTACTGTATGTGCTGTACTTCTAGTACTGTCCAATCCCCCGAGAGCCCTTTTAATCCCCAAATAATTCATCCAACTTTCTACTGTAAAAGAGAGATTCGTATTTTTTTAATATATGTTTGGTAAAGTGGATATAGAGTGTCGAACATAAGCACACGTATGGAAAATACCAGGTATTTTTTGTTCCATTCAATACAATTTTATTTATACAGCACCAAATCACAACAACAGTCACTTCAAGGCGCTTTATATTGTAAGGTAGACCCTCTTTACACAGAAGTGTGTAATCTGAGAGGAAAACAAATAGCCACATGATTCTCAGTGCTATTTGTCAGCCATGTACAAAATCCGGTTGGTCAAATGCCTCAGGGCAAAAGTTGCCAAAGTTTTGATGACCAACTGTGGATTTAGGAAGCCAGACTGCAGTGACAAGCCACACAAGAGTAATGGAGACACCAGACACAAATAATTAGTGAAGTCGTTTTTGCAGTTTGTGTCTCTTGAAAAAATGGAGACAGAGGATCTTGTTCTTTAGAAGGAGCGATGCAAAGTTCTCTCAAAATGTTTAAAGTTTTGGGTTGCAGGGTGGTGCCCTGTTACAGCAGGCAGGTCCTGGGTCTGTGTGAGTTTGCATGTTCTCTGCTGAATTAATCCAGTTAATACTACTACTACTACTACTGCTAATAATAATAATAATGATTAAGAATCACTAATTAGCCATTAGGTTGTCTCTTTGTCCCTGTGATAGACAGGCCAGGGTGGACCCTGACAACTGGCACAGTTCTAGAATATAGAGACACAAAATATGCATACATGTTTCTGAGAGTTTATGCAAACTTAACCTATATTGTTGGATGATAGACAAACTACAGCAAATTAATCAGCCTCAAATGATAACCTAAGCCAAACCTAAAAAGGCTTGTATATCTGACAGCTGTTCATTATTCTCTCATATATTGCAGTAAATGTTGTGCATTTGTGCTTTAGTGTGTATTTTTAATTACTGCATTGGTGCTGGTATGTAAGTGTGTAGATCCTGCATTATTGTGTGTGGTATTTACTGATCATTCACAGCGTGTGCTGTAGGAATATAATGATTGTATGTGCAGGAGAGATAATATTATCTAGGATGTCCAAAAGACCAGGCAATGTCACTTGGCGGGATAAGTGTGAGCCAGCGATTGAATAGAGGTCCATTATTGCCAGCAGAGGATTTCTGATGATGTTTGTGAAAGCTATTGTAACGCATAAATTGAAAGAGCTGCAAGCTCAATGCAGAGTGCTTTCTTCCAGCTGTAGCTGTTTATGTAAAGTGCTCCCCGAAGGATAGAAAGCCAACCAGTGGTGTCTCACTTTGGACAGAGGTGCACAAAAAATAAGCAATATAAAGAAAACAAAGATACATATTCTTCAGATTATGAAATACGCTTTCAGTAAAGCAGCGCCTGTTAACTTGGCTTTAGATTGTACAAAACACTCTTGATCCAAATGAGACACGACCTGTTACTGGTGGCACTATCATCTTTTTCATCTTGACTTAAGTGAAGTCCCCTTTCAGAGTTGCCACATTATAAAACCCTGTTACCATTTACCTTTTTTGTTTATACCTCTTCAAACCTCTCAACCATAATAATAAAAGTGGTGTGGATTTCAGAGGATGCCACAGTTATAATCAAGGAGAGCAGATGAGGTAACACTCTAAACCTCAACTTCTCCTGTGCTTCAGAATTGCTTCCTGTTAAACATCTGTTGCATGGTTCAAATGGGAATCCAACTTCTGAAAAAAGAACTAGTACACTCGTAAAATTTTTCTTCACCTCCAGGGTTCTTCCTGTTAAAAGGGAGCTTTTTCCTCCCACTGTCGCCAAGTGATTGCTCATAGGGGGTCGCCTAAATGTTGTTTTTTTTTCCTGTATTATTGTATTATTCTGTATTATTGACCTTAAAATATAAGGTCAACTTGAGGTGACTTGTGATTTAGCACCATATAAATAAAACTGAATTGAATTGAACTGAACAGTTCAACATTTTCACTTGCTAAATATGGGACAGACTTGACTGGAGAATAGAAAGGGGAGAAAGAAAGAGGGAAAGAAAAACAGGAGGGAAGAGGGACGGGGATAAGGGGCAAAAACAAAAAACAACAAAATAAGCAGACAAAAGATACATATGTCAATCTCCTGGATCACCTGTTGAGAAAGAAAAAAAGAGAAAACAAGCAGAAGAAAAAGAGAGCAATATAATAAACATCATCGCGATGATCTATGGGAATATAACAGTAAATAATAAATATTAAACATTATTGTGCAGCACGTAAGATCAACAGCGCACAGTGTGCTTTGAGGTAGGAGCCAAAAAGGGTGTCGTTTGTGTGTGTGAGCACCCGTGTTTACACCTGTGAGCATGAGCGCGCTTGTATTTAAAAGGTTCCTTCATGTAATGATCTGCTAGAGGGTGTGGGGGGGCCACAGCCCCGTCCTCCAGGGCATGAAGCAGGTATGGAGGAGATCAAAACTCCAGACATCCAGAGGCCCCCAGAACACAAGAGACCAAGGAAGACCAACAGAGGGGCAGCTGCGCCACTATCCCAGAAAGAGCTGAGGAAAGTCCCAGATGAGGGGTCACTCAGCAGCCGCGGAGCAGAAACCAGGGGGGGTTGCAGTGACGTGCCCGTGAGCTCCGCCGGCAGCCAGCTGTGCCAGAGTGACCGAGCCCCACGGCGAGAGGCTGAGGGCACCCCACCCCCGAAGTGGCCCGAGCGAGCCCCAGGCTCCAGGCCCCGACAAGCAGCCACCAAGGAGTGAGCCGGTGCGTACCTGGACGCCCACCCCCGGACACAAAGAACCACCAACGCACCGATGTCTGAGGGCGTCTGCCACTGGCAGGGGAAGTGGTGGGGGGAGATAGGCCTCCATACCTTGGAGGGCCTGAGATGTCCCCAGAGAGGTGGCGTCTGATACCCAACCTGACATATAGACACAGACATACAGGCACACACAGATACAAACATCCATTCCCACCCTCATGCTCTCATATGCAATTACTCAACACTCACCCAACGTGGAGACAGACATAGAGAGACACTGTACACACAATCACACTCCCCAAGCGTACTCTAAGCCCCGGGTCTAGGTACCCTTGCCCGTGGAGGGGGAAACTGCACCCAAACCCAGGTAGTGTTACCCTTTTCCCTGCGGTGGGGAGAAGCAGACCGCCCCGACTCGGCAGCAGCAGGGAGGCCCCACATTCCAGACCCCAATCGGACGGCCAACTCCTCCTCCTAGTCCCCCTGCTCCAGCAGGTCGTAGAGAACGGGGGTGTGTGAAGACTCCAAACCTCCCTCCGCCCGCTCATATGTAGTGTTGATGCATGTGTGTTCTAAGGTGCATTTAAGACCCAGGAGGGCATGGAGCTACCTGCCAGAGAGCAGCAGGTAAGCGCATAGCCCCTCCTGATAGCCCTCAATGTCTACATGTATTTAAAATTGAGAGGTGGGCAACGACGCCAGGGGTGAGGTGTACACCCTGATGGTCTTTTGGATTGCGTGTAGCGTGCCCACCCCCAAGATCCTATATGTATGTGTTATGAGAGTGTGAGTAATGTGAATGTCTAAGTTGTGGGATAAAATTGAGGCACAGGCAGCCAGAAGGGGACAGAGGGGGGGATGCCTCCCCTGCACCCTGGTGACACACCTTTACCCCAAGGCCCTGCGTTTGTGGGTGATTGTGGTGGAGCGGGAAGAGGGAGGCAGCTGGAGATGGGGAGGGAAGGAAGGGAGGGGCAAGTGACCCCTCCCTGGGGCCAGCTCCCCCGCTGACCCCAGTAGGCACCCCCCATACTCTGCAACCTGCCAGGGAAAGGGGGCCCAGGCCCATCCGGACCGGGGCCCAGTTCAGCAGCGCCGCCTGGCCCCACAGAGCCCGGGATAGCCCACCCGACCCCACCACAGAGAAAACTGCACCCACCCCTTCATCCACTCATCTTCCAGACTACACAAGACAATAGACGCCCAGGCTGAGATCTTCCTCCACCTCTCCTATATCTCCCCCTCCTGCAGAGTAAGTTCCTGAAGAGAGGAGACCTCCTGCAAGATGTAACAGCCTCCCCCACCAGTTGAAGAGCCCCCCAGGTGGCTCGATGCACCGGCTGCACCCTGCGCCAGGGCTGGGCCCCCATACACCCACCCGCCCACAACCCCGGCAACACACCAACCAGGACCCAAGCCCCCAAGGCCCAGCCAGGGCCCCAGCCCAGAGACAGAGCGCCCCCAGAACCCCACGCCCGTCCCGGACCCACCCAGGGGCAGCCAGGCTACCAGGTCAGTAACCCACGTCCGTCAGAACAGACCCTCAACATTCAAAAATTATGTCATGTTAGTTATGTAACATTATGTTTGTAGTGCAAGTTTGCAGTGAGATGGATATAACTGTAAGTCCAAACAGTTCTAACAGCAGTACTTGGACTCAATGAGTTTGTATTATAATGGATTATTATAAACAAAGCAACCCTGCATTACATGTATCAACAGAATTAAAATAATCTCCAGCCCATGATATATAATTAACCACTCAAAAATTATGATCTAATAAGTTAAAGTCTATAATTCTCAGAAGGGCCATTCTGCACAACGAGTGCTTTACGTATAATTTGATGCTCAAACATTTGTATTGTTGCTTAAGTAGAACTGTGACTTCAACTTGAGTAAAGCATCTAAAAGCCTGTTTTTGTTCATTTGCAAAAGTAGGAAAACAATTATCAAACAATTTTCAGGCCATTATGCTATTGAGTGTGAAAACTGTGTTCACTGTTTCAATCCCAGTTTTCTATACTATCATTATTTTTGATCAAATCCTGATTTCCTCCATGACAAAGCTGACATTGCTACATCGATTCGTGACACCAGTTTGCAACGTCTCACTTGTTTTCTATCTGGAATATCTTCAGACTATAAATTTAACCTTTAGTTTTCATGTTTTATTACATAATTAATAGTATCATATATGTCAAAATAAAAACAAACACACTTCTGTGTTACATGTTGTGCCAGTGCTCAATATTCAAGTTATATAATGGTGTGGCTGCACTTAATTATGAATACTAATATATTACAATCCATTCAAGGAAAAGACCACCTGTTCTTTTCTTTTGGAGGACAAAACACTTTTAAATTGTATGGCTGTATGTTTTTTTCCTTCTTGGTGTATTTAGAGAAAGTGTCAGACACAAAATTTAAACATTATATTTAAGTTGTCAGCTAACCATTATATACTTACATATCCAGCTGTCACCAAGCAACATTAGTATTCATTTAAAGGCAGTTTGTGGCTATGTAGTGAATTTAAGTTTTTTATTTCTTTATTTTCTTATTTCTATTGAGATTTATCTCTTTCGCTCTCTTGATGATAAATGCACTACTGTGTTCACTAGATAGTTACTAACTGTGTCTCTTTGCTGCTTGTTAATGAGTGGGTGGTGTTTTAAAGCTTTTGTATTGAAGCAACTGTCTGATGCAGATGAACGTTAACCATGAGAGTGAAAAATGTAATCCACAATTACACTTGGACTGAGGCAAAGATGGCAAGTTTTCTTTTCTAATCAGAACTGATGCTCAAAATATAAGGTGCTCAATAGATAGATAGATAGATAGATTTCTTCAGTAACTGATTTAAACATTTAATAAGCTCCTATTGGACAGGAGCTGATGGATAGTAAATGGTAAATATTTTCTGATTATGTTTCACATTGTTTTTCCAAAGCAAAGAGGACAAAAGTAACATAATTCAAATAAATTCTTCAGTTTCTTCTGTATGCGTTAGACTGATGGATATGAGATGGATCAACTATACAGTTTTTTGTCACTAATGGAAACAGATGTAGTATTTGCTTTTTTTGATTGATGTGTTTTCCCCCTGTTTTTATGGCCCTTTGTGTGTGTGTGTGTTTACATGTTTATTATATTTCTAAAATGAAATAACTCTGAAAATATAATCTTAGAGGTTTTTGTTTGTCTGAACAAAGCTGAGGTTAGATGATGTTACATGGGTTCCCCCATGTATTAAGTGTGCCGTACATTCGTAATGTCGCCGAACAATCCCACATAACCTGTGTTCAGCTTCACCTGCTCTGTCATAGCTCAGTGATGATGTGGAATTGAGGAACACAGACAACCCCAAACATTTCAAAACGATATATAACACACATTAATTTATTACATACCCGACAAATTATTCTCATCGTTTTGGTGGGTCCGCTCAGTCCACCTTTCAGCTTTGTGATTAGCCACTATTAATAGCACATAGCAGTGAATTGAAGGACACACAAAGAGCAAACAGATGGCTGGGTGAGGCTATTTTGCTGAACAGACCAAAAATTACAGCAGAAAACAATGTAATTTGGGGCCATTACCTTACAATGCACAACACTAGCTTTCCTTTTCAGATTACACCGATGCCTGAGGGGAAGCAGTGTTGATGAAAACCATGTAATTTGTCTACTCAGGCTTATTTTATACATGTTTGTTTGTTTGTACTGCAATAAAACAAAACCTCCTTTTTTCAAACAAAAGAGCACTTAAAAATTACAACACTCATTTTCTTTGCTTCAGTTTAATTACACAGTAAAAGAAATAAAAACATACATAAATTGTTAAAACAACTGAAAACGTGATACAACTCAATGATTATTTTTTATCCATTAAACAATAAGCACTACTTATTTTATTATTACTTATATGAAGACTACTGTTTGTATGGGAGTCGGTTATTTCTATAATTGTAAAAGATTATTACACTGGTATGTCTTAAATGCGCTGGTTGTTCCATGAAAAACAAACATATTTAACATACTGACATTTGTCACAATGGGGAGTATTAAAGATAACTGGTTGAATATTAAACAGAGTGATTTCTGTTTGATTGCTAAAGTCAGCTGAAGATGGCACTTTTAATCATCCAGCGATGGCAATTTAAGTAGAAACAATTACTATAATTCAAATATTATTAAGAATTTAATGACACACACAGTAAGAATGCACATTTTTCCAGGGAGGATGCACATTTCCTATTCTTTCTCTTTTTAACCTTCTTCCTTAACACACTAGAAGCATCAGCTCTACCAAAGACTCCAAGACACTATCAAAGCTCAGGTTTCCACTTAAATATTATTAATAAATGGACTTAAACTAACACATAAGTTTCATTACAAAAATATTTAATGACAGGTATAGTTACTTGTAGTGGTTACAATGATTAGCAAAGATTATGGGCTGGCTTACTCTCAAATTTTTAATTTAAACTGAAAAACAAAAACAAAAAACTTACCAATTATCCTGAACAATAACAGCTGGAAACAGTGTTTTAAACTTTTAAAAACTTTGTCTCGTGAAATTTATTATCTAATCAAAGCTTTTGACTCTGTAAACCTTTTCAGGTTGGCACTGTCCCTTCCAAACCAAAGGACGTGCCAAAGATCCTCTTTAAAATACCCAAATGGTAATTGTTGATTAAACTTACACTATCGTTTGTGTCTCTCGTTTGTCTCTTTCCATTTAAAATATTTCAAAAGTAATCTATTGATCCTTTTTTTTTAACCACCTATTGAAGTTGGTGTGAGGGCTGGAGCCTATCCCAGCTCTCAGTGAAAGGTGGGGTACATCCTAGTCAAGTTGGACGACTTTAGAATCATCACCTAAATTAGCCCACTAAAAGTTCCTAAAGCCAGAAAAAAGACTATTGGGGAGTGTGCTATCCTATGTGTCTTAATTCTATGCTTATTAGTTTTTGATAAGTGTTTGGCACTTTGTTTGAAAGCTCTTTATAAATAAAGTTATTATTATTAGTAGTAGTAGTAGTAGTAGCAGAAGCAGTAGTAGTAATACTGGAATGCATATCTTTGGACTGTGGAAAGAAACCCAGGAGGAAATCCGTGGAGACATAACATACAAACTCCACAGAGAGAGGCCCCACCAAAGGTACTTACAGAACAATTTTTCTCATTTCCTTTATAGCCGTCAGTTGTTACTTAATTTATTTTACTGTGTCTAAATACGTTTAAATATTAAATGTATTCCCTGAATTACATTCTGTGTATTTGTATCTGTCTCCTTCAAAAAGACTGTCAGCGTGTCCCTGGACCAGGCTTATTTGTAGGTAGAGGCTGAATGATATCACATGAATATTTTTATTTTATATCTTGGAAAACAGCTTCCTTTTTAGTTTCTTCATAGCTGTCTGATTAGAGCTTACGCCAGTGGATGTCTGGCTTCTTTGCTTCAAAAGAAGTTAATTTATTTTGACAAATATTGGCCAAACCAAATGAAATCTGGGAAAATCCTTTCATGTAATTATCCAATCATAACTTCTGATGCATGCTAAAAAAAATGCCCAGTGACTGAGAAGTTTATATCACTTGGGGAGTAACACATTTCTTTATATGTATGTTTTCTGTAAAGTCATTACATAGGAATACGTCTGTATAGGTTCTCAGTCACCCAGGTCATAGTAGTCAAGGCGGTTAGTATGAAAACGACTGGACGTTTCACTTCTTTCTGAAGTTTCTGGAAGAACTTAAGAAGTCCTGTTTCTTTGTTTCCATGCTCCTTACATTACATAGGTATATGAAGAAGCATGCACAGGAAAAAAGGGGGAAACAAAAGGAGATCAACTATGTTTAACTTGAGTCTATTCACTTTAAATGTCTTATATTTAAGAATCAGAACAATTCAGGTTGGTACGAAGGTCTGAGCATGATGAACTTGCTGTTGCAAAGTGGTGCTCTTGCTGTGGCAGACTGCCTTTGAAGTGTTAGAAAAATTAATTTGCTAGAGCTCGGATGTCATGGTCTGCTCAGTCCCAGATGTGACTTTGGTGTGACAAAATGGTTTCAGATTAAGTCAAAATGATAGGATTGAGGAGGGATTACTTTCTAATCCAGGCAGTTTTTGAAGCACCAGTTACTCACAGCATCTTAAAAACTTTGACTACATAACAAATTCTGATGAAGATTCAAAGGGAAAAGTAGATTCCAGCCTTTACAATGCATACCTCAACTACCTCTGGATTCCATCAGACAAAGTTTAATATTGTATTCAATTTTTCAGGCAGAGTGGCACTGGTTCATTCAAGTCCTTTTGCTCTGTTGGCATTCGTTGCAGTTGGTTGACACTATTGAGTACTCTGTCCATGAAAACAGATAACTTTAAATACAGAAAAAACAGAAGTGCTGCTAAAGGTTTAATGAAAAAAGAGAGGGAGACACTCAAGAGTTTATTTTTCTTGCTGGCCTTCTTTGAGCCATCCAGCCTCTGCTTTGCGTGGTTTAAATCTGTGTGCTCTGTTATTCTCCCTTTCAGACTCTCTTTTGTGCAACCTCCTCCACTTCTCCACCTCAGTCAGAGCTCTATTCAATCCTCAGTCTTCATCTTCACCACCACCAGCGTCTAGACTCTGAGGGGGTCCAGTCCTAAATCCTATCATTGCTGGGATTCCAGTTATGCCAATTGAATCGCCAAATACATTAATTTCTCTATCTAAATAAATCATCCAAGTGAATTGCAATTCTTCTCTCATTATTGAAATTGAGGTTAGCTTGATTCTAAGTCCATACTGTAGCGGTGAATGTGAGTATGAATCTCTGCGTTAGCCCTGCATCACATTGGGGACCTGTGAGGGGTGCACACCGCCCTGTGTTAGCTGGGATAGGGTAGCCACACCCTGATAAGTGTATGCAGAAGAGAAAGCAATGTAGCCCTTATAGGAAGAAGTGAATCATGGTAAGTGACCCTGGCACACTTATACTTACATTCAACCTGCATGCAGCAGCAGCGTGCTTTCTAAGAGGTCTGTTAATGTTGACATTATTAACATATCTATCTTTATATGTCTTCAACTGCATGGATCCAATGAAACATTAGCATTTAGAGGACATAGACAAGATATCGACCAGCATGCTGTTTTTAGGCTTTTTTTTCTTTGTCAACACTTTAAAAGAGGAAATAAAATAGCCCAAATAGTTAATGTAGACAATTTAGCATAGAATTTAAAAAATAAAAAGACTTTGTTTCCCAACAGGAGGGTGGATTTGTGAAATGATCCTGTTTTTTCTTCATCGGCAAGAAAGTGAGCTACTATGATTTCTGAAATAAACAGTTGATGGTGTGACACACAGTAGCTATGTCTGTTTTCTTTTGTTATTGCTCACATCCGTATGGCTAATGATAAATAAAAACTTAATAAAGCTTATTATAAATTTTGTATAAACACCCCTTCTCACCATAAAAAGTGAAATAAAACATTATTATTATTTTAAAGTATTATTTTTCTCACATTGTGTGTTAAACTGCACAGATGGTATCCTGTCCATTGTAGAAAATAATTAAGAGGTACCTGTTAGTGATCAGTGCAACAGCCTGCAGTCAGGATCTAACATGGACAGACATTGCATTGTGTCTTTCTGATAGAGATAACATTAGCTACTGGCACTGCATCCTGCTAACTTTGCCAGTAACCACATTAGGGGACTTGTTTATCTCTGCAGACTTCTCCATAACTACACACTGATCTTAACAAAATTATTTTCATTTTTGTCTTGGTAAATTATCTATTAAATCTCATGGTGTCTGCTTTTTCTACAGAGATAAATTGACCTGTTAGTGTAAAAAATAATCTTTGTTATGCAGACTTAAAAAATAATTAACTTCCGACGTTGACATTGTGATAAAAAAAGTGATTGCTCTTCTTTTTATGAAAACATTGATTACAGTATAGCTCACTCCTGTAGCACAATGATGATCTGTGCTACCTCTCTTTACACTCTGTGTGTTTGAAAGCTTTTAGGCTCCAACATGACAAAGTCCAGAGCTTCTTAAGACTCGTGTACAGCCCTGTGTATATGTTCATGTATTGATTTCCGTGATCAGGATGGCTCTGGCCAAGCTTAATTACAGGCCCACCTTCCTCTGTGTATTTTGTTTCTGAAAGTTTTGTACAATTTGAAGACTAACAGAAGTAAAAGAAAATCAAATCAAGAGGTAAACGATAGCTGTGTTGATCCCACTATCTGAGTTACAGGTCTGTAAGCAATCAGCAAACTTCAGTGTGAATTTAGACCAAAAGTGAGCTGGTGGCAGGCCTGTCAGGAGTTTATTTTAGTTTTGTGTAAACTAAGTGCTAGACCTTTGAAGTGCCTAAGTGAGCACACAAAAACAGGGGAAAGAGCATGTATGGTCCCCCTCGGTAATGCATCCTGCCTTGGCAAATGCCAAAAGGATCAACCAGATGCTGAAACATCTGTGAGTTTAATTCATTCACTGAAAACTCCATATGGGGTTTCTCCCTTGGTGGTACGGGTGAGAAATAATTAATCCTTTTATTATTCATCATTTTCACACTGCTTCCCCTCATATGGTAGCAGTTGCAAAGGCAAACACTGTACTTGGAGTCACATATGGTGGCACACTGTTGATTCCAAACTAATTTCCACATTATTGCACTTTCACTTTAACTTACTGCGGGACCGTCTCATTTTATCAACTGTTTTTAATCACTGTGGGTATATCTTTCATGTAACATCTATAATATATTAGTTGCAGGTTAGCTGCATTTTGCTCCAAGCATTATTGAGAAAATCCTGGTCAGAAAGAAACCAATACTTCATTAGCCTTGAGGCGACTTTTGTTGTGATTTGGCGCTATATAAATAAAATTGAATTGAATTGAATTGAATTAATTACAAGATCATAAAAGTTAGATTGTCCAAAGCACTATTCACATTATTCACATTATTCACATTATTCATGTACAAACCTCTGTGTTGCCAGCTGCAGACCAAACTTTGATTCGAATACAGTCCATCATAACTGCTGAGCTGGTTGAAAGGCAGACATTGTTTCCTACCAAAAGTGGCAATGCACATTTTTTATCCGACCATCCGGCAGACTTTTTGCAACTCTGATAATGCCATGGTCGAGCTGGGTAGGGTTTTGTTTCAGGTGGAGTATTTGGACCGGCTCTGTTTTCCCTATTCTACGACTTCCTCTAGCTCATGCCGTCCTTTCCACAGCTTTGAAGAATGGAGCAATCAGTACTGCAGTATATCCAGGCTGATGGATGCCACAGATTTCTGCCAGATCAGGCTCTCTACGTTACCTGTGCCATTACAAATTCCTCACATTGTAACTCTGTTTCTCAGTACTCCTTCTTTTTCAGCTTTTGGAAGCGGTCCTGGAAATTGCCTTGATTTGGAACTGCAGGCACCTACAGCCTTTCTCTCTCCTGCTCCAATCAGTTGCTCGCATTCCCTGCAAAGCAAAGAACATACCAGCTCTGAACCTCCCTGCTCACTCCACACCTGTGAGCAGCTCCTTGCAAGTAAGGCTAAAATCTCAGATCACAAAACACTCAATAAGCAAACCATTCCCTCTGGACTATTCCCAGTTTCTAACACTCTCTCTTCTCTGACAGAGCTTCTGAGAACCAGTTACCTGTAAATACTCACCAGCTGCCCACTTGTTCACACCAGCCTTTAAATAAACACTTAGAAAATGCCAGCAGAGCCAAAATATGACAGTTACATTTAAGCTTTCCTCTTTGTACGAATGAGTCTCCCTGCTGTGCAAACCTTACTTAAAAAGTTGATTCTATTCATGTGGACACAGCATCCAGATGAATAGAAATCTAGTTTTAATCATTATGCAAATGTCCTGTTTATAAGGTTGAGGAAACCTGCATTCAGGTGAGACTAAAGAAGTCACTTGGATGACTGATTAAATGTTTCTCCCATTGAAAATGCGACATCCAAATGAACAGAATCAACTCTCGGATTTCCTTACCTAGATCGTTGAGCATGCATCAAGACAAGACTTACTTAACTTTCAGTGGGAAATACATTCAGGACTTTTATTTCTAATTGCCAATGGAGCCTCCATAATTCAACTACTAAAGAGAAAGAACAAAGGAGCAATGGGAAAAGAAAAACAAAAAAAGAAAAGTCATTCACATTCACCAAATATGGTCTAAACGTCTGTGTTTGGCAAAATATGCTAGGTATATTGTAGTGGAATGTTAGCATTAGCATTAGCATTAAGATTACAGATTATCTGCAAATATTACAAATTACTTGTGATCCCCAGGTAATAGTAGTCCTCCAAATAGGCCTAATATACAACGTTATTAGTCTAGTCCATGTAAGGTTATGGTTTGTGGCTAAATGGATAGTGAATACTGCTATTTCCTTTGGACCTCTTGTAATAATTTAAATAATTTGCACTCTTATGCACTTGGACTGGGAGAACAACTAGCCCTTTCAAAAAATCCCACTTGGGAAAAGTTTAATTCCTCAGCAAACAGGGTAAATGCAGAAAGCCTTTCTAAATTTGCAGACTGTGTAACCCTGAGTAAGAAAAACACTGCCGACTACCTTCAATATTGCTGGTCTGCAAGCACCACTTCTGGGTGCCCTAGCATGTCTGGGCCCATAGTGTAGCAATTTTAGACCAAGACACAGCTGACAAGAAATACTTGTTGGTCTAACAGACACGCCTCCCTGTCAGAGAACATGTAGCTACATGACAGATTAAAAGACTAGGGTGGACAGGGGTGATGAGCACAGGAGTGTGTAGTGATCTCTGCTCAGGTACAAAGAAACTACACAATAACCAGGGTCCCACAGAGATGATCACGAAGTCTGGTGTTTGGGATCAGGTTTGACTAATTGACAAAAACTGTTATTATCACTCAGTAGGGCAGAAAACACCAAAAGGTGTCATGAGACGACACAATTATCACACTGTTTTCGCATTGACGGTGATACCTCATGTGATGTGAACCCTGAGAGCCTCTTTAGTCTTTCAAAAATGGTTTTACTTTGCATAGATCCAGTCCAAGGTAATTTCTTTCCAGCAGTTCATTCTTCCATATCAGTCAGCTAGACTGCCGCAGGAAGGCAGGAAGAAAACAGCACAGCTGTGAAAATAGTTTGCATAGAGGAAATGGTTAATAAAAACAAAACCGCTGAGAAACAATGGAACTGAAAACACCCTCAGACAGATGTGAATGTTAGTGGGAAATGAGCTCAATCCAAAATACAGTGTTTTTGCTCTTGTTTATTTAAGTTCTTGGATTATTTTTTAAAAACAGTCGCCTGCTGTTCAAACCATAAAGGGAATATTGGTTGAATGTTCAGCCTGATAAAGGCAGTCTCGCATACTCAGAAATATTTATTTTTCTTTTTTTGTGGAGGTCCAAAAAGAAAATATTCAAATTCTCTGACCCACAAGGTTTTACCCTTTTATGTGCTGAATTTAACAACTCACTCAGCTGATTAAAATGAAAGCTCTTTTGTTTATTCAGCTATAGAGGCAACGGGGAAAGATGAAGCAGGCTTCTATAAACCCGAGTTTTTCAGGTGAAGATTGGGAATGTACAAGAAAGCCCTTTCCAATAAATTTGCATTCTAATCTCCACAGCCACATTGAAGGCCTGTGGGCCAACTTTGTGGATGTTGTTTATTTTCTGACTTCTGATAGACCTGGCAATATAAAAGCACAACATTTAATAATGTGAACCACTAACGCAGGGACAAATGCAGGCACGAAGACTCCTGTTTTCTTGTGTGTTGTGCTGAAAGTGAAACATTACTTAAGACAACTGTCACAAAAGCTCTGTTTTGGTTATCATTACATGTAGCCTGAGTCATACAAGGTTAAAGAGTCTGTTAAGGCAACCACAGCATACAGTATGTATGGATTTTAAAAACGACTCCTCACCTGGGAGGGGCAGATTAATGTGCTCTATGTTAAAACCCTGATGGCTCAGTTTTATTTGAATGCAACTTTAGAAACTGTGTATTTTAATGAAAAAATGCACTGAACTAATTCATGATATAAAAGCCAGTCTCTGTGACCCTGTAGTAGTGAAATATTACTACACTAAAAACACAAACGAGATCTAAATGTATGGCATGTGTAGCACTTTGCAAAATCTGGAGCCGCCACTCATTTTTGTATATTTTGTTTTGATCTTTTTCAGATTTTATATTTGGTGTAGGGATGCACCGATACCACTTTTTTGGAAACGAGTACGAGTACTTGCATTTCAGTACTCGCCGATACCGATACCGAGTACTTAATAAAAACATGATTTAAATTTGCAGGTAACAGCTTTAGTCCTATAATTTAACAAAAAACAAACAAACAAGGGACTAGTTTGGAATTAAGAACATTTATTTAAAATGAAAAGCATGTTGTATGCAACATATTACAGAATAAATAATTATAAAAAAACAAAATTTAATTTTGAATTTGTTCGTCTGTTTCTCTGTTTAGAAGTCTCACTAGCACAGTCACAGCTGGAATGACATCAGAGGCTAGTGCATCGTAGCTGCTCACTTTTTTAGTTAGTTCCTCAAAGGGGGCGAGGATGGCAACAGTCGTCTCCATAAGAGCCCATTGGTGAGCGGTGAGATAGTCAGGGAGTTCGTGCACTCGCTTTTGCTTAATGAGGGACTGGAGCATGTAATATGTGTTGTTCCAGCGCGTCTGTACGTCCTGCTGCAGTCTCTTTATTGGCTGGTTGAGCTGTCCCTGAATGTCCTCGAGGCGGGAGTAGGCTAAGGCAGAATGTTTAAAATGTCCAACTGTTTTCCGTCCCACTGCTATAGCATCAGCTATGCTCCTCTGTGCTAATAAGCGTGGGTAAATAAGCGTGGGTAAACTCTTTGTACTCGTTGTTGTGTTGGGATTTTAGGTGCTTGATTAAATTGCTTGTGTTAAATGCGCTACCTTTAGAGCCTCCTCTGGACAATTTCGCTGAGCACAATTTGCAGTCCACCTTTATTTTCGCGTCTTCGTTCACTTTGAAATAGTTCCACACAGCTGATATGTCTCGCCACGCTTTCTCCCCGCTCTGAGCTGCAGCCGGGGCCTGGGGGCGGGCACTCGGGGCCTGGGGGCGGGCACTCGGCGCCTGTGATTAACCCCTTACATGCCGCTCAAACATAGACAGGTCTCAGACCGTGGTATCGGTCCTCGGTATCGGGGGACTTTTAACGAGTACGAGTACTTTAGAAAATGTGGTATCGAGGCCGATACCCGATACCGGTATCGGTATCGGTGCATCCCTAATTTGGTGGGTTTGTTTCAACATTAAAGAACAACAAGATTCACATGTCTCAGTTAAGGTCAGAGTTCATGACCTTAACTCAGACATGTGTCTTCGTCTAATCTTTGTCTTCACACATCTCAGTTAAGGTCAGAGTTAATGATTCAACAATAAGAAAGGGACTGAGCAAAAATGGCATCCGTGGGAGAGTTCAAGGAGAAAACCACTGCTGATCAAAAAGTTTCATATTTGCCCAAAAACATCTTGATGATCTCCAAGACATCTGGGAAAATATTCTGTGGATGGATGAGAGAAAAGTTGAACTTTTTTGAAGGTGTATGTCGTATTACAGTTGTCACAGCATTTCAGAAATAGAAGATCTTACCAGCAGTAAAATATGGTGGTGGTCGTGTGATGGTCTGGGGCTGTTTTGCTGTCTCAGGACCTGGAAGACTAGCTGTGGTAAATTGAACCATGAATTCTGCTGTCTACCAAAACATCCTGGCAATCTGTGCGTGATCTCAAGCTTAACTGCACTTGAGTTCTGCAGCAGGACAATGATCTAAAACACATCAGCAAGTCCACCTCTGAATGGCTTAAGAAAAATCTAAATGAGGACTTTGGACTGGCCTACTCAAAGATCTGACCTGAATCAGACTGAGATACTGTGGCATGCCCTTAAAAAGGTGGTTCATGCTTGCAAACCCTCCAGTGTGGTTGAATTACAATGAGTCTGCAAAGATGAGTGGGTCAAAATTCCTCCACAACTGGAAAAGGTTCATTGCCATTTATCGCAAATGCTGGATTGCACTTGTTGCTGCTAAGCGTGGCCCAACCAGTTATTAGGTTTAGGGGGGAAATCACTTTTTCACGCAGGGGCATAGGTCTGGATTTTCTTTTTCCCCTTAATAATAAACACCTTCACTTAGAGACTGCATTTCATGTTTACTTCAGTTATCTAATATTTAAATTTGTTTGATGATCTGAAACATTTAAGTGTGACAAACACACAAAAATAGGAATTCATGAAGGGGTCAAACACTTCAAACCATTGTACCTGGAACGTGGTCAGTCGTGGATTGGTTTCCTCAGAGTCCAGACTTCAATATTTTAGAAGCAGTGTGGGTTCAACTTGACAGAGAACAGAGCAAAAAAAGAGCTTTGAATGTCTCTCAAATTAGCAGAAAACTTGCCTAAGATAATTATGGCTGTGCTGAAAAATAAAGATGCTGACATAAATTGACTTTCAAGTTTGTTAGAATTATAAACCATACTTTATATTTTATCCTTGATCCAAAGGACATCTTTTTTAAAAATCTTTTTTTTAAAAAATTAGAATAATTAAAGCAATGTAAATGCTACTGCTGGGCACGAAGAACACGGTTACATTACAAAGTTGCACTTGTACAGAAACAGGTGAGAGGAGGTTTCATTTAAGTTAATATTAGATATAGTTTTGTTCTATCAAATAAGCACCATCCTCCTCACACCCCCTCACCGTTCTGCCTTTAAGTCTCGGTACCTCTCTTTTTGCTACTGTTTCTTGGCTCACTTCTTATCAGACATGTTCAGCTGTCGGTGGAACGTCCACAGAGACTGTCAGTGTACAGGGCTACTTGGCAGCGGTCGAAGCTTTTAATTTTCCTCACTGTATTCCTCACAATTTTTTAAATGTCTTTCTTCACTCCAATAATTTTCTTCTCCACCTTTCTTCACACCTAGGCAGTGGTGACCTGTGTCTGAAATACCTGATGGGAGCTCACACTATGGACAAGGCAGGCAGTTGTAACCAAGCGTTCAGTAATTACAGGTAGTCAACAGTATGTTATGACAGACAACAGGAACATGGAATTATATGGAGTGTAATAATATGTGTGTCCAGCTATTGAATTTTAGTCATTACACTGTGATGGATCAGCATACATCAGTCTTCTTCCACTTGTCCAAGTTACAGTTGCAGGGGGATGGAGGCTGCCTCCAGGAACAGCATGCAGACTCCATACTGGGGCACCCCAGCTGGGCTGTGTATTCAAACCCAAGACCTTCTTATTTTGAAGTGTTGCTGTTAACCTCTACATTTGCGCCAAAAAACCCCAAAACAAAAACAAAAAAAAGAAAAAAGTTTTGGGTCACTATAAATTGAATCCTGCTTGCAGTGATAACAAAGAACCACTAAAGGAGTGCATCATCATATTAAAAAATAACCAGTTTCTAATGATGAACTCAGTGTATGTATGAGTGTTATCAGGCAGTTGCAGACTGCTTGATTTTCAATGTTTTTTGACATCAAAGAGGAGATTTTCTTAATGTGTCATCTCAGGCTCAGAGCTGTAGCTGTCAGCCTCAGATGACCACATTAAAGACAATAAGATAATGCTACATTTATCCTATCTTTGAGAATGTTTTTAAGGTGGTCTAGACCAAAAATCATTCTCAGTTTGTCAGTAAAATACGAAGCTGTTCCAGCTACAGAAAAAAGAAAGAACATGAACTTATATCTATTACTAGGTTTGTATTTAGTTTTTAGGTAATTTGAGAAAAACAGAGGATGTGATGTTCCAAAACACCAGATTGTGTTTACAGAAACCAGGTGAGAGGACGGCCAGTAAAAAGATAAGGGGCCTTAAAAATAAGGGGACTAAAATGACTTGTTTCAGGCAGTGGATATTGGTTATTATATCAATCCTCAACAACTGGACCCCCCCAAAAAAGGATTTAAAACTCAATGCACTTGCACACGCTCTATTTTTGAACATTATCTGCACAAATGCTTTTATTTGGCCTCTGATGTATTGTTTTTTTGTTACATCTGATTTTCTTCCACAAATTGTGGGAGTTTAAAAATATTTTCAAATTCCAAGTAATAATTATAAGTAACATGATGAGCTTTTCTGTGGGAAACTTGTCAAAGCAGAAGCGTATTCATCAGTGATTGCCATCTAGCATCTCAAATCTTAATTAATCTTTATTTTTACAGACACTTGCATAGAAATTTGCATTAAACATAAAAGAACCACACTATATATCAGTGATTAACATTTCATTTGTCACCTTCTGATTTGCATTAAGAACTGATATGTGGTAACGTGTTAGCATTAAAAGAACAATGTGTGATTCTTTTGCTTAAATCGCAGCTTTTTATAGATGTGGAAGTAGAAATAATTTAAAATAGCCAAATACCTTTGAAAAAAATAAATGATTTTTAAAAAAAATAATTTTATACTTGTGAACAAAAAAATAAAAAAATACGAGGACTACTACAGCGGGCATATTTTGGTTAAAACGTGATTGCATGTTGTTGCCTCTCTCTGCTCTGACTGTGAATATTTCAATCCACGATTAAAATTAAAAAAAGCCAAAAAATGACAACAAACTAGATTTGATGAAATTTTAATGGTCTCTGTGAAGAAATGAATAATTCACCCATTGTCACACTGGAGGAGCTTTCACTTCTTAAAGCCGTTCATCAATAATCTGCCTCTAATTTTCTCTGAGCAGTTCTCCACAAGGATGGAAAGGCTATCTCTGTGCTTCACTGCGCAGCAGACCCAGAGGGATGGACCCACTAACAGAGATCTGTTTATACTGCCTCACCTCAATCTGAGTTCATACCTTCTAACTAATGTCAGCCATGTTTAACAACCACCTGCCTTATCGCATGCGCACACAGGCATAAGGCACCAGCAGCAAAATCAATCAACCAGAGAACCTGTATCAACTGCCACGGAAAAGTGGAAATAAGACATTTACAAAACACTGTAAGTTCAGATAGGATACCATCGGGTAAATGCAGAAGTTTGGGTTATTGGAGAATATTTCAACAGCGCTTTCTACAGAAGCAAAACTCCCAATCTGTATTCCTGTCATCCACCCGAGCTGCCTCCCTACAAGTCATTTTTAGTGCAGTGCAGAAACACTTAGTTCCCTTAAAAAAAAAAAAAAAAAAAAAAAAAATCTATACCTGTAATCCAAACCTTTTCTGGAAAATAAGACAGTAGCACCAGCAGATTATGAGATTTAAGTTCAATACTTCTTGAGTGATGCACCTGAAGGAGTTAAATCTTCTCGCATGTGCTTTTCAATCAATCAATCAATCAATCAATCAATCAAGGCTTTATTCGCCATGTGCAGGTTGCCCTGCAGTGAAATAGGACCCCCCGACCTTACACACACAACACAGACATCACATGGGGATACAGGATCGGTAGCATTACAGAAAAGAAAAACACTGAAATATACACCACAATGGGAAAGTACAAGAGGAAAAAAAGAGACCTCTACTCATGCTGGGCTCCTGGGAGGACAGCATGAGAACAGGAAACAAAAAAACTCCTCTGCACAAAAAAGCACATAAATGTCCACAGCACAACATTATGGAACACGTGACAAGCCACAGGGTCGGGTGGGGGGTGAGGAGTAATCCGAAGCAAACACAGCAGGCATCCTGCCCAGCTCTACCATTCCAGCGTGGGCTCAGACCCGCCGTGTTCCCAGGAGGGAACAAGCATCGAAGGCGTTTGGAAGGGGAGGGGGGATGAGTGTGTGCATATCAGTGTATATGTATGTGTGTGTGTGTGTCCAGAGTTCAGCTGAGACAGTGTCCTTCGCCCTGCTAGGCTAAGTAAACAGTCTTCCAGCCAACCCAGATGGCCTTGAATAGAATGGGAAGAACAGTCTAAACACAGTCGTTATCAGGGTGTTTTTGTTCGGCTCCAGCCTTGCGACCGCAGCTGGCGCCGAAAGGGTATCCGCATGAAGTGATGGGGCTTTTTACTTTAGTGCGAACAGCTCATATGAATTTCAAAGCAGTTCTACAGTCCAACACTGGTCTCTCAATCTCCCGTTGGAGAGCTGCGAGCTTCGCCATACTTGCGCTCTGTGATGTTGTCATTCTTGTGCTCAAAGAGCCGATTCTGAGAACTCACGACAGTGTGCCTCCCCGAGATGTCCTCCAATTTGCGCTCAGAGATGTTATTCTGAGCGAGCCCTTCCGAGATGTAATCCAGTCTGCACTCAGAGGTCTTATTCTGAGTATTCACAGCAGCCGTAGCCTCTCCAAGATCTTATCCGTGCTGCACTCAATGAGCCCATCTTGAGAAACTCACGCCTCTTCCCATCGTTTCAATCCCAGCGGGCAGCCTTGTGGGGGTTTGAACAGCCGGTTCCGCTTTCTTAATTCTTCGATAAGTCAGGGCCAAGCCAGCTCCGATTAGCCAGAACCCTGTTACCATGGTTCCGAATAGGTAGATATCTTCAGCACTCAGGCTCACCCGAGCCCAAACTTCTCGTTGAGAAAAGGGTGTCAATTGCATTTAGGGACCAGTTGATCAAATCCATAATTCCTCTTTTAGGTTTTAGAGAACAGACTCAGACCAGTCAGACTGCTTTCCATCAATCATCATGGTTTAAAAAACAAACAAAGTGCACTCACATGAAAGTAAATTCAAAGTCAGAAGGTATTTTTATGCGCACAGGTAACATACTGACTGCTTAAAAAAGTGTCTGGCTGACTGAATTTTATATAACAGAAATAACCTGTCATTTCCATGCTGAAGCAAAACTGTCAACATACTGTCACCATATTGTTTGGCTATGGCTGAGTGAAGTATTTACTGTAAATGACAGTGTGGTCCTGTGCTGGGATGAGAGGTGCTCAGTACCAGGCTTATCTGAATCTCTACCCAACATTGTTCACTCCATTCAAAATGGCCCAAACATGCTACAGACAGTCACAAACGGGGCTGTAGTGTTTTCTAGTTTAAAAACTGATGTGTCCAGGTTTTAAAGTGTTATTGCTTTATTTGGTAGAGAAAATAAAGGGACCAATTTTTAGAGGAAATTTTTTCAGATTAAGTGAGAAAAACAGAAAGCTGAACATACTGTTGCTGGCGATGCGTGGAGTAAGATTGATTGTTGGCATACTGACACTGAAATGAGCTCTTTAGAAATATGTCTAAAACACACAGACAGGTGGTAGTCGGGGGATAACAGGGAGCGAGGGGACATTTTTAGCACCAGAAAAAGATGTTAACCATGTGACCCATGTCCCCAACACTCTTTTACATTCATTATCTCACTACATGTCAAACACAGCCAGAAGCAGCAGCGAATAAGCTATTAAGCCTTATCTATTATTGAACAGTCAAAGAGCTTGTAATGGCTGGGAAAAAAAAAAATCGCTGACACAGAGATTCTTTCATAGTTGTATAATTTAACGTCTGTCGCTGCTTCAAAAGAACATAAACACATGCTCATGCACACAGACCCAAAGCTGAGGTTTTTTCATAAGCAGTCAGCGGTTTAGCTTAGCCTGTTCTTCCTGTTACTCTGTGCTGTGTGTCACATAGTTAGAAGTGATGGGTCTTGTGTCAGCCCAGGCAGCACATGCTTTATGTGCCTATTTTATGCACTGAAGTAGTGATACATCATTTCATGCAGATAAAGACACAGAGAAGACAGAGACGGGTGGCCCTTTGCAAATAAATACAGAGGTTGCAATGCAGGTCCACTGTCGACTCTAATACTTGTCTGAGAGGTTCACTTCAGCACTGTGACCATCACAGAAAAATGTCTCAGGCCTCAATCACCAGCATCATATTTTGGGGCCATTTAGGCTGACCGGCAGTGGCACAGCTGAACGTTCGCAGTACAGAAGATGTGTGGTGAATAACAAAAGACCTTTTCAGTAGTGCCCATAATTTTAAAAGGTCAGCAGCAGCATTGATAATTTGTATTATGGTTTGCAGAGCAAACTTCTATTCCTTACAAGCACAAGTACAGCATAGTTTCTATCTACTCATACTTTCTCTTGCAGAGTTGATTCCGTGATCTCTCCCAAGAAGACATGAGTGGCTGAGACAAACAGCCCCAACACCAGTGTTGGTCAAGTTACTTGAAAAACGTAATCAGTAACTAATTACCGATTACTTCCCCAAAAAAGTAATCCCGTTACTTTACTGATTACTTATTTTCAAAAGTAATTAATTACTTAGTTACTTTTTAAAAACACGATTTACAGGGAGTGCAGAATTATTAGGCAAATGAGTATTTTGTCCACTTCATCCTCTTCATGCATGTTGTCTTACTCCAAGCTGTATAGGCTCGAAAGCCTACTACCAATTAAGCATATTAGGTGATGTGCATCTCTGTAATGAGAAGGGGTGTGGTCTAATGACATCAACACCCTATATCAGGTGTGCATAATTATTAGGCAACGTCCTTTCCTTTGGCAAAATGGGTCAAAAGAAGGACTTGACAGGCTCAGAAAAGTCAAAAATAGTGAGATATCTTGCAGAGGGATGCAGCAGTCTCAAAATTGCAAAGCTTCTGAAGCGTGATCATCGAACAATCAAGCGTTTCATTCAAAATAGTCAACAGGGTCGCAAGAAGCGTGTGGAAAAACCAAGGCGCAAAATAACTGCCCATGAACTGAGAAAAGTCAAGCGTGCAGCTGCCAAGATGCCACTTGCCACCAGTTTGGCCATATTTCAGAGCTGCAACATCACTGGAGTGCCCAAAAGCACAAGGTGTGCAATACTCAGAGACATGGCCAAGGTAAGAAAGGCTGAAAGACGACCACCACTGAACAAGACACACAAGCTGAAACGTCAAGACTGGGCCAAGAAATATCTCAAGACTGATTTTTCTAAGGTTTTATGGACTGATGAAGTGAGAGTGAGTCTTGATGGGCCAGATGGATGGGCCCGTGGCTGGATTGGTAAAGGGCAGAGAGCTCCAGTCCGACTCAGACGCCAGCAAGGTGGAGGTGGAGTACTGGTTTGGGCTGGTATCATCAAAGATGAGCTTGTGGGGCCTTTTCGGGTTGAGGATGGAGTCAAGCTCAACTCCCAGTCCTACTGCCAGTTTCTGGAAGACACCTTCTTCAAGCAGTGGTACAGGAAGAAGTCTGCATCCTTCAAGAAAAACATGATTTTCATGCAGGACAATGCTCCATCACACGCGTCCAAGTACTCCACAGCGTGGCTGGCAAGAAAGGGTATAAAAGAAGAAAAACTAATGACATGGCCACCTTGTTCACCTGATCTGAACCCCATTGAGAACCTGTGGTCCATCATCAAATGTGAGATTTACAAGGAGGGAAAACAGTACACCTCTCTGAACAGTGTCTGGGAGGCTGTGGTTGCTGCTGCACGCAATGTTGATGGTGAACAGATCAAAACACTGACAGAATCCATGGATGGCAGGCTTTTGAGTGTCCTTGCAAAGAAAGGTGGCTATATTGGTCGCTGATTTGTTTTTGTTTTGTTTTTGAATGTCAGAAATGTATATTTGTGAATGTGGAGATGTTATATTGGTGACACTGGTAAAAATAAATAATTGAAATGGGTATATATTTGTTTTTTTGTTAAGTTGCCTAATAATTATGCACAGTAATAGTCACCTGCACACACAGATATCCCCCTAAAATAGCTAAAACTAAAAACAAACTAAAAGCTACTTCCAAAAACATTCAGCTTTGATATTAATGAGTTTTTTGGGTTCATTGAGAACATGGTTGTTGTTCAATAATAAAATTATTCCTCAAAAATACAACTTGCCTAATAATTCTGCACTCCCTGTACAACCTGAATAGGTGATAAAGCGATAGATCTGTCAGCCCAATTCTACTTTTTCTGTATAATCCATCATACATAATGCAATCAAATGGAAAAGTCTCTTTTTTTAAAACTTGTTTTATCAGTTTTAATCTTTTAACTTTATGCATCAAGCAAAAATTAAATTATATGCACCATTCTCTGACTTGAAGGAATTAGTTTAAAATTTAAACCTATTTTCTTCACATTCCAGCACATAAAATAAAATATTTTTTGTGTTTACACTCAGTCTTTCAAATAGATGCAAGTAAAACACAGCAGAAAAATAAATAAAATCAAAGACTAGCGGTCCTGTTGCTCTATTTTCACCTGTAAAGCAGGAGTAGGGTAGGCGGAGGTTTGCCCTGGTGCAGGTGTGCCGCAGCGGTCAGTTGAAGAATCCGCGAGTTTCTCTGTGAATTTCCCATTACGTCGTTGCGCACTCGGTGCTTGTTTAGGGTTTTTTTCGGTGTAAAAAGAAGTTTTCTTCCCACGCAGCGATCAGCAGACGCTAATGTTTTTGTCACTTTTTATGGAATCAAACTCAAAGTAAGGTCAGTACTTCCACGCTTTAAACGCTGCACGCTCATACTCTCTCCCGTACTCGATATATTATCCATTGTTGATCTGCACACAGCTGTTGTCACGAGCGTCGCACTCGCTTACGTCATTGTCATGAGACACTCTCGCAAAAAAAATCACGGTTTTAGTAACGCAGTAACGCAGCGTTCCTACGGGAAAGTAACGGTAATCTAATCTAACCGTTTTTGCAACAGTAATCCCTTACTTTACTCGTTACTTGAAAAAGTAATCAGATTACAGTAACGCGTTACTGCCCATCTCTGCCCGACACTAGATCTATTTACTAGTTATTCCTGACCCTTAGGTCAAAATTACTTGGTCTTTATCAGAGGATTGTTTTTGCCTGCATGTAACAGAACTGTGAATGTTAGCACTCACTCATTTTGGTCATTTCGTACACTGGGACAGAAGGACCACAGAGCAGACGCAGATGGCAGAAGCAGTTTAACAGGTTTATTATAATATTAAATATTGCACTAGAAATATGTTAAAGTCCAAAATCCACAGGTAAATAAATCAGACAGGGTGACTAATGAAAAGTCCAATCTAATCCAAACAGCTACACTGCAGAGTGGGCCTGCAGGTGAGTCTGCAGCATTTCCAGAAACTGAGTTTCACTCCTGACTCACAGGGAGACAGGTAGAGATATGAGATTTCCTGACAGTCCAGAGCTTTCTAAGGGAAGCCAGTCAGCAGCACACACACACACACACGCACACACACCGGGGGAATCCTGAGGGAAGCCGACGAGACAAAAGGTAAGTAGACTAATACCGATATTTGAAAGAGATTAAATCCCAAGAAGCCTGATATTACCACGTCGGCAGCTGAAATGATGTGGCAAAGCTGGAGAGGAAAGGCCGGTGCTTGTGTATTGCAGGTGAGTGAGATGATGAAAAACAGGTGTTTAGTGTGATTGCTGTTCCTCCTGGTGGACACACCCCAGGACCATCAGAACATGAGGCAGTGAGGGAGACAGAGAAGCAAACACCAGCTCGGGGCTGCAGGAACCAGGGCAAAATCTGCTCAAACAAACCACAGAAGCTCATATGGGACAATTAGAAGGGTTAGACATTGTGATGTGAGTGTTTAATAGCCCTTAAAACTCAAAATGACTCCAACTTAATGCAGTGAAACAAACGCATTTTCGCCATTTCATATATTTTTTTATGCTGGTAATGTCATGCCATGCTATCAACAGTTGAGCGATTATGAGGTGCGATCATTCATTCATAAAATGCAACATCTTTATATTATATAAAATTTTCCTTTCTCCCCTACTATAGCTCAAAGAGCATATATTAAAAACAATCTACAAATCAAATAATTGTTTTGTTTTAATAATTGCAGCTGTAGAACTTTTTAATCACAATTTTATTTGAACATTTTTAGTATTTTTTTATGGACTCAACTAAATGTTTGAGCCGGTACTTTTACTTATCCCTATACTAATTGAATTTAAACTGAGGCTATTGTTTTTAGCCGACTGAATGTGTAACCTGTGGAGCAAATTAGTCTGCCTTGTTAAATTCTTGGTTGAAGTTTGAGAGCAGCCTTGGTGTACGTTACAAAGAAGAGAAGGCCCATAATCAGCTTAAATGAAGGGATAGCACCTCGGGTCTCCTGTGTAACTAATGAGAAGGCGAAGCTAAAAGCGCTGTGAAATGCCTGTGAACAGAGCCCTGAATGGTAAAAGGTGTGAGCTAATCAGGACCTTTCTATGCCCTGACAACCCTGTATGACTCCAACAATTACAATGTCGAGGATTAGTGAGTTGCGCAGAAACACACAATATGTCAAGCTGCAACCATTAAATGATGGTTCCTCTTCGTTGCCTCTGCCAAAAATCACTTGGTGCATTTGCATGCAAATGCAAGATATGCTCCTAGCATAATTTTCTTCTGTGGGTGACTGCTTATTTTTGATATTGCAGTGGAAGAATTTACATCATTTGTTTGAGAGTGTAAGCTGTGCAGCAACACACACTATTGGCAAAATAAACCTGTTTACTAAAAATTCCTTTGGTTTGCCTATTTAAATAAAGAAATGAATAAATAATTATTAGTCAGTGATTCTTCCAGTTGAATGCCGAACTATTAGATTAGGTATTATTTCTTTTGCTTTTTAGTGATTCTTTCTTTTTACATAATTGGGGAATATATGCTTCATATTACAAAAGGTCAGATAGGAAATGTAAGAGTTTAATCTCACTGCACCTAGAAATAGATACATCATGTTAACCACGGAGCATTAGCAAGACGCTGCCAGATTTTAGCGCATTTGTATTCTGCCATGATAGATGTTTAATACTGCATGTTATTTTTGTTCATATTGTATAGTCATGAAATCAGTATAAATCTTCGCATCTGTGTTTATTTAATAGAATATTTAGTAAAGTGTTAGCTATTGTAGTGCAATCCTTTAACACACAGTTACAGTTCATCCAGTCTGTATCATTTAAGCTAAATCCCCCCAAAATCAGCAAAATGGCTACATGAACATTCATTCTGAAAAAAGTCTATTATTTTGACTCTTTAAGACAAAACCACCATAACTTTTAGCCTCGGTCATTAATGAAATGACTCCCAGATCAATTCTTATTGACTAAAGGCTCCATTATTGGCTTGTAAGACATCACAGTTGCACCATTGTCCCTTAATTATACTGAAGTCAGAGCACTGCTGTTTTTTCTCCCTCTCTAGTACAGTACAAAAAAGATGAGCCAGGATAGTAACCATCCTTTCTAACAAACATGACCAGAGGTGTTGTCTTAACTGTTGCATTTGAATAGATTCATTAGCAAACGACAGTGATTTCTTTGTTTGAGGCGATGCATTTTTACTTAATGATAAGTGAATGGAATGATACACATATTTGCACTCAGTGAGTCTGAAAAAATCCTCACTGTTCCTGACTGCTATGCCTCATATTTTCCGGCCTTGTAAGATATTATTATTCATGTACAGCTTTGAAAAAGAATATTTTTGCATGACTCTAAGGAGTGCTGTAAAGAACACACACACACACACACACACACACACACACACACACACACACACACAGTGCACACTAAATACGCATCATAATTCAGTAGCTAGTAGACCCACCTTTAGCCTGAGTATGTCAACAACTTGAAGTAATCATTTTATGTACAACTTTATCAGTCTCTCATGGTGTTGTGGAGGAATTTTAACCCACTCTCCTTCAAAACGTTGCTTAAGGTCACTCAGATTTGCATTCACTTATGCACAGCTCTTTTAAGGTCCTGCCAAAGCTTATCCATTAGGGTGAGGTCTGGGCTTTGGCTGAGCCATTGCAGCACCCTGAGTCTCTTCTTTTTTAGCCATTCTGTTGTAGATTTGCTGTTGTGTTTGGGATCATTGTCCTGTTGCATGACCCAGTTTGGGGTAAGCTTAAGCTGTTGGATGGATGCCCTTACATTTGACTCTAGAATACTTTGGTATTCATGGTTGATTCAGTGACTGGAAAGTATGCAGGTCCAGTAACTGCAAAATACATCTCCACCACCATGTTTCATAGTTGGCATGAGGTGTTTGTGTTGATATGCTTTGTTTGGCAATCACCAAACATGGCACTGTGCATTGTAGCCAGACCGCCATACTTTGGTCTCATTTGTGCAAAGGACATTGTTCCAGAAGTCTTATGGTTTGTTCAGATACAACTTTGCAAACCTATGTCATGCTGTCGTGTACTTTTAGAGACTTTTTTCTGGTGGCCAAAAAACCCCAGATCCGCTTTTTCCCATAGTGTCAAAAGTCTTGGACAATACTTTCTCCTTTATCATCCTCATCATAAATAATGTTTCACATTCACCGTGCTTCAGCCTACGTAACATTTCAAGACCACAATCTTTTCTTTCTCAACACAGCCCATAAATCCTGGTTCATGCTCTGGTCCCCTCTCATCTGTATTGTTTTAATGCCATTCTCCCTATCTTCTCAAAAATACTCTTTAAACTGTACAGAACTCTGTAGTGAGAGTCATCACCTGCACCAGGTCTACTGACTATATTACACCTATTCTCCTCCAGCTTCACTGGCTCCCCATTCCCCAGCGTATCTAGTACAAGATTATGCTTCTCACTTTCAAAGCTCTCAATGACTTGGCACTCCCATATCTTTCTGACCTCCTTCATCCTTACACCACTTCCAATGCCCTCCACTCAGCTTCAGCTGCTCTCCTGACAGCCTCTCGCTTCAGACTTAACACCATGGGTGTCGGAGCCTTTACCTGAGCTGCACCTCATCTTTGGAACTTATTACCACTTCACCTTTGTCCACTACAATCTCTGACACAGTTCAAATCCCATCTTTTTCCATCAGAGTATCACTCACAAGCATCTTGTTTTATATGTTTTACAATCTTATTCTTCCTGGATTTGACATCTCTTTTAATAATGTTCTTGTTAATTTTGTACTGAAAGGTGACCCTGAGTGGTTTGAAAAGCACAAACAAATACAGTTTATTATTATTGTGAATTTTAACATTTAACATGCTAACTAAGGCCTGTAGAGTCTGAAAGGAAGCTCTTGGATTTTTTTCTGCACACACTTACTGATGATCAGACATCCAAGTGCTTGATTCGCAGCACCTGACTGCTAGTTATGCTTTTTATTCCCATGGAAGTAGTAAAGGTGTACTTTTTCCCACATTTCATCAAATCCATTTTAAGACAATTTTGTCTTTTGTTCGCATCTTTTTGTTTCAGCGATGCCTACCAGTGTTAACATGAATTTTTATAGAGGTTTCCAGATGATGTATGAACCCTGAAATGTCCTCCTCAACCACCCTGAAACAGTGATTTTAACTAAAACGTTTAGGAATAAAGAATTGGCAAAGCCCCCTATACAAGCCCCCTTTAGAACAAACTTAACTCTTCATCTTGATGTTTCCAGCATCAATGAAACTAAATCCATTCTCTTTATCCCTGCCATGCTCTGGATTATTATTGTAAAGTCAACATGATAACATTACCACAACCATGATGCCGAGCTTGGACTAGCATATTGCTCCAAGTGCCATTGTACCTGTTTGCAGCTTTGCAGAGCTACCAACATGGCTGTTTTAGGGCTCTCTATATTTTGTATTGGCAGAGGGCACAGAATGCATTTGGCAGCTGGTATTTTCTTGGGGTGCACTGAGGTTATCCAGTGTGAGAAGTGTGGAATAAGATGTACCGCTGCCAGCCCAGTGGTGCACTGCATTCTTAATTTCTGGGTTTTGAAGCCAACTTTCTCAAGTAGGTGGACATTGCAAGTAACTTTCGTTCCAATATGTTTTGGTCCCTTTATCTTGCTGATAGTAAACCATTGTAAAAATTCAAAAAATCCTTTTGTTTTATTTTATTTATTTAACCAGGAGAAAGTAAGACTGAATTAATTTTTTTTTACTAGAGTTTCCTGGCCAAGAAAGATCAGTACAATTGCACAAACTAGCAGCACAACGGTAATAATACCCAGGAAAAATATCTGCAGCCTAAAGCAACTGCATCCAAATCATTTAAAATCACATTTAACTTCATTCATGAGACCAGTTCCTTAAGTATTATTTGTTGAATTGCTCCTTCCAGAAGGAAGAAGCTTCAAATTTAAATGCTGGTTCTATAAATTCAGAGCAAACCTTTTGAAAAAGCAGAAGAAATGAGTGAAGACAATAACTCCCCACACTGTTTTTAAATAATGTAAGTCAGTAAGTATGATGGGCATGAACCAAGAATAGCCTTACAGAAAAGTCTATACCAGTGATTGAGTCTGACAATATCATCAGTTTAGTTTTGTCAGCATTTAAAACAAATCTCTTTGTTGTTCTTATCTTTTTATGCAACATTTTTCTACCAGATGATGTGATTATGCAAACCGAAGATACTGAGCTTATTCTGACTGTAACCAAAGAATTATACAAAGCCAAAAAACAAATAAAGATGACAAAAGTAATTAGCTTGTTTGCACTCTGCAGGAGCACCACTAACACACAACACACTGAACTTCACTATCATGATTTGACTAGATTTGGTAAGAATCTCTTAAACAAGAGGGTGAACATATCCTAAATAACAACCCACACACAAAAATATGAATACTTGTATTCAACAATAAAAAACACGTAACTTAAGAGTTTATTAATGTCAAAAATACATTTGTATACGTATAATATTCTGTTTAGCCAATTAACCCAAACTGAAAGCATCAACCTTTCTGGTGTTTTACTTACCAACTATGTATCTGAAAGGAGCAGGCACTTTCAATTTGGACTCTTCACTGGAGTAATGTAGTACATTGTCAAGCAACTATTATACAAGGCTGGTCCCCTGGCTGGTTTTTACATTTTGTGCAGCAGTCTTTAGACTGTTGGAAAATAACCACAGAAACCCAAGAGCTTATGCGGACATTAACCTGTGATTTCGATTAATTATTCTCCACTTTCTTCTGCAATGCAAATCAACAGGTGTGCTGAGTTATGACAAAATAAAAGCATTTGGTCTCCTGAGAAATTATAGAGCAATTAAAACTTCCTACTCTGTGCCCAATTTAGACTTAATGAAATGCAGCAAAAAAACATAAAAAAACTTCATTTTAATACAGTCGATTTCTCTCTCTCTCTCTCTCTCTCTCTCTCTCTCTCTCTCTCTATATATATATATATATATATATATATATGTATGTATATATATATATGTATATATGTATGTAAAAAAAAAAACACCCATCTCGCCCCTGCGGGCGGTTTATCCTTCAAGCTCGGGTCCTCTACCAGAGGCCTGGGAGCTTGAGGGTCCTGCGCAGTATCTTAGCTGTTCCTAGGACTGCGCTCTTCTGGACAGAGATCTCCGATGTTGTTCCCGGGATCTGCTGGAGCCACTCGCCTAGCTTGGGAGGCACCATATATATATATATATATATATATATGGTTCCACTAAAGTTTTTTTCCAGACACTACCACCCACCATCCATTCTCTTCTGTGTATTCTTATGAAGGCCGTGGACAGCAGAGTTGATTTAGTTTTTAAGAAACATTTGAGCTGCTGTATTCACATTTTCACAAATTCATCTCATAGTTATGTGTTAAATGAGCTTTGCTGCAGCAGTGTGCTTTCCAGGCTCCAGGTTCCAGTTCATAATTTTTTTACTCAGTCAGAAACTATACTACTATTATATATTATGATATTAATGCTTTTTAATCAAATTAAAGTTCAGTTGTGGCTGTGAGCTGCTCCTCATTTCTCTGCATGTTGCTTGGGAAATAGGAAATGGGTACATTTGTTTAACATGTTTAAATTTGACATGCAGTTAGTGGGGATAGGTTAATTGGAAAAACTAAATTGAACATAGGTGTGAATGCGGGAGTGAATGTGAGTCTGATTGGTTGTTTGTGTCTATGTGTTAGCCCTGCGACAGACTGTCGACCTGTCCAGGGTGTACCCTGCTGCTCGTCCTAAGACAGCTGGGATAGCCTCCAGAACACCCCTAACCCTGAAAAGGACAAGTGGAAGCAAATGGATGAATGGATGTTTCAATTTGGTGAAATGTGCAAATATGCATTAAAATAGAGAGTATAAGATAAAAAACTGAATTTCTACAATTCTCACAAGTTGATATATTTGGTTTGACCACCTTTATTCTTAAACACAGCCTGAACTCTCCTAGGAAAGCTCTCGTAATTTCTATAAATAGTCTTTAGAAATAATTCAATTCAATTAAATTTTATTTATATAGCACCAAATCACAACAGCAGTCGCCTCAAGGCGCTTTATATTGTACAGTAGATCGTACAATAATAGAAAAACCCAACAATCATATGAGCCCCTATGAGCAAGCACTTTGGCGACAGTGGGAAGGAAACACTCCCTTTTAACAGGAAGAAACCTCTGGCAGAACCAGGCTCAGGGAGGGGCGGCCATCTGCTGCGACCGGTTAGGGCAGTGGTTCCCAAACTTTTTTTGCTGGGCCCCCCTTTGTTTTACAAGAAAATTGTTCGCGCCCCGACGTGCACGCGCGCACACACACATCCTCCAACCACACACACCCATATTTTGCTCCATTGCGGTTTATTTCACACCTCAAACATTTAGTAAACAATTAAGCAAATACAAGTAATCTGCAATAAATTACAGGTAGTAATAAAATAAACTACTAACTCTTTTACGCTGCGTCCGCACCTACACGGGTAGTTTTGAAAACGCAGCTGTTTCGTCCACACGTATCACCGAAAACTGAGATTTTTTTAAAACTCCTTTTTTTGCGTTTACGTGTGGACGAAGAATACAGAGTTCGTCACGCAACAGCAAAGCTATGTGCCTTTTTTCACATCACGCTGTGCGCCACGTTATTGTTTACATGAGATGAATTGCAGAATGGCAGATAGAGACAAAATACTGTTAATCTGACTATCTGCAGGTTTTACACGCTTACATATACACATGCAATTACTGTCCCTCCATTTACATAGGCAGAGGTGTCACGGTGTGATTATTTTACTGTAGTTGTTTTTTTTTCCTGTGCAATAATATTCAACATTGCTATCAATACATTTTTCAAAAAATGCCTCTCTGTGCAAAATAGGTTTAAAAACATAAACAACTGTGGGATACTGTTAGTCCGTGATTTGAACCGGGGGAACAAATTGTGGCAGGATCAGCCTGATATTATTTGTATCCCGCTGTAACTTTACTGTATAAAGAGCTAACATCTCCAAAATGTCAGGAGTAGTTAGTCATTACAAGAAGTGTTTGTGAACTAAGAATCAAGAATGTGGGATACTGTTTGTCCGTGATTTAAACAGCCCAGCGCTGCTCCCGACGAAGGGAAAACCAATAAAGCAGGGGAGACCTACCTCGGCACTTGTGCAGGTGAAACCAAAGGGCAGATATGCTTCACCATATTTTCTAGTCTTTGGCTTAGAATGAAGTTGGAATGAAGTTTGGAAACATATTCAGCTATGCTTCATCTCCTGCTTTGCGTTTCTGTAGGCGCCCGTGCTAGCAGTGTCCAAGCATTGTTTTGTTTTTTTTCCCCCTTTTTCATCCCGCGCCCCCCCCTGCCATGGCCCCACACTTTGGGAAGGTCTGGGTTAGGGTGAGAAAAGGAAGACAGGATAAAGACATGCTGTGGAAGAGAGATTAATAACAGATATGATTCAATGCAGAGAGGTCTATTAACACATAGTGAGTGAGAAAGGTGACTGGAAAGGGAAAACTCAATGCATCATGGGAATCCCCCGGCAGCCTATGTCTATTGCAGCATAACTAAGGGAGGATTCAGGGTCACCTGGTCCAGCCCTAACTATATGCCTTAGCAAAAGGGAAAGTTTTAAGCCTAATCTTAAAAGTAGAGATAGTGTCTGTCTCCCGAATCCAAACTGGAAGCTGGTTCCACAGAAGAGGGGCCTGAAAACTGAAGGCTCTGCCTCCCATTCTACTTTTAAATACTCTAGGAACAACAAGTAGGCCTGCAGAGTGAGAGCGAAGTGCTCTAATAGGGTGATATGGTACTACAAGGTCATTAAGATAAGATGGGGCCTGATTGTTTAAAACCTTGTATGTGAGGAGCAGGATTTTGAATTCAATTCTGGACTTAACAGGAAGCCAATGAAGGGAAGCCAAAACAGGAGAAATATGCTCTCTCTTTCTAGTCCCTGTCAGTACTCTTGCTGCAGCATTTTGGATTAGCTGAAGGCTTTTCAGTGAGTTTTTTGGACATCCTGATAATAATGAATTACAGTAGTCCAGCCTGGAAGTAATAAATGCATGAACTAGTTTTTCAGCGTCACTCTGAGACAGGATATTTCTAATTTTAGAGATGTTGCGCAAATGGAAGAAAGCAGTTTTACATATTTGTTTAATATGTGCGTTGAAGGACATGTCCTGGTCAAAAATGACTCCAAGGTTCCTCACAGCGTTACTGGAGGCCAAGGTAATGCCATCCAGAGTATGAATCTGGTTAGATACCATATTTCTAAGATTTTCAGGGCCGAGTACAATAACCTCAGTTTTATCTGAATTAAGAAGCAGAAAGTTAGCGGCCATCCAGGTCTTTATGTCTTTAAGACATTCCTGCAGTTTAACTAATTGGTGTGTGTTATCTGGCTTCATGGACAGATAGAGCTGGGTGTCATCGGCATAGCAGTGAAAATGTATGCTATGTCTTCTAATGATGCTGCCTAAGGGAAGCATGTATAATGTAAACAGAATTGGTCCTAGCACTGAACCCTGTGGAACTCCATAATTAACCTCAGTGTGTGAAGAGGACTCTCCATTTACATGCACAAATTGGAGTCTATTAGATAGATATGATACAAACCACTGCAGTGCAGTACCTGTAATACCTACAGCATGTTCTAATCGCTCTAATAGGATATTATGGTCAACAGTATCGAACGCTGCACTGAGGTCTAGCAGGACAAGCACAGAGATGAGTCCACTGTCAGAGGCCATAAGAAGATCATTTGTAACCTTCACTAAAGCTGTTTCTGTGCTGTGATGAGCTCTGAAACCTGACTGAAACTCTTCAAATAAACCATTCCTCTGCAGATGATCTGTTAGCTGTTTGACAACTACTCTTTCAATGATTTTTGATATGAAAGGAAGGTTGGAGATTGGCCTATAATTAGCTAAGACTGCTGGGTCTAGAGATGGCTTTTTGAGTAAAGGTTTAACCACAGCCAGCTTGAAGGCCTGTGGTACATAGCCGATTATTAGAGATAGGTTGATCATATTTAAGATCGAAGAATTAATTAATGGCAGGACTTCTTTGAGCAGTTTTGTAGGAATGGGGTCTAAAAAACACGTTGAAGGTTTGGAGGAAGTAATTATTGAAGTTAACTCAGAAAGATCAATTGGAGAAAAAGAGTCTAACTTAACATCAATGGTACTAAGAGTAGCTGTAGATAATATTACATCTGTGGGATGATTATTGGTAATTTTTTCTCTAATGATTAAAATTTTATTTGTGAAGAAGTTCATGAAGTCATTACTAGTTAACGTTAAAGGGATGGCTGGCTCAATAGAGCTCTGACTTAAAGTCAGCCTGGCTACAGTGCTGAAGAGAAACCTACTGTTGTCTTATTTTCTTCAATCAGTGATGAGTAGTAAGAATTTCTGGCTTTGCGGAGGGCTTTCTTATAAAGCAACAAACTATTTCTCCAGGCTAAATGATGATCTTCTAAATTTGTGACATGCCATTTCCTCTCCAGCTTACGAGTTATCTGCTTTAGGCTACGTGTTTTAGACTGATAGTGTTCCAATATGTCTCTCTCTGTTCATGTATGTTGTTTCTACACTGGCAGTGTGTTCGGGATGACTATGGTGGTGTGCAGTGACTTTTACAAAGACGAAAGCAGAAATGATGCCACCCCCCAAACATACACAAAAAAACCAAACAAAAACATATTCCTCCATTTACCAATATAACAAAATATCAATTTTAAAACAATTTTAAACCATTTCTGCACTCTACATGGAGATCTTTACCTTCCGCTCTTTCTTGGCTGAAGAATTGTTAAAATATCATCACTTCTATAGTTAAATAAATATCTACAATATTACCAGAAATTGTTTATTATTAGCTGAAAATGAGCATTTTTTCCAAGCAATAAAACATGATGAAATCACCTCACCACACAAAACACTGTAAATTTATTCTAAATGAAATGTATTGTTTGAACTAAAAATAGTTATTCTGCTGAAAAAAATGTTCTCCGTCACTAATAAATTAATTAATATTAAGGTTGAGCTCATTTTACATACTTGATTTCTGTTTAATGTCAAGGATCATATTTTAAAAAGAATATATTTGCAGTGCAGTGGTTTTCCCGAGAGGATTACATATATATATATATATATATATATATATTATATATATATATATATATATATATATATATATATATATATATATATATATATATATATATATAGTATTAAAAGGCTTCATCAGACATGGTAACTATAAATATATACAGGAAGGATTAAAATATGAATGAAAAATGAAAGAGGATTGTTGGCAAAGCAGCTGGTTAACAGTGTTGGTCAAGTTATTTGAACATAGTAACTAGTTACTAATTACTGATTACTTCTGTAAGAAAGTAATCCTGTTATTTGACTGATTACTTATTTTCAAAAGTAATTAGTTACTTTATTACTTAGTTACTTTTTTAAATAAAGCAATAGACCTTTCAGCCCAATTCTATTTTTTTCTGCATAATCCATCATATAAAATTGAATCAAATGAAAAAGCCTTTTTAAAAATGATTTTATAAGTTTTATAAATTTTAACTTTATGCACATTGCATCAAGCAAAAATTAAATTATATGCAAGTCTTTGTCAAGAAGAAATTTGTTTAACATTTAAATGTATTTTCTGCATATTCCAGCATATAAAATAAAATAATGTTTTGTGTTTACACTCACTCTTTCAAATAGATAGAGTAAAACACAGGAGAAAAGAAATAAAATACAGATTCAGCGACACACAGCTTGCTTACGGGAAAGTAATAGTAATTGCTGATTACTTTTTTGCAATAGTAATCCCTTACTTTACTTGTTGCTTGAATAAAACAATCGGATTACAGTACTGCTGATCTCTGCTGGTTAAATGCATTGTGTTCAGAGGTTCTCATAGATGCTAATCTGAAAGTGCTAGCTGAGCATGCACCTGCTGAATTTACCTGTTTTATATAACCGGACATAGTTAGAGCTGCTGCCCCCTCCCCATCATCATCAAAGTTTTCCTTGCTGATGGAGTTATTAACAACTTTATCAAACTTTATCAAACACGATCTCCTCACACATGTTGGCCAAAGTGATTAGCAAGAGAAAATTTATCTGTTACAATGCTAAAATCACTCATGCTCGTTTACTTGCTAATGCTAACTGCAGGGCTAGTAACTGATCTGAGAGCAGTGAAAGCAGACCAGCAGCAGCTTGCGTTGCACTTTGCTCTACCGCAGGGGTGGGCAACTCCAGGCCTCGAGTGCCGGTGTCCTGCAGGTTTTAGATATCACCCTGTGTCAACACACCTGAATCAAATGATTAGTTTGTTACCAGGCCTCTGGGGAACTTCAAGACATGTTGTGGAGGTAATTTAGCAATTTGAATCAGCTTCAAAGAGGAGCGGTTTAGTTACAATTTGCATGTGCAAAGCACAAGAATAACACTGCTGCGCTCTCCAGTCAGTGTTAACCGGAGACAGACACACCCTCAAAGCACCGATAACTACAATTCTACAAGAGTGCTTTCAGCGACAATATCCAACTGTGGCCACAAGATGGCAGTAATGTAAAGGATGGATGCACATATTAATTAGGAGGAGGAGTTTATTTAACTAGAGAAATAAGAATCCGGTCGTTAAGTGATGATGTGACGAATCCTACTTCCAGGCCTAAAGTAGTCTGCGTTTAATATGGCTTTTGTGTTGTTAACATGTTTAATGTTATGTATTTCCTTCTATTTAATCTCAAAAAGCTCCTAAAACAGTCAGTGATCACTGTTGACGTCCCTCGGCTTTTATTACCGCTAATCATTTATTTAAGCTCAGTTTTTAAAACCTTAGGATGTAACTACAGCCCATCCCATGCAGCAGTATATGAATGACTAACCTCGTATTGTGGATGGATTATCTCAGTTGTTCTCCTGGCTGAAGTTTGGTCCTTTTACAGCATCCTACCATGCGATTACATTTGTTCCTGACCACCGAGAACACTCATGTTAACTTTTATCGAGTGGAAAAAAAGTTAGCTTGTTTATATTATGCTAACATAGCTGTGTCGCTAGCGGTCACGTAGCACATCATTATATACCAGCTAGCCAAACTTCAGTAACCCTGCAAACGTCACTGCTGTTTAGTTTTCTGTCTTCATTTATGTTGGAAGTGATAACAGAGCTGTACGTTTTAATTTGTTTCCAAAGCAGTCAGGACATGCTATATTGTATTTAGATAGAAGCTAGCGAGCTAACTTCCTGCTAACTTCTAACTCCGTTAAATGTCATGAATTCCGTTTTCATGGATGCCTGGATGTTAAACTCAATTGTTACACCTGGTAGAGCAGAACGCTGATCATTTTATTAAAGATGAAAGACTTTAGACAGGTTTAAATTAAGTTTTTGAATAACCCCTACCATTATATGAAGCAGATTTGGTCTCAGGTCATGTTGTTGATGTGAACTGCCTTGTTATTTTTGGCAATAAAAGTTCAAAAAAGAAAGACTTTAGACAGTTTTTCAACTCTCAGTAATGCCATAGTGATCGTTTGATATATGGACCTGCAGCGGAGTTTAGGCCCAGACACGGCTAGTGATGTCAGACTTAACAACCGGATAGGTGGCAAGCTTTAGGCAACACTCATAACAAAGTGGAGGCAAAATACGCATGCATACATTGAGTTAGGTTCCCATTCTTGTGCTTGAATATTCATAAGGCTGTGTTAATTAACTACAAAAAACCCAAAAAAACAGACAGACGAAAAAAATATTCCTCTCAAAATAGGTACAAGAACTGGACTGAAAATAAGAGAAAAAGAAGCCAAGGTCCAAATAAAACATGTCCCAACTACTGTATGAAACCATGCACTTACTGAATGCCTTTTGGTTGATAGCTGATCTGCCTGTAGGTCAGAGCCAGAAGATAGAAGGTGGAGGAAGAGGGTGCTGGTCCATACTGTCAGAGATAACACAGCCAAGAATGATGGAGCCAAATGGGAGGAGAAGGGAAAAGGCCAAATTATCTGATACACCAGAGGCTTTGAAGCAGTAGGAAATAAACAAGATACTCTACCATGCTGGTACCCTGCATGGAGGTCACCTCAACCTTTAGCTTTTTTTTTTTGGTCACAGTTTGAGGTGGATGTCAGCTTTTGTGCAGTGATATTTTCATGACATGGAACACGACTGACTCCTACTCTAAGATAAGAGAATTTACAAAACATTTTATATGTTCACGTGATGCTTTGAACAGACTAGAGCATAATAAGGAATAATAATAAAAATTATAATGATAATCATCATCATCATAAAACTCTTTCATTTTTTGCTAAAGACCTTAAAAGAATGAGCGATGAAATGCTCAAACATGGATTGATGTGTCTTGATTTTGTCAGATGGTATTTGGTTGCAGATCACCTTCTCTTCTCTCACTCCCTGTCATGGTGATGGTCCCAGTTGGTGTCTGATTAGGCAATGCAGGCTGGCATGTGACCTCTGAGAATGTTTCTGTTATGTGTGAGCGCGAGCTGACAACAGCTTAATGCCAGCGTTAAAGCCTGCCTGTGGAGGAGAGAGAGGGAGTTTAGAGGACTGCTGTGACCAGTTCTTTATTAGAGCAGCTATCTGTCGCAGCAGAGTCATCAGCTGTAACTAAAACCTCCACACACTCTTCCTGTCCAAATTAATTTTTCTAAAAACCTGTCTCATTTCTCCCTGTCTGTGGTTTGTTTATATGCACCTTTCTCTACGTCTTTTTCTGTGGCCTATCATCAATTTTTCTCTTTGGCCTGAAATTAATCTTTTTTTTTGGGTTGTACATTCAGTGGCTCACTTTTAATAGATTTTCGGTGGCATTAGTGAGAAACCAAACTCAGGCAACATGAATATGTGAGCTGAAGACAAATCTCTCCTAATGACACACATGAAAGAAACGGATAAAAGAAAGGGTTTAATGTAGAAAACATTTATGAACTTCTCTGCTCCACCACCTTTGTTGAATACAATGAGAACTTTGGACAGAAAAATAAAATGACGTTAAATAAAAAGGAATGTTCGCTTTGATGATTCAACTTTTCCACGTTCAGTGTTTTTTCTTCTTTTAGTTTAACACACAGCATGGCAGAGAGCCAAAACTGCTAATTAATCTCTGCTTTTAATGTTGAAAAAATAAAAATAAGAACATGCCATCCATCCATTCGCTTATCCTTTTCAGGGTCGCGGGGGGCGCTGGAGCCTATCCCAGCTGTCATAGGGCGAGAGGCAGGGTACACCCTGGACAGGTCGCCAATCTGTCGTAGGGCTAACACACAGGGACAGACAACCATTCACACTCACATTCATTTGCACATTCACACCTAGTGACAATTTGGATTATCCAATTAACCTGTACCCACAAGCTGCATGTCTTTGGACGGTGGGAGGAAGCCGGAGTACCCGGAGGGAACCCACGCAAACACGGGGAGAACATGCAAACTCCACACAGAAAGACCCCGGCCTGATGTTGGAATTGAACTCAGGACCTTCTTGCTGTGCGGCAACAGTGCTAATCACCGTGCCACCGTGCTGCTCCAAAATAAGAACATGCTTCTCAATATTTCATGTTATGGTAAAAAACAATTCAAAGATTTATATAATTTTCACGTTACTAAAACCTTCTTCTCTCTTTAGGTTCTCCACAGCATCTGTCTCCATCCTCCTTCTCTATCACACCAACCATCTGCAATACCTCTTCACTGCATTCACGAACCTCCTGCCCGGTGGCTCCAAAAATTAACATCCTTTTTCAAATATTTCCACTATCCCTCTTCTGCACATGTCCAAACCATCTCAGCCTTGCCTCTTTGACTTTATATCCAAAATGCTCAGCCTGAGCTCTTGCTCTGATACACTCATTTCTAATCCTATCCATTCTGGTTACTATAAACCTGAGCATCTTCAACTCTACCATCTCCAAACAGAACATTATAGCAGGTCTCAAAGGTATCATGTAGTGAGACCCTTTCACTCTTGCTGCTGTCCTTCAGAAACAAATCACCTGTAATAGTCATCTCCACTCACTCCACCCTGCTGCACTCATCAGTTGGAATGGTTGGCCCCAGGTATCTAAACTCATCTACCTTCACTGTCTCTGCTCTTTACATTTCTCCACCTGTCTCCCTCTCCTTCACGCATGCATTCTGTCTTGCCTCTACTGACCTTATTCCTTTTCACTCCAGAGTAGGGATGGGTACCGGTATCCGGTGCCATGATGGCACCGGTTCTGACATAAACGGTAGTAACCAGACCGAAAAGCAGCGCACATTTCGGTGCTTTATTTCGGTGCTTTTTTTTTCCTGAGATGTCATACACTTTGAATTCTAGCCAATCATTTTACGTTTCCGAGGATAGTAGGCGGGTCCAGATACGTACGTTCTTTTAGAGCAGAGCTACAGATTAAAAACGCACACGGCGAAGCGGTCAAAAGTCTGGCAGTACTTCACAGCAAAATATGCAAACTCAGCAGCCTGCAACACCGTCGTAGTTACATGCAGCTGTCTTCTTGTTTGATGGCAGATACTCCCTTCACCCTGGCCAAAAAGGCTAAAATGACCAAAGAAAAAGTGGAAATCAGTTAAACATGAGAGGTTTTTGGACAAAGTTTGTGTTTTTTTCCATTGTTTAAGCACTGCTTCCAGCCAAGAGTGATACCATATATGCCCTATAGCTGCAGAAAAGGCTAACATTGTTATCTTTTTACAAAAAAAACAGCTGAACATGAGAGGTTTTTGGACCAATTTTGTGTTCTCCATTCTTTAAGCACCGGTTTGAGCACCGTTTAAGCACCGGCACCGTTTCAAAAGTACCGGTTTGGCACCGGTATCGGATAAAACCTAAACGATACCCATCCCTACTCCAGAGCATACCTCCACTTGTCCAGGCTCTCTTCCACCTGCTTCCCTACTCTCATTAGAGATCACAATGTTGTCTGCCAACATCACAGTCCATTGACACTCCTGCCTGACCTCATCTGTCAGCCTGTCCATCATCACTGAAAACAACAAGGGGCTCAGAGCTGATCCCTGATGTAATACCACCCCTACCTTGAATCCATCTGTCACTCTTACCACACACCTCACCACTGTCTCGCTGTCCCCGTGCATGTCCTGCACCACCCTCACATATTCTTCTGATAAAATTAAAGTGGAAATAAAGCCATGTAGCATAACTTTGGCAAACTTTTCTAAAATAACTTAGCAAACCTTAAGGCAACAGAACAGTTTAAAAACACAAAATGGAGTGATACATATTGTACCTAAATTGTGGTGCATTTAATACAATCTTCTTTTGTAGACTTACAGCATTCACCAGAAAAAAGCCGCGATCGCTTGTAATTTACTTTGAATGTCAGGCTGAAACTAGCAAAGCTTTCATTTGCTCTCATAGAAATGTCATGGTGAAGGGAAAAAAATATCCAATGTAAGGTGATTGCTGCTCAAGTTGAATAGATGTAATTTAAATTTACTATTATTTCTTTTTATTACAAAGATGCCACTGAAGCAATCTCTGTTGCACTGCTGTGCCTGCACTCAGCAAGTGCAGACCTACACATACTGAGTTCCAGAAAGAGCATCTGAGGTCTATTCATAAAGAACGACCTGCAGTGGCGAGGTGATTACTGAAAGTCAATGCGACCTTACAACAACTGTGAGCAACAGTATCAGAAGGCAAATAGTTTAGGCTGATAAATGTGACAGGCTGCACTGATGCTGCCGTCCTCAGGTGCGTCTTCTCTCATGCAGGCATTCAGAGTGAGATAGGGGTTTATTAGAAATACAAGCACTCTGGGTATCAGTCATAGTGACAGAAGGTCTGGTCTCTTACAGCATGCACACAACCTTAGCAGTGAGTGTGACTTGGCTTACTTTTGCTGGGGTACTAATAAAGTCTGCCAACTAAAACAGTGTGTTTCTGTTTACCTGACAAATGTGCAAATGGAGTAGAAATACAGTCCAATAGAATCTAAGAGCTCAAAAACACTGCTTTACCAGTTTCAAATCACATGCCTTTTCTTGAATTCAAAAGGTTTTTTTCCCGCTAACTTAGGATATGTTAATTCTAGTGTTAGACGCTGTTACAATAGATGATGACACAGTCACTGTCCTCTTTATTAGGCACATCTGTTTAAATGTTCATTAATGTTAATTTCACTAGCTGGGCCCACGTCCTCATTTTAGGTTTGGGAGCATTTTTTTAGTAGATAAAGGTGAATGGCTTAATCAAGAATTGAACTGCGACTTGGGGAAGGCCTCGATGGGCTCCTGGGCCTGGCAGATCCCCATGTATGAATGAGAAGTGTAGAAGTGAAAGAACTGAAAAAAGGGAGGGGGGGTATGCACAAAAATGAGAACGAACAGCTTGTAGAACTGGGGGGTTGTATATAGATAAGACCCAGAAGGGACATGTTTGGAGGTGTGGACCCGCTCCTGAAATTCAGATAATTTATCTCTAAGTCTAATCAGCCAATCAGACATCATCAAGACAATGGTCTGAAAAAGAGAAAATATCCCATGAGCGGTAAAAATGCCTTAATGTCAGAGAGGAGAATAGTTAGACTGCTTCAAGACAATAGGGAGGCAACAATATCTCAAATAACCACCATTATGCAAAGTATATAGAAGAGCATCTCTGATTGCATGGTATGACAAGCGTTGAAGGAGATGGGCTACAGCAGCAGAAGACCACACCATTCCTGTCAGCTAAGAAAAGGAAAGTGAGGCTACAGTTCACACTGGTTCACCAAAACTGGACAAAATTGGAAAAATGTTGCCTGGTCTGATGTGTCTCCATTTCTGCTGGAACATTTGGATGGTAGTGTCATAATTTGCGACAAACAACATGAGCCATCCTGCCGCTCATCAGTGGTAAAAGCTGCTGGTTGTGTAATTGTGCGGGAGACATTTTCTTGGTAGACTTTGGGCCCTTTAGTACCAACTGACCATCATTTAAACACTATAATCTACCTGAATATTGTTGCTGATGATGTCCATCCCTTTATGACCACAATGCGCCCATTTCCAGAGCAGAATAATGCCCAATGCCACAAAGCTCAGATCGTCTCAAACTTACGGTGACGCTGAGAAATCAAATGCACTGCAAGTGAAGAAAATATCAGCAAATAGAAAATTGCACGAAACAAAATGGAAGTACGGGACGGGACAAGGGTACGGGAGCTCGACAGATGGATTGGTACTGCGGCTGCAATGATGCGGATGCTGTGCGTAAGAGCGAAGAGAAGGCTCAGAGTAGAGCTGCTGCTCCTTCACATCGAAAGGAGCCAGTTGAGGTGGTTCGGGCATCTGACAAGGATGCCTCCTGGGCGCGGTGTTCTGGGCATGTCCAACCAGGAGGAGGCCCCGGGGCAGACCCAGGACACGCTGGAGAGATTATATTATATTATATTATATTATATCTTGTATTGTTGTTTTTGTGAGCTTTTGCAGCCTTTTGTTCTGCTTTTTGTTGTGTTTTATTTAACTTCAATTGTGGGGTTTTTGTGCTCTTGCAATGTTTTTCTATTTCCTGGTGTTTTCTTAAGTTGCAGTGTGTTTGACCTCCACCCTACAAACTGGTTTCTTTAACAATGACAATGTAAAATTGCTAGGGGAGCCTAGACAGATTACATGGTAAAGGATACTTTTGCTATGCACATTTGTTGTTTGCATTTTCAGTCTTGGTCGTGAGCTCAGTGATTATTATTCACATTTGTGGAATTATTTTCAGGATATGTCAGAATGTCCACATTGGTAATATTCTACACCAATTACTACAGGACGTTTGTGTTAATATTGTTCTCAGCATTGACAGAGTTTGGAAACATTTCTATTGAAACAGCATCACCTTGCTCGTGCATCTATGTGACAACATGACAGGGATGGATGTAACAAGCTACCGAGAGGAAATTGTGGCTGGCCAGGTTGTTTACCTGAGTGAACACAGGATTGAGGCACTAAATTGAAAGACAGGATTATAGAGGAAATCCGGATAGAGATAGGACGATGCCTACTTTAAAAAAAAGAGCTTGGTCAACAAACCCAACTCCTTTCTCATCTCTGTGAAATTATACTCTTTTCTTCTTTCTTGTGTCTCTAAATATCTAATGTTCTTGGAACATGTCAGTATGCACCTAGTGTATTCTAGTCTTTAACAGCTGAATCAAATCTAACACCTTCCACTCCGGAGAAGGATTTTCACTTGCTGAATCTCCTCCAGGGGCTTTTTTTTTTTTTTTTTGACCATTTCTTTGACGCTGCTGTAGGAATAGGTTTGAGATTATGTGCCAGTACTGATTGTAACTTTAGATTACAGCCTGGAATTTTTCAGGTCCAGCTGAGATAAGTTGAGATGGGGTTGACTCTGGTAAAAGTCTGTCTCTGCTGGGAATTTAAGCAGCCTGGTTATCTGATACTAAAAGCTATGATCAGGAGATACATCCATGAACAGTCTGAAGTGTAGTCATCTTGCGTACTACTCAGATACACAAAGGTTATCTTTGAACATCACAAATAGCTACTGTGTTGCTCCCTCGGGATGATGGTGCGCATGATTACGAGAAAAAAGTCGCTAGATGTTTTTTTTTTCAAAATAAGCTAGTGCTTAATAAAAAACAAAAAACACACATATAGACAGCATTTGAGTTTGTAGCACCATGACAGTGGATACATGTCAGCTAAACATGTAAAATGTTGATAAGTCATTAAAATCTGCCAGGATTTTTGTTTCCTTAAAAGAAAAAAAGGTGGGGGAAGGCATATTAACTTGAAATGTTAACATGTTAACTTGAAGAGTAAGCTCATAAGATTAGTTAACATGCTTGTTGTAGATTTTGCTAAAAATATATTATTAAAATATATAATATATTAAAACGCTTAAAACCAAATACACTTGCAGAAACTTGTCATGCCAACAATGCCAGTGTTAAAATGCCCAACTAGTCCTTCATAACAGGGGCATATACAGGGTGTCCCATAACAGTGGGACGCATTTTATTGTTCGGTTAAATTTTGAACTGCTGTGTACTGTAATGTATAAGCAGTGGAGCTCATTTTGATATACTTTCACAGGTATCTGATGCCTTTTTTTTTTTTTTTGCACCAACAGAAAATGCATACATCGTGAAATTATACTTCACCAGCCAAAGCTCCATCCTTAGATCTCACATCAAGATCTGGGTATTACCCCCGTGGACTTCTTCTTGGGTTACCTCAAGGGAAGTGTATGCAGCAAAAGCCCAGCGCAGCTTTGCAGCTAAAACAAAGCATCTGTAGCGAGACTGCCACTATTCCAGCTGATATGGTAGGCTGTGCTCGGATTGAGAGACGTGGCTTGAGGATGTTCTCTTTGTAGTGCTGAACATGTAAAAGATGCAATATTTAAATGTTACATAATATGACTCCTGCATTTTAGCTATGTAATAAATATATATCAATAAGGTGAGATCATTTGGAAGAATTGAACATGATAAGAATTGACTCTGATGACCTGTCATAGCAGAACAGCAGAACAGCATCCCAGCGGTGATAGGAATTAGAAAAGGACCCTGTGGAGTCTAGACTGGCTGTGATGAAGATGAGGATGGAGCCCTGGATGGAGCTCTGAGTGACCAGGATCAGGTGGAGTTGGAAAGAAGGTGGATGGGTACGAATGAGAGTCTAAAAAAGGCGAGCAGGAAGATGGGCTAGAGCAGCGGTCCCCAACCTTTTTGGCGCCACGGACCGGTTTATGCCCGACAATATTTTCACGGACCGACCTTTAAGGTGTCGCGGATAAATACAACAAAATAAAACTAGTACCGGTACCGAAAAAAGGAGATTTATTCATAACACACGTGAAAAGACCCAGGAAACCCGAGTTAACGATAAAAACGATAGCAAAATGACGCTGAAAACCGATAAAAACCCTGAAAACCAGACATTTCACACCTGAGCCTCAACTCTCGCGGCCCGGTACCAAACGACTCACGGACCGGTACCGGTCCGAGGCCCGGGGGTTGGGGACTGCTGGGCTAGAGCAATGATGTCAGCACTGAGTTTGGCCACGTGAGAAAGTGGAAGTGATGTAAACTAGAGATGGCACGATACCACTTTTTAAGGTCCGACACCGATTCCGGTATCATAAATTTGGATATCTGCCGATACCGATATGAATCCGATATAGCGTATTTTGTAATCAATAAAACTGTTTTGTTTTTTTTATAAATATCTTGCTGCATTTTGTAGAAGTTCACACTCAAGTTTTAAAAAACAAGAGACTGAAGCTATTCTGTTATACCTGTATGCAAAAAATACACTGCACCCAAAACATTTTAGAGTTCAGCAACACTGATCAATCTAATAAATTTAAACCTACACCATCCTCCCTATTCTGGTATTTTAAAGAGTACTTAGTGGAAATATTAAGCAACCTAACTAATAGGGTTGCCAACTCCCAGCAAAAATATTAGGGAACCACCCCCGCCCTTAATCGATGTAATCAAATTTAATTTAATGCAAGTGTAAAAGAAATGCACAGAAATCAATAATTTTTCTACAATATTTAAATAGATTCAACATCTTTCTTCAACAGAATTGCAGACTGCACAGATGGTACCTTCTCAAAGGAAAAAGTACTATAGCTTACTAGGGTGTATATTAGACTTATTAGTTACTATATACAATAATCGATTTCTATACATTTAATCAGATGACCACTTTTGTTGTAAGATTCAGATAATCATTTATTCAAAGTTTTTAAATGACATAACAAAGAAAAATATTTCTTTGTGCTCCCCTTTTCCCTGTTAATGCCCTACCTGGCCCCCTGGCAAAACTTTGCTAGACCCGCCCCTGCACAGTTACCAGCCATCAGCTATGTATGAAAGGATCCTGGTGTTATTTGTCTCTCAGAAACAGTTAATAACTTCCCTTCAACTCATTCATGTCACCTAAAAGGTAAACCTGTTTCTCCATCACCTGTTCAGCTCTGATGATTCAGTAAGGACATCTCCTGGTTTCATCTTCATGTTTCCCTCTCACCACATATACAAACGGATATCATGACCAGCAGCTTTACAGCTGTGGCTCCAGCAAACATCAGCTGATACTAGAAATTAATATTAAATACATTCTAACAACAGCTGATCACGCTTAAACGTGCTGCTGTTGTTTATCCGCTGGTTTCCTTTTTCTAGCGCAAAGTGGGCGATAAACAAACAAGAAAGACGAAAAACTGATCAATAATCAGCTGATCATTGATCAGTTTCATGATTGAAGTAGCAACAGGAGAGGGAGGGGGAGAGAATGAGAGAAGTAGATGCAACTGCATAATCTCTTTTTCATGTGAGTCTGAGACCTGACATTTTTTCGTGTGAGTCTGAGACCTGACATTTTTTCGTGTGAGTCTGAGACCTGACATTTTTTCGTGTGAGACTGAGACCTGACATTTTTTCGTGTGAGTCTGAGACCTGACATTTTTTCGTGTGAGACTGAGACCTGACATTTTTTCGTGTGAGACTGAGACCTGACATTTTTTCGTGTGAGTCTGAGACCTGACATTTTTTCATGTGAGACTGAGACCTGACAACTTTTTTCCTGAGACCTGACGAATGCCGCTGTTAGGAAGCATGTAGCGAGGCTCCAAACGCTCCAACAGACCGCCGACAGGTCTCGCAAACAGCCGCTCTATCACGTGACACATACTGCTCCGATGGCCCGAGCTGGGTTACGCCAAGTAGCGCGTTTTGTGAGGTGACTTTGTGATACTTCGGATCATTACATTTTTTATTTCTCTCCAATATCCGATCCAGTAATTTAGGTCAGTATCGGACCGATACGTAATTTCGGATTGGTCCATCTCTAATGTAAACAACCAGGAAAGCTACCAGATGAGTTAGTACATACCTCCCTTACTATAACCCAGTGGTTCCCAAACTTTTTTTGCTGGGCCCCCCTTTGTTTTACAAGAAAAATGTTCGCGCCCCGGCGTGCACGCGCGCACACGTGCACGCACACATCCTCCAACCACACACACCCATATTTTGCTCCATTGCAGTTTATTTCACACCTCAAACATTTAGTAAACAATTAAGCAAATACAAGTAATCTGCAATAAATTACAGATAGTAATAAAATAAACTACTAACTCTTTTACGCTGCGTCCGCACCTACACGGGTAGTTTTGAAAACGCAGCTGTTTCGTCCACACGTATCACCGAAAACTGAGATTTTTTTAAAACTCCTTTTTTGCGTTTACGTGTGGACGAGGAATACAGATTTGGTCACGCAACGTCAAAGGTATGTGCCTTTTTTCATGTCATGCTGTGCGCCATGTTATTGTTTACATGAGATGCAGAATGGCAGATAGAGACAAAATACTGTTAATCTGACTATCTGCAGGTTTTACACGCTTACATACACACATGCAGTTACTGTCCCTCCATTCAGAAAGGCAGAGGTGTCACGATGTGATTATTTTACGTGTAGTTGTTTTTTTCCCTGTGTAATAATATTCAACATTGCTGTCAATACATTTTTCAAAAAATGCCTTTCTGTGCAAAATAGGTTTAAAAACATAAACAGCTGTGGGATACTGTTAGTCCGTGATTTGAACCGGGAGAACAAATCGTGGCAGGATCAGCCTGATATTATTTGTATCCCGCTGTAACTTTACTGTATAAAGTATAGTATAGTATGTATATCTCCAAAATGTCAGGAGTAGTTAGTCATTACAACAAGTGTTTGTGAACTAAGAATCAAGAATGTGGGATACTGTTTATCCGTGATTTAAACAGCCCAGCGCTGCTCCCTACAAAGGGAAAAGCAATTCTGCAGGGGAGACCTACCTCGGCACTTGTGCAGGTGAAACCAAAGGGCAGATATGCTTCACCATATTTTCTAGTCTTTGGCTTAGAATGAAGTTGGTTTGGAAACATATTCAGCGATGCTTCATCTCTTGCTTTGCCTTTGTGTAGGCGCCCCGTGCTAGCAGTGTCCAAGCGTTTTTTGTTTTTTTCCCCCCTTTTTCATCCCGCGCCCCCCCTGCCATGGCTCTGTGCCCCCCCTAGGGGGCGGGCCCCACACTTTGGGAAGGTCTGCTATAACCCAAGACACTTTGGTTGAAAGAGTGTCCTGTCATTATTGCTCTCACCTAATTCAGCTAATTTAAGTCCCTGAAATTGATTTCTGTGGCTTAGTGTGTTTTGAAGTGTTAATAACTTTTCTCTATATCGTCACTTCACCTGCAAAGAAAAGAAAAGCTTCAAAATACAAACTAAAGGATCTACAAACCAGTGGTTGATGTGACAGCAGCAGCCATCTTTTGTATACAATTGATCTGCTGTCATTGGTGTAAATAATTCATCATGCAGATGACTGCTGAAATAATTTTTTTGATGGATTGCTTGGCTCACCAAAAAAACCTCCATAGACATGTTATGTTATATTATATTATATTATATTATATTATATTATATTATATTATATTATGCTTCTACTGCAAACCTGTTGCAGGAGTGCAAATATGTTATGTGGTCAAGACATAAATGAGAACACCTTTGTGGGACTAAACAGTGTATTGTGACATTATCACAGCACACATATGCTTCAGAAGCATTTACAAAATATACTCTCATCTAAAATAAGAAGTGATGACCTGTTATATGTGTTGTTTAAGACATAAAAGTAAACCAATCTTCCTCTTGACAGTCTCTTATCCTGCTTTATGAAGGCTTTCCCTTTCTATTGCTGCTCCTAAATTATTAAACAGCATTACACATTTGCATGATGGGAACATAACTTAATTCTTGGTGAAAATGTTCACACTTTCTGCTATTAGTTGTTTTATATTGATCACAATGGGGACTTTATTATAGATTGTTGCTCATTTAGAAGCAAATAAGACATCAAAAACAGCTCAATGATAGGATAAGTCTTACCACATAATAAACCAAACGAATCATCATGTCTAGCTATCACAGAAATGGATTAATCTTCACTTTAACTGATTAAGCTTAGCGTACAGACGATGAAAGCAGCAGAGCAGGAAATAACCACAGTAATAACAGCAGAGAAAAGGAAATTATGTACCTATCCAGGTCTCTTTCATCGTTTGAAGGGATACTGCAGATCTACCCTCATACCTGTCGTATTCTGAGGTGGCGAAATCCTTTCTCGTATCACTTTATATTGATGAAGTAAGGAAGGAAAATAATTTATTTCACCATGAAAATCCCTGTTAAGATTAAACTTCATAATCCTCTTTCACTGAATAATTTTAAAATCACAGATAAGAGATTATATTTGCTGAAACAGGTTACCCAAAATATCATAAAGCGTAGTTTCTGCAAAGCTAGACTAATCCTTTATACCCAATTTAATTTCCAGTATTGTTGTCTAATATGTAATATACATTTCAATATATTTTTCAGTGGGTTCATGCATCATAGAGTGCATCTACACTAAACAGCAAAATTCACCAGAGTGCATTGGAACAATATGGGTTTCCCTTTTTATACATATGTGTGTGTGTGTGTGTTTTAAGTATACTGAAAGATTTCGAGCCTGACAGAAGAGACTGTGTGGATTTACCTTGAGTGGGTTTTAAAGCATGAAAGATCTTTTGCAGATTTGCTGCTGAAAATGTATTAATAAAAGAACCTCCAGATGTTGTCTCAAAATAAAGTATTCCCTATTCAGGAACTGTTTGGCTAACAATATTTCCCTAATTAACTCATTCGATTTAGTATTTAAACACTTTTAAAGTAAATAATTCTGGTAACATGGTAAATGCCATGCACCGCCTACTGCAGAACAAATATATATAGACAAGTGCTCTGCTACTCTACAACTACAGTAGTGACATTAGTATTAACCATACAGCATAAGCCATAATCGACAAACTCCATTTAATGTAATAGATGCACAGTGACTAGTTAGGCTGCACTTTTGCAAATCATTTAATATTACCGTATTTTTGGGACCATAAGGCGCACCGGATTATGAGGCGCATTAAGCGATACAAAACAGTCAGATAAGTCAAACTTTAGTCAACTCCAGCTTCACTGTTTATGTTATGCTAACATAGCTGTGTTGCTAGTGATCACGTAGCACATCATATACCAGCTAGTCCAACTTCAGTGACCCTACAAAAGTCAGTCAGAACATGCTATATCTTGTTCAGTTTTTAACTCTCAGTGCTGCCGCAGTGTTCGTTTGACTTTGGGACCTGAAGTGGATGGAGTTTTGGACCCAGATTACTCCACGAGGCTCCTGACTACAGTAGCTGTAATGCGGCTTCTTAGCTTACCAAAGTCGTACTAAAACATTTTTTGACAGATTTTTGAGCGCCGTGTACCACAAAAAAACATTTAAAGGTCAGTAAGCACAACCAGAATTCATACATAAGGCGAACTGTCGATTTTTGAGAAAAAGAATTTTAAGTGCACCTTATGGTGCGTAAAATACGGTAATATAAGAATTTAACCATTTCATCTGTTGAAATTCCTACTGTCCATATTTTAAATGTTTCCCCACAAAAGCATATTACCTACTGGCATTCAGAAGAAGGACGATGTTTCTGTCAGCTGCATTTTTTTATGTGGTTATGATAAAATGCTTCTAACGTCTCCACACTTACAGCTACTTTGTTGCTTGTCAGATGATCTGAAGACAGGCTCGAGTGTGTCAGATGTCCTTGTCTGTGAGAACAGAAGAGAGCAACGTAAAGACATGTTGTAACTCTGATGATGATGTATGTGTAGTCTGGTACGGAACACTGATGTGATGGGAATGCTGACCAGTGAGTGAAAAGGGGACATTTGTGCTTGTGCACAGTAACATACCCGATCTTGAAGCAGACTAAGAGTACACGTCCTCAGCGACATTGAAATGCTAAAAGCACTTATAACAATTCTGAGTTTTAAGTCCTGGCATTGGATGGACGGGAAAAAAAAATTCACATCAGATGAGTGGAAGCTGCATGTAAGGAGTCTGGAAGTGGAGGTCAGTGAAGTAGAAGCGGCCCTTGTTATAGAAGGCTTTGTAAATGATGAGCATTGAATGTGCTGTATAACAGGGAGCCCGGTTCTTGAGGACAGAAGAGATGTAGTCTCTTTTTTTCTCAGTGAGCAGGTGAGCAGCAGAGGTTGGGATGTACTGGCTGACTGTAGAGTGTTGTTCCAGTAAGTCTGGGCATAATGAAACCATGTATGAATCAGATAGAAAGCGGTGTAGGAGATGGAAAAAATAAGCCATTTTGATGATTAGATTTCTGTGGTGTTATACTCCATCCTACCACGTAAGGACACAGAGGTACTACATGTTATCTGGCTTTAGTGCAAAGACGGTGAAGCTCCACCGACACTTGACCTGTGGAAAAAAATTCAAACACTCAGTCATCTACATCCAGAATATTTATCCACCAATGGAGTATAAGAAGGATACATTTGAAAAATAAAAGTAAAAGATTTAGTGAAAAAATAAGTGCAGCCCCTCCATATGATTGGTTGTTTAAGGTTTTTCCTAGGATTTTCATTCTTTTACTCAAATGCCTACTTTATTTAAGTGCTGTCTTCTTATAGCTCTTATTGAAGACACAGGCTAAAGCTCATTGGTCCAGTAAAGCTTGAGCATCTTTAGACTCTTGTTCTTCTCCATGCACATTGAAAGTTAGTGAAGTTTTGCCTTCTTTCCAAGCTCTGTTTCCCTGGTTGCCATAGCAACCCGCACCGATCCCTGCTGAAGAGGCTGCAGACATCAAATATACTAAAGCTCCCTACATTACTCATAAAGTCTTCCTGACACCAGTCACACAGACAACAAACAAACCCCTCGTGATGATTTTATGTTATGCTGTTGGTGACTGTGTTGGTGATCAAATTACATTTTTTATATTGTAACGCATTACTTTACCAAACTGAGTATTAAATGTTATTACATTTTAACTCACCATGCTCTTATTTGATGGCAGTAGGGGTTTAATAAAGCTGGATAAAAAATGTTTTTTCCTGTATCTGTCTGAGTGGTTGACATTTAGAAAGGTAGTGCTTATTAAAATATTCTTCCCATGTCCATGGTTTATGTTGGCTGCTAAAATTAAACTAAACATCGTCACTTGTAAGGTCGCACAAGGAAGGACTGTGAACACTGTGGACAAGGGAAAAAAAACATTGTATAACTGACTGTTAAACTCCTCCCCTAAAAACAATGGCGTGATTATGACAATGGCTGCCAAGGCATTTGGATCGTGGCTTCTTTTATCTTTTATTCCTTTTTCAGGACCAGATGACACAACTCACAACAAAGCATTAAAAAAAACAAATGGAAAAAAAACTGTTAACAACCATAGATGTATAAAAAATATACGTATCTGAAAGCCACCAGATGGGTATAGCTGAGGTTGCAAATGAACCTCTGGTCCTATAGAAGTCTATGGGAAAGCAGCTTTCTGTCTTGAATGATGTAAAAACTTTCCTGCTGAATTTATGCTCTCAGCCTCTCCTTTTAGATCATACTGACTAAAAAATGAAATCTCTTTGTAAATCTTGGTCATACCATGTTTCAAAATAGAGGATTATCAATGGTATGTTAAACGGACTCGTGCTTAAATACCACTTTTCTTCTCCGCTTGAGCACTCAAAGGGCTTCATACAACATATCTCATTCATCAATTGCACTTTTTTTTTTTTTTTTTTACCTAAATGCTTTTTGTCTAATGTTCACATTAGACAATGTGTTACTGAAGAGCAGCTTGGTGGTTCACAATCTTGCCCAAGGATACCTTGGCAGGCTGGATCAAACCACCAAGTGTCCGATTAGTAGATGACCTGCTCTTCCTCCTCAGCTATAGCCACCGCACTATGAACCTGCATGTCTTTTGACTAAAGAGATGACAATATTTTTTCACACTATCTGTGTTCACAGACACATGCATTGAGTATTAGTGTAGACGCTGGTCCAAAACACTAGTCTACAGATAAATAACCTTCTGCTTAGAGAAAAATAAAGTATAAAGAGGACTGCATCCTGATCATTTTGATTATTCTAATACATGGCATGACTTTCACCTTGGTCTTTTCACTAGTATGGGGTGGCTGTATCTCAGGAAGTAGAGCAGGTCACCTACTGATGGTTGATGGTTTGATCCCTGGCTCCTCCAGTCTGCATGCCAAGTATCTTTGGGCAAGATACTAACCCCAAGTTGCTCTCCGATGCATCCATCGGAGAGTGAATGTGATTGGGTGAATGTGGCATGTTGTATACAGTGCTTTGAGTACTCCAGGAGAGTAGAAAAGTGCTATATAAGAATCAGTCCGTTCACCACTATTAAACTGTTTTTAAGCTCTAATTAGTAGAAAACAAAAACATGAAAATCAAATCAAAGTTGGACCTGTTCAATTCAATTCATTTCAATTCAATTTTATTTATCACAACAACAGTCGCCTCAAGGCGCTTCATATATACAGAGAAAAACCCAACAATCATATGACCCCCTATGAGCAAGCACTTTGGCGACAGTAGGAAGGAAAAACTCCCTTTTAACAGGAAGAAACCTCCGGCAGAACCAGGCTCAGGGAGGGGCGGGGCCATCTGCTGCGACCGGTTGGGGTGAGAGAAGGAAGACAGGACAAAAGACATGCTGTGGAAGAGAGACAGAGGTTAATAACAGATATGATTCAATGCAGAGAGGTCTATTAATACATAGTGAGTGAGAAAGGTTACTGGAAAGGGAAAACTCAATGCATCATGGGAATCCCCCGGCAGCCTACGTCTATTGCAGCATAACTAAGGGAGGATTCAGGGTCACCTGGTCCAGCCCTAACTATATGCTTTAGCAAAAAGGAAAGTTTTAACTGTTCGCAGTTAACACTGGATGACAGGTGGACAAGCCGTCAGTCAGTCACAGCTGATACACCAAACTCGCTCTAGCTCCAGTCTATGAAATGTAAATAAAGTGACAGTTCCTTAAGTCCTTTTTTATTGCTTTTCCAGTGTAAATAAACAGGTTAATAGATTTAAATTCAGCTCCCCAAAAACCTCATTAGTGTGGATGTTTGCGTTCTATAATGACACCCACAACCCACAGTACACAGCACTAACATACCAAAATAGAAGTGCTGGCACACAAAGGAGGGGCAGAGAGACTGGATGAGCTTGTGTGTGATGTTGAGGAGAAGCAGAGCCAATCCCAGTGCTCCCTACCGTCTCGCAGTCTATTCCCTTGACATTATACTCCCAAGATTCAACCATGCTTTATCTAAAAGATGTTGCCTCTTTGAAAGATCAACAGAATAGACCCCTGATGACATCAATAAAAACAGTGCAGCTGTGAAACAGACACAACAACAGCAGGAGGAGGAAAGGAAACTAATTTCTCTGCTGATGTTTGTGCTCCCACAGCGCCTCAGGTGGTCAATCTGTGAGCTCGCTGTTGCTGCACGTAATGTGGGTGTTGTTGGAAAACAATTGGTAAACAGCCACTAATAGATGAGTCTACGACCTCCTTCAACAGAGACAAAGAAGGCAAAAAAACCCAAAAAAACCATGACTAGTGAGAAGCAAGTTTCTTTCCCATTAAGTACGAGGCTATAAAAAAGAAAAATCTGTTGTTTTCTTTATGAGGATTTAGGAATTGAGAGGATTTTATTAACAAAATATCTCCTGCAAATGATATCCCACATGCTCTATTGCCGACCACGATGCTGAAATGTCTGATGTATGTCATTAAAATATAGCACAAAGAATACCAATGATTGTGGGCTTCAATATATGAGCCATTTCTGAGTTAAATCTCCATCCCCCTCAGGCTGTGAGCGTCCAGCCTCGGCTCCTCATTTTCAGAGAGGGGAAAAATAACAATGCCGGCTTGCTCCCACACAAATAAAGTGCATCTGTTTGGCTGCTCATTTCCATGCGGCTGTCTGGGTTGCGGAGAGTCGATGATAGATCTGCTGACTTCCAAATGAGTTTCATGAGAGCAAACTTCATTTTGCAATAAACATCTTATGTACAGATGCAGAGGATAATAGTACATATAACGGCCCATGTGCTTTCAAAGCAGCCGAACACAGTGGATGCATTACAAACTCCCTCTGTCTCCTCACTTCTGACAGTCTTTTGTGTACCATGAGCAAATTCACTAGTGCAGATTAAATTATAATCCTGATTTTGCTTTGTAAATATTAATGCAATCAGGTGTGGCGCAAGCGTAGCTGCTGAAGCTCCCTCAGCAGTTGCTGTTGCCCTTAACGAATCCATCCCTGCCTTTGAATATTGAAAGAGAGGAGCGACCAATTGTGCTGGAAGAGAGACACAGAGTGTTTCTGTAAACACACAAACACTGCAGCGCCGTTGAATTGCCGTCGCCTGCAGAACCATGCTGTCTACTAGAGATGGGTTCACTGTCTGTTCAAACTGAACCGGGCTGGCTACACCCCTGCTATAATGGGCCTTATCTGACAGAAGGATTAGTGTTCAGCAGAGCAAAAACACCATTTAGCCATGGTCAGCTGGGAGGGTGCTGGAAACCCCTGTGTGATGCATTGGCTTTGTGATCTCAGCAAATGAAAGGAAACTCTGACTTTGCCTCATTACTGCAGCATGCATTTATTAGAATTAAGGAAGAATGGGGTGAATATGAGACACAGTGAAGGCTAAAAAAACCTGACAGGATGGGAACAGTGGAGTTTAGTTAAATATCTTCTCTTGCTTGTCTGGAGATTAAAATTAAACTGTGAGAAATCTCATAAATCTAGGTTTCCCCTGTTGTGTACTGTTGATTTGACATGAAATTATAAATGTAAAACTTCTAGCCTGTATAAATAGATTTTGAGAATAAGTTTGCATTGTGGATGAGCCTCTAAGATGAATCAGTGGCTTCTCCTTTGTCCCACTTTAAAGGAACGTGAGCCATTTACCAACACGTTGGAATAATTTGATGGCATATTTGAAAATGCCACAGTAAGGCTTTAAGTGTTTCAATGCCCTTTTTTAAAAATCTTATCCACAAACTGCTGTGTGGAGAGGAATATAAAGCTGGAATTTATCTTCTGCTGTGTATCTTGTTGTAATGTGTATTGGTTTCAGGTCTTTGAATGGCACAACAGAAACAGAAACAGTGTGTATCTTTTATTAAATAGGTAGAAAAAACGGAACAAGACAATGACAGCAAAAGAAAGAAAGCAGGGGTGGAGAGGTCAATAGTTACTGCTGGATAAAGTGATGTAGCTTTGTAAAACTGAAATTACAACCTCGATCTCGACTTCAGTATTGTGAGGGCGCACTCTGCAGGCCCAGCCTTCATTTTGTATTTTAACATTTCTCTTGATTTAGTTACAGTTAGGCAAAATAAATAAAAGCAGATACATTTTATTACATGAAAATTGATAAATGGAGCTCTCTATGAGTTGCTTTACTTCAGCAATTACAAAATGAACCCTGGTGAATCCCGGTTAACCCACAGCATGGTGACTTAGTTCCTCTATGTGTGTTTGTGTGTGTGACAGTGGGAGGCTCCTGAAGATATGATATTAAACTGATGAAAATTAAAGACTTTACATGTTTTTAAATAAATATGTATTAAGAATCCCAGTTCTTTTCATTTCCCTACATGTTATGTTCATTTCATCATCCCCCCGTGAATGTATTTAAATGCAAATCTCTGTCTGCGTGTGTTTCACATGCTCCTTTCAACATACGTTGCTTATACATAACCTAACGCTCATCAAAATTTGCATCCATGACAGAACTTTATTCAAGTTACCACTAAATATGCAATGAACAATCAGAAAGAAAGTCCTTGAATATCACAGAGTTACAGCTTAACAAAACACAATTCATTTGGGTAAAACTGAAGATGTTTTTGATGACCATCAGGACTGCGTTGCAGCAAGTACTGCAAAAGTTTATGTAAAAATTTGTTTTCACTTTAAATGTTTCAGACTGTTAATTATCATTCCTGTATTATATACAAAAACAAATAAAACTGTTACATGTAAGGTAAAGATTCTACAATATTGTTAAAAAATAATAACATAAATTAAGTATGTATCTCTATGCCGTACATGAGCAGGCCCGGCAAAAACTCCACGAGGCGTTTTTTTGCCAGTTCTAAAATGCTTGGAAATGAATCTTTATTCTTCAAAACAACCTGAACTATCTTAGGAAAGCTTTCTTATAATGCTTTTAAGTCATTTTCAGGAGTAGTTCTCCATGTCATGAACCAAGGTGGATCTGGCAATAAGCATGGGACATGGAAATAAAAGTTAAGCTGGTTTATTGCAAACATCATTTGAGAGCACTCACTAAAGGTTGAAGAAGGACTTGCTTGGTGTCTTCTTTCAGAAGGGCTACACAGTGGGGGCAGGCAGATTAATCTAAAAGGATTTTTTCTCCTACATGTTTCCTTGATTCTACACAGGTTTCCCAAGGCTCCTGGCATCTGCACAGATGAAAGAACGGTAGGTCCAGCTTTGCACAAATAGTAGATTTCGATACAAGCGTGCACATACTGGCCACCGCTACCAATTAGTGGTGCAACAATCTAGCATTGACTGGGGCAAATCTTCAGCCTTAAGAAGGCGATGAGTGATCTGCAAACTACATGCAGGTGAGTAATTAGCCATTGCCTTCAAGCGTGTGGACAGAGAAGGACTCAAGTGGAAAGGAAAAGATAGAGGAGTGGGTTGAACTAGGAGGACCAGGGGACAATGACACTCCAGGGTTCTTAAAGGACATTCAAAGTGCTTCTTGTTGACTGCATTTTGTTCCATTTGCCATCAACATTATCCCTCACTGCTTCAATAATGTCGAGATTCTGGCCAATCTACAACTGATGTATTTTTCTATACCTTTATCTGCAGTGTTTCGGAGTCATTGCCATCCTTAAAAATTAGGTCTCTGCCAATCGGATGTTTTCCAGATGGTTTTGCATGATGGATCAAATTCTGATTGTACTCACTGCAGTTATAATTCCATACGTCTTGACAGGATCCCAAACACTACCGGCTGAATAGTTTTTTAGGTCTGACACTTCTTCCGTCCTCCACTTGTACAGTATGCTTTGTTTTCATAGACACTGCACACAATCCAGAGTATGCCAAGTTTTTCAGCTAATAGTTGCGGCGGCGGCGGCGGGGGGGGGGGGGGGGGGAGGGGGGGGTCACTTTGTTGGTGCAAAAATATTACTTTATGCCTTTCACACTGTGTTATCTTTGGAATCTTTCATATAATCAACTATGAATCTATGAAAAGAAATGGGAACGCATTATGTGTTTTGTGGCAGGCAGCTAGTAACAAAGTGCCTTTAAAATTGGTTCTTTGCTAAATTGCCTGTTATGTGTTGACACAATGCTGGGTCACCCTTTGAGTGGGTACCATTTTTATGCTTGAATGGTAGAGGATTAAAATGAAAATTGGTGAAAAAAGTAGCCAATGTCCAAAGAAAAACTGAAAGACTTTCAGAAAGCCTGGAAAACTATTCCTCAACACCACTTTAAAAACTCGCAAGAAAGTCTGGATCCTTTGAGGCATTATAAAAAAAATGAGGGTAGGCTCAAGACATTTGAACAGCACATTATTTGACAGATAATGAAAGTCAGATGTTTCCCAAAACATCTGTCCATTGTCCATTGTAGAAAATATACATTTCAATGCTCCGCCTATTTCTAGTGCAACATCACTCTGCTAGCACTCTGGTTACTTTATTAACAAGAGCAAGTCATTTGAATGCATTAATGTTTAATGCTATACACTGCTATAAACCATTACATGTGTTCACAATTTGTTTTAATGTGAAAACAAATCTGCATATATTTACAAACTGACACTGGGGATAGAGTATAAAGTATTAAAAGGAAAAACATCTCCTTTGGTTTATTAAATCCCTGCAGCTCTTCAAAGGTAACAGGACAGATTGATAAATGTGCCACCTCCAACTAGAGGCGTCAGAGAGCAGTGCTGCTACAGATGCCATCCAGTGTCTTTGCCTTGATTAAATCACATGCAAATGATACCAGACTGCAGCTGTTTGTGTGGAAGACACGGGAGCCTCTCAGAGCTGTTGTATTCTACCAGTGAATTTCAACCTGCCCAAGAATGAGGTCCCGGTCACACCTATTGTATGGGAGCGAAGCGCATAAACTACCCCCTTTATTTTATCAGTGTTTCTATGGTAACAATTAACTTCAGACACTGGAAATGAAGACTGACACAGAGATAGATCTCTTTCTATCAGAAGAGTATCTGCCTCAAACAATGGGCTGCACCCCGTAGTTCTGCTCGAACTGATAATTTTGTGTAGCAGCTGGTGTTGCTTTGACCACAGCACTGGCCTGCTTTGTCTATGGACAGAACAGCAGTGATTCATCTTCACATGTTGCCCTTTGTCTCTACTCCAGAAGAGGAGCTGCAAAGACTGAGAACATAAAAAAAGCACTTTCCTTTTCAAGGGGAGAACAACTGAGAAACGCCATGCATTTTTGCTTTCAGGCATAGGAAACGGTTTCTTCCGTTCATGCAGTTACTTTTGTGTAATACATGTGCGATATACAAATAGATGCAAACACATTGAAATTCACTTTAAAGTTTATTTTTTTCCTTTAGGTCTGATTTAGCAGAATATCAAAAAACTTGTCTTTTATATTATTTTTATTTGCTGACTTACTAGGACTAGATTCTGAATGTAAAATTCAATGGACAAGGCTTAGCTTTCATTTTCAGGTGTCTTTTTTCATTCCAAATAATAGCAATGCTTAAGACTGCTGAAAACATGTACTAATAAAATAATATATTGTTATATGCATTATGTAAGTACATGTTTGTAAAAGAATTCCTTTGTGCAAAAATGGCAGTGTAAATATTTTTTATTGTGTCATAAAATCCTTAATTAATTATCCTTACCACCTCTATCATAGCTGCATGTGCACGGCCCATATCTGACTTTGTTGAGGTTTATGGCTTCTAATGTTTTGATGTGATGAGTGGCAACTCTAGCAGGTTGCTATTGATTTTCAGGCCCTCAAGAATCAATCATCTGCCTCCAGCAGGTACATACTGAGTGAATATAAGACTCCTTTTTTGTTGTCTCCCACTGAGTTCCTGCTTCCCTGAGCTCATCAGCCTCTCAGTGTTATCCATAGTCTTTCAATATCTAAAGAAAACTGTCACACACAATCAGTGTTGGTCAAGTTACTTGGAAAAAGTAATCAGTAACTAATTACTGATTACTTCCCCAAAAAAGTAATCCCGTTACTTTACTGATTACTTATTTTCGAAAGTAATTAATTACTTAGTTACTTAGTTACTTTTTAAAAACACGATTTACAACCTGAATAGGTGATAAAGCGATAGATCTGTCAACCCAATTCTACTTTTTCTGTATAATCCATCATACAAAATGTAATCAAATGGAAAAGTCTCTTTTTTTAAACTTGTTTTATCCGTTTTAATCTTTTAACTTTATGCATCAAGCAAAAAATTAAATTATATGCACCATTCTCTGACTTGAAGAAATTAGTTTAACATTTAAACCTATTTTCTGCACATTCCAGCACATAAAATAAAATATTTTTTGTGTTTACACTCAGTCTTTCAAATAGATGCAAGTAAAACACAGCAGAAAGTAAATAAAATCAAAGACTGGCAGTCCTGTTGCTCTATTTTCACCTGTAAAGCAGGAGTAGGGTAGGCGGAGGTGTGCTCTGGTGCCGGTGTAGCCCAGCGGTCAGTGGAAGAATCCGCGAGTTTCTCTGTGAATTTCCCATTACGTCGTTGCGCACTCGGAGCTTGTTTAGGGTTTTTTTCGCTGTAAAAAGAAGTTTTCTTCCCACGCACAACGGACGCTAATGTTTTTGTCACTTTTTATGGAATCAAACTCAAAGTAAGGTCAGTACTTCCAAGCTTTAAACGCTGCATGCTCATACTCTCTCCTGCACTCGATATATTATCCATTGTTGATCTGCAGACAGCTGTTGTCACGAAGGTCGCACTCGCTTACGTCACTGTCATGAGACATTCTCGCAAAAAAAATCACAGTTTTAGTAACGCAGTAACGCAGCGTTCCTACGGGAAAGTAAGGGTAATCTAATTACCGTTTTTGCAATAGTAATCCCTTACTTTACTCGTTACTTGAAAAAAGTAATCAGATTACAGTAACGCGTTACAAGTAACGCGTTACTGCCCATCTCTGCACACAATGCATGTCGTGCTCCCTGCACAGCAACATAATTAAATTCCACCTCACATGTTTACATACTGCGTAGTATACTGCAGCACCATATACAAAATCAGTTCTGAAAATGTAATGTATGCTATGCGATATTTAGATAAAATCCATATTTTTATCCATAATATAACATAGAAAACCTATTAAATGTTTTACTATTGCATGAAAAACAATATTGGCTGTTTTTGAATTTGATGGCATTAACACATGAGGACAAGAAAAGGCACAAACAGTAAGTGGCACTAAAATAAAATATCCTGTGGAACAATTTGCAGCTAATTAGGGACAGGTCAGTGACATGATTGGATTGAATAAGACAATTCTAGAGAGGCAGAGTTTCTACGTAGACTTTAACTAATCTACAAAAACCTGCAAATTGCCTTACAACCTACTAATTGTGAGGCAATTTTAGAATAATCCTTCTTAGTGAAAAATTTCGAGGACTTTGAATATTTCATCATCTGCAGTACATAATATCATCACAATATTCAGAGAAGGAGTACAAGGAACAAGGCTCAAAGTCGGTATTTGATGCCTGTGCTCTTCGGGCCTTTAGGCAGCGCGACATTAAAAGCAAGCAGTCTGCTGTGGAAATCTCTGACCAGGAACACTACCAGAAATCACTCTCTGTGAACACAGTTCACTGTGCCATCCACAAATGCAGTTTAAAGCCAGAATGAGTAAACTATCACCACTAGACATCAGTAGATTGCAGTCCACTGAATTCTGGAGCTCAGGAAAAAACAGTTCAGGCCACCGTTCATCTGTATTGAGTGTAGGCTGTCTGTCTGCTGTTTACAGGGGAATCTATGGTCCCACAAATCTGTCCATCTGCGTACACTTTCCAGTTGGACAGAGGTGGGAGAGGGGTTTGAAGTGAGTTGTTAAAGAATGTAAAGGACATCCTTAACTTTTCTGTTGGTAAGTGTTGTTGTTAGCTGTCATGAGCAAACATTTTCTTTTAAGTAGATGTAATATTGTTCGATATCCTCCATAGTCTATCCAGAACAAAATAAGATGGTATACGATTCGCCAATAATTGTATTTGCATTAAATTTTGCAAAGCTTTTAAACAAAAACGTTGTATTTTGTGACATTATATTATGATGTGAATATTATTTCTTTGGATGTTGCTCTTAAGTAAGATGCTGTATTTGTGTAGTGAACATTTTTTTTCTGCCCTGGCTGAGTAATTGTTCCTAAGTAACTATCAAAGCCGAATGGAAATGAATACTGACATTCATAACATAAAATCATAAAGGAAGACAAATTCTGTTTTCCCGATAGGAGATAAAATCATCCCACTAACCACAGAAGCTTTTCTGGACTTCAACCACTTCAAGCCTGAACAGTATTTACCGTTTGAAGTAGCTGATACAAACAATTATGGGAATTGAGACCTTTTTGGTTGTCCCCTTGTCTGACAAAATTTCCCAAAGGTGTTTTACTGTCGCAGTATGGAGTCCTTTCATCACCGTTCCGGTCTGTCCCCCTGGGCTCCGACATCCCTGTGAAACAGCAGCCGTGCTGTTCAGACCATGGATGTGGCTGGATGAAATCAGCAGGGATCTCGCCCGCATTAATTCCAGTCTGGCCACGACAGAAAAACAACAATGGCGGCCGACACCAAGAGGGGGCTAAAACTGCATGGGTTTGCGTGAGAGATCACTACGTGTCCAGTGAGAAAGTGTATGTAAAATGTCCAACCTTTTCAGAAAGGCAATGGCAGGGAAAGACGTGGTCTTGCATTATGATTTATATCTAACAGTTTTATTGCATAAGCCTGAAAACAACAACCAGGAGACTTAATAATGATATAAAAACTGTCTAAAAACAGGTTTATTTTTAGGAAAATATGCCATGACCCCATCCTTCACCCCTGAGTGAAAATTTTGCACCTCACAAGAGGTCCTACTGTTGCTAATATGAAAACACTTGAGTAATTGCATTCAGACTCACATATGTCATTTTTTTAGGAATCATTGGCAAACTATCTGTTTAGAAAGGAGTAAATGTTGGAATAATTTCAAGAGAAAGATTTCACAGGCATCCCACAGTCTCCTTATAAAGAACCAAAAGCTAATTTGATACAACATATATTTGAGCTCGTTTTCCAAAATGTTTCCAACAGGAAGAAATAAAATCTCTTAAAAAAGCACTTTAAAGCAGCAGTTTCCACACAACAACACAATCAGAACAGAATTACTTTGGCTATCTGCATTTTACTTCTCGCGCTGAGCTTCGAGGCTGGTTGTAAACAACAGAGGTTATCAGGTACCTGTGTCTGGAGAGCAGAACATCCCTCTCAATAGCTCAAGGCAGAGGTGCCTGACACAATGCAGCAGATGGTGCAGGTGCAGCACTTTACCTCTCAGAACAAGAGCACACCACACTCGGACTGGAAGTCCATATGGGTGAGGACATGAGCTTGTAAGTTTAATCAGTTGCAGCAGCTTATGACAAATGCCACCTCCATTAAAAAAGAGGCTTCATTCCCAGGTGAATGTGAGACACTTCATCATGGTTTACTCTAAGATGGATGAATCAGAGCAGAAAAATGAATTGCATGATACCGTGGAATGTACACACATTATTCACAGTGGTCTCCATGTAGGCCTATAATTTCCATGCAAGAGTACAAACCCCCTGATAGGATCAAAAAGTTCCAAGTAAAACTTATAGCGCCCTGAAGCTGTTGCAAAGCCATTTTCTCACAATTCACTAATATGAACATATGTAGTCCTCACCGAATACGTAAAGGGATCTTGCATTCCTATTTATTCTTTATTGTTTATTATGAGTGGGTGGTGATCAAATGCAGCAAAGTGTCATATGGGTTTGGCCTTGCCAGGAATCCAGGAGCTTGTGTTGTCTTCAAAGCTGTTTGGATGGAAACACAAATCCTTCTAGCCTGTGCTGTGTTTGCAGGACTTTTCCAAGACCAGGCTGATTTTTGTTGTTTTGTTTTAATGCACTTTATATTTTCATCACTGCAAAAAGCTGATTATCAGTGTGTTCATGCATTGCTGATTTATATAGCATTCACATCATCATGGTATTTCTTTAGATCCATGTACAAAAGAGGATTAGAGCTACAAAAAAGTTATGATAAACTGCAGTGTTTTTTTTACATGTTTTTCATCGCTGCAAAAAGCTGATTCTACTGTTTTCATGCATAGTTCACTGTCCACTGTCTGTCAGTAGGAGAGTGTAAAGCATGCTGCACAATCTCTATCACATGCTTGCATTCCTCCAATGAAACCATCAGGGTACTTGTAACATCTACGATTTCCAACTTCACATTTGTTCTCACTGTTTGGCACCTTGTCAGTGTGCTATTCACATTCACATGTGACTAATACATTACAATTAACGTTACCAACATCATCTCTTGTGAGCGACCAGTAAAAATAACATGAGCTGACACTGAAGTTCTCTTTTCAAAGGAAACTTTACACACAACAAGTAAAAGGAACTGACATCGAACTGCTATGATCAAATCACTGCCTCTGTCAAATATGATTTCTTTAACACAACTTCGTAGCTAACCAAAGATTTTTTGGGGCATTCTTGATTCAGGAGCTCTTAGCAAACAAACAGTTTATTCGATCCAGGTTGATGTATTGGTAATTCTGCTCTCATTTACAAGACAATTAGAAGTCTGCAAAGTAATCATCACTCCATTTGCAGAGCAGGACATGCTTGAAGAAATTACTGACAAACAGCATTGCAGGAAAATGAAATTCCACACAGGCGAGGATTTAAAGGGGAGTTCCCCTGAAGGGTGGTCTGCATGCAATGCCCTTGGCAGTTAACTGTGTATTAATGACTTACAAGGAGACAGCGCTGTTTTTTGCTGCTGTCCCTGGCTAGTCTATTGGCTCTGATTACTGCTCTGCCTTGCTGAACTATATTTAAACTCCATCAAGAAGCACATGGGTTTTTACAAAAAACAATATTTGTCCTCTAGTAAGGAGATTCAGCTCTCAAAGGGGAAATAAGATCATAAGTCAAGGCAACAGAAACATCCCAAAGCACAGCTGTGCAATGTACTGTTAATACTGCAGTGTATCTCTGTATGTAGATGTTATACTTCAGCAGAAACTGCTGCTTCAACATGAAATTCAGTAACTTCATTAGTGAAGTCCACTCCTCTGAGGGGCAATGCATTGATTACAATTAATTAATATTGATTGGAATGAATCTTGCAAAACAAGCCTAATGTATCAGAGCTTAGATGACGTCCTGTGAAGAGACAGTGAGCAGTGAGTATACTAGGATCTACCTGGGTCCAAGTGACAGAAATGTCTTCATCATAAGGTGAACGTACTGCTTTGTGCTTCTTTTTTTGGCCATCCAGACAGGCACTACATTATTGAAAGACTTAAAAATATAACAGGAAATGCATCTTATTGGATGGATGGATGGATGGATGGAAATCTTGTCTGTGGTGCCCAACATGGAAACAACAGAAAAACGCAAGTAAGTATAATCCTGACTTTAAGATTGAGGCTATTTTCTCCACCTTTAGATTGTTTGCTCTGGTCCAAATTTGTTAAGGATACTGCAATATTGGAGATTTTTTCCCCTTTGATTTTTTCCCCTTTCTTTATTTTTCCACACTGAAAAGACCAAAGTAAACCAGTATGAATCTCTACTAACCACAAAAGTTCAGCCTGCTACTTAACTTGTGAGAAAGCTCTGCTACATACAAAATTAATAATAGTGGGCAGTTCATTTTCCCAGGTGGCCACATTATACGTTATAGATAAGATTATTATGAGATACAACACATATTTACCATTTCTTCAGATGTGGGTGCATCCAGCAATAACTTTGCACAATTTTACATAGCAACAGCACATAGTAAAGTTGCTGCATCCATGGCAACATCAGCTTCCTTCAGGTTTACAAAAGTGCAGACTTAACATGACATTTAACTAAAATAATTTGTTGTGCTTTCCTCTTAAGAATTGCAATTATTGAGAACCATGACAAGCCATCCTTTATTGTAATTACCACAATTACTTGAAAAGGTCTCAGATTTTTTTTTTATTTGTGATTGCAACGTGCTTCAGTAAACGTCTCTTTATATAGAAAAATATCAGCTTGTAGGAAGTGTCACATGCAAGGTTGCTGATTGTTAAGCTGTAATACTTTACTCTGCCACTATAAAATTGCCTAGTGTTGTTTATTGTGCACTCTTTTCCCCTGCTTCTCAGTTCTTCTTCATTTCCTTTTAATATTGATTATTGATATTTTACAGTTTGTAAAACATCTCATAACTTGGTTTTAAAAAGTGCTGCTACAGTGAAGTTTCTTGTTCTTATTGAACTTTATTCTGCTGGGTATTGTGGAAATGTATGAGGAGAGGTAACAACAAATAAAAAGTAATCGTAATAGTAACAGCAATGCTGTGGCTGGGAATTTTTCCACTATATTAGAAGGTTAGAGCATTAAGTAGACCCACATGAATCTCATTCCTGCCCTAAAACTTAATTCAACTGCAAAATCCATCCCTGAGTAAAAGCTGCTTCCCTCAAAATAATGTGTGTATTCATTTCACCAAGCAAACACACCCTTGAGGACGTCTGCAGTTATCAATGTAAATATATCCTTTTTTTTTTACCCTCAGAGCCAACATGGCAGAATTAAAGGTTCAGTCAGGGGACGCAATGGTGTATGGCCAGCCATTACTTATGCTCTGGTAATTTGATTATGCTGGCTCTGGGCAGCATGTTGTGCCATGCTCCTGGGGCTGGGAAATATCAAATTAATAATTGCAATTGACAGGCAGTCCATATGTCAGTGTGTCGAGTTAGGTGGTTGGGCTGACGGTGTACTTGCATCACTTCTGTTCCCCCTATACTCAGACATCTGTGCAGCCAACAACCAGCAGGCCTGGCACAAGGAAACTGCTGGGGAATGTGTTTCTTTCTCAAACTATATATATAGTATATAGTATATATCTATATCCATATGAGTAATACACACTGGACTTTTCTCACACTTTTTCCACTTGAAAGGAAACTAGCTTCAACATAAACAAAACAGCTGCACTTAATCCCACAGAACAGCAAGTGAAAAGCAATCTTATTCCTGGGAATAATTAGGCATCCGGGTTCATCAGCTATAATGTATATATGGTACATGAGACTAGGAATGTGTGCATTAATTGATCAAAACGTAGAATTGTTCATTGATTTTGTATTCAAAATAGTGAGATATGTTTGGTTTGTGTGTACACCTTCTCTAAATTGCAGGAAATGAAACTAAGCAAGTGAAGCTTATTGACTGAAGATCAAGACAATAAATGCTTTCTAATGCAACCTGCTGATTGCTTCACCTTCTGTGCTCGTATCCATTAACTCATTTTTTTCTTTTCTTCACTTGAACTTCGATAAGGTCTGCAGATGCTATTCAAACTGCACGGATTAGGGACAGGGTCCTATTTGTGACAGACTTCCAATGGGGCTACACAACAGATCCCTTCCACTGCTGCCTGGTCTCAACATAACCTAAACTCTAGTTTATTAGCATCTATGATGCAATGGATTTGACTTAAAATGAAAGTTTTTGTATCATATTCTTTCTTCATGATGTTTACAGTAGTCTTGAAAGACATAACCATTGAAATTATTGTTTCTCTCATGAATTTTAGATAATTAAAATACAATGCTTAACCCTCTCAGGCTCAAATTAAGTTTTTGTTGCTAATGCACAAAAGAATACCTGCAGTGGTACTTCTGAGTAAAAAAAACTCATAAAATATGTATGTGGGGTAATCAGGTTGTTAGCTTTTACTTGTTGCAAATCTGCAACGCCTGCCTTGAGAGGGTTAAACCTAAAAATTCTAAAATATTATTATTACTTATTTATTTATTTACTTATAATAATAATAATTATTATGATAATATTTTCATCAATATTAAATTTTTTATTATTTGTTTTTTTACTTTTTAACAGAATAATTTCCATGCTTGCTGAAATTCCTTGTATAGCTACAATTTTAATTAGTTTATGAACACATGAGCATCAGGTGCAGCTGCTGCCTTTTTTGTTTTTGTTAAAACCTCAAAAAATACATAAATAACTAGTCACTGTCTTATTCCTCTTAGGACTACTTTCAGAGTAGCTGCTAATTTTAGATGCCTTCCTCTCTGTGCACCACTCATACACCTGTGAATACATCAACGTTTACAGAGAGCGTTTACAGAGAGTTGACTTTGGTGTCAAACTGACGTATTTCTTGTTTGGAGGACAGCTGCTTGTGATCAGAGCTGAGTCATCAAATACGACCTAGCCGTTCAGAATTTAAAACTTTGAAGCTTCCGAGCCTAAAGGCAGAACGTCACACCAGGTCTCCGTTCTTTTTTCAGCATGCACCGGGGGGCACATTGGAGACAATCCAGCTTTCATTGCAATTATAAGAGAACAATAAAGGATTTAAAGGAAGCAGCCTACAAATCCATCCATCCGTCTGTCTGTAAACCAAAGTGCTGCATTTGCATTGTAAAATGGACTACAATGAAACTATTAGTGACAGAAAGTTTAAGTTGTTTCATCAGTGGCTGATTTATCTGTTGTCATTAATTTTAAGTGCCTGTGACCTTTTTTCTAAAATGCCAGTCAATACAGACGAGTCTGGTGCTGAGAAAGGTTGAAAAGAGGAAGAACCACAGACAATGAGCACCGAGACAAGATCAGCACTTCAGCAGATCCTTGAAACGTAAACAGATGTTTGATGTAATGAGGAGATGCTCAATAAATATGTCAATGTTAAGAACTACAGGACACTAAGAACTAAAATATCGCTTCATTCGAAGTTACTCTGTCACTTAACATTGGAGAAAAAAAGCTAAAATAACAACAAATGTTCCACTCCTGCCCTGCTTATAGCTTAGACAACCAAGGAGGTCCAGCCAGCCAGTAAAATGTTGGATTTTTCCACTTGCTGAAAGAATTTTACTTTGTATTTAAAGACTCTGAGAGTGCTCAAAACCACACATTTCTATTGTTAAGCAAACAAGTAAATACGTAAGTAAATACTAGCTGTCAAATGCTGTCAAGTACGTCTTGTACCATAACCAGTTAAATAAATAAATAAATAACTTTAATAACTTACAAAAGTTCACATTTTGAAGTGATGCATCCTAAACCAGAAAATTTGGCAAGTTTTCCAGCATACACAAAATTCTGTTTAATCACGAAATACAATCAAAAAAACACATCAATTTGGGTGAACACCTTAAACTAATCCAATATGATGCTTCTGTCATGAAGTAATCATATCACAGAAAAAGGAGAATTTTTGTGCCGCTAAGACAAAATATCTATAAATAAATAAAAACCCAGCCTGACATAAGACATTGTGCATCGCCGCCCAACCTACTCAGAAACTACACAATAACACACACGGCAGTGGAAGAAAGGAGTGGGGGAAAGTAAATGCCAAGAGGTGGTAGTAGGTCTTTTTACTTGATTTGAGTATAGGCAACAGCAATTCCTCATGATGTGTCAGTCAGTGCCTGAGAGTTGCCCCACTGTTTAAATAAGCTTCCTGATTTCAGAACCCTCAACTCACTAAACTAATTTATGGTTTGCTAAAAGGCACTCAACAATGTGTAATTGTGAACTGGAAAAAAAATGAAGAAGGAAAACTATCATGGAAATAAATCGCACTTTTGGTAATTGGTAATAATTTTTGACAGCTCACAGGCGCGAACCACACCAAATGAAGGCTCTTGTCCGATTTCAACTGCGGATAAAATTCCTGAAACGCATCAGTGTTGATAACAACGGCATGTAAGTAAGGATGAAGTCACTCGTGTTCATCGTGTGTCAGAGCTTAAATTTTCCAAGTTACGTAAAATAAAAGTCAAATGTCAAGACTGTCGCTGTCAATTTTGTTTCAGCTTTGTTAATGCAGCCATTATTGTCATTTGTATGACATTACAAGAAAAATATCCTGAAATCATTTATAATATGGTTTTAACATTTAAATTTAAGTTATGAGGCCTCGTTATTGATCCTTACAGCGAGATTTTGCTGCATGAAACTTTGTTTTACCAGCGTAAACTACAAGAACTACAAGAAGTTTTACAGTATAATACTGTTTCCTGTTTGGTTGCTTTGTCTGGAATTTTATTATTCTCTTTATGATTTATTATTCAATATCTTCACATACAGTATATTATAGTAAAATATAGGTGCATGTACCCTGGATTAATTTTCCTTGTGTCACACTGTTACGAAAAATCTGATATATTTACATTTTAACAAACGCCCTGGATGTTTGTCATAGAACTGAAATAACAACAACACCATTATTAAAGTTATGAGATTTGAAACATTAATTTTGCAGCAAACAACTATTTGCATAGTGCAAAATATAGTGAAGAAATGGTGTCCTTAGCAGAGAAATGAGAGCCATTCCTCTTTAATGCTGTAAATCCAAGCTTTTCAGTTTCATGTTTTGATCGCTGATACAGCGATGCATGTGATGCATTCCATGTTCATAAAGAGACCAAAGTGGAGTCCAAAGTACTCAACTGGTGGTCAACTAAAAAAACTATTTCAAATAAAGTATTTCATGTTATACACTCTATAAAAGTTTCTACTTGTAAATAGATAGGAAAGATTTTATCTAATGATATTAGACACTCATACCTTTTTTTCTTTGTCTGAACAGAGTTGTATGTTACAGGCAGTATAAAAAAAAGTCAACTGGATCACATGTCGAAGGTGACAAGTGTGTCATGTGAGTATTTTAACCATGTTTTTGCTTTGAAAGTAAATGAACAGCTGTCATTAGAGGAGTGAAAAGTGGGTAAAGTTGTGGCAGGATTAAAAACTAACAAAGGGAGAATGTATTCATCCACTGTGCTAACCTTGTTCTACGCTTCTCAAATAAAATCTAAGAAACTGAGGAGAGCTTTAAAATATTGCTTTTCCTGCCCACTGCCACTACTGTTGTGTTGTGTTATGCATTCAGTGTTACAGAAGAAACTGGTCAGATGACACTTAATGAACGTGAGAGCAACGCTGCATAATTTAACACTTCCCTCAATATTGTTTTGACGCATTGCTGCGATCGCTTTCATTCTGACAGCCGCAACACTGGCACGTTAATTATTCAAGGATCTAAACACGGCTCAGATCAATAATTAACCAGAGAAACTGAGAAGAATCACTAAAAGCACACTAGACTCAAATCCTAATGCATTTACAGCCGCTTTCAATTCTAAACGAGTGGGATTTTCTACATGTTGTCGATACACTTTCTACACCGTGTTGAGTCAAAGAAAGGAAATTTGAGCCAGGTGGTTGTGTGTGCCTATGCTTGTCAGACACAGCGCTGTGTTAGCTTTACCGTACTGGCAAAACACAATCAGAGAGTAATTTGCTCAAAGAGAATGCGCCTGCCAGCTGCTGACTCTTTTGTGTTTTCTGGATGCATATGGTTCCTATAAGTGTGAAAGATATTTAATACAGATAACACACAATTCGTACAACGACAGCATGATTCTGAAAAGGCACCTGTGCGTATCAGTCGAACTCCAGCGTGAGGAACAGTAAGCCACAATTGTGCAGCTGTGTGTCTTACTTATCTGTGCAAATATGAGGTTGATGACTGTAGAAATAATTCACCCACCACATAAACAGAATGTAGACATCAAGGGGTTGGGATGTCTGCTTTTGTGGTGTTTGTTTGTTTACCAGGGAGGGGATAAACAGGAGGTAACTCCTTCTCTGACACAGTACACCTACTACCATCAAATCTGCTAATAACTCAACAGGCTTATCATTATCACATGCTGAAGTAGTTTTCTGAAGCACACACTGGTATAAAAGGTGACTGTACGCTGCTTATGTTTAAGGTTGCATAATTTGAAACAGTTAACCACTATTGTTGGATTGTGATACCAGATTTCTAAGAGCTTTGTGTCTATATTTTCCATATTTTTAATAACTTTCCTGTAAGGAAAACAATTTTTGCATCAAACGTGTCAGCACAGTTTCCTTCACAGCTCTCTTTGCTCTCAAAATACGTCAGCCCCGTTGACTGATGCAGATCCACTCTGCAGCTATCAGTAACAAATATGTCACCTTGCTTATACCTTTGAAAGCAGCTTTTGTGGGCTTGTCTGTGCAATGCTGAAAATCCCAGAACACAGTGAGGAGATGCATCACGCACCCATGGGATTTTAAAAGTGCATCTAAGTTTTCCTGGGCCCATATGAAAGACAGACAGTGTGAGAAAGCAATGCAGACTGAGACAAGAATTAACTTTAAAGCCATATTAAGATGTTTTAGAAGTGTGGAAAGGATTTTTTCCATGGGAGATCAGTAGGTTTCCCAGCATATGTACAAGAGCTTCATATTATGTTTATTTTCCAAGTTGCAGTTCCTGTAGAGTACACTGGGTTGGTTGTTTGGTTCTTTTTAATCTGGCTCCATTGTAATGGTTAAAATCTAAAGCATGATTTTTCTTTTTCTATGGCAAGATGTGTGAATATCAGTATCACGGGGTCAGCTGTGACAGAGGAAAGAACTGGTACCATGGATATTTGCACTTTTTCTGTTAATTCGCTGGAAAAAACATTAAAAAAAAGTATTACTTGTTATGAGGGATGGCAGGTCGAGGCGAGTTATAGCATATGCAAGGTCTCCTTTTTTCTACATTTTAAAACCAGGCTCATTCATCCTGAAAGAATAGATTCAATTTTTAACATTAAACGTGAAATTCAACATTCAAAGAATTAAAGCTATGACAATGATTTTGCAATTAGGCCCGGACGCAAGAAGTGAAAATTGATTTGGTTGTAATTTTTTAATGTGTTATATTACAAAAAAGCTTTTTCATATTTGGTTGGCTGGACACAGAATGACTCACGGGTGATTTTAGGCAAAAGACACTTTATAAAACCCCTCTGTGCTCTTTTTTCTCTCACTTTATCTGACAGTTATAGAGATTATGTATATTCAGATTTTTTAATTTTAAATTTTGTCTATGAGCCATTTCATATAGTTGTGTTACTATGTGCAAAATCAGATTTCTTTGAACCACCTAGGTAGGCTGTTGTTCATTTAATTAATTTTACTAATAACATGTTATCAGCACAGCCTGACATGATACATTAAATCTGCATTTGCACAGCAGAACCTAGACGCCGACTAATACCAACTGTGAAATATTTAGTTTTTTAATATAATGTAGCATGACAGCAAGCTGTTCCTTCTTGTAATGATGCTCTAGCTTCATCTGAGAGGCACATGACTTACTCACTGACTGCTAACACTTTGCACTGCAGTCTTTGATGCAATTGTGCTGTAGTTTGGGCAATTTTGGCCAATAATCTGGCAGAGGATAGCATGTTCTGTCCGAGAGCAACCATTGTACCCCCAACCTCCTGCTGGGCAGCTGAAAATTACACCGAGGCACAACAGTCACAAAATGAAACTACACTGTGAGGAAAGTTGCCCTTTTAGTACAAAGACAGTGACATGTATAAGCAGCGTTGATTTCATATACGAGCTGGGAGTGACAGAGTTGCCTCAGTATTGTCTGGTGCATCAGGCAGTGATGAAAAAGAAAACCTTGTGCATATCTCTGAGACAGCACTGGCTTCGACAAAACTGCAGTATTTGACAACCTTGGAGTGAGAGTGGGCTGGAACGCTACAATGCTTTTGGAGCCAAACCAGCACTTTTGACTGACATTGCATTATGCTTCCTGTTTTCAGTCAATTTCTCAGTCTGACCTGATGTAGCTGTCTGTCTAAAACCTATGAATAGAATGAGACCATAATAAACTCTCACACACATTAGACAGGAGCTAAGTGCTGTGCTTACTAAGCTTGTTCCTTTTTTACCTTATATCTCCGGGTAGTAACTCTATACCCCCCTCTTATCTTATCACAGGGTTGCATTCAGAAAAGCAGCACAGCACAGAGGTCACCTTGGTGCTATGCCAGATGGAAGCACTCATCCAGAGAGGCCTGTCATGACGTCGACACGTTTGGTATTATTTTTTACAAAGAGAGTGTTTGAATAGCCGTTCAACTGGCTGCCATACATTTTCACAAATGAGGTCTGAAAATGCTTTAACTGTTAGATTATCTACAGGATCAATCAATAATCATTATGAGGTTTTTTTTTTTTTATCTGTTACCTTGCCTTTGTACTTTTTAAGGTTTTGCTAAGTTTGCTGAGCACTGAATGTCACTGTGTTTCATTTCCAACATCCTTATTTTCCCTTGTGTTGACTTCTTTGTTCAATAGAAATTTGCCAAAATATAATACAGTGGAATACAATAGCCATTTATTGTCATTGTACATGTTCAACAAAAATTAGGAGTGCTCCATGCCAACTGTGCAGGAGAAAAGATGAAATATATATAAATAGTAAAGAGATCAGGAATGGATAGCAAAAAGAAGAGAATTATACAGTCTAGAGGAATATATGGAGAGGAAAGTGCTTGGAACCAGTGGACAAAGACTTGGTCTGAGTCTAAAGTCTGTGTGTTGTTGGCAGTCTGAATGGCCCAGGGGAAGAAGCTGTTTGTGTGTCTGGAGGTGTGGGGCCTGATTGTCCTGAGGTGCCGACCAGAGGGCAGCGGGTCAAACAGGTGGGCGGGGTGCAAGTGGTCACCTGTGATGGCCCTGGTTTTTTGAGACAGGAGGATCTGACGATGGCCTCCGGGGGTGGCAGAGGGCAACCAATGAATTTTTGGGTAGTGTTAATTACCTTCTATGCAGCCTTCCTGTTCTCAGTAGTGGCCCCTTCAGTACCAAACACCCAGACAGTAGGAGAGCCTGCTCTCCACTGAGGAGCGGCAGAAGCCCAGCAGCAGCTTCTGGTCCAGTTTATTCTTCCTCAGGACACGGAGGAAGTGCAGCTGCTGCTGGGCCTTCTTTACTAGGGCGTTGGTGTTGTGGTTCCAGGTGACAACAGCAGGTGAGCCCAACCACGGTGGTGTCATCAGCATAATTGACGATGATGTTGGTTGGATGGGTTGTTGTACAGTAATACGTGTGCAGGGCGAGTGGGGGGAAGAGATGGGGGCTAAGTCAGACTGATTGTGGCCGGTTTGTGAGGAAATCTTTGATCAAGGAGCAGGTGGCAGGGGGGGTCTGATGGTGGCAGTTTATTGGTGAGGTTGGCTGAGCTGTAGTCCACGCAGAGCATCCTCACATAGCTCTTTCTGTTCTCCAGATGGCTCAGGACTCTGTGAAGTGTGGTGATGGCATTCTCCTTGGACCGATTTGCTCTGTAAGCAAACTGGTGGGGGTCGAGGGAGGGGGGTATAAAGCAGAGGTGTGGACTCGAGTCATTCATTTTATGACTTTAGACTTGACTTGAAAAAAGGTTGTAAGACTTGTGACTTGACTTGGACTTTTACACCAGTGACTTGGGACTTGAATTGGACTTGAACCTGTTTACTTGAAAAGACTTGATATTTTACCCAAATCTAAAATTTAACATACATATTATATAAAAAGTGTGGACCATTAATTCACTTTATTCATTCATTCATTCATTCATTCTTACCACACTCCGTATGTATGTGAGCGTGAGCTGTAGCACAGCCAATCAAATTAACCAGATTTAAAAAAACAAAACAAAAACAAAAACGCTCGAGCCAAAAATGCTCCGAAGAGTAATTTCTTTCGGCTACATAAACTACGAAGTAGTCAACAAAAAACGAAATGCAACATGCAAAACATGAAAGAAGAGAATTACAGACGGAGATGGAACAACTTCCAACTTTGTCCAACATTTGAAGTTGCATAAAGAACGGTAGGTGCTGCCTTTTTTTGCTACGATGAGATAGCGACTTAGCTAACTTCATCTTATTAGCAAATGTTCTCCGGGCTACGTTGATGATACTGTTTGGCTTTAACAGATATGATATGTTTGTCATGCTATTTTAAATCCAGTCCTACAAGCGCATCCAAGAATAATATGCAACTTGTTAGCTCAGAATTGTCGGTGAATGGTGAGCAGGGTCCGTTTCAGAAAGTGGGTTCTGTAGCTGTACTCAGGGAAGAGAGTTTCTCTCCGTCTCCCCCCAATCATTAATCCCGTAGATTTAACCCAGTTTAGACTGACAAATATTTATTTTACCATCACATCACAATTCAAAATCACTGTTTAATTTGCAATTAGTGTATGGTTGTGTTTAACTTTTGCATGTCTGAACCAGGGAAATTTTTTTTTGGTTAGAAATTCTGGCCCACCTTAGTGTGTAATTGAGTAGTCCTGCTATATATGGCCTTTTTCTTCTGTCATTTATGTCAATACATCAAATAAAATACTTTGATCTTATGTTATTAGCTGTTGTTTATTTGCAAAGGTCAGTTATTCTTAACAGGGATGCTTAACATTGCTTATTAGAACTGTATGCAGAGTTTTGAGAAAAGTGTTTTAATAAATATTGTTTATATATTTTTTATTTATATTTTTATTGTCTGAAAACTATGAGGGTTTAAGTGTTAATAGTTATTTAGGATTATTAGGATCAACTTAAAGTCAAATGCAATTCATGAATGTAATGGAATTTCTGACATGAGTCTAATATGCTTACCTCTATCAGATTTGAAGAATACCAGATGAAAAAGAGGATCACAAATGAACCTCAACAGCCTTCCATATCACAGTTTATGGACACTTGTGCCGGACAGTACAGCATGACTCATCCACAGCAGAAAGCTATCACAAATGCATTATTAAGTGACTTGATTATTGGTTGCAACCTGCCCCTTTCTATTGTGGAAAACAAGAATTTTCGGCACTTTCTGACGGTAGTTGACAGAAAATACAGCCCGCTATGTCGCAGAACAATTATATCAAAAACAGAGAACCTCGCTGCTGAGAAACGTTCAATGTTAAAAACTCAGTTGAGCGAGACTGATCATGTTTCAGTCACTGTTGACATTTGGTCAGACCGAAGGATGAGGGGTTTCCTTGGTATCACTGTGCACTGGATACAGAAAGAGACAGAGAGGATGCAACTAAAATCCAAACTGCTGGCCTTTGACCGCTTCAAAGGATTACACACTGGTGAAAGAATCTGTGAGAAATTTGAAGCTATATGTGACGAATACAACATCAAAGATAAACTAGACTATATTATTAGTGACAATGCTGCCAATATGCGGAAAGCATTCACTGTCTGCTTCCCCACTGAGCAAGGTGAGGAACATGATGATGGTGGCATCTCCTTCACTTTCAAAGTTATCTAAGCTCAGCTCTCTACTGCACACAAGCACAACATTCAAAGATGTGTTTGAAGCTGAATTTGGTGAACAGAAAGCGATCCCTGCAGCTGTAATCACAAGATGGAATTCAACACTGAGACAAGTAAAGGCAGTTCTCCAATGTGAACATCTAAAACTCTGTGCTGTTCTTGAAATGGCTGGGCACAAGGAGTTATTATTCACAACACGAGAGTGGAACCTGTTGAAGGAGATGGTGGACATCTTGAAGCCTTTTGGAGAAGCAACAGATTTGACACAAGGTGAGAAAATAGTCACGATTAGTGCTGTTGTTCCATCCGTGCTGTCCCTCAATCACCACCTTGAGAAAGTGAAGCCTCAAGTCCATTTCCTGAATGGTCTGGTAAGGAGCCTCCAAGCATCTTTGAACAAAAGATTTCTTGGAATCTTTATCAATGTGCGAATGGCTAGAGCAGAAGATGGGATCACTGCCCCCTTTCAGATCCAGTGTACCTTAAAGCAGCTGTTTTGGATCCAGCATTTTCTCTGTTGTGGGTGGAACAACATGTGTTGGGCAGTTGTGACATAAAGACAGAGGTGACACAAAAAGTTAAAGGTAAAGATTGAATATAGTTTATATTTTTTCTGTATTTTTTTTGTCTAAAATTGTAATAAAGGCTCTTTTGCTGTTGTTAATTTGTTTTGCCAGATCTGATCCTGCAAGATGCGGCAGATCCTGCAAAGTCAGAGCAACCTGTGACTCCTGGTGAGGAACACCAAGAGGCCTGTGAAGATGGAGGACTCTTTGCTGCTTACTGTAAGAGGCAGAAGAAGGATGTGGGGAAGAGTCCAGCTCTACAGCTAAGTCACTACCTGGATATTGCTGATGGACAGAACACCCTCTTGTTCTGGGCAATGAACATGCAGACTCTTCCTTCTCTGTTTCATGTGGCCACCAGAGTTTTAGCAGTACCTGCATGTAGTGCTCCTGTGGAACGAGTTTTCAGCTATGGTGGCATCATTCTACGGCCTCATCGTGCACAAATGATTGACAGACTTTTGGCCAATTTGGTCTTTTGCAAATGCAATGCAGAATAGTTAATAGTTAACTGAAATAACTTAAAGTGCACATTCTTGCACATTCTTGTTCATTGTTAATATATATATATATAAGATGAGAGAGAGAGGACAAGCTAATCACACTGCACTAAATTTACTGCGATGGTTCATTGTTTTGTACATAAGGAAATCTCAGCACTTTTTGTTTCAACAGGAAGTTCTGCTTTTGCATTTTTCACTGAATGTTTATTCTGTGAATTTGTAATTTAGAGGAAGACTATTCTTGCAGCAAAGTTTAATTGAGCTGTACAAGGTGCAATTTCAGAATTAGTTTGTGCATATTTTGTAAGTTACTTGTTTCATCAGGTGATGAGATAAATACAGATTTTAAAAAAGAACACGTGGTCTATTATTTACACCTAACATATAACTGCAACATTGTTTTTAAAAAAAGACTTGAAAGGACTTGAAATTCAAAGTTTCGGACTTGGGACTTGACTTGAAAGTTGTCTGTCTTGACTTACGACTTGACTCTGACTTGCTTGACTTTACTTGAGACTTGACTTGTGACTTGAGGGTAAAGACTTGAGACTTACTTGAGACTTGCAAAACAATGACTTGGTCCCACCTCTGATATAAAGTCTCTGATGTACTGAGACACTATCCGCTCGAAACACTTCATGATTCCATGTAATCTGTAATCTGTAGTCATTGAGGCTGTCTATGCCAGTCTTTTGGGGGATGGGAATGATGGTGGAGGCCATCAAATGACAGACATAACATGTTGGTTGTAACACCTTCCAAACTAATGCATTACTGTACATTACATTTTTTTAGTAACGCAGTAATGTAACGCATCGCTATTCTAAATGTATTAAATTCATTGCAGTTACAATTATGCCATTTCTCGTGTTATAAAAGTTCTTGAATTTTGTCCAGAACACGTGGATAGAAAAGGGAAAAGAACAACTTTTTTTTTCTTCCTACATACTTGTGCAATAATCAGCTGATTTCAGTTTGTGTGGAGGAAAGGGAAAGTGGTGGAGCAGTCTACAGCTTCTTGGGAATAGCACATTTATTTTTATAGCAGAAAACGGCATGAGCACGGTGGTGGACTTTAAACTGTTTCCAGGACAGAAACAACTGCATTATGCTGCTAGCACAACTTCGGCTTTTTGCAAACATCTGCACCAACAGCATGCTAACACAAACCAAGAGTTGCCAAAACAGGGCTTAAAGAGCATCTAAAGAGCAGACTTTGAGTAGTTAAAATACTTTAAATATAAGTACTTTAAGTACCCATGCTACCCCATTACCCCATGATATCAAATCTTTTTTATCTTACTGTATCCGGTCTTTTAAGTCTGACGTCATTAGACGTGCCTGGGCCCAAACTCCGCTGCAGGTCCCTAAGTAACACCATCACTGTGAGTTAAAAACTGTCTAAATCCTTTCATCTGTAATAAAATGATCAGCATTGCTGCTCTACCAGGTGTAACAATTAAGTTTAACATCCAGGCATCCATGAAGACCGAATTTATGAAATTTAACAGAGTTAGAAGTTAACAGGATCCATCTAAATATATGCCATGTTCTGACTGAGAGATTTCCCCAAAAAATTAAGACGTACAGCTCTGCTATCACTTCAGACATAAATAAATACAGGAAAGTAAACAGCAGTGACATTTGTAGGGTAACTGAAATTTGACTAGCTGGTATATAATGATGTGCTACGTGATAGCAACACAGCTATGTTAGCATAACATAAAGACAGTGAAACTTTTTTCCACTCGATAAAAGTTCACATGAGGGTTCCTGATGGTTAGGGACAAATGCAATCGCATGGCAGGATGCTGTAAACGGACCAAACTTCAGTCGGGAGAACAACTGAGATAATCCATCCACAATACGAGGTTAGTCATTAATATGCTGCTGCATGGGCTGGGCTGTAGTTACATCGTAAGGAACAGTGGTAATAAAAACCGAGAAAGGCCAACAGTGATCACTGACTGTTCAGATTAAATAGACAAGATACAAAGCATTAAAACATGTTAAAAACACAACAGCCTTAATAAACGCACAGTAGTTTGGGCCCGGAAGCAGGATTTATCACGTCATCACTTAAAGACCGGATATCCACATGTATGCACAGGCTGTTGCCCAAACTCTAAAGAAAATCTTAATGCATCTTTTATGCAGTCTTGATGCATTATCACACTGGATTTTAGTTTATTTGGAGAAGGTCTGGCTTCTTGCATTATAACTTAAAATTAACAAATCAGGCATTTCTACTTTCAGCTATTCCAATTATGTGCTTATTTTATTTTTTTGCATTAGTTTGCACAGCTTCATTCATCTGAAGTAAAAGATAATCCTATAACTTTCAGAGTCAGCTAGAGTGATGGCGTGTTTGATTCGAAATAAAATTAAAAATAAATTTTTTCCACAAATATTACATTGCTGTCAATTGATGATACACCCTCTGGTGCCCCTGGACACATCATCAGTGATGTAACCTGGGGGTCATTGGGGGTTTTGGGTCTTTTAACAATCAAACCCCCTGTCCCAGGCGACCCAGCCAGGGTTGATCAAGCCCCAGCTTGTGTCCAGGTAGCGCTACCCTGCATGCCATGCCTCTACTCTTTTGATCCACAGCCACCTTGACGCTGCTTCTGCTGCGTTGGTGACCAACCTGATGGCTCTTCGCTGGTTAGCCCCTACGATGTCTAGCATTTTGTATGCCCTGCAAAGAGATATTAAAAAATATGTAGTTTTAATATTAATAGTACATAGACAACTGCCACTGCCGTCATCCAAACAGCTTCTCTATCTAGCGTACTTAAAGTCTGTATTCACAGACCAACATGATTATCAGCACAATAAAGCCACGAATGCTATTATAGGTTGATTTTGACCATTATCTATTAAATAAATGACTAAAACAGCATATTTTGAACGTTATTAGATAGATGGATGTGTCTTCCTATTTCATATCGTCATTATCAGATCAGTATCAGAGTATCAGTTTGCATATATTCTCCACACAGAATGCTTGCACATTATTATTGGGTGTCTGATGTAGCAGACAGAATAAGTGAAGACAAGAAGAACGATGTGAATGGGGCAATTGCATCTTTTATTGTTTTCTTTTCTTTCGGCTAATTAAGCAAATAAATCTTGCAGTCAGTTTTGCTCCACTGGAAATTGAAGCATCTGTGTTCTTATCGATTGCCATTCCGTGCATGAGTAAGGATCATTGACCAGCAGAGGGAGAAAGAGACATCATGGGCTTCTTGTACTTGCAGCCATAAAATTAATAGTATCTCTAGGGTGATATCAGGTGTATCTGGTTTGTCTGTACTCGCCAACACTTCATAGTTGAACAAGAGAGGGAGCACTCTCGAAGATGACAGCAAGCTTATTGATTACCCTTTCATGCTTTATACAGAGCAAACTCTTAATTTCATGAATTACACAGAGCTGTTGAGGCTCAGGTGCTCGTTGGCAGAAAAACACATGGATGAATATTATCCCATTTAGTTTTAACTGCTTTCACAGGCCTGAAAACAGCCTCTACATGCCATTAGAAACCAGTTCTTTACATGCTAGTCAATCCGCTGAGTCGATAGCAAAAGACAGTGATGCATGCTTCAGATGCTTCAGCTGCTAATAGCAATAATTAAGAAAAAGCAAGATGTCTTGCAAAAGAGCTGGTGCATTGATTTATGTTTTACAGAAGAATTTTCGTGCTCACATAAATCCCTATTGCCCCTCAGCTGAGGTCATTTAAAGTAAGCTGACTTCCACTTAGTTGAATGAAATGATAAAATCTAGAGTGACCAATAACCACGAGGCAGCAGGAAATTGTCCCTAAGGTACACCGACAAGGTTAAAGTGATAATCCATGCTTTAATAATGTTTGCTTCTTGTGAACATCAACAATGGCTGTTTCTATGCTTCCACAGAATCTGTCTCGCAACAATAACGACTTTGTCTGACTGCTGAGCCTGAAGAAGCACAGAGAGGAAGAAGGGCAGTAAAAACAGGTAAAATGATATTAGATCAACACGGAGACAACGTATAGACAAAATATCACCAGTGAATGGAACCTTTTCAAACTAAAGTATATGAGCACTGCATGTTAATGCAAGATATATTCAATATTAATTGTTAAAAATGTGTGGGTGTATGTAACCGTACCAGAAAGAATAGAATAGCACAATACACATACATGACCACATTTCTCAGTGAAAAAACCAAGATTACCAGACTAGTTAGTTTACCTTTTAAATGGCAGCTATAGACTGTACAGAAAGGATGGACAAAACCACTACATTGTCATCCACAGCTACTGCTTTGAAACTACCGGTTTTGAATTTTGTCATCTTGGTTTTGTTTAAAACAAACACACCAATAGTTGTGCTCAGGAGTTATCAGTTAATAATAATGCTGCATAGTTAGCCTGGTTTGCAAAGTGCATTCATAAGTCTCTGTCTTGTTTTGGCTAGAGACAGTGGAAGTGGAGGAACTGAGCAGCTCACTCCTTGCAGTGTGTTTCAGTGCAACTAAACAGAACAACAGGACACTCACAAAGTGGCTATTTTCCTAACACTATATAGTTACAAGATTGCCAATGCAATTTCATAGGGTGGATTAGACATATAACATTTGGGGCGATCGTGGCTCAAAAGTTGGGAGGTCGCCCTGTAATCAGAAGGTTGCCGGTTCGAGCCCCGGCTTAGACAGTCTCGGTCGTTGTGTCCTTGGGCAAGACACTTCACCCGTTGCTTACTGGTGGTGGTCAGAGGGCCCGGTGGCGCCAGTGTCTTGCAGCCTCGCCTCTGTCAGTGCGCCCCAGGGTGGCTGTGGCTACAATGTAGCTTGCCATCACCAATGTGTGTGTGACTGGATGTGTAAAGTGCTTTGGGGTCCTTAGGGACTAATAAAGCGCTATACAAAATACAGGCCCTTTACATTTTAAAAGAGGAATTGACTATATTAGCGACATTTTTTTTGTAAATTTCTCTTGTAAAGGTGACTATTTTAATATGAGAGGATTGACTAACTTTTAGTTTCAAATACATTTGAAGAACTTGGTGAATTTTTTTGCACTGTGTTCATGTCAGATGCCAATTATAAATCACCAACTGGTTTTCTGAGAAAAAAGTTCAGATTATAGTGATCACAATGTTCTCGAAATTGAGCTTTGGATCTATGTAATATATAATTGAAGAGAATGAGAGAATAATATTATGCGGTGGCTGTGTGGAAGCAGGAAGACTCAAAAGAGAAAAACAGCTTTAATACCGAAATTCACAAGAACTGAAATACAAAATTCTGGCATGGAAAGGTATGAACCAAGAACTAGACTCCAGAGGAAACATAGATCATATAGTGTGAGGGGACATATGACAACAATGGGAAAAAGAACAGAGGAAAACTGAAGGCTTAAATACACACATGAGGTAATGGCAGAACAGAAACACCTGGGGAACACAGCTTAACAGAATCCACTGACAAACCATATGAAGCAAAGCAGAACATCACAGACACAAGATATGAGGGACTATCAAAATTAGACAGGAAGCATAAACACAGGGACAGAGACCCAAACTCAAGACATGCAGCTTGATGCAGGGAAACAAACAATGAGACTTGGAACCAGTGGCGGACCAGGGGGTGGCTTACTGGGCTTAAGCCCGGGTTGTTTTTTCAGAAGCCCGGGGTCTTTTGGAGTGTACTTTTTTCATAGTTAGATGCCTGGCTGACAACTGTATAAAACAAAAACTACACACAATATTCGAAGCACATAGTGCACACTGTGGGAATTTACGACTGTGCGTAAATCCCCCCTAATATTGGTATGATCCGAGCTCAGACACTGAGCAAGGGGGCGGGGGGAGCTGCTGCCTGCGAGTGCGCTGTTGGAGAAGCGCAGCCAGGCAGACAGAGGAGAACTTAAGTTTGACCAGGTACCAAAGCAAATCATTCGTACTGTACAAATAATGTAAATATGACGGTGTATCACGAAAGATTGATGTCAAACTGATCACTTGACCCATATTACGTTACTTGCTCTTCAAGTGAATCAACAAATGGCGAAATGAAAAGCGGAACAACAACAATGCTGTTTCTTTAGAGAGTCTTAGCTTACATGTGTCTTTATTTCATATTTTCAGTTGTTACCCTCCACGGCTAAATAAATCAGTTTCAGTAATGTACTGATATACAAGAATGGACATAAGGAGCTTCTTTCAAAGAAAAAACTCTGGTAGTATTTTATATATTGTGTTTTGTATGTTGTTCAGCATATTCCTATGCAAAACAAGAGGAATTTCAATACACAGCAGTATATTCACAGTTTAAACGAGATATTTACATACACTTTATGGAAAACACAAGAACATTTTTTTTACTGTACAACATCAATTTAGAGTAAACTTGTTTTGTTTTAGATAAATAAATATTGAAATATCTTTTGAATTAGTTAAATGTCAGAATAAAGAGAGACAGAGCTGTCTATTTTTTTATCACTTTCATCAAATTTAGGAGTACATATACACTAAGCTTATTGTTAATTAATAAGAAAACTGCAGACGATTCCATTCTGAGCTGAAGAAGCTTCTGATAGGTTAGTAGAGTCCATGTGAGTAAATTGGTGGCACAGCTGTGGATGCATATAAGGCAAAACACAGAGCCTGTTTCTTTGACATGGGAAAATCAAGAGATGTCAACCAAAACACCAGGAAAAGAACTGTGGAGCTCCATAAGTGTGGCTCAGTTTTGAATACAATTTGGTGCCTTTTACAATTAAGAAATACAGATCGTTTCTCTCTTTACTCTTTATATTTATCAACCTAAAAAATAAACATTTAGTCTGATTTGATGTTACAATTAAAAAAGTGTTTTTATCTGAAGAGTATGTAAATATCTGGTTTTAACTGTATATTTGATGATGGTGGTGTTTGGCTTGATTGTCAGCACAAAGAGGGAGAGAGAGGAAGAGAGAGGGAGAGACAGAGGGAGAGAGAGAGAGAGAGAGGAACAGAGAGAGAGAGAGGAACAGAGGGAGAGAGAGGAACAGAGAGGGAGAGAGAGGAACAGAGAGGGAGAGAGGAACAGAGAGGGAGAGAGCAGAACAGAGAGGGAGAGAGAGGGAGAGAGAAGAGCAGAGAGGGAGAGAGAGGAGCAGAGAGAGAGAGAGGGAGAGAGAGGGAGAGAGAAGAGCAGAGAGAGAGAGAGGAACAGAGGGAGAGAGAGGAACAGAGAGGGAGAGAGAGAGGAGAACAAGGACAGAACAGAGATGAACAAGAGCAGGTGAGACACACATGTTAGTCAAATGGTTGTTTACCAAAAGTATCACCGTATCATAGGTACTCATGTATCTCGTACCTAGTGTTTTTTTTAGGTTTGTTATTTTTCCAAGATCCAAGTTTGTTATTCCCACCACAACTCTTCATATTCATGAAGCAGGTGTGAGGAAGCAGTTTAAGAGTCTGAATGCTCGAAAAGCTCCCGGCCCAGACGGTGTGTCTCCTGCCACTCTCAGACACTGTGCAAACGAGCTGGCCCCAGTGTTTTCTGGCATTTTCAACTCCTCACTGCAGGCATGTCATGTGCCTGCCTGCTTCAAGTCCTCTACCATAATCCCTGTCCCCAAGAAACCTAGGATCACTGGACTAAATGACTACAGACCTGTGGCTCTGACATCTGTGGTCATGAAGTCATTTGAGCGCCTGGTTCTCTCCTATCTCAAGACCCTCACGGCCCCCCTCCTGGACCCCCTGCAGTTTGCATACAGAGCCAACAGGTCTGTAGACGACGCTATCAACATGGCCCTACACTTCATCCTGCAGCATCTGGACTCCCCAGGAACCTACGCCAGGATCCTGTTTGTGGACTTCAGCTCTGCCTTCAACACCATCCTTCCAGACCATCTCCAAGGCAAGCTTTCCCAGATGAATGTGCCTGATCCCATCTGCCGGTGGATCACTGACTTCCTGACGGACAGGAAGCAGCATGTGATCCTGGGAAAGAATGTCTCGGACTCCCGGACCATCAGCACTGGCTCCCCTCAGGGCTGTGTTCTTTCTCCTCTGCTCTTCTCCCTGTATACCAACTGCTGCACCTCCACCCACCAGTCTGTCAAGCTAATCAAGTTTGCAGATGACACCACCGTTATTGGACTCATCTCGGACGGGGATGAGTCTGCCTACAGGAGGGAGGTTGAACGTCTGGTGTCCTGGTGCAGCCACAACAACCTGGTGCTGAATGCCCAGAAGACAGTGGAGATTATTGTGGACTTCAGGAAGCACACAGCTCCACTCCCCCCCATCATCCTGACTGACACCCCCATCACCTCTGTGGACTCATTCCGCTTCCTGGGTACCACCATCACCCAGGACCTGAAGTGGGAGCCCACCATCACCTCCGTCATTAAGAAAGCCCAGCAGAGGATGTACTTCCTGAGGCAGCTGAAGAAATTCAACCTGCCAACACGGATGATGATGCAATTCTACACTGCAATCATCGAGTCCATCCTCACCTCCTCCATCACCGTGTGGTACGCTGGAGCCACTATCAGGGACAAACAGAGACTGCAGCGTGTTGTGCGCTCTGCTGAGAAGGTGATTGGCTGCAGACTCCCATCTCTGCAGGACCTGTACACCTCCAGGACACTGGGGCGTGCAGCTCGGATCTCAGCTGACCCTTCTCACCCTGGACACAGTCTGTTTGACCTGCTCCCCTCAGGCAGGAGGCTCCGGTCCATTCGCACCAGAACCTCTCGCCATTAGAACAGTTTCTTCCCCTCTGCTGTTGGACACATGAACAATAACCGTATGACTGTTCCCACCACTAACACATGACCCTACGCTGTGTTCACTGCATCATTCCATGTTTGGCACTGATCACCACCTGCACTCATGTATATATCTATCTACTTAGCACTTTTAATTCTTATTCTTATTTTTATTTTCATGTCTATTTAAGCGTAATTTATGACAGTATGTTTGCACTGAAGCACCGCAGCAATTTCCTAATGTTGTAAACCTGCTCAACATTTGGCAATAAAACCCTTTCTGATTCTGATTCTGATTCAAATTCTATATTTATTAAGTTATGCAGGCTTGTTTGCACAACAAGGCGAAATAATTATATAAACTTTTCTGAATCTAAATAGTGTTCTTTGGTAGAATTAAAAAATAAGTGTAGTGCAGGTCTATGATGATTTTTAGTGCTACTATCATCTAGTTCTGATTCTGGTTCTGTCTTGGTTAAATCCTAAGTAGTCCTGATTTTGAACTGTTGTAGTCCTGTTTTAATTCCGGATCAGTTCTGGGTCTGGTTGAATTGGGGTTTATTCCTCGTGTATTGATACAGCCCTGATTTTGTTCTGCCTTGCTGCTTAATTAAAAAACTAGTTTAAGGTGTCCTGCATGTGTGATATATATTATACCCTATATGAAGTCATTCTTTTTTGAACAAAACTCAAAACAGAGCCTATTAATCTTTCAGTCATTTCATCAGGTTGAACACTGCAAAGAGACTTTTTTGGACAGTTTTATGATGTTCTTCTTAATTTTAAATGAATCTATCAAGTGAGGAAAAATACACTGAGATAACCAGGCTTTAAAAATGGCTATTTCACACACTCATAAAGCATATTAAGCACCTTGCATAAAGTTCATTACTGCACATGATATGTAAAAGCAGTGCAAATGGCTGTAGCTACATGCTTTGGCACACTCTTACATGAAGTAGCGCAGATGTGGTGGGAAGGCATCTGAAAGTAATGTAATGTCACAGCAGGGAAAGAAAATCACAGGTAAAATGAAAAACAGAAAAAGAGACGTTTTTCTCCATTTCAACTTTTGGAGTTTTTAGACAATTTCACCCACTCTCTGAAAATGGAAATGTTGATGATAATGGACTAAAAAAAAAAAATCAGATTTATAGACTTTGGTCGGAAAAAATTCTCTAAAAGCTAGGTGGGGAAATAATTCCATTAGGTAGATTTCCAGTTTGTGCAAGAACAAAAACAAGTCTTGTGCATGTCCTTTGTAAATGCCCTGTCGGCTTTCGGATGTGAGATTATTGTTTGTTTTGATCTTTTTTTAAGGCCTGGTCAGGGGGAGGGGAGGGGGGCTTGATCGTCGTGACAGCTTTCTATTCATCTGGACTCCACGGGGAGTTGTTTGATGTTTTCATTAACCTGCGCCATGCTTGTCTGGAGGCCGCAGGGTGGCTTCTGGACCTTGGCGCTCCATGGCTCTTGCACCTCACATGCGCCCCGGAGAGTTCAATCACATGCCCTGCGTGGGGCCAAGATGACTGGTGGGATACACTGCAGCCTTGGAGAAGATTAAGCTGTATTTCCCAGCTCAGAGTGTGCAGAGGGAACAGTTCGGTTACATGCATACACTGCTGGTGTGTGACGGGAGTTATTTGCATTGATAAATAAATCTGGACATGTCTGAAAGTGACAAATGAGAGAATGTGAATATGACCACAAAAAACAGAAGAAAGTGTTTTGATGGGTTTTTTTATTTTCATATGTAAGATGCACATTTTCGACTGAGTGTAAGGTACAGAATCAGTTTAATATTTCAGGTTAATAACCTCTTCCAGATAAATGAGCGTACACATAGTTCATATTAGTTCATTGTGAGCACAGCATGTCTATTCTTTGTGTTTTACTGATCAAACTGAACCAAACTGATCAACATATCTGTATGTTTCACATTTTATGAGATTCAAAAATATTCTCTGAGCATCATTACTTTATACATGCATAGATGTTTGTGTTTGCTGACTGCTGCTCATTACCGATTCTCAGTTAATGTTTGAACTTCTCTCATTCTATTATTGCAGTTCAGTTTAACACTTGAGTAAAGAACCCTCTCTGCAATCTATTCTTGGGCATCCGGACTGATAATGTAGGTTTGCCTCAGAGGGAGATGAAGTGGTTAGGTAGTTGGTTTTATTATCATTGGTTTTATAGAAGCTTTACTTCGCCTTGCTGCTTTACATATTAACATAATATAGAAAAGTCAAAAAATAAAAACCAGTCAAGAGTCTATTAGAGAAACTGCAGCCTGAATAAAATATTTTCCCATATCAACTATACAGACTAGATGCTGCACATCCCTCGGCGAGATACAGTATATACAGAAAGCGAGCACAAAAGGATATGATTCCCATTGTCCTGTCCTCCTGATAATCCAGTCACAGAAAAATACAGTGTATCCGTGTGCTCGTTCATCAGTAGCTATGATGCTGCTGAAGCTGCAGGCTCTTTTATTCGTCTCTGCTTGCCAGTGTGGTTTTTTTTATTGTTGCCATTACATATGTAGATATTTCTCATGTGTTTCTTAGTTTTTACTCTGTCACGAAGCATATTTTTAATTAAAAGGTAGGAAAGGTGACAATGTTCATGGTCCATGGCAGATGGCATTGTTCTAAAACATTGCTTTTAAACCTCCTGAGACTCTTTGTTTGCAGTCCAGGATTTTCTTCCGTTACTTATGTAAACTATGTCAGCGGTCCCCAACCCCCGGGCCTCGGACCGGTACCGGTCCGTGAGTCGTTTGGCACCGGGCCGCGAGAGTTGAGGCTCAGGTGTGAAATGTATGAATTTCAGGGTTTTTATCGGTTTTCAGCGTTATTTTGTTATCGTTTTTATCGTTAACTCGGTTTTCCTGGGTCTTTTCACGTGTGTTATGAATAAATCTTCTTTTTTTCGGTACCGGTACTAGTTTTATTTTGTTGTATTTATCCGCGACACCTTAAAGTGAAAGTCCGTGAAAGTCCGTGAAAATATTGTCGGGCATAAACCGGTCCGTGGCGCAAAAAAGGTTGGGGACCGCTGCACTATGTGACATAAAGTCTACCTAGCAACTAGTCTGGCACAGTTTCAACAAAGAATGAGCTCTACGACAGCTCGGTACATATGCAGCCAGCTGCTTTGAAGTCCAGCAATATTTATTCTCCTAACCATAAACCTAGAAGTAACCAATCCCTATATTTCCGAATCAGTCAGTTTCCATTGGCAGTCACTTCAATCATACTACCTCAGAGCTGAGAGTAGTTCAACTGGAGTTTTTTTTAGCAACATTTATTTCAATGGCATTCCACGTTTTTGCACATCCCTGATTCCTCTTATGACTCCTCTCCTCATGTCTTAGTCCTTCTGAGCAGAATATATAAGCGGGGGTATTTTTAATTAAATTCAATACATGGCACGGTGTAATAAGATGTTATATTGTTTTCTTATTTGAAGAAACAAAAACAGAGAAACCCAGAAAATCTGATCACTTACTGTAAAGTCTATGAACAGTTATTAATAATAAAAAGAACTTGCTGTATAAAGAGCCATCCTTTCACCATGGTTTCTATATTCCAGCTGTGTGACATGTGTCTGAAAGTAAAAATACTTACAAATGCATCTGTGTAGAATCAAAAATGAATGGCTTCTGGTCATCTGGAGATCACTTCCTGTGTGTATGCTTCTTAACTCAAAAGTGACCACACATCCACTGCAATCTGACCTTCAGCATCTCTCTTCCTAACGCTATACCTAATCAACTCTGTTCCCTTCACCTACATGTCTATCAAAATTTGCTTCAATCAGGGGCAAAGAGTGGCAGTTTTTTAATGCAAAACCCTGTACCACTTCATTCATTTTACTACAACCCATGGAGCATATGCACTGACAGCATTTAAAGTCACCCTTTCAATTTCCAGGTTCAAACGCACGATCCCGTCTGACACTTTCTTCACCTCCACATACCCATTCACACACTACTCTTTCAAGATTACCTTTACTCCATTTCTATTCCTACGTACACCATGGTAGAACAGCTTGAATCCATCTCCAGTGCCGGTCGTGATTCCCTTCCACCAGATCTCCTGCACACAAAAAATATCCTTCTTCCTTCTCTCATCACATTAGCCTGCTCTCTAACCATACCAGTCAAAGTCCCAAAATTTAGAGTCCCTACTTTCACCACACTCCTTTCCCCTTTCTTCTTCCTTTGCCTTCAGCCACCAGTAGAAATTTTTAACCTGGATTATGAGCTGTTAACCCAACTGGAATGGAAATCTAATTCTTTGTGATCCACATGTTTGATTTGGGAAAGATTTTATCCCTGATGCCCTTTCTCATGCAACACTCCCCATTTATCCAGACTTGGGACCAGCACTAGGAGTACACAGGTTCAAGCAAAATAGGTAAACCAAACATATAAGGACACCTTTAAGTATCCACAATGTATTTAATCATATTAAATGTGTTAAAAAGTGAAATTACTAATATGTTACTGCATGGATGCACATAAAGTGGAGTTGTCAGCACAGGAAAAAAAATTAACAACAAGCCAAACTCAACACATTGTTGTTTGCTGGGGAGAGAAGAGAGAAAGTTAGCACCGAGACCTTTTCAATAACAATTAGCCTGGTGCTAACAAGTTTGTCCCCTCTTGGGATCCACCTCTCACACTCTGCCTGCCTTTGATAAAATACCAGGAAGACAGAGACAAGAAGGAACCGGCAGAGTAGCTGGGGTCGTCATTATCTACACCGTAAATTAGCAAGTATATAGACTGAATTGATTTACTGCATTCTTTGTGAAGTATGAAAAGTAATACTCTCACATTTTTAATAGAAAGTTTCAAAAGTCTTTAAAAGTAAAACACTAAATTGGTAAAGTTCACTGGTAAGTCAGCGTGGCTTTTTTTCTACACTCTATGCCAACCCAACAGTTCACATGTGTGCTGACGGTTCATTGGCTACCAATCTACTCCCATTTTAGAAGGAGGTATTTTTGTCATAATAAGCTTTAATAAAATTATGATTGGTCATATAAGCTGCTTGCTATAAATCTGGTTCATGCAGGAGTTAGAGTTACACAGGGAAGGACCACGTGGCAGCTTTTACTCAGAGCTCACAGCAAATTCTATTTACTTATCATTGACTTCTGTACACGAAGCCAGTTTCATTATTCTGCATTCCCACTCACTGCTGAGCTTGTGTATTTCGGGGATGCTGAGGCAAGTAGGGCCTAAATGCTAAAACTGTAACCTGTATATATTCTGTGGTGACATCATATACCGAGTCCATGTGTTTTGGCTCACCATACCAGAATTCAGCAAAGCAGCATGTAAGTAAAAATTGTTAGCATCCACCAAAAATACTGCATATCTTTCAGTGAATACATTGGGTAACTGTGATGTCCAGCCTTAGTTTTCCCTTCTGATCTGAAGTGTGACTGATCTTTTGTGCTGCTTCTGTTTTTGTGCAGTGGCTGCAGAGCTGCTATGTTTTTTATGAATCAGAAAAGAGACTGATGAATAAAAGGTTATCATTACTGAGGAACTTTAGCTGAAAACATGAAAATATGGTTTAAAAAGATTTTTTTTTAAATAGAAACAAAAACTTAGACATGCGGAGCTTCTATCGCATCTGTTGGATGAATTGATTAAAAGCAGCTCTGTATTTCTTTCATCTGAGTGAAGCTTTCACTTATTGTTTTGAATGCATTTCTGTTGATTGAAACACTAAACTGCATTAGAATGAAAAGAAAAGCAGCAGGAGAATTTGACTGAAGAAAAGATCCAGTATTATTTCCTTCCACTATTAAGTTGTCAAATGTTGAGATGTATATATGTGCCTTGTTAAAGGCTGACAGAAATACTGTTCACATTATTTATTTTTAGCCTTTGTTTACATTGATTAGCATAATGTGTTTTGAAAGACAAGCTGAAGAGTATGAAAATGTGAAAACAAAGGCTCTATGTTACATTCATGAGAAAAAGTAAATGTCTTATGTTGACATTAACTTTGTTTTTTACTCTCTTTGAAACAGATATGTTATATATATATATACATGTACACTACTGTGCAAAAGTCTTGAGATTATTAAAACCTGTACAAACATTCATTTGTACATTGAGTTTGTACATTTGTAACAATCTTGAAATCAATGTTTGGTACGAGAAACATTATTCCTCTACATCTTCATTATAGCCTAGACTCTGTTGGGCAGGTTTTCCTGTAATTTCTTTAAGTAGTCTTCATGAATAGTTCTCCAGGCTTCTTGACAGATATGCTTTTACTGGATTGGGAATGTGTTTACGATCATTGTCAAGCTGAAAAATTAGGTACTGATAATCAGATTCAGATTCCACAGATAGGGGTGCAACGATACACAAAATTCACGGTTCGGTTCAGTTCGATACTTTGGTGTCGCGGTTCGATATTATTTCGATACAAAAAAATGTTCATGCCTTTTTAATTTGTCGTTTATTAAAATTATAAATATATATTTTAACTCAAAAGTACAGTTTTTAAATTTAATGTTGCTGAAACAACAAAATAAAAAAAATAAAAAAATCTATCTGATCGAGAAATCACTCATCTTTGGAAAAGAGAGTTTATTACAGAGAAATGGCTCTTTCCAAAATAAAAGCTATACTATACGCTTCTTCTGGGGTATATTCTCAGCAGCATATTAAACATATCAGGTCCCCATAAGGAGAATCACGTGCTAACGGCTGTCTAAATGACTCGGGTAAAGTTTGTAGCATGCGTGCTTGTTGTTTTTGTCTGCTTCCACCTGTCTTTGCACTAGGATGATGTCGGTGTAAATGTGCAGTGATATTCGTTGTGTTCCCACTAGTGCTGTCAGCGTTAATCTCATTAAAATGACATTAATGCCATAACGCAGCAAATCTCCATTAACGAGTTACCGCGGATCACCCCGTGCCTGGGGCTGGACGGCGTCAACACGTTAACAAGCTAACTGCGCTAACACACTAGTTCCCACCAATTGAGCATTGCGTGGCACATCCGACATACTGTTTTACTTTTGTCCATGACGCGCTTACCTTCAGGGTCATGCTTCACATGAAAACCAAGATAGTTCCAAACGCCAGATCTGAATGAGGGTGGGGGAGGCTCAGTTTCGAGCTTAGCTTCTGTCTTGCTAGCTTGCGCTGCGCTCAGTGGATCTGCACTCGACAGTGCAGCCTAGGCGGAGTAGTCGAACGCAGATCCACTGAGCGCTCAACACAGACAGCATCGTCAGAAGAAAAGTTGATAAAATAAATAAAATTTTTTGTATTGTTCGATACATATGCGTACCGAACCGAAAGCACTGTATTGAACGGTTCAATACCGATACGAGTATCATTGCACCCCTATCCACAGAATATATGTTTTGTTGTTTTTCTTTGTTTTGTGATAGGCTGCTAGTAACAAAGTACTTAAAGATACAATTAAAACAGGTTCTTTGTTGTCTGATTTGTCCGTTATGTGTAGACATACACTGGTTGATTGCTTGAGAAAGGTGGGGTTTTTTTTTTTATTCTTTAATGTTACATAGGTCATAGGTCAGTGTTAACAGAAAATAAAAAACAACATTACTCTGAAAAAACTCAGGTATAAGAACTACAGTGAAAATGAGTTAAAGATGCAGCCAGTGTCCAATGAAAGACTTTGAAAGTTCTTTAGAAAGCCTGGAGAACTATTGCTCAAGACCACTTTAAAAACTTACAAGAGAGTCTGGCTCCTTTGAAGGAAAACATAAAGAAATGAGTGATGGCTCAGAAAACATTTTCTCATTCCATGTTGTATTTGTAGGTTTGGACACTTAAAAAGAAAGTGTCAATCAATCAATCAATCAATCAATCAATCAAGCACAGCTGGTTATTTGTTTAAAGTGCACCTGTGTAAAAATTCAATTTCTTTCATTCCAACCTCTCCACCACCATGGGTAAGAGCGGCCAAAGGAAATCAGGAACAAGACTGTAGACCTGCACATGGCCGACAAGGCCAGTCAGCATGAATCTTTGTGAGAAGGTGACGACTGTTGGTGTGATTATTAAAAAATGGAAGAAATATAAATGACAATGAATCTCCTTCAGTCTGGAGCTGCTTACAAGCTCTTGCCTCGTGTGCTGAGGATGATCATGACAAATGTGATGGGTCAGTCCAAAACTACACGGGAGGAGGTTGTTAATGATCTGAAGGCAGCTGGTAACACAGTCACCAAAAACACCATGGGTAAGATACTACAGTCTAATGGACTGAAATCTTGCAGTGCGTGGATGTTCATGTAGAGATCCATCATGTGTTTGTGAACATCTAAACGATTCAGAGAAGGTTTGGGAGAAAATGCTGTGGCCGGATGAAACCAAGATTGAGCTCTTTGGCATCAACTCGCTAAAGAGAGAGCAATGCCAGGTATGACTGAAAGAGCATCATTCACATGGTCAAGCACAGAGGTTCCAGCATTATGCTTTGGGCCTGTGTTTCTGCTAAAAGGGGGCCATGTACCATAAAATCTTACATGAGAACCTCCTTCCTTCAGCCAGAACACTGACCATTGGTTTTGAATGAGTCTTTGAGCGTGACAGTGACCCCAAACATACTATCAAGGCAATAAAGGAGGGGCTAAAGAAGAAGCAGATTCAGGTTGTGAAGTGGTATAGCCGGCCTTTAGACCATAGTCCTATAGAGATCTGTGGAGGGAGCTGAAGCTGTGAGTTGCCAAGCAGTAGCCAATAGTGATGTGTTGGTCGCGAACGAAATTGCTCTTAGAGCCGGATCTTTGACGTGAACGATGCGAGCCGGCTCCTTATCGCGAGCTGTGGGGTTTTTTTTTTCTTTCTCTCCCCCTCTCTCTTACACTTTTTTTTCGCTTGCGAGCCTTGTGCTTTACGCTGGGAAGAGGGGGGAGGGGCGGTAGTTACACTCAGTAGCACAGGAACAGAGCAGGAGGGTGAGACAGAGAAAGAGCCAGGGACAACAACGTCACATTAGAAAGGTATAGTAATCATCCACAGCTATTTTCAGTTGCGGATGATAAAGGATTCAGAAAGTTTATTCATGCAGGTCCATATGACAGAGAAGATGCATCTTCTTTTTGTTTTCTAATTTAATTTAATTTAATTTAATTTATATTTAATTGTGTTGTGGTTTGCAGTGTTTTGTGTTGTTTCACTTTAAATTTGTAAAAGGAAAAAGCTGAAAATTTAAATAGTTAAAAGTTGAAATGTAAATAGTTGGTTTTTGTATTATATGATTTATTTATTACATTTTATGTGGAGTGAATAAATAAAAGTATATTTACGGTGGCCGCTACAGACAAAGCACAAACAAACACGTACAAACTCCAAAACACGTAAAAACTCAAAACATGTACAAAACACAACAGAAATGCTCCAGGATGCTAGGGGCAGTGTTGAGCTTTTGTTACCTAGTGGCTACACAAGCCAGCAAGTACCAACGACCTGATTTGGTGTGTGGTAGTAACAGGCAAATGAACATTTTTTTAAATTATTTGAATATATATGAGTGCTTGTGTATAACTACACAAACAATACACATATGCATTCAATTGTGTAATTTAAGTGATCTAGGTCAGCGGTCTCCAACCTTTTTTGCGCCATGGACCGGTTTATGCCCGACAATATTGTCATGGACCGGCCTTTAAGGTGTCGCGGATAAATACAACAAAATAAAACTAGTACCGGTACCGAAAAAAAGAAAATTTATTCATAACACACGTGAAAAGACCAAGGAAAACCGAGTTAACGATAAAAACGATAACAAAATAACGCTTAAAAACCGATAAAAACCCTGAAAACCATACATTTCACACCTGAGCCTCAACTCTCGCGGCCCGGTACCAAACGACTCACGGACCGGTACCGGTCCGAGGCCCGGGGGTTGGGGACCGCTGATCTAGGTAGCTGTGGTTTTGGAAGTTCAGTTCATGCTAGAAATATGTTTTGGAGTTTGTACGTGTTTTGTCTCGAGGGGCCACCGCATATATTTATATATAAACATATATAAATAAAACCACTTTTTTTTATATTATTGTTAATAATTGTTAATTAAAGCAACAAAACAACCTGAAGAGCCGGTTCGGAGCCAAAAGAGCCGGCTCTTTTTAGTGAGCCGAACCGAAAGAGCCGGTTCTCTAAAAAGAGCCGGAAATCCCATCACTAGTAGCCAAAAAATGTAAAAGATTTAGAGTTTCAGTGAAGGGGATTGGGCCAAAATCCCTCCTGAGACATGAGCAAACCTGGCGTTCAACTACAAGAGACAGTTTACCATGGTGCTTACCAATAGGGGTTTTTCCACCAAGTACTGAGTCATGTTTTGCTTGGAGATTAAATATTTATTTCACTCAATAATTCACAAATCAATTTATAACTTTTGTGGAATGTGTTTTTTTGGGAGTTCTCTATTATGATGAAACTTAGTCTCTAGAAATTAGAGACTGTTCATTTCTTTATAAGTAAGCAAACATATAAATTCACTAGGAGATCTCATAATTATTTCCCCCCACTGTAGCTTCTCTGGCATCAGATTGATGAAACAATTGTCCATGTTGTGATGCAAAATTCCTGTATTTGCAAGATGTTTGTTGGTTTTCTTCCATCTACTGCCTTTTTGAAATTCTCATAAATTTATAATGTGATGCAAGCCTGGGATTCGACTCCATACACCTGCATTTTTCTTCTTTTTGCATCATTCCTTGGTGAATTTTCTAGGTTGCTCGGGATCATTATCCTGCTGAAAGGTCCTCTTCATCTTTCTGACAGATGGCCTTACATTATCTTCAAGCTCTCTTTGATATGATGCAAACAGTTTAATCAATGATCGCAAACCACTCGGTCCCCAAAGCACCTAAGCAACCCCAAATCATGTCCACCACTATTCTTCATGGTGTGAGGGTCTCCAGAAAACTGGTCTTGTTCTGTGCTAAACACGTCTACTATTAACATGGCCGAATCTATTTTTCAGTTCCCTGTCCAGAGATCACATACTCTAGTTTAAAAGAAAACCTGCTCTAGTTTATATTTTTCAAACATCAAAGGCTTTGTTTTAAATTGCTTTATTTGGAGTTCATTAGAGACCATTTTAAATTCATTGTCATACTAGTGCATTTGAGTATGCTGATTAAGATGCATTACAATAAACAGAAGCGGTGCACTTTGCAAAAGTGTCGAGCAAATACTTTTCCCCACATACATTTCCCCTCTCGCTTAATTAACATCACATTTTTCTTTTGGTTAACAGAAAAAAACTTCACACTTAACCCCCTACGGATGTGATTTTGTAGCCTGGATTCGAGTTGTAATGAGACTCCATTAAAGTTATCGCAAACTGTAACCAGTGTGTAAGACTAATGTGGTACTTTTGTCATGTGAAATGGCAATGCTTTACTAAACAGTTTCATGGTGTATGCCAGTGTTGTCGGATCATTAACATCTGAGAACTTCATAAAAATGAAGTTTGTGTTGTAAATCATTCAGAGCTGGCCGGAGATTGCAGTGAAACTAGAAATGCAGGCGCGCCCTCACGCCCAGTGTTTTGTTTAGCGTGCCCTACCCTTCTCTCTTTATGGTCATTGATGGTTTTAGTAACGCCTCAGTCATTACGCCATTTTTGTTTGTTTACTTTTAATTTGGTTTGCCATGAATTTACTCGTGAAACTACAGGTAATTAGTGACAGCAGACATGAGCTGAACTCGCCACATAAAACGAGTTAGTAGAAGTTATTGTCTAACTTTTGTAAATTTTGTCTTCCTGGTTGCCAATCACCAATGTGGAAAAAAGCTATTAATACTCATACGATTTAATTTTCTCTGTGTGCAGTGAAATGCTTTGAGAAAGCCCAAATGCAGAAAGCAACACAACACAAAACAACTTTGAGTTCCTGGTACTTTTAATACTTTGTATTATATAATAATTACTTACATTACTTATATTATTATTTCAATAGCTGCACCAAAGGAATGTATTTCTGGATCTTATCATTGTGTATGTGGTCTGGTTTGTTTATGGTTATAGTTAACGATGTTTGTAGGGATGGAGGAGAGTATAATAAAGAGAGGACCGGATTTTAAGTGGCTCTTTTTTAGGCAATATCAGTCCATTATTATAACCATTGCTCGTGTGAATGCCATCTCTTAGAATTGTCTTGTAGATATCTCCAGTGACATCCACGATTATGCACCATGCGACATTCTTTCATGCATCCAGAATAACTACTATGACAAACAGGGCATCGTCACCTGAATGAACCTGTATGTTGTCTTTTTAAAGCTTCATTCTTGGGAGGACAGTCACGTAAATTCATGGTACTCCACCTTAAGTATTCAGCATTAACTACTGAATCTCAGAGGCAATGTTCACTGACAGTGTGACATTTGTACAACATGGGGAAAAACGAGGTCCCCCATAGAGTAAGGGCCAAATGTCTCTTTATTATAGCTCCAAAAAATTACCTGTGTAAAGCAGCTGGTAAATGTGCAGAGACAACAAATGGCAGCACATGCTACACATTCACAAAGTCATATTTCAAATAGCTGAGAAAATGAAATTCATGCTTCATAAAACTTTTAGTACCGGCATTCAAATCAGTCTCAGTTGCCTGAAAATTACTCCCTCTTTTCTTTGTGCTTAAGTAAGCCTCTGTAAATAGATATAATGTGAGTAGGTGACATTTTGCCAGTGTTACCTGACTTTAGGTTAAATCTCATCTCCCGCAGTCCCTGGTGTGTTGCGGTTAACTGTACTCTGTGCTCAGTCATCTTTTGCAGTTGATTCTTTGCATATCGATGCCTTTTGTTTCATTGTTAGTTGGTGAAACTAATTAGAAACCATTTGTTGACATTTAATATGTTAAATCAGACTGCCAGTAGCCTGTAGTGGGTTTCTTCTTTGTGAGATTAGATAAGAAGGAAAAAGAGGGTGAGCTTACCCTTCAGTTTGAGTAATTATATTTCAAGAAAAGTACATTTGCTATAATATTTTAGCAGGGTCATCCGGAGCTTATCTCTTCTGAATGACTGATGGGATCCGAGAAAATCTCTGAATTCAATTACTTGTGTTTTATAATTCTCTGTGTGACCATAGTCTGGAATGTTTAATGGTACATCACAGACTCTTGTATAGTTTCCCAGCAGGGCACCAACTTCCATCGGTTTTTGCTCTGTGTGAGCCAATGGATGCACCCATTGTTTTGATTGAAAAAAATAAAATCCCCACCCCTTGCAGTTCATGCATGGCGATAAGTGACAACTTAATAGAAGGCTATTTCCTTGAGGCCAACCCCACTGAGGAGACATCGTGCTGTTCGCCAGAGCTATGAGAACAATTTCAATTAGACAATTTAATTTGGTCCTACACATGAGGGAGAGGGCAAACACAAATTAACTGAAGGAGACAGATAGCCACAGTTTGTAAATCAGTTAAATTGAAAAGCAGCGGCCTTTTTTCTTCAGCTTGTCAACCAATACGTCATGGCATATAGAGTCTTTCAATAAATTATGACGACGACACCACTGTCCTCACTCAAGTGCCAATTAAGCAATTAACGTTACGCCCGTGCAGAGAAAAGGAAAAGAGTGACTGCAGTGCTTTGGATGAAACTTTATTCTTCTTTACTTTTTTCAGGCACAGTGGAGTTTCTCATTAGTTTATTCAGGGTTTTAGAGCAGTCTACATTCTGGCATTAACAGCACTTCTGTTGATGTCAAGTCCATCAGCAACTGTTGGATAAATTCCATGGATTATAATAACATGCCCATCAATTCTAGCTCCAATTTGCCCAGTAAGCTGAGGGTTGAGCAAATCTCTAAAAACCTGCTGTGTCTTTCATCCTTTGTGTTAAGTTTGTGTGTTAACAGTGGCATAAAACATTCTTACATACAGAATACTCCCAGTAAAGCTGTAAAACAATTAATGAGGTAGGTGTCACAGAAGCCCCAATGTATGCTTTTGTCTCTTTTTGGTACATTTGATCAAATAAAATTTAGAAATTGCAGAAAAGTCGTATTATGCGGTGAAATGTGCAGAGACCCAGGAAGTCAGAAAGAGCTGTAATGGCCCACTGATTTAGAATCATGAAATATCGTTTTTTTTTCTTTAACACATCTCATGATGAACATATTATACCCGCTTTACTGTGTCAGCACTGCCACGATCAGCATGTTAAGATTCTGATGTTAGCCTTTAGCTACCACAGACGCGATACCATGGGTGCACACATATTTATAAATGTATGTGAAATGTGACAATATAGTAAATATAAATCTGCTTTGATAGTTAAAGCTAATTTAGTGAAACTATATATTTTTTAGCAGCAAAATGCAGTCACAGCAGTGAAGGGAATAAATCTAAACTTTCCTTTTTTGCTTCTCTTTGCAGCTAACTGGAGGGCAATCCAGAAAAGGTCAGTACTGAACACACAGCAATATTTCTTAATACAGATTGGCAGTCAGTGGATAGTTTCTGCCACTATCACAGTGTTAAAGCCAAAATATCATTCTCTGCTATACACAGATGCACATGAAATAAAATTCCTTTAAAGATGGAGCACTTTGAGATCTACGGGATCTTGGGGGGAGGCTGACAAACCATCACAAAGATATGTGAGGAAAAGGCTCTGAGCTGTCATTTGATTGATATGTCATCTCTGCTTTTCTTGCTCTTCCTATCTGACAGTAATAACTTCCATCCAAACTGGACAACGCATATGTGAAACATTGTTTACAGTATAGTTTAGGCGCCCGTCTTCCTGATCTGTCTTTCTGTGGTGGGAGCTGCCTCAGTGTGCACAGTCATAATGTCAAAAGAGACAGCAACATTTTTTTTCTCTTCAACATCTGCACATCTTATATTATTATTTGCATATGCCACACGCAGATATTAGCTCTAGAAGATTGGGATCATTAGAAAAAACAGAAATGTGTGAACATATTTCCCCTGCTAGCTGAACCACTCAGAGGCAAGGTGCCTTATTTTGTTTTATTAAAAGGAAATAAGTCATAAGCAAAAAGTTTCAGACACGTCAGTGTTTTCTGGGTGTAGAACATGTTTGGCTTGTCACAGAGGTATAGTTGAAAGAAAACCAATTAAAATTGCATCACTTACAACGTTTTAGAGTTGGCATGTGAAGTATGTCCTGATATAAAGAATCCAAAGCAACAGGCCTCAAAGCAAAATCTCAATGTCACAAAAGCGAATACACTGGCATGCTGGCTATAAAACCTATTCACCAAACACATACACAGTATTTACCTCATCACAATGTGCACATTGAAAAATTGTCCATTTAATTATTAGCAGCCACCCTGCACATCTGTGAACAATGCCAGAACAAATGTATTAGTCAGCAGATGCACTGCTCCACAAACAACTAACAGTGAGACAAACAGTACTTCTGGTACAGTCTTCTGGTGAGTAACAGAAAGAAACATCCATCCATTCACTTTAGTGTTTCCAATTAACCTATCCCCACTAACTGCATGCCCACGCAAACACGGGGAGAACATGCAAACTCCACACAGAAAGACACCAGCCTGATGGTGGAATTTAACTCAGGACCTTCTTGCTGTGAGGCAAAAGTGCTAATCACTGTTCCACCGTGCTGCCCGAGAAAGAAACAATTCAAATTAAAATCACAGGGACAAACAAACAAATATATTAGCAGTGTTGGGAAGGTTACTTTTAAAATGTATTCCACTACAGATTACAGAATACAACGTATTCCGTTACGTTACTCAATTAGCATAACGTATTCTGAATACTTTGGATTACTTAATGTATTATCATGCTTTTTACAACTACATGAATGTACTATTGCTATGTGATTTATTACTATTACTGAAGGCTACTCGCCATACCAATACCAACTAGAATTTTAAATCTTAATGTAAAAGTAGTAACATTAGGTAAGGCTGCACTTTTTGCAGCGATCTCGTATAGAAAACTATTTCGCGTGTATATAAAACAGGTCCGCGGCTCCGAACCGTAGTAAAGGGACTTCTGGCTAATACCTCAGGTTCCGTGTCGGGCTCGTAGCTGAAAACTAGCTTTACTATTAGCGAGAGACAGAGAGAGGCGTTGAAAGGCTGCTCCAACAGAACTTATTGTTTCGGAGGAAAACACGAACACAGTGTACAGTCGAGTCTTAATAGCTTACTTACAACTGGGCTCGTCAGGCACTCTTCTTGGCTGCAGTGGTTATTATTATATTCACATGCTTCCAGCTCCCGTTTCTGCTTGATGACAACTCGTACTTTTCCACTCTCCTTTTTCTCCCTCCTCGCGCTCACAGACACATAACGGGTATGGCAGTGAATTCTCCCTGCAGCACGGACTACACTGCCCATGAGGCTACATTCTTTACAGTTATGCCTTTAACACTCTGCCTGTTGCCTTCATATGAATATCATTTTTTGAATATTTTTTTACAAATATTTCTTCATGTCATTATGCAGGCCGCAAGTAGAGGTGACATGGGCCGCGAGATTGAGACACAGACATTAGAGCCTGTGTGTGTAATGCGTGTTTTGTTTGGGTTTCCACCGGCGTGGAATTACCAAAAATAGAGAGAGCATAGCCTAATATATGAAACAGGAAAATACCGCCGTGTAATCAATTTATTTCAAGAAAGTAACTGTATTCTGAATACCACTCTTTTAAACAGTAACTGTAACGGAATACAGTTACTCATATTTTGTATTTTGTAACGGCGGTACATGTACTCCGTTACTCCCCAACACTGTATATTAGTCATGCTATCTTGTCATTCAGGGTGGCGGACTTGTTGTGATAACTGCTGGTGTACTTCAGGTATTTTTAAGCTCTGTTTTTCAGGGCGGCCATTCATTGATTTAATGCTTACAAACCAACTGTTGTACAAAGCCATTAGCAGTAAACTCTAACTGGTAATGTTAGTGACTGACAGATTTATGGAGTGGGAAGCCAACTTTCCCCAGACCCAAAGGAAAGAAGAGGGACCCTCCTGCACTGGCTGTCAGGATTATTTATGAATGTAAATACCGATTCCTCTGCCTAGTAATTACTTTAAGAGTGCACTTCAATTAGAGTAGCTAATTAGTGTTTATCGAGTTTGTTTCTTCCCCCCACCCCGTCCCCCACCCTTCCCCCTCTCTTATATATGTTTGTGTGTCTCTGTCTGTAGACATGAATTTGCTGTCATCTTTAACATCTGCTGGTGAAAACCCTGCCTGTGCTATGATTTGCTTTTTTTTTGTTTAATTAATGATGTGCTACAATTTAATATTTAAACGAGTCTGCTTTGAAGTGTGCACGTCATTAGGCTCATCTGCTTTACTCTCCCTGAGACACGGGAAGACACTGGGGCACAATCTGCTGTTCCACACAAAAGAAGAAAAAAACACACAAACTAAAGGTTTTGACCATAAATCCAGGACTTCACCAGTTGTAAATGCGCTTCACTATTACTGAGGCAATAGTGCAGGTTTTATCTACTAATTCTACAGGATACCATTGTGCCTGGCCATTACCTTGCCCTATTATTTCCTCTGAAAGGATAATGGAACTTTAGGTCTGTTTTTAGGACTGAGCCTGTCCGTATAATGAGTTGTGAAGATGCTTGTAGGACTCACAAAACATAATAGTGTCACGGTTCTGGGTCATGTTGACCCAGCTTTCTGTTTTTCATGCTTTGGTGTTTTTCTAGATTATGATTTGATTTATCAGTGATACTGTTTTGATTATGATTATTATTTAGTAGGCTTGGTCAGTGTCAAGTCTGTCTCTCTCTGTCTAGTCCGTGTCTTAGTAAAGTGTGTTTTGTTTCCTGTTTTACTTTGAAGGTTCTTGTTCCTGTCTGATGTCAGTGTTCCGGCTTTGCTCTCCCTGTCTCGTTAGGTCTTATTCCTCCCAGCTGTGTCCCCCTTCTGTCTCTAATTCCTTGATGACTCCCTCAGTGTATTTAAGCCCAGTGTGTCTTTTTGTCAGTTTCGCGTCGTCCCTCATGCTGTGTGTGATTCTCCCCGTGTCTTCTGGTATGCATTTTAATTAGCTTTTCCCAGTTTAGTTTTGTATTGCTTGTGTTCTATTTTCCAGCACTAAAGCTGTGCTTTTGAGTTCATCCCCTGAGTCTGAGTCCTGCACTTTTGAGTCCTCATCTCCTGCCTGCCACACAGCGTTTCATGACAAATAGTGCATTAAATAATTTGGCGAGGTTAGGTAATCACCTCAGAGTTAGGATATTATTTTTAAAACTATTTTGTAAGAAATGTAATGCTTTTCATTCTTTTTTTAAAATAATTTAATAATTAAGATGTGTTTTATAAACAGAGCTTAATGAGATTGGATTTGTTTGTTAAATTGCAGAGTTAATACTTAAGATTAAAGATAATCTTTTTAATAGTATGTGCTAGGAAACTGCAAGGATTTTAACTTTATTAGGCATTGGGATGTAAAGTTGTTTGTTTTTATAATTTTGATAATTAAAAAGTATTTCCCAAGAAGAATATTGAGGCGTGATTTAATGTATCAAAATAGCTTTCTTTTGTGATTTTTCTTATTGTTAAAATCATCATCTTAAAAAATGCTTTTATTAAATAGCCTGGCCTTCAGGCAAATGCTGTTTTCTTGGAATTCATATAAAAAAATCAGCTCCTAGTTTCTGGGAATCAGAGTCATGGAGAGGCTAACCTCCTTCCATTTAATAAATATTTAGTTATTTTGTAAGCTCAGTCTGTGGAGCTCATTTTATTTCATGTTTTGATCAAAAGAAATAACAAAGAAGCAATGTTTTGTGACATTACAATCTGTATGTGCACATGATTGGAGGGAGGTTTTAGGGTCAGAACCACAGATGGGTATCGCACTTTCTAAACAGACCTTGTGCGCTATTCTCACAGCCAGCCTTGGAGGTTGGATTGCTCTGATGAAAACAGCTCATTGTCTGTCTGATTACGATTGGATATTAGAGACACTGTTTGCACATGCAGTGTTCACGTTTTGTAAGAAAGGTTGTCCTGCTGTGCTAGCTATCTGTGTGCAAACTTATCTCATGAGTAAAAAATAAATCAAAACTCAGGCGCTAATTGAGTTTATCCTGAATTGAATAATATCTAGGAATGAATTAATCAAATTCAGGTTATCTCAGGCAAGAACTATTGCTGCGTTGATTAATTTAAACTGATATTGTTTTGTTTTGCATATAACAACTTTGACAACTTATTTGTACATTGAATTTTTTTGCATGAATCTTTTTAACAAAAAATATTTAAACAACACTTATAAGCCATTTGCATTCATCTAAATGTAAATTCTGTCTCAGTTGTACAGTCCCGATCAAAAGTTTAACACCAGAGACAGAGGCAGACATTTGATACACTTGGGGCTTAGCCCTAAAGGGTAGTATGATGCATGTTAGAAATGATTGAAAGATTAATAGGCTCTGTTTTGAGTTTTGTTCAAAAAAGAATGACTTCATATAGGGTATAATATATATCACACATGCAGGACACCTTAAACTAGTTTTTTAATTAAGCAGCAAGGCAGAACAAAATCAGGGCTGTATCAATACACGAGGACTAAACCCCAATTCAACCAGACCCAGAACTGATCCGGAATTAAAACAGGACTACTTAGGATTTAACCAAGACAGAACCAGAATCAGAACTAGATGATAGTAGCACTAAAAATCATCATAGACCTGCACTACACTTATTTTTTAATTCTACCAAAGTCCACTATTTAGATTCAGAAAAGTTTATATAATTATTTCGCCTTGTTGTGCAAACAAGCCTGCATAACTTAATAAATATGGAATTTGAAAAATAACAAACCTAAAAAGAAACACTAGGTACGAGATACATGAGTACCTATGATACGGTGATACTTTTGGTAAACAACCATTTGACTAACATGAGTGTCTCACCTGCTCTTGTTCATCTCTGTTCTGTCCTCATTCTCCATCTCGCTCTCTGTCCCTCTCTCTCTCTCTCTTCCTCTCTCTCCCTCTTTGTGCTGACAATCAAGCCAAACACCACCATCATCAAATATACAGTTGAAACCAGATATTTACATACTCTTCAGATAAAAACACTTTTTTAAATTGTAACATCAAATCAGACTAAATGTTTATTTTTTAGGTTGATAAATATAAAGAGTAAAGAGAGAAACTATCTGTATTTCTTAATTGTAAATGGCACCAAATTGTATTCAAAATTGAGCCACACTTATGGAGCTCCACAGTTCTTTTCCTGGTGTTTTGGTTGACATCTCTTGATTTTCCCATTTCAAAGAAACAGGCTCTGTGTTTTGCCTTATATGCATCCACAGGTGTGCCACCAATTTACTCACATGGACTCTACTAACCTATCAGAAGCTTCTTCAGCTCAGAATGGAATCGTCTGCAGTTTTCTTATTAATTAGTTCCTCTTGTTTTGCATAGAAATATACTGAACAACATACAAAGCATAATATATAAAATAACATCTACCAGAGTTTTTTCTTTGAAAGAAGCTCCTTATGTCCATTCTTGTATATCAGTACATTACTGAAATCGATTTATTTAGCCGTGGAGGGTAACAACTGAAAATATGAAATAAAGACACATGTAAGCTAAGACTCTCTAAAGAAACAGCATTGTTGTTGTTCGGCTTTTCATTTCGCCATTTGTTGATTCACTTGAAGAGCAAGTAACGTAATATGGGTCAAGTGATCAGTTTGACATCAATCTTTCGTGATTCACCGTCATATTTACATTATTTGTACAGTACGAATGATCTACTTTAGTACCTGGTCAAACTTAAGTTCTCCTCTGTCTGCCTGGCTGCTAGTGATGTGCGGATCGATCCTGAAATATCGATTCCTCCGATACCAGTCATTTATGTTGTAGAATCGATTCTCACATTAAAATATCGATATTTTAGTAATTTAGGGTAAATTTGTAGTTTATCATTAACAGGAACACAGTGGAAAGAAACTATAACATTCGGATTGTCTACATTCAAAGGAACTACTTCCTCTTCCGCCTTTCATAGTCATGTGCGAAATAGGGCTGTATAATAACTCGCAGCCCCTTGGCGCACGCACTCACAACAATGGCTGAGCGTAATTGTGCGGACGTATTTTACCTCCACAAACAGCTGAGATGTGGTTTGGATACATGTGGCAAAAAAGTGAGGTGTTGTGGCCATACTTGCCAACCTTGAGACTTCAGAATTAGGGAGACATTCAAAAGGGTCGTTGGGGGGGGGAGATAAATACATTTTACAGTGTTTATTTATCGGATAAAATACGTTAAATGTCACCGTTATTATTGGCCGACGCGGAAACAGCGGGGGTGTCCAAATTCAGAGGCTGCTTCCACCTGAGGACCCGGCCTTCGTGGTCTAAAGAAAGCCGGGTAGTACGTCACGAGCTCCCTCGGTGGAGTGAAACTCAGCTGTCTGCTCCTTGCTATCTAAAATATAACCGGGCGCTGGCGTAAACTCTCGACCGTCTCACACTTTGTTTAATTAGTTTTCTGTTTAACGTTTATTCAGCTGTGTGAAAACACCCGGAGGACCCCTCCCGAGGGATTAATAAAGTTAAATTTAATTAAATTTAATCTAATCTAATAACTTTAATCTCAGCCAAACCGATTTACTCACAAACAAATAAAACACTGAAAAGCCAAACAATAACATTTTTAAGTTATCAAGGTGACTTATATATCATGGTTAACCCGAGTAGTGAAAGACCGCGGGGGTTTGAAAACGATGTGTCGATTGGCTCAGATATTTGAAGTTTACACAGCTACATTATTACATATTTTCAGGTGAGAATTCTCACCTGAAAATATGTTAAAAGTTTTTTTGCGACCCAGAAAGAGAAATAAGAGTAATATTAAAACTAAGTCGCTGCCACCATTGTTGGAAACTGGAATTGGCTGGGAATTCTGCGATATGGTTTTTCAATTTTGTTGTCCGGGTGGAAATTCGGGAGAAATTCGGGAGAATGGTGGCTCCGGGAGAATTTCGGGAGGGGCACTGAAATTCGGGATTCTCCCGGAAAAATCGGGAGGGTTGGCATGTATGGTTGTGGCAGCATCACTAACCTTGTCAAACACCTCAGAGTAAATCATATCACAGAATATGACGAGCGTATGTTGAGACGAACTGAAGAGGAGGAGAGGGACAGGTGCTGCTAGGGCGAGACAGACGTCTCTCACGGAGTCCTTTAGTGCTGCAGGCAGGCAAGGTGTTCAAATAGCGCACAACTTTTTATTTCTATTTGATGAACTCTGCATTATTAAGTGATAAGAACAAGTAATCTGATGTCCTGTAATCATTATGATGCTATAATTTGAGATACAATAAATGAAATAAGTTTTTGTACAAAGTATCGGTATCGGATCAGTATCGTCGATACCACCCTGAATATTACTTGGTATCGGATCGGAAAGGAAATCAGTGGTATCGCACATCACTACTGGCTGCGCTTCTCCAACAGCACACTCCCCCCGCCCCCTCGCTCAGTCACTTAGTGCCTGAGCTCGGATCATACCAATATTAGGGGGGATTTACGCACAGTCGTAAATTCCCACAGTGTGCACTATGTGCTTCGAATATTGTGTGTAGTTTTTGTCAGTGGCGATTTTAGCCCATTTTTGGGGGTGCTTCAGCACCCCCAAAATGAATCAAAGCACCCCCAAAGATTTCTTACTTTGTTGACAATATTTGCTGTTTGTGTGACACACTACTAAAAATATAAAAGCATACAGTACTTGGTTGAGACGTAACACTTTAACAACAAAAGTATAGATAACCTCCCCCCCTCCCAAAGTGGTTTGTTCCAGCTCGTCTCTCCCCTGCTCTGGCTCTAGCGCCGTTGCTGCCAGAGCAATGGTGGCTGAGACGCAGCAGAGCTGAGGTGTAAGTGCCTGGCTTAAAACAGGACATTTAACCTTCAGTTACTCTTTATATAGTTAGGTAGGAGTCAGATAGTGTTTCTTTTTAGCTGAAAAACATTACACCAGGTAACCTGCAGTGTTGAAAACGTGTTTTCCCACGATGTTTGCCACCCTACAATCCATCCTGCTCTGTTGTAAAATCAGCGACATTTGACCGTCCTGTTGCTCCCATTGAAATTTATACAGCCTATTTAAAATCTAAAACTTATAATTGTCCGTAGCCTGCTGTTGTTACCACTGTCCTGTTTGAAATGGATACTAACTAGCTAACTGACTGAATGCCCATTAACCTTATGACTCCCGGTGTGTGTGTGTGTGTGTGTGTGTGTGTGTACAGAGAGACAGCCAGGTTCATAATGGATATGAGGAAGTTTTTTCAAAAAAAGGAGCCACATTCAGGTAAAAGTGTAAAATCAAATGATCTGTTAATCAAGAATAATGTTGGATCAGTGTTTCAATATTTATATATTTTATTAGATGTTCATGTGGTTTGGTTATTTGCCTTTTGGTTGAAAGTAGACTGAGAGAGGACTTTTTGTTAGTGATCTTAAAAGTATTTTTTTTATATTAATTTAATTTTTCATCTAATTGAATACAATCTATTTGTGTATGATTGTCAGTCCAAAAAGGGAGAGAGGAAAGAGGGGAACCTGAGGAGAAAGTACAAGGTTAGGAAGAACCAGGTAAGAAAACAGACAGGGAACACTGACAGGCACAACACAAACTGTTAAACTGACAAAGACAAAAAAAGCAAATTTTACTCACACAATCTGGAAGTTGTGTTCTCCCTATATTAAAGCTGCTATACAGAATCTGCTAAACAAACTGGGTTGAAACATTTTTGACCCTCTTTAACAACATTCCAACATAACATTATAATTGATTGGGGAGATTAAAATTAATGATATATTTTTATGTGGTTCAGCCACAACTCTATTAAAACCTCAGCCAGTAATAGGTAGGCCAACTTTTGGACCGTCCAGTTGTCTGTATGACTGCCGCAGTACGTGCATCACATTTGCACACTATCAGAAAGTGCCAAACAGCCCTGGTGGAGTGAGGCGCTGTAAAGAGAAGCAAATGCTCTGTTTATAGTCTAAAAATGTTTTAAGCTTGTTTCAAAGATTCTGTACAGCAGCTTTAAACGTTTTCCAAAAGCACACATACACTTATCAGTATTTCTCAAACTTTTTACAGTGTGTACCACCTGATAAAAATGTCAAGCTCTCCTAAGTACCACTATGAAAGCATGAAAGTCATAAATCTTACAACACAAAATTAGTATTATTAAATTAGTAAAATTAGTATCTGCAGTAAAGATTTTTTCATGCATTGTATACATTCTACCACAGGCAAAGTTGCCTCCATTTTTATATTCTTTTTTTAATATTTTGTAATAATTTATTTGTAATAATTTATTCTGTTTCCGGAGTGTTTTTTTATGTATCTGTATTATATTATACATACACATTAAAAGTGAATCTCTGTCCAAAAAATGCACTCAGTTTACTTTTTACTCACTATGAGCATCATTCATTATTCTCCCCCAGTAATTAAGGTTAGGAAATGTTTTTTTTTTTATTCCAGTCCATTCTTCTTTAGCAGCATTTAAATAACCTTTATCAGATTTGATGGTTTTGTTACAGACTTTTCAAAAAAGTGTTTTGCTTTTCTTTCACAAATGTGGGGATTAAATTGTTAAAATGTACAAAACAGTGATGTCATGTTTTGTGACGAGGACCCAGGCACAGAGAGATTGATGAATTTAAGAATCTTGTGATTTAATAAAGAAATTTGCAGACTTGCACAGAGATGGTAAAATTGATGACCGATAAAGGAGACGAAGACAACAGACGATGAGGACAGGGAGGATGCAGGATGAGTAAAGTGTATCTTAGCTGGCTGGGCAGCTCTCTGGGTGCTCAGCACCCCCAAAGCTCTGATCCTAGAATCACCCCTGGTTTTTGTTTTATACAGTTGTCAGCCAGGCATCTAACTATGAAAAAATTACACTCCAAAAGACCCCGGGCTTCTGAAAAAACAACCCGGGCTTAAGCCCAGTAAGCCACCCCCCCGCTCCGCCACTGTTTAAGACTACTTGAAAAATGGCAAAACATCATATTTTACATGGTTGGATCTTAACAAGGTTCTAAGTAGAGCTTCAACATGCAACAAGAAGAAATGGGAGTGAGACAAAACATGTTTCTGAGCATGCAATTTATTTCACAGCCTGTTTCAGTTTATGACCACGTGCCTTTAAAAGGCCAAATCTGTGCAAAAATGTGCATTCATTGTCATTTTCTGTCAGGTAGTCACGCTGTCATAATGTTCTGATGGCAAAGGCAAAAAAACGTTCCCTTTTTTCAACGTGGTTGGGTTGTTGAACTGCATAAGCCGGGTCTCTCGCAGTGCGCCATCGCTGATGAGGTGGGATGCAGTAAGACAGTCATTTAGAATTTCTTAAATGATCCTGAGGGTTATGGAACAAAAAAAGTCAAGTAGAAGACCCAAAATATTTCACCAGCACTGAGCTGGAGGATCCAATTGGCTGTCCGTCAAGATCCTCGACCCAATTTAAGGTCATTACTGGTGCCAACTGCAGCCCCATGACCATCAGACGGCATCTGAGACTAAGGAGCTTCAAAAACATCTTCAAAGGCCTCGTCTCCTTGAACACCACAGATCTGACCGTTTGGACAAGAGAGCACCAAACATTGAAAGGTGGAAGAAAGTTTTATGTTCTGATGAGAATAAATTTAACCTTGACGGTCCTGATGGTTGCCAACGTTACTGGAATGACAAGCAGATCCCACCTGAGATGTTTTCTACACTTCACCTGGAGGAGGCGCCATAATGGTCTGGGGTGCTTTTTCCTTTAGTAGAACACTGGAGCTTCAGGAGGTGCAGGGGTGTCAAACGGTCGCTGGCTATGTCCAGATGTTGCATCCCTCATGACTGAGGGCCCTCGTCTGTGTGGTAACAACTGGGTTTTTCAACAGGACAACGCTACTGTATACAATGTCCACAGGACAAGGGACGTCTTCCAGGAGAATAACGTCACTCTTTTGGACCATCCTGCGTGTTCCCCTGATCTAATTCCAACTGAGAACCTTTGGGGATGGATGGCAAGGGAAGTTTACAAAAATGGACAACAGTTCCAGACAGTAGATGCCCTTCATGTGGCCGTCTTCACCACTTGGAAAAATGTTCCCACTCACCTCATGGAAATGCTTGAAAACAAATTTCTGAAGTGATCGACAATAACGGTGGAGCTAAAGTTTGAAACTTTGATTTCTGTTTTGAGGGGTTCACAGGGTCTTTTGGAGATGTGATCCTAAACTTTTGATCAGCTGTAAAACAGCCTGTTTCAGTTTAAGCCTTGTTTTCAATAAATTGCACGTTCAAAAATTTTTTTGTCTCGCTCCCATTTCTTCTTGGTGCATGTTGAAGCTCGACTTGTAACCTTGTTAAGATCCAACCATGCAAAATAGGATTTTTTGCAATTTTTCAAGCGGTCTTTTGACAGCAAATTGCTTTTCTACCTCCTGATGTCAGTATTACAACCTTTGCACATCTAGTGTCTAGATTTTTTGGTAGATTAAGAAATAGTTTCAACTTGATATCACGGCAAAACATGGGATAGACACACCGGTCCAGCGTATCCATTTCACGCTTCAGTGAAATGGGCATGCATGCAGAAGTTGCAGGACCAGCAGGGGGACATAATTTATTTAAACCCAAGAAGTTGGTACTGATCAAAAAGACGTACGAAGGGCACTGCAGGGTCCCTCTGTGCCAGAAATGTATGTAATATATTTTCATGTAAAAGTGTTAATAATGTCTGTTTAAACGCTTTCCCGTCATTATTTTCATGTTGGCTTGAAATAAAATATCTCCCTTTGTCGGTAATGCAGCTTACTGCGACTTCTGCATGCTCTCCATTTCACGCTTTGGAGAGGCAAAGCGTGAAATGGACATGGCAGACTGGTGTGTCTATTGCACGCTTTGTCACGATACTAGGTTGATGGGTTTTAGATTGAGACGTCAGGAGTTCAGTTTGCCCGTACAGTATGTATTGTTTATCACGCTCGTCTCAATCAGGATTCTTTTGCCCGTTTCATTTTATTGTAATTGATTCTAAAGAAACAATATAAGATATTACTGAACAAAGGGACATCAAGGATCTTATGTGTTTGTCATCTGCAGCTTTTGAACATTTAATATACATCTGTTGGTATTTCTTTTCCTTGCAGAGCTTTTATGCATTTTATAGAATAAAATGTGGCCACTGCATGAAAAAAAAAATCACATTTACAGCTTTGTCAACACCTGCATAACTCCAAGCGGCTGTGAAGTTTCACAGAAATTTACAGATCAATTTCCTGACAAAAATCCCACTTTTCATGCAGTGAACACTGTTATTTTTCTTTTTATCCATTCACCATATTATGTGGTTCAGTGAAACCATGTCAACATTAAAAACCCCTATCATCATATCCCCTAAAGAATTGCTGCTGTTCTAAAACAGTCTATCTAAAGTGTAATAAATAATTTTATGGTAAATGTTCTGTTATTAAAAGATTCTTTTATGTCGACAAAATGAATTTGCATTGCTAAAATGAAATGATTTCAGAATGAAAAAAAGTATTGTTAGCATTCACTTTGTGTTTTTACTGTTGGTGAGTTGGTGTTCGCTGTGGCTTGTTTCAAACTTCGGGGAGACAGATTAGCAAAAAGTACAAGCCGAGCAGATAAGCAAGAGACAACAGACAATGCGTCACTGGCACAATGCTTTTCATGCATTTGTACAAATGCACCTGAAATTGGTTGCAGATATGTATCAATATGGTGCATTTTGGCCACATACAAAAAAGTGACTGGATGAGGGATGAAGGCAAAAAGCTGTTAAAACTGGGATGTGTCTGTGAACAGTATGCTCCCTGTTGGCCAGACGGTATCTGTCATTGTTGTGTATTTCTGTGAGTGATCTCTCCACAGTGGCTGGCTCTGTGTATATGTTGAGTCAGCATCCTTAAATGCACCTCTTCCTGGAAAAAAAGAGTTTTTTTTATGAATTGTAATCTACATAGAAAATCAGAAGCAGCTGGTGAAGTAGAATTTATTTATGGAGCTTTTAAAACCACAGTTCCAAAGTGCTCCACAAATACACACAACCAAATCGACTTAATAATAAAATTGCTCCATTAAAGAAGGATATGAACAAGACTGCATAAAATGTAATATATTTCAGGTAAAGGACACTAAATTGTTCTGTGCTGAGGATGAAAGCACTGAAAAAAGCAGGGATATTGTGCATTAAGTGCTTAGCAGAAATGCTTTAGATATCATTTAAACTCTGTTGAACCTGATTTATAAACAGACAGTCAGTGTACCACTCGCAGGACTGCACTTCAGCCTTTGCATTAATATTAATATCAATCTATAGCATATAAGTATATAAATATGTTAGTACTACAGGGCTATACATGCAATTATGTGTATTTCAGCACTTTGTTGGCAACAACTAAGAAAACATTTTTTTTCCTATTTGACCCGCCCCATTATTCAACACTCATAAACACTTCTGGAGTCTTCTGAGATCAAGGAAACTGTTGATGAGAACTAGCAAAAAGGTTTATGCTGACCTTTGTAGACTCTGTTTTTGTGTTTTTTAAATGACTTTTTATGATGTCAGGGGAAACCTTTGAAGGTAAATGATCCTAAAAAGCACTTGTTTCAAGGAGTGGTATACATATATATACAAGAAACTTGAATTTTACAATGTTTATTTATCGGATAAAATAAGTTAAATGTCACCATTATTATTGTCCGGCCAGAAACAGTGGGGGTGTCCAAATTCAGAATGAGCAACTGTGAAATTGGACGGTCTAGCCTCAGGATTACGTCACGAGCTCTCTTGGTGGAGTGAAACTCTGCCGTCTGCTCCTTGCTATCTAAAATATAACCGGATGCTGGCGTAAATTTTTGACCGTCTCACACTTCTGTTTAATCAGTTTTCTGTTTGACGTTTATTCAGCTGTGTGAAAACCCCCGGAGTGATTAATCCCTCCCGAGGGATTAATAAAATTTTATTTAATCTAATCTAATCTAATAACTTTAATCTCAGCCAAACCGATTTACTCACGAACAAATAAAACACTGAAAAAGGCCCAACAATAACATGTTTAAGTTATTTAAGGGACTTGTATATCATGTTTAACCTGAGTAGCAAAAGGCCGCGGGGGTTTGCTGTTCTCCCCTGCTCAGGTATTTGAAGTTTACACAGCTACATTCTGAAAATATGTTAAAAGTTTAATTTGCGACCCAGAAAGAGTGATAAGAGTAATATTAAAAGTAGCAGTAGTAGTCGTAGCCATTGTTGTAAACTGGAATTGGCTTGGCCAATCTGGGATATGGTTTTTCAATTTTGTTGTCCGTGTGGAAAATCGGGAGAAATTCGGGAGAATGGTGGCTCCGGGAGATTTTCCGAAGGGGCACTGAAATTCGGGATTCTCCCGGAAAAATCAGGAGGGTTGGCATGTATGGCATTGGCATGTTCACTGTGTTTATGTTATGCTAACCATAGCTATGTAGCTAGCCACCACGTAGCACATCATTATATACCAGCTAGTCCAACTTCAGTAACCCTACAAACATCAATACTGTTTAGTTTCCTGTCTTCATTTGTGTTGGAAGTGATAGCAGAGCTGTACGTCTTAATTTTTTAAGAAATCCCTCAATCAGAACATGGCATATTATGTTTAGGTGGAAACTAGTGAGCTAACTTCCTGCTAACTTCTAACTCCGTTAAATTTAATAAATTCTGCTTTTGTGGATGCCTGGATGTTAAACTTAATTGTTACACCTGGTAGCGCAGACACACGGATCATTTTATTACAGATGAATGGATTTAGACAGTTTGTAATTCTCAGTGATGCTGCAGTGTTCGTTTGACTTTGGGACCTGAAGCAGAGTTTGGAATCAGCTATTGACATCAGACTTAAAGACCGGATAGGGCGAGAGGCAGGGTAACCCTTAAAATGTTGATCACCCTTTTTCATAAATATGTATTAATTAATTTCGATTTATTTCGATTGTTTGAAAGGAAAAGTCTTAAACAATATGATATACTTGGCTTTTATGGGTTAAAATCACTGATTGTCACTGATGAAATATTAACAAATTTTTCATTTCGGAAGGAATTTGTCAGCTTTCAACCTTTCGAACATGAACCAGATACAGGTTAGGATTTATGGAAAGTGGAATATGGATTATGAATAGCTAATACAAGGACTGAATGTTCTGTTTATAAATGTTCCTCGTGTAGTAATAAAATCCCTATTTGCTCCAGCCAAAAGCTTTGCAAGGCTTTTGCAAAAGTACTCTTTGCTTTTCAGTGTTTTGCTACTGATCCATGAAGGCTCATATGAAGTTTTACTTCAGCTTGTAGTGAAGAAAAGACCTGTAATAGTTTCTAATGAACACTAATCAAAGAGCAAAACAGTCAGTGAAACACTTCACTATATTTGGACTTAAACCAAAGAATATTAATTGATCAGAAGCATTTTTAGTGAGCTGTTTCTCTGCTGGATAAGAAGAGGAGTGTATAAAAAATGCAAACAAAAGAGAAGGAAAAAGACAAGAAAAAATATTGGTAAAAGCAAAACTGACAAGTGGAATGTTGCACATTTTCTTTAATCACGCTTGCAAATGGTGTCTTGCTCCTGAGTGGATAAACTGATTCACCAAAATAACAAAATGCATCCTGTACCTAAATTAAAATAGAGGGTCACACAGGTGACTAAACAAGATTTGCAGGATTTTTTCTTTCAATTCAATCCACACTTTCACTATTTTGTGCTGCAGGCAGGAAGCACTTGTCCTTATAGCAGTGGAGCAATGCACTGCAGAGATAACTTATTCAGATTATTTTCTCTCTTTCAGTTTAAAGTGTCCAAAGTATACAGAATACAAAAACATAACAAATGTTTAAGCACAAAGACACTGGTCTGCACGCAATAGCGAGAAAATGGAACATTAATGCATCGTATTTAAGAGGCAGCAGTGCTCACTTGTGCCTATTATTCAATAATGTATAATTCCCATTTTATTAATTCTCGGACTCAGTAACATAAGCATGTGGGAGTGCTTCATTCGGACACCCTGGCTCTCTCCCTTTGTACAATAATTGTTTGTTCTGGTTGAGTGAGCCCGTGTATCTCCCACCAACAACGCTAAACACAATTTCCCCCAGGAGCAGACTTTACCGAGAGAAATCTGTGCAGTCCATTTCCCAGTAAAGGGCAAATTGACTAGGAAAAAAAAAACAGGGTCCTCCAAATTGAGCACGTTCGAGTTTTAGGCATTTTGTATCATTCATATCTCTAAAGGACAATTCAAGGTTATATTTTTAATTACATTCTGGTTTTACACCATCGTGCCATTCACGGCTCCCTGACTTAACCTTGACTGTGCCCTTGTGTTAATCGTGCATACACTTAACATTTTTCAACAATTTCCTAAAAAAAATAAAAATAAGAATGATAAAAAGGGATACCCGGAGGGTTGAGTGAGTTCATGCACAAATCTATAGGTGGATATGAGTGTATGTATGGGTATAAGAGCTGTAATGCGAACACGTTTGCGTGTGTCCATCACTGCTCTGCAGCAGGTGGTCGGTCCTGGTGGGAAGCTGAAGAGGGAAGCAATCCAAAAGCCCCTATGTAATTGAAATATCCCTGTGGTGTATAGATGTCTGAGAAGAGGAATGACAAATCAATAATGTTCGCTATTAAGTTGCTTTCTCTCTCTCTCTCTCTCTCTCTCTCTCCATTTTTGTGGGTTGGGGGGGTGGGTTAAAAAAAATTGCTCCCTGTCAGGTGCGTTTGCATCTTGCAGGGTTCAATTTATCTAAGGCCTAAAAAAAATATAGAAATAAATAAAAAATAAAGAAATTGCTGCCTCCCTGTTGCCTTGAGCTTGGAGAAATAAACAGTCAATATTTGCTCCTGGGGACCTGCAAGAGGACGCGCACATAAATCACCCAGCATGCACTTGTCCAAAGAATCAGCCACAGAGTCCTGTGTCATCGCGTTTAGGATCACGCTGCTGCTGAGGCTCCCCTTCATCTTTGAATGAATGTGCCAGGGGGCAAACCGAGCTGCTGTGGCACTCCTGGTCGAAGGGACAAAAGATGAAAATTACTTTTCCATCATTTCCTGTTGTGCTTCCACGGCTGCCCGTTTAGACGTACACAGCGATGAAGATCACAAACGACTGTCTTTACACTGCTTTATCCTGCACTGCTCTTCTTTTTTACATTTATTTTTGCTGTTGTTGGGGTTTTTTGTTACAGTAGTTTCTCTGGCAGTCATGCTGTGAAATGTTTTGTGAAACACTTTACAGCTTCAGCTTTTAAAAAAATGGCGAGAGCGTTTGCTAATTTATTGCCCTAATAAAATTATTTACAAGTTTTCTAGGATTTATTTACAGCTGGCATCTTAGTGCAAACATTGTCGGTGTTAACAGAGGTCTAAAACGTGCTTCTAACCATCCAGCTCCAAATCCAGCGGGGAAAATGACTCTGGATATATAACCGTTGCCCTTTTCTGAGACAAATAAAACCTGTCCACAAATACAACAGGAGTCGCGCATCACATCCTGTGTCGCATTGGAGGCTGGTGTGCTTGGATGAGCCTCTAGCTGCTGTCATTAGAGGGAAATGGGTCTAAATGAGCACTTCTACAAAACTGATAGACTCCCACTGACCAGAGCAATCCTCCTGACACAAAAGGAGTGTGTATACAATTGCTCTAATAACTTGGCGTTTGCAGGCATTTTGCCCATTTTAATGACACAGTTTACTATCAGTATCCATGTAAATGTTTCGTGTACATAATTAAAGACTTTGTGTGAAATATGCAGCGAAACCATGGAAATATGTTACTGCCAAGCACGAGTAATGCCTTCAAAACCTACCATTTGTCTCTGAGTCTAATTGTTTTATCGGTGGGATATTCATTGGAGTGAAATATGGACAGAAGGTTGGCAGGAAAAAAAACAAAATAAAAATGGAGATTCATATTGGATAATGGCCTCCTCTCGCTTTTCCTGTCTGCCAGTCAGACTGTCTGTCTGCTTTTTCTTTTGTCCGGCACACAAACACACACATCTAGTTTTTCACAAACACTTTCAGGGGTCCTGGCAATCTGTTCAGTCATTCCCTTCTGCAGGTCTTCAGATGGCTCTCTGAGGCCTAATTATCAGTGACAGAGGACTTTACCCAGTTGAACAAATGACTGAAGAACCATCCCTGCTTCTCTGCAGTAAGCAGCAGGAGGTTTAGATGTAACCCTCCTAATAGTTTGTGCCTAATAGTTAAGCGCTACTAATCATCCTTGGCCGTAAAGTGATAAAAGGACAGAGGGATAAGGGCATAAATTAGAATGAGGAGACATAATGTTCAGTGAAATCTTTAAAAAAATATAAGGGTACTGCAGATGGACATCTTCCGGCACTGTGGCATTATACAGATCAATCTCAAGCAAGCACTGAAAAGCATGGCAGAAATCATGTTAGGATGGCTTTTCAGGACCATGGGAATCATTCTGAATTTGGTACTGTCAGACATTATGCACGATATCTTATTCAAACTAAAAGCAGCAAATGTCTTTGATTGTAAATTGCTTCTATTTTTTGCATCAGTTGTCTGGCTTTTACAATATATGAAAATTCATTCCCCTTATGCAAGCATAGTTATCTTCTTATTTCAGACGAAGGGCTTCCATCTTCCTCAGAAAGAAGACGTGAGCACCAATTTACAGCATGAGCGGATAAAAAAAAGTATAGCTTTGCATCATCAAGAGGTCTGTTCTAAAGTCTACCTGTCACAACAGCCATTTAAAAAACATAGAGACGGGAATAATGGAAATCTCTGTGAAGCACGAATTTTGTAGAAACAGAGAAACACAGTGAAAAGGATCCAAGATAAGCACTGATCGAAGTCTATTTTTCAAACCTTTGCTCTCGTGTTTCTCTTCCTTTTGTGCAACTTTGCGATACTGATTCTAATTTATTCATATGGTGAAGCTTGTGCATCGCTGCAGAATTAGGAAGACTGGAAGCTGTGAATTGCATTTATCAGCCGAAGGAGTTAACGACATGCCAGGTGGGATGATATGAAAGCCTTGCTTGAACAGTGAAAGCGGGAATGCAAAGTTAATCTAAAAGCAGTGGGAGATGCACGCTTCAGTAAATGATAGGACAAGAGGGAGGCAGCTTATATTCCATGCAAAGCGTAGCTTTTCTGCAGAGATCTTAATGAAAACCTGCAATGAACATTGTCATCTTGATGTCCCCTGTTGTGCTCTGCTGCCTCACCCTAGATAACTCATGGAAAACCTCTTGTCAATGCTTTATTGAACTTAAAGATAAGGCAGCTGCTAATGCTGTCATTCTGCCAAGATCCGCAGCTCACAGTGTCTCAGCATTTATCAGCTAATTTGTGGATTTCATATAAGGGGAGCGGGAGCTGCACAAAAACCAAAGGAGATTATGGATGCATGACCTATGATATGTCCCCTAGTTTTTCCTATTTGCTCTGTATCATTTGAATTGGTGGTGTTTAAAATCCAACCAACATGCTAATTATCGACCCGAAGAAGTGTGAATGCTTTCGGCTACAATGATTACTGTTGTTAAGTACCTGGAAGTTTGGTTCTTTCAGCATTGTTAACAGTTTTGTGAAACTAATGCTTTGCAAATCTGGTAATGTGGTAAAAAGGGAAAGACGAGACATGTAGTGTTTTTTTAAATATAGAATTTATGTCTATAGTGCCAATTCAGACAGCTGTCATGGAAAACCAAAAACACACAGTGCACATGCCAAGTTCTAACAATTCATACAGCAAATGTAAACAGGAAGTACCATGTAGTATCAGTCCATCAGCTGTCACTCTGCCTCAGCACCAACAAAATGCTGAAGGGGAAGTGAAAGTTTTGCTCAGGATTCAAATTGCTCTAAATGTTCCATTTCTACCAGTTTTGTTTCATTCTTGGCGCTGTGTGATGTCATTGAGGGAGCATATCTTTAAGCTGAGTCCACACTGTAAGTGACTTGGCGACCATATAAAATGAATGACCTTGGAAACATGGAAAACCACGGAAACAAAATGTCCACTGGTGACACAGAGTGGTCAAAACATGAGACAAAGATGCCTCAACTTTCAGGTGAGCAACTGGAACAACTTCCAATGAGAGTGCAAGATTGACATCTGAACTGGTTATGAATACATTAGTGGGTTACCTAGGAAACCAAGCCTGAATTGTCCATCATCTCGCCCTTCCAATATTCGGTCTGGGAGGGGCAGCCAATCAGAACAAAGTCTGCTTCAAAGAAGGGAAGATTAATTAATTTTCGCACACGGCTGTTGTGAAGCAAAAAAACATAAATAAATATCCTTATCCTCCTTATCCTTATATAAATTCAATATAAGTTGAATAAGGATTATTTTGAACCATCAGTACAAGGATAGAAATGAGTCCCAAAATAATGCATTATTTATTATTACAGGTGATTAAAAGTAGTCTTCTGTAATGAGATAACGCTTTTTTTTCATCTTGTAATCAGAGAATCCTTTATCTCTATTCCTTAACACAAAATTGGCATGAAAATCATCTCAGACATGTCTTTCATGCCTCTGACTCACTGAAAACGACCCTATTTTAACACGAAATTCCGAGAATAAGTCAAACGTTCATCTCCATGTGCATCCCACTCTGCACAGTTCTTAAAACAGAGCATGTTCTCTACCCTACTGACTTGTAAAAGCAGGCGCTGTGTAAGTGGAAAGAAGATGGGATTTCATTATGTGGCCAGTCATTTGTTTCTGCTACTCGTGGACTGACTGCTGGTGCGCTGCACAGCTGTGGGCTGAATTAAAAGCCCAATCACACTACAACCGACAGGGGTCAAGTTCAGCATACTAGCAAGAAAGCTTTGCATGTGTCAGAGCGATGCAGATGCTCTGCTGTCTTTAGCACTCACTGTCAATCATATATCCCTTGTAGCTATTCCTTCATTGCTCTCCACACACACACGCACACACACACACACATAAATTCCTCTGTGCCATAACAGTGTGAATATTTCCTATTGGCAGAGTGAAGCCTGGTAGCAAACACACACTTATGTCCCCCACATGTCGCATATAATTACTGCTTTCTGTGTAAACTAATGGATTTATGGTTCACGTATGGAGGCCTTGTTATCCAGTGACAGCCTGACTGGCAGCCTGACCAGTAAGCATGTAAAAAAGCACGCTGTGAAGCTTTTTGACAGAATAAATTTTTTTTTTTTAAAACACAAACCTATGCAATGTCAGAAAGAAATGTCAGGAGCTACAAACAACACTCAGAGAGGATGATTGTCTTCTTAAGAGCAGTGGTATTTTTATATTTTACCCAGCATTTAAGTTCATGAACTGAAACAGCCCCAGGGCTCATGAGCTGCTCTGTAAATCATTGATTTCACTCTGTTGCAGGCCTGTTAATGACCTGTTTTTGCAGTAAAGAAATCCTTTAGTGTAGATGTCTTAGAAATTGTACCACTATATGAAGTGTGACACTTGTGGGGTTTCAGAAGTTGGTGCTGGTCTTTTTTAAGCTGTGTTTCCAGGAGACCACACGATAAAGACCTCTTTGATTGGTTGCTCTCGTGATTTATTTGTGCAAATCTACAACAACAACAAAAAAAAGCAATTTCTGTTTTAATGTAATATTCTTTAAGCAGCAGAGCACGGCGTGAAGCTAACTTAACCTTTTAAATTTTGTTGAGGACGTCAGGGTCATCGGGGTTTGCTGCTAGGCAAATTAACTGCACTCAGAGTGTGAATCTGCAGCACTTCTGGTGAGTGCCGAGTTTTAAAATCCTCATAACTGAAAATAAAATCTTGTCAAATGGGAGTAAGAAAATTAATTATCATTCCTTTCCAGCAAGCACTGTTTTCCATCCTGTGAGCCACTGACGGCACCAAGTATTAAAGGAAATAGAGAAGCAGAGCCCTCCTGTCTGATGCTCACAGACACTTTACCCTGCACAAACAGGACATTTGACCTCGCTAATGGAAAACAAAATATACAGAGTGTAATTTGCTTCAGCAACCCCTAAAAAGTACACAAAAACATTTATTACAATTTATTGGAGCAGGAATCATAAAGTTATTGCGTGCACGTTACAGGAAATCTGCTTGACTCGTCACTGAAATGCTTGGAGTTGATAGTAGAGGAAACAAGAATGTTAATTTTGTTGTCCAATTTCATATTTGTGACAGTGCATTAAATTAAATGGGGTTTAAAGGGAGACAAAGAAGCAGAGCCCCCCTGCTTATGATGTATGATGCTCAAGAACACTTTACCCTGCAAAATAAATACATTTGACATCAATAATGGAAAATGAAATGCACCAAGTTTCATTTGCTTCAACTACTAACAAAAAAAGTAAACAAAACAGATAAGTAGCTCATAATTTCCCAGAAACATACAGTGTATGAAGAACAACTTGCACCTTCACAGTGGATTTTTATAAACGCCTATGCTCCCTCCTACAGTTTCTACATTTATATGTATTTTCCCTGTCAGGCTAACTCAGCTTTTGACCTTAAACCCCCACTCTTCTTTTATTGTTTCTGTACATGAGCCACTGAGAAAGCGATGCTTAACTGCCAGATAATTCGCAACACTTTAACTTTGTTTGCTGCATTAGGAGTCATAGTTTGGCTTCGCCTGTGAGCTGTTTTTCAGGCTTGTAACCCACACACACACACACACACGCATGCCTGCATTTGCTGTGCAACTCATCTTTTGCAACTGACTACAGCATGGGAGTTGTCTGATCATACCACTAGAGGCCAGTGCAATGGAAACTATAAATAGGCTTTTTGGCTGCATAGCAGTCACTAAACAGATTTCTAGTGACTGAAAGTGAAACTTTGAGGTTCCTGCTTTGCTCACACACACCTGAAACCAACAAATGAAAGTCATTTGGATGTGTTTTCACTGCAGCATGGAAAAGTGTCAAGTTTCACAAAAGGAAACCTGCTTTATGAGAACAAACTGTGCTTCACCACGCCAATTTGTGCTCCCCCCCTCTTTTTAACATTTATAACAATTTATTGGAGAAGGAATCAGAAGTTATTGCATGCACTTTAGAGGAAAATTTGCTCGGCTCATCACTGAAATGCTTGAAACTGATAGTGGTGGAAACAAGAATGCTAATTTCGTAGAGCCGTGCAACGCTGAGAGTTGAAAGAAATGTTTTATGTTGCTGCAATTTTGTATTTCGACCATTTCTGTTTGAAACCCACACTTTCTGTTTGAGGCTAGATTAAATCAACTATCATGTCAGACTTATCTGTTTCAGTTTTCACAGTGTAATTCATTGCGTGGATTTGCTAATCATAGTGTGGGAGCTTGCTTTTATTTTGTGTAGCCTTTGATATCCCATTCTGAGTTCCAACACAGAAAGACTTTTATATCAATCGGTAACAAAGTGGAATGGAGTAAGGCGACATATGCATTTGATATTGCACACTCAGTTATTATCAGACATATTTATTAGAATATGTTGAGCTTCTTTTAAAAATGTGACGCTTTCATGTGTGTAGCAGTTTGATCTGACACCCTAATCTGTTGTTCCTTCTGCTGTACCACTCTGCTAAGAACACAAAACTATAGTTTATTTTCAATGTTGGTAAAATTATAGTACCAGGGAGTTATGAAAGTTATGGTATTGAACCCTTTATGTCAGATTGGTTCCTACAGTGGGTGTGCTCAGTGCATTTATGCATGTAGATGAATTTCAAACTGATCATCAGAGTGTGGAAGAAAGGCGGCATGGTTGTTGGTGCGAGATAGGCTGGTCTGAGTATTTCAGAAACCGCTGGTCTGCTGGGATGTTCATACACAACCATCTCTAGGGTTTACAGAGAATGGTGCCAAAAAGAAAATATCGAGTGAGCAGCAGAAAATGCCTTGTTGATCTCAGAACAAACCAACAGTTCTCTGAACGCACAAGACATTGAATTTCGAAGCAGATGGGCTACAGCAGCAGAAGACCACACTGGGTCTCCCTCTTGTCAGCTAAGAACAGAAAACTTATTCACAAAAAAACACGCTCATGAAAACTTGAAGGCTTTAAAAACACCGCCTGGCCTGATGAGTCTCAATTTTTGCTACAACATTCAGAAAGTAGGGACAGAATTTTGTGTAAACAACATGAAAATATGGATTCATCCTGTCTGCTATCATCGGTTCAGGCTGCTGCTGGTAGTATAATGGCGTGGGAGACGTTTTCTTGGTACACTCTGTCCCAGAACAGAGGATCGTTAAAATGCCACAGCCTACTGGAGTATTGTCCCTGACCATGTCCATCTCTGTATGACCACTGTACCCATCTTCTGATGGCTGTTTCCAGCAGAATAACACATAATGCCATATTCAGATCATGGATGTGCAGCTACAAATCTGCTGCAACTGTATGATGCTATAATGTCAATAACATCTCCCCTATTTCAATGAATTTCTTGGGCTTTTTTGCTTTTTATTAGAGAAATCAGTGATGAGAGACAGGAAAGCACAGAGCGAGTGAGGAGGGAGTGAGGAGATTCAGCAAAGAGTCTTGGGTTGGAATTAAACACAGGCTGCTGGATTTAGCCTTGCAGTATATAGTCACCTGCTTAAATTGTGAGCTAAACCAAAGATCTCAGAGGAATGTTTCCACGACCTGTGCCATATTGAATATAGACCGTTCTGAAGGCAAAAAGGAAGTCCAACCCAGTACAAACAAAGTGTACCTAATAAAGTGTCTAACGAGTATATAGACCAATGCTTCCTCCTGTGTTTTCTATTGACATCTTCTGGAGCTTCTGATGAAGTTCGTTTTGTAAGTACCTAAGATTATTTCATCTAATTGTTCAACGAATTGTTAGTAATTAACAATATGCTTTGATCCATGCTTAAGTTTTAATTTATAAAAAACTCTGTTGTATTTCTTCTGCTGTGTCAATAAATTATTAATAAATTATCAACATCAGTGTTTTTAATTTTGATTCATATCTTCCCCAAATAAAAACAATGCATTGAAGAGACACTTTGTGGTTCAGCAAAAGGAGTAGAACCTGAAAATGACTGAAAATCTTGAAAAGAAATCTTGAAAGTTGAACACTAAATGTTGCTCTTCTTCTTCATGCGCTAATAACACCATCTGTGGGCCTTGTTAAAACACCTTTTTCACAGCGGTTAAAATCCAAGGCCAAAGGTGGATGAACATGGCTGCACAGCTATGTTGAGTGAAAGCCAGAAGCATGACATCGCTCAAAAGGAGTGAAAAATGTGAGCTCACTCAGGCTTTTACAGAGTATTTCAAGCTCAATGCTGCGACAGTAAGTGTTGCAAGCAATTTCACAATCTTGGTTATCAACACCTAAATATGATTAATACTATAAAAAAATGAGTGCATGTGGAGTATTTTGCAACATCTGCACATTACAGGCTCTGGTTTAATGTGGTTGTGAAAAATGTTCGGGATTTATTCATCCAGGTGGTGATGTGAGGATGCCCTCACTTCCTGTGAAGCAGATTTCAATCTTTCTACCAACTCGAGCGTTTCCACCAAGTCATTATTCATGATTATATTAAATTTTATTTTTACATGTGACATTAACTGTGTAGTTTTGCATATCAAAATACATTGGCAAACCTGATTATACTCTGTGCTTTCAGAAGTGAGCAGAAGCTGAATATGGGGTGTATAAAAATAAATTAGTAATGGCCCTCTCCTTACTGCGAGGCACTTTTTTGTCAGGCTACTAGAATCTCTTTTGCAAGGCAGATGGACACCAGTGGGCTGGAAGTCTTAAAGCCTGGTTAGGACTTCACTGCTCTAACCTTTATGAAAATGTCAAGATTATTCACAGAGGGAACCCAAGCTGAATAAATGACTATGAAAGATATATTTTCCTGACCTTAAACCTGTTAGGTAAACAGAAACAAAGGTGGTGGGATTGGCGACTGGCAGCACAATCCTGTCAAGGCTTCAGTCAAATACTTGAAATATACAGATTCCATTTAAAATTTCATGATGTTTAACAGACTCTTTAACAATAAGAAACCCATTTTTATAATTTACTGTAGCTGTGACTGTATATGGTATATGTTAGCATGGTGGCATGGTGGTTAGCACTGTTGCCGCACAGCAAGAAGCTCCTGAGTTCAATTCCACCATCAGGCCGGCGTCTTTCTGTGTGGATTTTGCGTGTTTGCATGTGTTCCCTCCGGGTTCTCCGGTTTCCTCCCCCCGTCCAAAGACATGCAGTTTGTGGGGATAGGTTAATTGATTAATCCGAATTGCCCATAGGTGTGAATGTGAGCGCGAATGGTTATGTGTGTCTGTGTGTTAGCCCTGCAACAGGCTGGCGACCTGTCCAGGGTGTACCCCGCCTCTCGCCCTATGACAGCTGGGATAGGCTCCAGCGCCCCCACGACCCTGAAAAGGATAAGCAGAAGCAAATGGATGGATGTGACTGTATACGGCATATCTTAAAACAGCGAATAGAACAACAACAAATAGCTAATATTAGCAGCTTCTATCACTCCCTCACAGCTTTTAGCCTAATTTCTCTCATACACTTTAGTAAGAAGACGTCATGCTTTTTGAGTTTGAAAACTCCAGCAGCTCACCTCCAGTGTGAGCAACCATGCTTGGATGACCTGTTAGTCCTTAACTCTGCTGCTTCTTCTCTTCCATTCTGTCATGACAAACACACTCTTCATATTTCATGCCATCACAGTATACTTTGGATCAGTTTTGACCCAGACCAATAATTCCCTCATAGTAAGTGTGTATAGCAAATTCTCAACTACAAATCTATTTAGAATACATAAAAAGCCCGTCTGACATTTATAAATGGATGATTAATACTCAATTACTGCTTTACAGAGCACAACCTCACTTATGTATCATAAAGAAATCCTCATAACTACCATCTATGATGTGTGATATTAATTCAATATTATTATTGTTTACACTACTGGTCAAAAGTTTTAAAACACCCCAGTTATTTATTGAAAATTGTGCAGTTTAATGTCTCATTGCACTCTTAAATAAAAGCGTAGTACACATAAGCAATGGAGTTAAAAAAGAAATCAGAGAATACATTTATGGACCAAAATGTGTTCTAAACTTTTGACTAATCGAAGTAGCCCCTTTGGTAGACATAACAGCTGAACTCATACGTGGCATTCTTTCTACAATAGAAATCAAATATTCTCCAGAAAAGTTCATATCTGTTGCAGACATTCCCAAAAATGTGGCACTTCTAGGTTGCTTTGCTTTCACTCTTCTGTCCAGTTCATCCCAAACCAGCTCAATGGGGTTTAAGTCTGGAGACTGTGTGGCCACTTCATGTTTTCAAGCTTACCATCATGTTCATTGTTCCTGAGGTATTTCTTACATAGCTTGGACTTGTGTTTTAGGTCAATATCTTGCTGTAAAATGAACCCCTGACCAACTAGGTGTATACCAGAGGATATTGCATGGCGCCCCAAAATGCTGTGGTAGTCGTTTTGGTTCAGGGTGCCTCCCACTCTGTGCAATTCACCAACCCTGGATCCAGCAAAACAGCCCCAGACCATCACACTTCCTCCTCTATATGATGCCACACACTGCTATGATGGTCTCTTGCATTGTTAATTGCCCTTTCCCCCACTATTTTTGTAGCAGCACGCTACTTTCTGCAGTACAATACTGTTCAACTGGAGAGTATGGTACCACAGTGTGCTCCAACACTGCTTTTACGCAGACAGGGGGGTTGTAAGTAATCCAGAAAAGTTGGAACACCTGTAGAAGCAGCACCAGCTTTCAAGGCTTGACCAACCTCCTTTGCTGCAGAACAGCTTTAAATTGTTAACACATTTTGTGTTCCCTGAAAACGGCCTTTTTTTTATCATTCTGAAATGTACGTATTTTTCAGTTTTAATAATAATGTATACTTTATTGATCCCCTTGGGGAAAGTCCTCTCTGCATTTAACCCATTCACTCTGTGAAGCAGTGGGCAGCCATTGGGCGCCCGGGGGGCAGTGTGTAGGCCCTTCAGAGTAGCCCTTCAGTGGATTTGAACCCCCGACCTTCCGATCATGGGGCCACCACGCTACCTACTGAGCTGTCAATATCAAAACAGGTCAGATTTGACCTGAACAGTATGTAAGAGTTAAGCGCCTTCTATCAAATTCTTTTGTTCTTGAGGAAACTGGAGTTTTCTCTGCCAGTTTCTGGGCTTGCTCTCATTGGGATTTCCACATAGAGCCTTTTGTCCTGCTTCTGTGAAGCTGATAGTGTTTACGACCCTCTTTTTAATTTGGTATTTTTTCTGGCCTCCTTCTTTCCTGTCACCTGTATCTTTCCTGGTTCAGAATTACTTTCCACCTAGGAAAAGGCACACGATATCCGTGGTGTCGCGAGAGTGTCACAGCACAAAAGATATTCTGAAGGATTTTAGCAATTCACTCCATGTGTTTCTCTTTGAGGACTTCAGGTTCGTTGAGATGCCTTTGGCTCTTCTTCACCTTTGGAGAAATAAAGCATTTTTGAATATCACTGCTGACACACTCACTTTGTGAAATATAACTTGAACTGAAATATTCCACCACAAAACACACCAACCTTTGAGAACTACCTCAGCCCCTTTCTCCTCTGCCTTCCTCACACCTTCTTCAGTACTTTCAAGAAATGGCCCGACATAAGTAAATATTTTCATGTGTTGCTTTGCTCTAAAGGACCTGAACTCATTGATACCATCGCCATGTTTGTACATTGTGAGTATCAAACCCATAATTGCGCATAAGCATTTTGATTTCAGTTTCTTTGCAGATACAGATGTAAATCATTGGCCATGTTTCATGACCAAGGTGTCAGCCGGTGCTGCAGATAACACAAAAAGCATGTTTGAGCATTTTTACTCCACCAGCACTGCCATGTATCCATCAGGGCTTTGGTTTTTATCACAAGTAGCTGAGTCGACTGAGTAACTGGCCAAGTAAGCGTACTGAAAAACAGTTAAAAAGCCTATAATGACAAATTCATTTATAGTGTATTTCAGCCCACACTTGGCTGAATTCAGACTGAAAATTCTGCTTTAGCAATAAATAATAACCTTGCCACCACTGACCATTATCGCCAACACTCGGTACAGAACATCTAAGAAAGAAAATACCAGAAAGCAGCTTCTGTGGAAACTGTCAAGTGTCAGTTTTTCGATCCCCTCTGTCCTTTTACTCACTTGGTTGAGCTTGATTGATACTGCAGCGCACCATTCCTTCTTAATCCTATGCATTTTTAAAGAACTAGTGGGATGCTTGCTGGGAACTAATTTCCAATGACTCTAACCATATTGTAATAAGGCAGAGATAGTGCTGTGGTGGCGCTTTGTATCGATTCAAGGCAGAGGTCTCTGAATTGTGATTCATTACAAAACCCAGCAAAGCAAAATAGAGAATTAAAACGCCCTCCTGTGCTGGAAACTTCGGGGGGGATATGTGATGTAAGTGTATGCCCCTGCTTCTCCAGCTTTACATGCTCAATCGAAAGTTTATCAGTGCATACTGGACGTTACTGAACAATATTAGTGACTCATAGAGGCACAGAAACCAGACAGAGCTGCCATTTCACAGCTGCCCCTTCACCAATATCAGCTACATATTTCAGTGCACAATAACCCAGGGAGGGGCAAAGACTGTTTGCAGGCTATGTTGAATATTTTAACACCTCTGCATATTGTTCTTGTACTAGAATTGTTGTTCATCTTAAAATGCCTGTAGCAGCTTCATCTCTCAAATTGCTCCTCCTGTTGGGAAGAGCTGGTTCCACAGAATAATTTACATATGGCAATCACTGAATTATTAAAAACTGTGTCAGAGGAGATGCCGTAAATACACTCACACTTCTCTGTATACACAAACACAAGAAGGCAGTCCAGTTGGACTCAGCACTTGCAGTTGCATCGGCTTAAAAACTCTGATCATTATCCGGAAAACCCAGCACAGCTGATGCCTCTGAGTGATGTTTGTTTATGGTTTCATGATGCTTTGCACTGCAGAGCAATCTGATAGGAGACTTCAATATGAAACTACCCAAACCAAAGAACAGGGATGAATTTTAGCAACAGAACCATAGCGTGTACATGTTTAATGGGACTGCACTGCTGTTGTTTTGCCACAGTTTCATCAGGCCATTAACAGCTGACAACACAGTAGTAGTGTAGTTATTCCATTCCCATAGACATCCTATTAAATTAAAACCAGTTTTCTTATTGCATATGTCACATATAGACAAGAAGACATAACGGCTAAAGGGTCAAGTCACCAATTATTTGCATCAGCATTGCTGCACCAGATTATCCAAGACAATCATCTGCATGAATGTATAACCAGATTTGTGAGCATAAAATGAGGCCTAAGATGCAGAAGAAGAAAAAAAACAGCAATACACACAAGAAAACAACCCAAACACTTCAGCAAAACAACAAAGCTTTCTAAGGGTCCCTCTATCATCATTTGGCTGACAGGCGAGTCTGTGTGTGACAGGCTCAGATGAAAAGTGTATCTGGGAAAGCTTTCTAATGAGAACAGGGAGTGTCCGTTAGAGCTTTAATCTCAGTCTCGCAGCAAAGGGGATGTAAAGAATTTGCAACTGTGATGTTAAATAATGGCAGAGTGTAATGAAGTGACACAAATTGATATTAATTTGCTTGTTGATATAGCGGGGTCAGGAGGCATACAGCCTACGGACATCTTGCTTGGGGAAGCTGTTGAGAAATGGCTTTTTCTGCCAACGGGCAGAACACTGTGCACAGCCTGGGCCATTCACACAAAAGCCATCCTGAAGACTCTCTGTGTGAACAAGGTTTTTGTTGTTTCCTGAAGGAAACTATATTCATTGTTGCAAGATTGTTAAGGCAAAATGATTGTGCTGTTAGTGCATATGCTATGCCAGATAACCCAATGTGGTGCCCAGAGACAAGCTTGATAACAATTGGTGGAATAATGTAAAAGAAAATGCATGCAACAAGAGCTCGACGGCACTGCAAACAGAAAAACAAATCCCCACAGGCATTTTTATACATACATCACATTCCCCTTCGTTACCTTACCAACACCCCCACCTGACACATATAAACACACACATACATATACTGTCTTTGCATTTGGTCATAGACAGTTTGATACCACTGGTGTACCCAGAGCTATGTGGATGTCTGTATGTTTGCTTGAGTCTTTGTGGTTCTTTGTGCGATTCCTTTATGTCATTGTCACTGCAGACCACATCACAGCCATGTAGACTTCTCAAATCCCGGGACAGCTGAGGTGTGTTTTAAGAGTTGAAAAAGTTCACTACATTAACATCTTTAGGAAGTGTTACCGTACTGTGCAAAAGTCTTGTGCTACCCCTCTATCCTTTATATGAGGACCCAAACTTTCATGTTATTTTTGTAATTGGTCTCGAGTAGGGGTGGGTTTAAAAAAAAAAAATTGATTTCCCAATTCAAATCAATTTTAGTTTGAATAATGCAGTATCGATTTGTTAAGTCCTAAATCAATTTTTTAATATAAATGTACACTGAAAAAAAGTGATTGGCCATCTCTTCGATTTATGTAAGCATCTTGCTTGTATTTAACACAATTGCCTCGTGCTTTAAAGTTAAGTGTAACTATATAGTGTAGAAACGACATTATATGCAGAGAGGGTAGATTAAATTGTTCATATCATGTTAATATGTGAAGTAAGTCAATAATATAGCAATGTTAAATCTCACGACACTGCATGGGATTTCAGTCTCGCACGCTTTGGATTGTGGTTTGAGGAAGGCATCCATCTCAGTCAAGTCAAGCAACCCCCTCTACTTTTTTTGGTACACCGAAAAAAGTAGAGGGGGTTGTTACATTAAAAAAGTCTACCTTGTAATTTGAACACAAAAATTTCATGTTTCTATCTTGAACATAATTAAATCATGTAGGATTTGTATGAAATTCAACAACTTAATTTGTTCTTGTTCAGATGACATGATGCAATCTAATACGAGTGGTTAGTTGCTGGACTGGTGAAATTCACAAGATCGCACGAGATTTCAAACTGCAGGAAAATCACTGGAGTTGTAAGAGGCAGACAACTACACACACACACACATATGCTATCGCTATTTATTGTAGTTTAACCTGTCAAGGACAAAAACGTACAGAAAATTCTGCATCAAGCCTTGAAATTTTCCTACTTTTGTTAAGCCTGGATTGATGGCGTGTTTAGTGCTGTTGCCTCACAGCAAGAAGGTCCTCGGTTCAAATCCACAACCTGGCTAGCTTACAGTGGTTTCTCTCTGGGTATTCTGGCGTTCCCCCACAGTTGATAGTCATGCTGTTATTGGAGTTAGGTTAGGTTACTTGGTGGTTCTAAATTACCTGTGAATGTAAGTGCAAATGGTTGTTTGTCCGGTGAGCTGTCCACAGTGTGACCTGCCGCTTTAGGGTTATTCCCCAACCCCCCTGCAACCAGGATAAAGATAGGAGGATGGTAGTTGTTGTAGATCAATTCACTTTTTATGGTAGCCAGACTGAACATTATGTAATATGAAGACAACATGTAGTATTTAAGTGACCAAGTAGTATTGAGGTAAAACTTACTTCATCTAAACATGTTTTAATCGTGTTTTATGAACACAAAATGCACAGGTTTATTGAATATGAATAAGTTGTGTTGATTTAACTCAGTTGTTTAAGTTTCTGCCAAAGCAAAACATTTGTGTGCAACCAATGTCCACTATTGAGTTAAGTAAATCCAACATGGCCTTTTTTTCAGTGTATTTTTCCTGAAACCCCGGAATCTCAGTGTGAAGTGTAAACTATTTCATCAGATGCCAAACAGTTAAAACAGCAATTAAAGATGAAAGAGCGGATAAACAGAGTCCGCAAAAAGATGTAAACACAAAGTGCGACCCGACAGCATGTACGGACATGCCATCGAGTGCTAAGAGACGACATCTCTCAGATACTGAAGCTGCAGGTTTTGTCACTCTCTGACCAAAAACTACGCTTCACATTTGATAAATATCGTCATTAATTCCCTCTCACTTTGGCAGTTTTGCTTTCACCATGATAAAATCGCACTTCCTGCACAGCTCTCTCTCTGTCAGTGTACTTCAGGAACAGTTTCCCATGAAAAATCTCAATTTTCTGCATTATTCGCTTGCTTATTACACACCAGTCTACCGTTGTGTCCAGCACCGTTGACCGCAGTTTTTTTTAAATGACCTCTGACAAGAAAGCTTCATTTCTGCTGTTTCAATACCAAAGAAATTTAAACTTTTGCAAAATATGCCAAATTGCAAAACACTTAGCTGTGTCTCTAATAAACCTCTGTAAGTTTTCTCTGCTTCACTTCAGCAGCATCAGGTAATGTTCATATGTTGATTCATGGTTTTCTCTAATTTTTCATCTACTGCAGAATATTTTTACGGCAGTTATCTGCTATAAAAAGCCAGGGAAGGGAAATCTCCTTCATATTTTTCTTTTTTATCCTTTTTTATCCCTTACTTTGACACAAAGGCATCTGCTGTGATGCTTACACCTCTGATGAAGTCTCACAAGTGTCAGCTTTCTTTTTATTCATAGATAAAAAATATGGATACGTACTGATAAATGATCAGAATGATAATATTTCTGAATATCTGAGTCAAAATTGAATTGAATCAAATGGAATCGTGGAGCGAATCAAATCTGGACCTCAGAATAGAATCAGTTATAGAAATCAGTAACGATGATACCCAGCCTTAGTTTTGAGTAATGTCCCAAAAGTTGATTCTGTTCATCTGGACGTAGCGTTTTCAGTGGGAGAAACACTTCGTGAAATGAATTTGTGAATTGAAGTGACTTCTTCAGTCTCAGCTGACTGCAGGTTTCCCCAACCTTATAAACAGTACATTTGTATGATGAATGAAACTAGCACCACTGGCAAACAATGTGCTGTGAGATTAGTTTCTTGACCATTAATATGCAAATTGTCATGGCCATGATGATTGAGCATGGATCAAGACGTCTTGAGCGACAGTTTTCCAGACTTTTCTGTGGACACTGATTGCTTTTTCACTCATTTTAGAATCAGTCCTGCTACCTGATGTTTTTAGAAAGTTTTGTTGTTGTTGTTGTTATTTATTAAACCACTTAACACTAACCTATGAATCATTAATCAAAAAGTCACCTAATTCAAGGGACGAACCAGTCTGCATCTACACATAACAGACAATATAAATACATCATTTGTTCCCATTTCTTCAGCTGAATCTAAGACAAATCCCCAATATAAGACAGTTTGAAAGAAATAAAATAGTATTTTAGGTCCAACAAAGCACTAATAACCAAAAATTTGTCAGATCTCTACATGGTGTGCACTGTCTCCTTAAAAAATTTGAGGAAACTGGACAAGTGGAGGACATAATAAGTAGTTACAGGTGTAAACACAATCTAAAGCGGATGAACAATATTTGAAAATCACGTCCTTAAGAAATTAACCAACAAAGATCTGACAGGTACAATTGGCCCTTCAGTTGATCCATCGGCTGCTCACTAGAGCAGCATTAAAATAGTTTTGGTGGAAGGGTGGCTGTCAAGAAGCCATTCTTGTAAAGCACTATACAAATGCAGACCATTTACCATTCTCTGTCAGGGATAAAAGGTTGAGATATGACAAATTACACGACAGAGCTACTTCCGGCTAGCTCTGCATGGTTGATTTTCACATCAGATGCCCTTCATGATAAAAACCACAAAAGGATTTGTGTCCCCTCTTTGGATCAAGCCCAGTTCTTTCACTCATCAGGTACACCGTAAAATCTAATTAGGTCCAGAACTTAGAAAAAGTTTGGACAACTTATTCATTGCAAGTAAAAGCACTAAGAATAACTTGATTTTTACTAGTGATGCTTACGGAAGCGTAGAGCTGCCACCCAGGCAAAAGAAAAATAGATGTATATCACGTTATTACAATACACATAATTATCACGTTTGTACAGTATAAATATCATATTGTAATAACGTGATATTATATTATATAAACATGAAACGTATATTGTTAGAATGATAAATTTTTCACGTTATAACGTGATATACTTCTATTTTTCTTTCGCCTGGGTGGCAGCTCTACGCTTCCATAGATACTAACCGTTTACCCACCGACAAACATTTCAAGTTCCATTAAATTAAAAAAATATTTGTTGTAACTTACTGTTTTTAATTTTGCTTACTAAATTACTAATGCAACTAAATCACATTATGTTTTATCATCATTGAATGCAAGAGATTCTTAGTAAAACACTTAATAAAGCACCCACATTTGTTCAACATATTCTAGAAAAAACTAGTGCCAACCATGAGCATGCGGACTGATCTGTGCGAGAGAGGAGGAAAGTAGTGACACGACATTTTCAAACCATGTCGTTTTGTCCTTCTGCTGAAGGGTGATGGTCTTTTGTCGGTTTCTCTGCAAAATCATCTGATAATGAAATAAAACAAAATAAAATGACCATTTCATATGGTTTATTTAAAGTTACGAGGGCATTTGTATGACCTAAGAAGCAGTCTCTCAATCTAGTTCTTTGTTTTTGTCTAAAAAAAATACACAAAAGTCCAACAGTAACATCAACTGCCAGATAATGAAGTAAAATATTAAAATACAGTGAAGCAAGGATAGGTAAAGCAGGCTACCTGTGAGTTGTAACCTACTTAAGTACAATATAGAGTAAATGTTACATTCTACCATTGAAGAAAAATTTCCAGCTTACTTAGTTTTTTCTAATTTAAGCCAACTCTAACAACTTTAAGCCAAAACTGAGTCCACTTTTTATTTTTGATTAAGCACAATATTAGGTTTTACAATGCAGATGTGTAAACCAATAGACTACACTCTGGTGTACACAGGAACTGGACTGAAATCATCAGTGGCAACAGGTTTTATAGATTGATAAATCCAAATTAGAATTAGTTGGTTCAATATGTATTGAGGAGGTCAGGAGACAATTGTCTACAGCCATCTGTAAAACAGATTGGAGCGTCTGTGGCTGTATTTCAGCCAGTGGTGTTGGAAATATTGTCTAAACTGACGGATGTAAACACAGAAAAGAACTGACAGATTTTTATCCACCATCCAACACCATCTGAAAAGCATCTGATTGGCAACTGATTAATTTATCACCATGACAATGATCCAAAACACAATTCCAATGCAGTAAAATCCTATCTGATTAGATAAACACACAATGGAGCACAATCAGTCATGGACTGGCCTCCCTAGAGCCCAATCTTCAACGTTATTAAAGTGGTGTGCGATCATCCTGATAGAGAACACAACAAAAGGCAGCAATCATCCCAAGAAGGGCTTTGAGTGTCCTTCAAGAAGCCTGGAGTACTATTCCTAAATACTACTTAAAGAAAATATGAGAAAGCTTGCCCAAGGGTTCTGGCTGTGTTGAAGAATAAAGGCGGTCGTACCAAATACTGACTTTTATGCTTGTTAGAATTGTACCAACTCTGTTTTTGCCTCGTATACTGTATTTCAATGTATGTTTGCACATGTTTCAATAAATCATTGCACCTATTTCCCATTACGCTAGCTAAATATAAAGAAATGAGACTTTTGCAGATTACAGTAGACGCTTCAAAGGATGGAAAAGCTCATTACTGCAACGTTAACCTGGAGTTTCTACTTCATCCACAGAGTATTGGTGGAAGATCTTTATCAACTCTCTGGAGATGCTATTAGCAGAATGACCAAAACCAATAACAAGCAGCTTAGTTACTGTAACAAAATGAGTAACAAGATGAGCATTAAAAGCCCCAAACAGATCCGCAATGAGTTTAGCACCGTGTAGCTTTTTCCATGCAGTGCCTTTGAAGTTTACACCTTATTTTCTTGCAATAAAGACAGTGTGAGAATTTCACAGTAGGGAAACCATATGAAGCCAAATGACCCACTGTATGGAGATGAGCTCCCAAGCTGGCGATGGCAAGTTCATTTGAATAAAATTAGTTTCACCACCCGCTTTTGAGAAATAGGCATTTGTCACAATGACACTTGATTATCATGTCTTAGTGCTCCTTCCCTCGTGTTGCCAAGCATTCATTTTCTAGCCTTGTTTAAACACTGTTGTCAGCATTAATATGCAGTGGACTACTGGCTGAACACTGGTACCTCAGCATCACCCAGCGGGGGGCTGCATGTCAGTGCAAAGGGTATGCATGGGCTACATCCCCTCTGTCCATCTGTGGCAATGGGATTCAGGGGGTTTATGTCAGCTGTCATACACGAGGGCATTCACAAAGATCACTGCATCTACTTCAAGCAAACCCTCTTACACAAAACATACTGTCTGTATTTTTCCATAGATTTATTACACCGTACCTTTTTTATTATTTTAGTAGATATAATAAGTGAAACCCAGAAACATAAATGTCCAGTGGAATATTCCAAAAATCCTCATCTTATAACAAAAAACAGCAGTGTTCCTGGTAGGCAATCCTGAGACCACGGCTATGGTGAATAAGACAGACAGTGGTGTCTAGAAGGGTTTAGTAGCTGTCATCGAGTGAGCTCTTCTATTCCTGTTTATCCACGCCAAGTTGTGTCTAGAAAAATCATGAGTCATGAGTATTTTTCTGTGCTCTCTTGATGTTTGAATTGCCATCTTTTAAAAAAGCAAAAAAACAACAACATTTATTTCATTTTGGCTGCAATGTGTATAAATTGATTCCAAGACTCATATCTCCTATCGTTGCCTCAGTTAAAAGCTTGATTTGAGCCTGAGTTTGACTTAAAATTCAGAGCATATTAGCATTTTATGAGCCTATCCAAATGGAAATGCTGAGAAGCTCTATGTATGCAATTTATATAGTGACACATGCTGTTATGCTCATTAGAAGTATTTATGGGGGAAACGGGGTTTTCACACAGATCTCTCCATTAAAAGCCAGGCTAACGGCATAATGGTTCTACGAGACAAATATACAGCAAGAGGGAAAAGTTTTAGCTGCTGTAGATGTTTATATTCTTGTCCCAAATTCATGCTGCGGTAAGGCACAGACCCCAAACATATAGGCAGAGTCATGAAGCATTATTTTGAACAGCAAGAACAAGAACTCCTCGAACAGGTGGTGTGGCCCCCACCGAGTCTCATCTCAACTTCAAGGAGTCAGTCTGGGATTACATGAAGAGAGAGAAGAAATTGAGTCATTCTCCAAGATCCTTGGAAATATACGGCTGCCAAGCCCCTTGAAAAATTGTGTGCAGGCGAATGTGGGAGATTTACTGTTTCAAGGAGATGGGTGGATGCACCAAATATCGATTTTTCTTAGATATTCTCTGTTTGCTGCGCGCTTTGTTTTAAGTTACTTGATGAATAAAACCAAATCATAACCTTTGTTTCTGAAGGCAATCTCTACTTTTAGCTCAAAACATATTTGCACCGTATTCAATGTCTCAATGTAGCAGCACAGAGAGAAAGTGCAGCAAGGAGAAATCATGAGTCACAGGGTTCCTGGGATAAAGTAATTCGTCCCCTTTTGCTTTCTCCATTCTCTTCACAAGGGTCGTCTCGTGTTTAGTCTCTATTCTTCACACGATAAAGTGCCTTTCATTTCCTCTCACTAAGGGAAGGAAAAGCGAATAGGTCCTTCTGCCTTCATTAATCCGCTGACTGGCGTCTTCTTTTTTCCTCCCTTTCCTAGCTCAAAGAAGACAGAGCACAGGCAGATTTAATGTGAAGTGATGCTGAGGCTGCAGTGGCAATCACTATAGAGCACTGATGTCTGCAGAGGCAGCCTGGGCTCAGCGTTAAAGAGCAGCCATTAGCACCCTTTTTAATGAAGCACATCTCATAATGATATCTATTCTTTTCTCTTTACAGCCAATGAGAAGAAAGGAACAAACTTCCTGCCTCATGAAGCTGCCATTCTTGGTTGTCAATAGCTGTTCGGGGATAGTTCAGCTATGGAAACCAAAGCCACTAAGGAGCACAGTAGTACTTAAGAACCAGATGGTCAAAGCCCAGAGTGCACTCGCACAATGTGATTTTTGAACATCACATCCAAAATGCATGGAAGATAACACTACATACCCTGCTAAGGAAAAAATAACTCCTGTGGTACTGGCAAATGTGAGTTTTAGATGTTAAAATGATAGAAACCCTGTGTTATAAACTGAAGATGGTGGGATTCAAAAAGCGGTGTTGGGATGGAAATTCGGTGAAAAATGTTTTATTTAAAGCCCGAAACACTTCTCTGAGCTACTGTTGCTGGCCACCAGTTCCTTTCATTAGAATCATGTCTCATATGACAGTTTGAAGAATTACCATTTCAACTTTTTTTCCCCACCCTCGTTCTGTGATAATAGATAAGAAAACGTGCAGTGCATTAGCTGTTTCTTAATGTAATTAGAATCTATCCAGTGTTTATTAAATAACAGACCTTCACAGGGACCAATTAACATTAGAAGAGACAGTTAGACCAAATCTCACTCACTTGAACAACTTCCAATAGCAGCGTTTCCCTAAAGACTGCTTAGAATATTTTTTTAAAAAGGGTGAGATTGCCCTAAACATTAAAAACACATTAGCTGCCTAATTTATAGTCAGTCAAGTTCTCAAGGAAAATCTTTGAGGGGAAGAAAGGAGTGATAGACTCAGACACTTAAATGTGCGAGGAACAATGGAGTATATCCAGAGACAGACTGCACTGTTTCATGAACGCAGCTCTTTGGTGGGAGATCTGGAGAGCACAGCGACACACTCAGAAGGAGAGAGAGAGGAAGACGGGAAAAGGGAGGAGAATCAAGCCAAATGTGAGCTCCTTGTCATAAGAGGTGCGTTAGTATCGAAGCGCTTTGTGTAATGTGTAATGAGAGCTACTGCACCACCCTCCAGAAAGAGAGGCATAACAATAGACTGTGCAATGTCGCTGCAGTGTTTATCTTTGCCGGCAAAGTGAAGAATGTTTTTCATACTTCCAGACAGTGGCTTATTTTTGTAAATCACTCCAAAATGAACTGTTTAGCTTTATTGTTCAGCTACCGAGTTCCCATTTTCACGACAGCAGAGTAGCGGCGTATCTTGTGGGTTATTCCTCGCGCGATACAAAGCAGGCAATATTTTAAAAGTGTGACACAACATTTTTGGTGTGTGTACAAAGAGGCAGGGGTGGTGATGATAAGTCATTCAAGTTCACGCTTTATCTGTCAAAGCAAAAGAAAGAAGAAAAAGAATGTGGTGGAATTGATTTTTTTTCTTTTCTTTAAGTATTTTCTGTGCAATATGCGCACTTCGCAGCAGAAAAGAGGAGCTGTGTTTGTGTAGCTGAAGAGCCCATATACCACATCTGAGGAGAAAAACCCCCAGCTCCTGCTCTCAGTTCACAAGAAACCAACTTCCCAACTTAGTTAATGGCCTACTAGCGCCCCCTGCTGTCAGATGAGGGAGACTGAGGGTCTTTGCAAGTGCATTTATTTTGTGCCTCCACGTCTCTTCGCAACAGTCTATTTTTCACCCCAAAAATCCATCTGCTTTGCAAATTAATTCAGCAGGTGATACTACTCAGCGGGTCTACTAGAGAACAACAAGGTATACATTCTCTACACTCCTCATTCAGAGCTGCAGAAAAATTATGACTGAAAGAATGAATGCATGTACTGACGTGGAATATTCATCAACAACATTCAGAAGATAATTCCACGGCTCACAAGCCATTAAATCTGAATAAAATTTAAATGACCCCCAGTTCATTTGTCGGATTTAGTGTCTCGCTCACAAGTACGAAAACATTTGAAAACCATCTGCACAGGCAGCCAGAGATGCTGCTGAATGCAGATTACCTTCACTGGGTCCTGTGAACTTCACCTTCTCAAGGTTTAAGAAACTCAATTACACTAACGGTGACGACAAACACGTGATGAGGGGTGGGAAATGTGCTATATTGTAGACACCTTTGACCTTGAAGCATAAGAGGCTTGATAGGCTTATTGATTAGCAATTCTCTGCAGACTGTGATAAATTAGATGAGAACCTCTATGGCAGTTGCGAGTATGTGCCCCATATCGATTCAGCCCAAAGCAGACAATAGAGAATGATTATTTTTTGTTGTTGTTCATGTTTGTTTTATTGTTTTTTGCACATTTAAAAGCTCTTCCACTGTGAATTTCACACCTAGCATGAGTTCCATCAGTGGCAGATGTGTTTTTCCTCAGGCTCCAGCAACACACAGCAAAACGCAAAGCGCCAAAGGGAGACGGAGACAGAGCGAACGAGAAGAGGCTTAATTTAAACGTCTCCCTCTAAACTGGAATTATCAGCTCCCGTTTTAATCTGCGAGGTGCGAAATATTTGAATTCCATTAGAGCCGCCCACCATAGTAGATTGTACTTTGCCCGCCTACTGGAATGCCAGCACTGCGCATAGCTTATTTGGCTATTCAACAGTGTGCAGCGCACACACAGACTAAGACATTGTTTAGTGTGTGGGAGCTCATTTTGGCAATGTTAGACAGTTAAGCTTTTGTTTCTGCAAGCTTTATGTTTTGTCAGTGTTAGCTGAAGCGCAGACGAGACGAGGCAGCGAAAGGAGGACATGCTGGTGGAAAGTCACGATATAGAGGGCTTGTAATGCCTCGTGCTTTTTGGAATAGCTTCAGAATGTGAGTGTAGCTTATAAATCTGCTGTTGTTCTACTTAAGTGAAAGAAATATTACTATCAAAGTTTTTTCTGAACTGCAAAAAGAAAAAGTGTTCACACCCCTGAAATACCACGTGTCCATAATTACAATGAAACATGCAATAAAACAACAGAGTGATATTAGAGGATTCCAGCTCTTTTATAGCAGCGCTATCATCTAATAAACTATGACAGCTGGTTTAGGCCTTTGGTTGTTCCAGGGCAAAACAGCTTTAATCTGGTTTGGGGGGCCATAATGAAATGTGTTGTTCACAAGGAGGAGGGGAACTTGATATTGAAGTGGCCTCCATGGCAACAGTGCCAGAGAGTCCAATGTTTGGGAGGATTTTGAAACAGATTTGTTTGACTTCAGAGGAGATGACAATGTGACGAGAGGGTGGGGGTGTTGAAGGAGTCGAATTTTCACGGTAAAAATCCCACTGAAAATCAAATTTGAATTCCTCTCTTGATCTTATGGCTTTACAGCACGATTCTGTCTGTAGTGACTCGGTGGTTGTATTAAAGTAGTTGTCTTAAATTGTAGAACTTGTACAAACACATTAAAAGCATCGACAGGTGCTAAAATTCATTCTTCACGGATGATAAGTTGCTCACCTGTCCGCAGCCGCTCAAAGTCACAAATCAAATGCGATGGAAATTTATGCAGACCCTTTTTTCTTTTTCCTCCTGCTCTTTGCCCTTGATTGAGTGTGCTGTCGCTGTCACAGGTCAGTAATATGCCCTGTCCTTGCTCACCGCACCGAAGAGACAAACACACTCCCAATGCACAAATGGACAAATGTGGACGGTGTAAAATAAATGCTCTCCGTGGCGAGCAGCTTAAATGAAACATTACTGGAGAAGAACTGATAGCAGACGCACGAGCAAAGAGACATTTGAATATCAATGAAGAAAACACTCAGAAAGAATAAGATTAGGGGCTGTTCACAGTGTGGAAACAGAAATTTGTCTGTTTTCATTTTTAGTTCACATTTACAAACTTTATTTCTAGAAATGTAAAGTTTCCTCCACCCAGCTGCAACTTTGGAAATATATCCATATGCCAAGCCGCCATCTTAAAACCTCTAATTAGGACTGAATAGATGACTCTTTTGTGAAATATGTCTAGGAAATAATGCAACATCAGATAAAATAACGGTATCACAAAATAATAATGTTTATATGTATTCCAACAAAAGAAGCAGTGGAAACGGTAACAATGGCAGAGGCTCAGAATTCAGCTAAGCACAGACTGGTTGAAGGAGTATTCACACTTCAAAGTTGCTTTCATATTGGCTGTGCCACAGCCTCGTAAGTGTACCCCACAGCATGCAGGAAATGAAGAAATAAGCACTGGGTGCATCCTGGTGATTGAAGCTCCAAGCTGCTGGTTCTGCTGCACTTTTTAAAAGCAGCTCAATCTCACTCCAGACTCATCACGTACAGACTCTTGGAAAGGACCCCTTGGTGTTATATCTTCACGAGTTGTGGTTCCTTGACTGACCCAAACAACAGTGAAAGGAAAAGCTAAAAGATGGGTAAAAGCAAAGCTCCCACATGGAGCGCAAACCTCGACCATAGTGGTTGCCAGTTTTTCCGTTTTAATCCACCTTCTTTGACAAATGCCACAAAAATGTCTAAAACCACAGCAGGTAGCATGTTTTTGACAAACCTGCCAACACACTGAGGTAACACTTACTTTACCCAAGGGATGATATACCTGCACATCACTGGAGCCACAGATGCAGTGAAGTGCAGCGAGGAGTGTGTAGCTGGCACAACCAGAAAACCCTCAACAAACATGGGGAGGAGACACATTGGATAACGAAAGAGCAGTGCGCATACTGTACAGGTACACACCTGGAACCCGTCCTGAGAAGCAATATTAACACAGAGCATGGATGGTTTTAGGGGTGGGGACTGTCAGATGATGGTGGGGAAAACACATTTGCAGGGCAGTATGTAAAAACAAGCTTTCCGTGACATCCATCTGCCTCGAAAGGTGGCAGTGCTGGCTGGTTTGTCGAACATTTTGCCCTAAAACTGAAATTATTTAGCAAAATAATAATTTTAGCAAACAACAGTTTAGACAAACATGATGCTGAGACATTGAATCCGGATCACTCCGGTGATTCTCTGGTCTTGTTGAACTGAAATAACCGACTGGACGCATTACCAAGATCACAGCAGCTGGACTGACTGTCAATGTTAGCTGAAATGTGTTATGGGGGGAAAACGTGACTTTTAGTTATAGACTCAGTCTTTTTTGTCAACTGCAAAGGTGGTCCAACACATCCCAGGCACATACCTGTTTGAGTTGCTCATTTGTGCACTTAATGACTCACTTATGCTATAAGGCAAATATTAATATATAGACTCTCTAATGTCAATCATAAAGGCTTTTATATGTAGTCACTGTGTATATATGAACACCTTTAAGAAAGATTTTCCAGTTTCTGAGTGAGTTTTCCTCTTGAGGTCTGATGTTTGGTATGATTGAAAGCTCCAGGACAGCTTCTTGAGACAAGGCTGTCAGTCAGCTAGTTACCAGCCAGGACAGCATGGCTGGTATTGTTTCCATCTTGTCTTGTGTTTGCATGTGTGTGTGTGTGTGTGTGTGTGTGTGTGTGTGTGTGTGTGTGTCATCAGGGCAGAATGTCCTCTCTGAGACACATCCTGACATTGGTAGATTCTTTGGCTGCTCTGAGTTTTTGTGTAGAGTCACTGTGCATCGTGTTTATTTCAGGTAATCACACAGATTCTCCATTTGACGGGGAACTTGAGAGCCTGGAGTTTAGTTTATGCACCATCTTCATGTTCCTTGGGCTGCAATATCCAGTGTTTTCCTGTGTGATGGGCCTGTACGTGAGATTACCTGACTCCCCAAAATGAGAAAACATAAAATAAAATGTATTTAATGGAGAAACTGAATTACAAACTCTTTGTAGTTCCCTTTAAGGCAGCCAAACACTGCACTGGAATACAAACACCTTGCAGTCAGACCCTTATTTATTCATTAATTATTCATTATTGAACATATGATGATGTGACAAAAGGAGAGTCTGTGCATGGAAATGTTTACAAGATTAATAGTTTAGAGACAAAAAGATAAGAGGCAGAACTGGAGGTGTCATAGTTGAAGATTTTCACTGGGAATGACCAAGAAGGATACGATTAGAAATGAGTACATCACAGGGACAGCTCGGGATTACTAAGTTGGAGACACAGTTAGAGAGGCAAGGTTGCAATGTTTTAGATAAGATAAGAACAAGTGGTAGAGAAAGGATGAATGGAATGATGCAGCAGGAAAACTACAGAGAAGTTCTTGGATGTAGTGAAGGAGGACCTGCAGAGGGTGGGTGTGAAAGAAGAGGATATTAGGGATAGGGTGAGAGGCAGATGATCTGCTGTTTTTCAATTCAATTCAATCCAATTCCATTTTATTTATATAGCGCCAAATCACAACAACAGTCACCTCAAGGCGCTTTATATTGTAAGGTAGACCCTACAATAATACATAAAGAGAAAAAAACAACAACAACAATCATATGACCCCCTATGAGCAAGCACTGTGGCGACAGTGGGAAGGAAAAACTCCCTTTTAACAGGAAGAAACCTCCGGCAGAACCAGGCTCAGGGAGGGGCGGGGCCATCTGCGGCGACCGGTTGGGGTGAGAGAAGGAAGACAGGATAAAGACATGCTGTGGAAGAGAGACAGAGATTAATAACAGGTATGATTCAATGCAGAGAGGTCTATTAATACATAGTGAGTGAGAAAGGTGACTGGGAAGGAAAAACTCAATACATCATGGGAATTCCCCGGCAGCCTACGTCTATTGCAGCATAACTAAGGGAAGATTCAGGGTCACCTGGTCCAGCCCTAACTATATGCTTTAGCAAAAAGGAAAGTTTTAAGCCTAATCTTAAAAGTAGAGATAGTGTCTGTCTCCCGAATCCAAACTGGAAGCTGGTTCCACAGAAGAGGGGCCTGAAAACTGAAGGTTCTCCCTCCCATTCTACTTTTAAATACTCTAGGAACAACCGTATTGTATGTATGGTTGGCAAGTTTAGTCTCTTAATTGCCCCTTGGTGATAAATAAAGTCTTCTAAATCTGAATCTGAACAACAAGTAAGCCTGCAGTGTGAGAGCGAAGTGCTCTAATGGGGTGATATGGTACTACAAGGTCATTAAGACAAGATGGGGCCTGATTATTTAAGACCTTGTATGTGAGGAGCAGGATTTTGAATTCAATTCTGGATTTAACAGGAAGCCAATGAAGGGAAGCCAAAACAGGAGAAATATGCTCTGTATTCTATTTAAAGAATGGGCACCAGAGCTGGAACCCCCAGTTCTGGTGTTCTCTAGTACATGCTAAATTAGTTGCACAGCACTGGGCTGTGAGCACAGGTCTTATGCCCTCATTCCTCCCTCGTGTTTCTGAGAGTTTGCTCAGAGACGGTCAAACCAGTGGTCTGCTGGAGGTCATTTTGTTCCCCCTTGCAAGGAGCCAATACCAGTCCTGAGTTGGACTCCCTGGAAAGCTTTTTGTTGACCCAAGAATAGTGACAGGGACTAGAGAGAGCATATTTCTCCTACACTGGCTTCTCTTCAGTGATTCCCTGTTAAATCCCGAGCTGAATTTAAAATCCATCACATAAGAGGTCTTGGAATATCCAGCCCAATATTACCTTACAGACCCCATAGCACCATATCACCAAATTAGAGCTCTTTGCTCTCAGGCTACTGCTTTACTTCCTAGTATTTAAGAGTAGAGGCTTCAGCTTCAGGCCCCTCTTCTGTGGAACAAGCTTCCAGTTTGAATTCAAGAAACAGACACCCTCTCTACTTTTAAGATTAGGCTTAAAATGTTTTGATAGATGGGGCTGGATCAGTCGACCCTGAATCCTCCCTTAGTTATGCTGCAAGAGGTCTAGGTTGTTAGGGTCTGTCTATGATGCATTGAGTGTTTCTTCTTCAGTCACCTTTTTCACTCACCATGTGTTTTTACACCACTCTACATTTAATTATTAATTATTATTAATCTCTGGCTCTCTTCTACAGTATGTCTTTGTCCTGTCTCCCTCCCCTCACCCCCAATCTGTCATGGCAGATGGCTGCCCGTCCGTCAGCCTGTTTATACTCAAGGTTTCTTCCTGTTAAAAGGGAGTTTTTTCCTTCTCTTCCCCTGCCACCAAAGCTCAGGTCGAGTTGTCTGATTGTGGAGGTTTTCTCTATTTTCTGGTGCTATATAATTAAAACTGAACTGAATTGAACTGAATCCTGCTCTCGTCATGTAACAGCCAATTTCCTGGTATCTCCTTCACGTTCTTGAGAATGTGCTGGGATACACAGCATACTTACAGTGGCATGTATGGGTGTGCCATCATGAAGGAGCTGGAACTGTCAAATGTGAATGGGCTGCAGGCATCATCTCATGCTCCCAGCAGTGAAGAAGACAATAGCAATAGACAGTTTCCATTACTAAGTAATAAAATAATTACAAAAGTCATTAGCTTACGCAGTAATTGTAGCCTACCTTTGGTAATGAGATAGCTGTACTGTACTCTCTTGAAAGCAAATGATGATAAATCTGGTTCTTTTATTTGGATTGTTCCTTGATGTTCTAATTTAGCAGCAAACTAAACAAGCACCATATGAACAGTAAACCTACTGCTGTACTCTGTGTTCACTTATCTGTTTCCTCCCCTTGTTACAGTGTGTGCAGCATAAGGCAAGTTCAACCTCAGCTCTTTCATTCTTGTTCTGTAGAAAATCATTACAATCTTCATGAAGCTGATCGGTATGAAGTAAAGCTTCCAAAACACTGTGAAGAAAAGACGCATTTGACAGTAGTCTAATTTGGCTGCCTTTCTTATGGAGCTAGTACATGGCATTGCCACAGCTTAGACATAGATTTGTGGTTATGTAAGCTTGCCACATACTTCAGATCCAGTCATGTTGTCTTGGCAACTTGCCCAGAAGCAACAGCACGTTGCTTTGTAGCTGAGAGAAGATCATTCTACCACAAAATGTAACCTTATCCTCTTCTCTGTGTGCGTGTATAAACATGTGGAAGTAGATGTAAAAAAACAGAACAAGGACACATACAATCTGATAAATATTTATGCGGAATGAACAAGCTAATCCTCAGTGACCTGACCTTTAATTGTGTCTGTTTGTCTGCCTTCACAACATGTTCACAAGTAGCTGTTCAAACATCTCTGCGCAGGAAGTTACTAATGGCACAATAGTGTGGAGCTGATCTGCTGCTTGTTCATACCATCCTGTCCTCCCCCATTCCCCCACAATCTCCCTCTGCACACTCTTAGTATCCACCTGAGTCTCGTTCATCAAAGGAAATCAAGTGTCATCATCCACATCTTGCTTTGGCTCCGTTCCTCTGGGTCCTCTGCTCTCTGTCAGTCGCTGTGGAGAAACACCACAGATCGAGTACGCGCTACCTGTTTCGCTGGTGTTATATTGGGCCACGGAGGACTAGATATCAGGACTGAGCCACATTTGCATTTTAATTTTATATTCCACACCATAGCATCCACAGTTTTAACTACTTTGTGCTTGTTTAATGGTCCTTGGTGAAATGAATGCACAAGTTTATGATAAACAAAAGATTTCATTATGCAAATACAGACCTGAGTCAGACCCCAGACTTATAAAAATGTTTGAGTAGATGTTTGGTGTTTTGTAGTCTGTCAACTTGCAGTTTTGCACATGAAACAAGATTCACTTGGAATTATTGTGGAGACTGTTGGATTGCCTGCACACCAACAGCCGCGTGATACAGTGCTGGAGCTCGTTGTAATTTACATTTAGCTGTAGAGATGCATATTTTCTGTGCTCTCATTACCTGTACAGGATCAACTGATCAACCATGCGTTCATGTGTGTTTGTGTTTAAAGCAAAACACTGTTATTTTAAGTAAAAAACAAAATAATGGCTAACTCATAACTCATTACTGTAGTTGTGCCACTTAAATCTTTCTTGTTTTACTTTTTGGATAATAACTCTAAATGCAAACTTAATTGGGGAACTACTGTTTTGTTGAAAGCAGTATAAACGTAACGAGTACTTTGAAGGCTGGTGGGGAGGATGGTGTGATAGATAGCAGGTTTAAAACATATAATGAAGGATTTGTCTGAGAACAAACCATCTGAAAGGTAAAGTGATCCTCGTAATCCCCTACATCTGCTGCCTTGTAAGCAAAGACAACAAATATGATTTGTGGTTTTCTTTGCATTAGCCCATTTTTTTCAGAGAGTCTTTTGAAGCCTTTGTCTTTGTTCTCACTCTGGCAATGTCGACCAGCAGAATGGGCAGCTATTTATCTTGAGGCAAACTTTTGCTGAGGAAGAGGACATCCACCCTTAAATGCAGCATTTCACACCCGTCTATCTCCTTCAAAGCACCACTATGCTCTAGCCAAAGCTAACAAGATAAATGCTTTGCAAAAGGCAGTCAGCTTTTAGCTGCCGAGTGATGCAACCGAGAGCGGAGTGTGTTAATGTCAACTTGCTAAAGCTCCTTTCCACAGCAATTTACCAGAAAGTGTCCTCCACTGCACCAACACCCGAACAGTATGTCATAATGAGAGCCTCTGAAGGGAACAGCACTGAGAGCAAGGTTGGTAAAACATGCATTATCCTTGAGCCCTGTGGCTAAGCAGAGTAAAAGACTGCACTCAGCCTTCTCTCTTTTTTAACATGTCTATTAGCTTCTGAAGAAAGTTTCACAGCACAGCAGAAGTAGCATGGAGTCATGCTAGCTATGGAGTTACTGTGGAAAACTGTCTACGAGATGGATTACAAGACGACATCTCATTCATTCAAAACCAAAATTGCTCAGTGGCATGTGCACTGAAAAGACTTTGCAAGCTTCCTCAAAGAGATCCATGGATGTTTTACATATTCCCACAAATTTAGGAGAAGTTTGCCACTGATGCTTCAGCAGAAAAGCACTTTGCAAGTTAGGTAAGATGATATAAAGAGTTAAAAACCTGTCGCAGAGCAAGTGTCTCCTCAGTTCAGTGTTTTGTTTTGGGGTTGGGTTTTTTTAGACTTTGTTTGCATCTTATTATCTTATTTTTATTTTAGGTAGTTTATTCCTTTTTCCTCACAGTATAGTTATGTAGTTAGGCTTAGAGAAAGAATATGATTGAGTCAAAACGATGAATCAGAAGATCTTTTTAGGTAACTTCCATGTTGAGTTCTTCATATCCAACCTGAATATCCCAAACTCAGCACATAAATTTGATTAAATAAAACAAAATCATGCAGCTCTTCTTAAATGTCAAATAATAAAAACTGTAATTTTATTGTGTTCCTCTGAAAAATGTATTGCTCTGCTGGGCAGCACAACAGCGCTGTGACTAGCACTGTTCCGTCAAAGTAAAAGGATCCTGGGTTTAAACCTACAGGCAGTCTGGGGTCTTTTCCTGGTGCATTGTTCCCCTGTGCCTGTACGGATTCTAACAGTATGTTGGCGTCTTTCCACTAGCACCTACTCAGCTCGACTCAACTCAGTTTATAGGGTTCTCCATTAGGTAGTAGTACCTGGTAATATGTACCTACCTTTTTCGGTTCCAAGCAGGTCGAAAATGTGGCATGCAGTAAACAGACTGCATGCCACTGATTGGCCAGGAAGTGATGTCACTGAGTTAATCCCGCCTCTGGGATACCAGCTGGAATACTCTTCAGCCTAACCGCAATGCTGAATCGAATAGAAAGAAGAAGAAAACAGATGCACTGCTCTGTTATTATGCACCACTGTGTGCCACTGCATCTAATTATAAAAAAGTATACTTTAGGACACAGAATACGCTTCCCACCTGGGCAAGCTTGGTTTAGGAAAGGTTTAGGTTAATGTGACACTACAAGGTAATGTACAATACTAACTGAGGAATAATAGTAGCAAATGAAAGGGCTGTGATACAGGGGATGAGGCAAGTTGTAAAGCATTTGTGTTTGGCTGTATGCTCTCACGGTACTGAGTCTGTGACCCAGTGTTTTGTGTTTGTTGATTAATTAATATTCTTTCATTACTTTTATTCTTGGTTTTGGTTCTGTTATGTCTTAAGTTCTCAGTGATCTTAGTTCTCCCTCTCTCAGTGTTTATCTTAACCTGTGGTTAGTTTAGCTGTGCTTAGCCTGTGTTTAGTCTCTGTTCCCGTGTCTACTCTGTGCGTGTCCCACGTTTCATGTCTTGCCTCTATGTTCCCAGTGTCTCTCCACTCACTGTGTTAAGATTACGGGTCTTGAGTCTGAGTTTTTAGTCTGTCTGTTTCCTGTTTTATTGCTATATAAATGCAATCCATCATCATTATTATTATTATTATTATTATTATTATTATTATTATTATTATTATTTTGATAGTTCCTTGTCCTGTGTTCAGTGTATTCACTTTTGCCTCCTCCCCGTCTCGTTATGTCAGATTAGTCCCAGCTGTGTTTCCCTCCTGTTTCCCATTTCCTTGTTACTCCCTTGTGTATTTAAGCCCTGTGTTTTCCTCTGTTCGTTGTCACATCGTAACCACATTGGCTGTGTGTCCTTGCATTTGTTCCATGTTCTCTAATCCTGTCAAGTCATGTAAAGTCCTTAGTTGCTAGTCAGGAGATTCTTAGCTCTAGTTCATGTTTAGTTTGTTTCTTGAATATTCATGTATTTTGTTTTAGAGCTTTAAGTTTTCTGTCCGAGAGTCATCGGCATAAATTTGTGCTGAACATTGGGGGGGGTCAAGATCTCTGTCTAAATAAATAAATAAATGTGGGTAAATTCCCAGATCATTAAACAACTATTTTGAAATGAGTAAAGAAAATCAACAGTCTATTTATGCAAGATAATTGATAATTTTATTGAGGGGGTTATATTGGTTGGGTCTGATTATTACTATTAGGAAATTACGCCCCTGCCGAGAGTCCTGCGTTTGGGTCCTAACCCAGCCTGCCACACAGCTTACAATTACACAGATAGGCCTTTCTTGCTCTTAGTCTTGCTCAAGGGTGTAGCGGTGTTTTGCTAAACTCTAAAAAATGCTCACATTTACAATGCTAACCTAATGATGTACAAGCAGATAACTGTTCTTAACGTCTCTGTTAGCTGAGGAAACTTCTGTTTTTCCAGTCTTTGGCGGTCAAAGCAAAACATCACAAATCTGAAATAATCTGACATTCTGTCAAGCTTGACTAATTAAAAAATGTCAGGGGAACACCAGATTTATCATCTCTTTATGCAACATTTTATTGGAATTTCAAGGCAAACCATTTCAGTATTTATAACACATAGCTGAACTACTTTAAATATTTCAGCTGGAACTGAAGCAGTGGACTGACCAACTGTCAGACATTTTCATCCACAGTGCAGCAGCACAGCTAAAAAAGTGAGGGGATGTGATGTGAATGTGGGCCGGCAACCAAGACTGTTCATCACAGAATATTGTTCTATGGAAACCAAATAACCTGACCATATGCATTATCAAAGTCTGAGCTGTAAAAATACCCACCGTGAACTGGGCCTGGAAAACAGTGGCACAAGAAGGATTCATCAAGTGCAGCAAACAGGATGAGTCCTCCCTGACAGCGTAATAACCAAAGAAGTGTGAAGAAAAGTCTTACAATAACTTTAACACATCGTCCTCTGAACATAATAATCTTCATAGGTCACATTTGTTTTGGCTTTTAATCTTTTAAATGTCACATACAAAGATGTTCTAGCATTCATTTTAAAAATACACAGTCAAATAAAGCTTAACTAGTCCTCCTGAAAGGAATGTCACACAGTCTTGAACACCTGCTAATGGAAATCTTTTTTTCTAGACTGTTTCTTCTTCTTTTCAGTAGTTGATGTGCGGGGTCACTGCAGTTCATCTGGAAAAGTGTTTGCAGGCCTTCTTTGATTATTTTCCTATTTTCTGGGGCTACAGCTCAAACATATTTATTGCAGTCCCTACCAGCTGGCTATATATCTGTGCACACTTATAGAGCAGGAAAACTTTTCCTGAACACACTGAGGACCCTAATTATTTTTAACCCAGTATGCTGCCACACAGGAAATTACTGAGAATTGGAAAATAAGTAGCAATTTTGTTTGAGATCGTTTGGTGTTTGCTTTAAAGGGAAAAATCTCTCTTTCCCCGCCTCTATAAAAACATTAGAAAACAGAATCCCTGAGACGAGGCTTTCAGTGTTTTGGTCAATAATGCTGCAGCAGGATGGATACCTGCTGACATGAAGATTTTATACCAAGCCATCAGTCTCAGATTCAAACTCTTCAAGATGAAAAGATGTCCCTTAACTACCAAAATACCCTGCCTGTCTTTCTATAAAGTTGGATTTTCTGTCAGTGGAGGCTATCAAATTATCTCTCGACATTTCTTAAAATCTGTCTTACTACTTTCACCCCTTCATTTTCTTCCCAATTTTCTCAGCACACGACCCTCTTCTGCTATCCCTCATCTTTTTTTAAGTCCTCGATCCTTCTGTTCTCACTGCCCAAGTAAAAATTGGTCTCCTTACTGTCTGTAATAAGTGGGGCTTGAGTGATTCGTATTTGACCCACCACCCGACTCCACTCCTGGATGATATTAAAAAAGAAACAAAACCTTTCCTGCTTGTAATTTGAAGCTTTTGTTAACATTGGATAGCATTTTGAACTGACACCAGTTAGCTTTTCAGTTATCTAGCTGCGATTTGCAGATAGATAACTCTGATTTTCTTTTTTTCCTAAAGACATTAAGACTAAAGCAGCCTTGAGAATTGGTTGTGGACAGAAATGTTTTCATTCTTTCAGCTTTTCAGTCACAAATATGTCTTTGTTACATAGTATGCTTAGGCTTTTTTCCCCTTTTGGCTCTAAATAGACACAGTAAATCGGTCACACTGAGTCCTATTTGCTTCTAAGCCAACAAGTTTTCATTGTCCTCTTTCCACAAGTCATGTGGAGAGATCTACATATAATGGGCCACCGTATGTGAGCCAAAATGGGTTCACAGCTTTCAGTCATGTAATTGTACTGTGTCTAACAAAACGGTGAATGTGGCTAAAGAAACCAAAGCGCAGACATCAGCTGTAAGAAGAAACAGACGAGAAGGCGTTCAGGTAGAGACAAAATTGAAGTGTGGAGTAAAAAGACCCAAGTGTAGGCGCAGGTTAAAATAAAAGCAAGCTTTTTATTCCACCTGATCAAAGTCTAAAAAGTGAAAAAACAAAATCCAAAACAACAAGACAAAAATCCAAGGAAGCTCTGGGGACAAGGGGAGAAGACCACACTTCATATACACAAAAGGTGAATCACAGAATTGGACACAGGAAGGTAAAAAGATATCAGTGAACCCACCCAGACATGAGACGGAGGAGGAAGTAAAAACAGACATGAGATAACTGCTAAAGTAAAATAGAAAGTGAAAAACAGCTGACAGAAGGAAACACAGGAACGGGAAAGATAACAGGAGGAAATGGAGGAAAATATATCAGAACTAATAACCCCTATAAATACAACCCCAATTCCAAAATGTTGGGCTGCAGCGTAAAATGAAAATAAAATCAGAATGCAACGATTTGCAGATTTCATAAACCTATATTTTATTCACAATAACAGAAAATATATCAAGTGTTCAAACTGAGATAATGGACTGTTTTAAGAGAAAAATATTGGCTCATTTTCAATTTGGTGGCTGCAACACATGACAAAAAAGTTAGGACAGGTCGGTGTTTACCACTGTGTAGCATCCCCTCCTCCCTAAACGTCTCAGCACTGAGGAGAGCAGCTTCTGGACTTTTGGGAGAGAAAATATTTCCATTCTGGTCTTGTAGGAGCCATTTTTGGATTTATACATTATGTATGCCGCTAGAGGTCACCTTTTGAGTTTTGGTGAATGTATTTAAGGTAGACACATGTAATTAGCGGCAGGTGTGTTGTTGATCAGAAGGAGGCAAACAGTTTGTGACTGCTGTGCTGCTATGTTAAATCGTGGAAATAAAGAATCTGAAGGACAAGATGAGTAAGGCTGCAGTTATTGGACTGTATCGAGTTTAATAAATTCATGCTTAGCCTCTACAGGTCTGATATAGGATTCTGGCTGCTCAACCGTCCTGGGTCTGCTCAGCTTTTAGTTTCATGATGCTCCAGATGTTTTTAGTTGATTCTGACCTGCCTCTCTGAAGGCGTGGACTCCAGGTGTGGAGTCCAGACAGTCATGCTGTTGTAACAGATGCAGAATGCAGTTGAATTGTTGAATTGTGCAAGGCCTTCCCTGAAAAGATGTCACATGGATGGGATCATATGTTGGCCTAAAACCTGTGCAGATGTGCAGGCTGTAAATTCCATAGTGACTGACATATTTCAATAACATCAGTTTCAGGGTATTGAACTGAGTGCTGATAACAAGGTGGACAGTCCCTGGTCCCTTTTTTAGTCTGGAGGACGCACCATCGATGTTTTCTGAAAATAATTTCATATTTTGTCTGTTGGACCACAGGAAGATTTTCTACATTGCCTCAGTTCATTTGAAATGAGCTTCCAGGGAAGAAGCTCTGTTTCTGTGTCATGTTTCTTTAACTTTGTTAACTTTAACTTGAATTCATGGACAGTACAGCAGACTGTGTTCAGTGATTTCTGGAACTGTTTCTGAGCCCATGCAGTTGTGTCATGCCGGTCTGAGGGTAGTATCCAAAAATGATTCCCTTTCATGTGGAGATTTCTCCAGATTATCTCAGTCCTTCCACAATATGTATCATGTTCTTTAGGTAGTAGCACCTGGTGCAATGTTACTGAACTGCAAAATCTTCCTCCAGCTGTTTCTTTTAAATACCAGTTACCTTTCCAGCATTTTGTTGCCCTGTTCCATTTTTTATGTTACATGTGTTGTTTACATCAAATTCAAACTGAACTTTTTCTTTTCTTTAAATTTGCATTTTATCAGTTTAAACATTTGAAATGTTTTCTTTTGTCTATTGTGAATAAAACATGTTTTTGTGGATTTGCAAATCATTGCATTTTGGGTTTATTTACATTTTACACAACTTTTTTAAGAATTTGGGCTCTACACGCAGAAGCCAACACAGAGCTGAAGGTGAAAGCATAGAATGCTGGTAAATACATGAAAATCAAGCCAATCACCCAAAAAGAGTTAACAGGTTAAGGATATTAAAACTCAGATTCATGACACTGGACAACAAATATTATCAAACTAAACTTCAAGCACAACCAGAATAAAGCTAAAACATGAAATAAACACTAAGAATTAAATACAAATCTAATAAACTGGACCAAGACCGCAAAATAACACTCAGGGAGCAAAAAACAAACAAACTACAAAACACTGGACTGCAGTGCTGTTGAGCACAAAGACGAAAGACCTTTTTTTGACAGCAGACTTGTTACAGTGTGGAAAGCCCGGAGAAAATAAAGCAGGCTCTGTGTTTTAATATGCCACGGCAGTAAAACACCTTGCACAAAGATGTAAGTGGAATGCATTAATCTGCTCTTCCCCTACTGTGAAAAATCTAGATGTCGGTAGTGGGAAAAGGTGGATGGCAAACTGAGAGTGGCAAACCAGTGTGTGTGGGAAGGACGTAGGTGGAGGAGAGGTGAGGGAAGAGAGAGTGGGGTAAATAGAAAAAGTTTCTGAACCCTTTGCTATCAGCAGGGATGTTTTTAATACTAATGGAGGTTCCTCGAGATTTCACATTAGCCTCAGAAATCCTGGTTATTCCAAAGGATCCATGCACAGCTAGGATGCATGACAAGAGGCAAACTGTAAAATATTTCATCATTTCTTCAGACTAGTGACCATGTTTGAATTGCATTTCTAGTTTTTTAAATGCAGAGATACATTTCTTTTGGATATTTTGAAGCTTTAAAGCACTGAATCAGCCATGATTCCAGGATGCCCCCATAACACTGAATTGGACAAGTGGTAAAAAACAACGGGAGATGACAATAATAATAGCAATATAATAGCATATAATAATATGGATAAAGATAAAAGGATAAAAGAGGCAGCTTTATCCTTTCTTCCAGCGTCAACATGAAATATTTAAAACACAAATGTAGACTCTCAGGCTCTTGCAGGGAGAAGACACAGACCCCTTGTGAGAAAAGGATGACCTTTGCATTGCTTTGGCACTGCAGCACAATACTAACAAGAGGCATAAATGCTTTGGAAGGAAATTATGCTAATATATGCAAGTTGTTGTCAAGAGTAATTACTGAAGAACTAAATGAGGTCCTTGAAAGGGAAAGGTATTAAGAAAAAGAGAGGTGAGAAAAGTTAGTCTCAATGTAACATCAGTGGCAGAGACCCAGAGCAGAACTCCAGCACACAACAGACCTCCTGCTGTTATTAACACCCAGGTGTACGTGACTGTACTCTGTACTCTTGTATGAGCCAAAAATATGAATACAAAAACAGGATGCATGTTTTTAGCTTTCTGGAACATTTGTGCTGTCGTTCAGATAGTACACGTTGTAGTGCTGCAATGTAATACAGAAGTTAAGATTACCGTAATCAGTGACGGGGCAGGATGCTTTAAAAGGGGTGGCACGGGGGGGGACCAAGAACACAGCAGCAGGAAATCAGAATAAAATCAATGTAGAAAAGACGATTTCCAGGCTCATGTGCATCCAAGGCCTGTTAACTTGTTAGTGATCAGGAAATATGAGACAGTAAAATCAAATCAAATCACTTTTATTGTCACATCACATGTGGAGGTACACTGGTACAGTACATGCCAGTGAAATTCTTGTGTGCGAGCTTCAGAAGCAACAGAGGTGTGCAAAATTACAATAACATAAGAACAAGCAAAATATAAGAATGGCTAAATCTGAGAGGAACTCAGTGAAAATCTAAGGAGGACTGTGCATTAAAAAGTGTCACGGTCCCTGGTCCGTGGTTTTGAGTTTTCTTACTTTGTTTTTGGGTTTAAGTTTACTTTATACTTGAGTGGTTTTCTGATTTCATCTTAATCTTTAGTTATCTCGTGTTGCTGTGTTATTTTAACCCAGAGTGTTCGAGTTTTGGACTTTTATTTACTGTTCTCTGTCAAGTCTTAGTTTATTTTCATGCATTATCCCAAAGTTTTTTTATTTATAGTTTATTATTTATATAATTATTTCTACATTTTGAGTTTCATTAGTTTTGCTATCTAGTTTTTGTTAAGTTTTTTTGTTTAGGCAGTTGACTGCCTGTATTAAGCCCTCAGTTTGCCTTTGGCCTTTGTTGGGTCATACTGTTTTTTCTGCTTGCCCGCTAGCTGGACTTTAGTTATTCACAGTTATTTGGATTTTCTGTTTGCCAAAATGAAAGTTAGTTTCCATGTTATTCCTCTCTACTCTTCAAATCTGCATTTGAGTCCATAATTCCACCTAAACAACTGCAGACTCCAAGATCATCGGCTCAAACAGCTGTACTCAAGCACAAGGTGTTCAGATGTGTCACCACTTTACCAAGTTCTGGAAGAAGACCCAAATTGTCTCCCTCAGATGAAAGGAAATTAGTTAGGATCTTCAGGACCAACCCAGGAACCACCCAGACTCAAGACTACCATGAAGTGGAAAGTGCTGGAACACCAGCATGACTGTGAAGTAAGGTTTACATGGACTGAGAGGGTGTATTATCATGTAACATTTATTGTTTACTATTAATCACAAAGTACAGCTGAGGCCGATGGGAACACTGTATATCTGGAGCCACATTTCAGTGTGACTAAGGACCACAGTTAAACTGACCCAAACAAGCATAGTTACCATTGACTGTTTGATAAAGTTAAAAGTCAAGTTTTCAATTTTTACAGTGTTTTACATGGAAAGAATCAGAAACTCCAAAAGTAACATTTCTTTGCTAGCTGATGTCAATCCCAACTTTTCAGATAACCTGGGCAAGAAGTCTGTGGAAGCGCTCGGAAAAACAGAAATTCTCTGTTTCCGTGCCAACTGGGTAACTTTTTTGATATGTTGTGTGATTGAAAGACAACTTCTTATCTGTCAGCTAGTTACCAGCTGGGACAGCAGGGCTAGTATTGCTTTCATCTTGTGTGTGTGTATGTGTGCTATTGTGGCTAAATGAGACACATGCTGCAGAAGGTTCTATAACAAAGCTGGTTTTAAGCACTTTAACAGGTGTCTATGTACACTTAAAGCCACCTGCTTAATAATGTAGGTCTCCCTCATATTGCCCTGTGTGTGCATAGACATTTTAGGTCTTGTGGGTTTTGCAGGGGGTCTTTTATGGATCAGGCTTGATGCAGAACCCCTGTGAATGCTCTGGATTGGAATCTGAGGAGTTTGGAGGCCAAGTCAACACCTAAGGATGTTTTTTATGTTCCTGATCGTGGATTGGCACTGCAATGGAAGGGGTGTGCTTGGTCCACAGTAATGTTTCGATGACTGGTAAATGTCACAATACCATCAATATAAGTGGAAAGGTTTCCCAGCAGAACATTGCATATGATGATGATCAGTTCACTTCACATATCAGTGGTTTTAATGTGTTGGCTGATGGAATATGGCACCTGGACAGACTCTGTTGATCACAAAACTTTACAGGTTTGAGGCTAACATCAAAATGAAGGCCAGATATCATATGCATATTAAAAAAAGAAAAAACTGGCACCGCAATTAGTGGAAATCCACAGCAACGTAGTATATGATCACATGTCTACAAATGACCTTGGCTTCTTTGGACTGTATTATCCAGATAATAGATCTTCTAAACTAATGCCATGCACCGCACTGTACTTCTATACTATAGTATATAATGTACTATAATGTAGAAACAGGAGTTTGGAGTTTTAGGAAGAGTATTTGCATATATCTCTACACTGCGTATTAAGTATTTCAGCTTCAGATGCAGCAGATGATGAAGTTGTTGCACTGAGATGATGCAGGTCTGTCTTGCAGCGGTACAGAAGAGGCTTCATTATACTTCCAAGCAGGCACTTTCAGTACATCGCTCAAATTTCTATTCACTAAGTCATCTAAAGTAAAATTTTGCACTCTGTTAGGATGAATGAGCTCAACCATTATGACCTATACACCCCAGGTCGTGCCTGACATGAATGAAATTACAACAGTTAGATTAAATTAATCATCCTTATATGTATAACTGTTGACCTCACTAGTAAACGGCTCAGTGACGAACAACAAGAGTTTAAAACTATACGTGAAGGTCTGTTCTGTATATAATGCTCCAAACATTGTCATGCCTTTACCAATAAACACATGGGTGTTTTCATCTTTTTTGGTACTTTGCCATATTCACACTTTCTGGATGCACACTAAGTACACCTTTGTTCCCATCTTTGCCCTAAAACTTGCATGACACCTCATATTTTAGCAGAGAAGAAAGACATATTCACATTGCTGCCCTCCTTGTTAGTTTCCTTTTGATTCACTACAGCGATACTAAAGCCAGTGAAGCATCGCTCACTAAATCATACTGATGGCTTACAACAAGTCAGAGGAGGTGTGGGGAGAAAAAAAAACAATTTACAAAGGGAGGATGATGATGCAGATAGCTGCTTCCCTCTAAAAGATAAAGCTCGGAGAGGCTGCCGAGATCATCAGAGTGGGAGAAAGAGAGATGGGGAAAAAAAAGACAAGATTGAATACCCAGTGTACCAGAAAGATTGGACACATTCTATCCACCAACCTGGAGCCTGAAACACAGACTCCCTCAGGAGCAGCGAGAGGATGAGAGGATGGGGGGGTGGGCAGCGCGGCGCTGTTAGAAAATCAGGTGGTGGGTTTGGACCTGCGGGTGGGTAGTACTTAAGCACAACAGATGGTGTTAAGTGTTGAATGTTGAAAAACAGATGAACCACTACGCTCATTAAGCCTGGCTCCTGGGTCAAGAGCGCCATGCCAAGAAGAAGAGAGAATGCTGCCCCAAACCAAGAAATCTGCAGAGGGAACAGTTTAGATCAGTGTTTGTTCCTCCTGCTGTTAAAAGATGTTTGAAGCCTTGCAGTTAACAAAGTATAATTTTACAGCTTTAGTAAAAAAATAAGAACATTTACGACCGACTATGCGAGCACGACTATTAACGAAGCGTGTTTCAACGCTCGACATTTTCGCTCCAACCTGCATTTTTATAATTATCCATTACTGTAATCCAAATTGTGGCTCATCGTGAGGCTTTTACCAACTCATTTGCACTTGCATGCTTCTCCCCAAGCAGTGCCATTTACACTAAACAGGGCACAATACAAGCATGATTAGGGTTAATTAAGTCGCCAAAAAGGCTTCACTTTGCTAGGTCTGCCCATAACATTTGTGGGAAGCCTCCTGTAAGCGCATACGACATCAAGCAGCCATGTTCTTTGCACATCTAAATTCTTAATTGCATGCAAATAAGAATGACCCAAGTTCAAGATGTGAAGGAAAAAATTCTACTCATCACAAGGCTCAACATGAGAACGAAATTAAGCGTAACAATGCACTTCACTGAGTGCATCTTAATGCAATGCCTCGTGATTGTGGAAAGTCGTTGAAAGCACTAGAAAGACTTCGCTGTGTCATGATGCTCCAAACTGTCATTAAAGTTACATGATTCATGTTTGGAGCCAGTCCTGCCGTCCCTCCTCTCATCGCCTATTTTTCATCCTGAGATCCAAGAACTCGCTCTCCAACTCCAACTCTCTCCAATCCTGCAATCCTGAATCAGGTCTGATCTGGTGCTCTCCTCTATTCCCTCACCTCCCTCAGCCATCTGTCACATTGAGGTCCTTGCTGCCAAGCATCTCCTTTGAAAAGATTTTAAAGCTCATGCTGCCTCACACTTAACATTTTCCTGGTTAAACTATTTTTCAGTTAGTTGAACAACTTTTGGAAGCCCCGGTAATACAGCAGCAGACTTCATGGCTATACAGAGTTATTCTGGTGTTCTGTAACTGAAAGCACAGGCTTTTTGTTGTATTTGTTGTTGCCTTTACAATAAGGTGCAGCACACTCCTTACATACAGAACTATGTCTAAAAGAATATCCCCAATGCACTGAAAAGGTATCATAGCTTAACTGTGATTAGATACACTGCCTTCAGTATGTCTAATGTGTATATAGTATGCCTACTTCCAGTATTCCTACAGAGTTAGGAATAGAGTCATGCCATCTCATACCAGTGCAAGCAGTCACTGTGGGCCTTATTACTGGCATGAAATGTGGGGCACATGTGGTCAGATTCAAACCCAGAGCCTTCTTGCTGTGAGGAGACGGTACTGACCACCGCACCACCCTGCTGTCCTATGGAATAATTCATTATAGATTTAGAGTATCAGTAGATAAACAGTTCTTGGCTCTATGGGCTACAGTTGATTGAGTATCAATATTAAAGGTATTCTGTTAAGTTATTTATATTGAAGCAAAACATTGTGTAAGCCTACCCTAGGTTGCTTTTTCCACAGACTGCATTTCCACCAATTAATCGATCATATTATCACTATCACAACTGATGTCAGAGCCTTGGAATGACAAACATTAGTGATTAAAAAGGCCTGCAAAATTAGTATCTTTGAGTTGAGTTCCTGTCTGAGACTACACATTTGCTTCCAGTTACTGTTTGCTTCGTGTCTATTTGGTGTTTGGTGAGATTTAGGCATAGAAGCTAATGGTTAGGGTGCCGAAGGGACGGGTGAATTGTTGTCTCTTCTCTTTCTCATGCCCTTCTTTCTGGGTAATCAATAAAAAGTGCATTTTGTCCTATAACCTGCAAGATATGAGGTCAAGCAACTGCTGCACAAAACATATTTCTTCTTATGCTTGTTATGTTTGACATAACAATATCACTTGATTAATAACTGTAATCTGATTACACATTTGTTTAAAATATATGACACCAGCAGTGTTAGAAGCTTTATTTCGGGTTTCCAGATTTCTGAGCCCATCAGAAGGTGATATAGCCAGTGCATATTTTCTATGCAATTATTCACACTCCCGTTGGGGGTTGCTTAACTTTAAAATGTAGCAACATTTGTTACCACATAACAGCTTCATCAAACAACCTATTTGCTCATTATCTGACCCGTCAGGTTGTTTTCATACGTTCAGATAACAGATTATTTTAGCATATAAACATATTGTGTTGCAAACAATTTATTCCGAGTTTTGAAAGAGAGGCTGCAATTTGACCTACTGAGAGCCAGCCACTTGAATAGCTTCTGTGCTCACACCAGGACTCCGTTTTTGCTCTTAGAAGTAAAACTGTTAACTGAAGTCTCATTCAGATGTGAATATAAGCGCTTCAGGCCTTGTTGTCTGAATTATGTATTGATTCCTGTTCCTGCATAAGCTCTGTGTTCTCTGTCACACCTTGTGAGTGCTGAAGATGAGTATCATATTAGGAGAGGTATTAGAAATGGTAACTGAAATGGCAAACAAAGATTCACAAGTTAAGCATTGCACAGAGGATGGATTCACAGTACCAGCAGTTTGGAAATCGCTGTTGTTAGCATGACGGGGGTTTTTTAATCATCCTTTTGCACACAGTAGCTCAGGGCCAAAGTCAAAAACAGGGAAATTGTTGTTTTGAAGGAATGAGGTAGGAGCAAACATAATACAACTCTTTCTGTGATATTTCCATATCAGAATATGCAGCTGCAAGTTTGCTTTTTATTTTCCATGTTGTGTGCATTCAGATAGCTTTTTATGCTCAGCAGTAAGCCCACAGCACAATGTATTCTGGGACAAATATTCTGCGTTTTTCTTTTTTTTGTCAGTGATTATTACAACACTATGAATGCAGCCCCTAAATAGCACTGAGCTCCAGGGTGAATAAAACTTTGTAGAAATCCTCCTTGACCTTTGCCAAAACGCTTCAAGGTAGGCCTTTAAAAGCTTTGAAACATTATTGTCCCCGAGATATAAACTAGTGCTTGATTAAATATTCTGTGTAAATTCCCCCCGCGTTATCATGAATGAACCCCTACTCCTTATCACCTCATGCCAGTCCCCTCTATAAATATTTACCCCTGAAAGTTGTGCCTGCAGAAGAATACCAATTCTGTGTCAGCAGACCTTCGTGCTGAGGGGAGTGTGTGGCATGCCACTGAGTATTGGATTAACAGCAAGTAAATTAATACAGCATCTGTTCTTCCTCTCATTCACTTGGTTTAATATGCTTATATTTGCTCTGTATATGTGTTCCAACTGCATTACCATCTGTGCTTACATATACTCGAGTTTCGGCTTTTGGGTGGCGGCCACGGGTGTGACAGGCACGTCTGAACTACACCGCAATCTGATCATTTACAACATCCAGATTTAAGCCATGAAAAATAGAATTGACCAAGCCTGTTGTTCTCACAGCTGTAAACTCAGGAGCTTTTATTGTGAATCAAAAGAAAGACAGGAGCCAAATCGAAAGATTGCCAGACACCGACTCTGAATATCTCTGAATGTATGTCTTTATTATCTTGCAGCTGGGTGAGCAAAAGGAAAATGGTATTCCAACAATTTTTGGCAGCTCATGCATCCAAAAAATCACCTCTAAATTAGTGTAAATCTGAATTTCACTATTTTACATGTGCAACAATGTAGATCAACAGGTGTATGCATGTTTCAAAACAACAAGTGTCTGACTCTTAAAATACCAGTTCTTAAGTCCAAGCTGAGATAACCCCGATGCCATCACTGTTGCATCACCTTGAAAAGCTCCCCTCAGAGCTCAGAAACATAAGAGTTTTTGAAAACTGCTCTCACGTGCTGATTAAACTGGTCTTGATATCAGTAGTTTGTCCGTTTAAAGAAATTGAAAGCATTACAGATTCGTTTTGGAGCCAGTCTTTGTTTACAACTCTGTGATAGCTCAAAATCCATGCTCAGCATGTGCATCCTTTTAGTGTTCTTGGAAACTATGACCTTCATCCGTTATAGTGATCGCTTACACTGTGAGGTATAGTGTTTTCAGATTTAGCTGCTCGGCAGATCTGTAAGACTGAACTCACACAAGGACACAAGCTTATGTCCTACATATAAAGGAATCTGAATAACATTTCACTAGAGACTTCCAATGTAATGCACTATAGAGAGAATACATCTTTTTTTGGTTTGCTATTCAATCTATTTGAAAGATTTTACATTGAGCATTTGTTATATTTAATTATAGTACCGTGCAACAGTAACTTTGCTTCTCAGGACCCAGACTTTCTTGTAATTGTTTAAAAAGTGGTATTTAATGATAGTTCTCAAGGCATCCTGAAGGTCTTTTTATCATTTTTCTTTGGACATTTGCTGTTTTTTCATGTTTTTATGTTCAGTTGTGAGAAATTTTTTTTGCTTGTTAAGCCAACTGATTTCATAGGTCACTCAACACTGATCTGTGAATCCTTCAAGCATTAAAAAAAGTAGCAACTCAAAGTATGAACCGATGTCTGTCTACATATAGCAGACAACTTTATTTTAAATTGCAGGGCATTTTCTTGCTAGCAAGAGAGTATAATTTGTATGTAGTGTTTATATTCTTCATGCTCATTTTGGAGGGACAACAAAAAACATTTTTTTAAACACAGATATTAGGTTTTTTAAGATCTACATAATCTTAAAATTGTTGCTGCCAAGTTTAATTTAGCTGACTGCTTTAGCAAAGCGGGCTGACTCACAAGTGCATGTGGGTGTGCGCTTCTTAAACCACAAAGAGTCGCACTTCATGTAGCTTAAAATACATTGGTGGTCCTTTTCAAGGGCATTTTCTTATAAAGTACACCTGAGTTTCCAACAAAAAATGCAAACCGCTGTTATCTTCAGACCAGGAATTTATTTGAAGTGAGCATTTCATCTGCCTTTCAGAAGATCCACAGATGGGTTTTTTTCTTTTGCTTTTCTGTGGACTGGCATCAATTCCACTCAACATCTCTAATCTTCAGATTGGTTGCAAATGGAATGCGGCCAAACTTTATATACATCTATCAGCAATTACACAACATGTTGTTTATTACAGACCTTAAAAGGCTAACTGTTTTTATGTGTTTATATTTAGCCCCTTAACAAAAGAGAAATTAGATGAAACTAGGTGGTCGTATCAATACTTTTACCTAAAATCCTTTGTACACACTCGACATTGATATTCGCCTAAAAAACATGTTAAATACAGGTCACGTTCCCCACTTTGTCATACTCTCACAGAACTACTGCTCATGTTAATTAGGATCAGAAGGAGGTTCTTCACGACCCCCGGGCATCTCTCTAAAAAGTCTCACAGCAAGTGTAAAAGTACTGCTTTCACACAACAGAGGGGCTGGAAGAAAACCTTAATCAGAAACAGTATGACAGTCCCAGAGTTTTTATCAGCCGTGTCCCTCCTCCCTGTGATTTAGTCATTGTGGCAGTGTTGTTGGGCTGAGAGCCATCTATCAGCCTCACAGAGCTGGGAGTTCCAAACCACAGCCACTGCCTCCAACCATTTCTTGTTTTCCCACAGACATTTCTATTTAGATTTTGTCAAGATACACTCATCGCATTATATGTATTGTTTCAGACTGATGGGCAGGGAGGTTCTCTTCTTTCCTATATCGTCACAATCGTTTCGTTAATACTCCCAGCTCGCCTCCTCGACAGATAAGAAAGTGAACATCTTACATGTACGCAGGGACTTGGAGGTTTAGACTATTGTGGGTCCTTCAACAAAGAAAGGTCTTAATTTCTGATAGCCTAAGGTTTGAATAACAAAACTATTATGGATCTGTAAATAAAACCCCAATTTCCCCTTACATGGTGTTTTGCTGTTTTACTCTGATGTATGTAAAATGGTAAATGGCCTGCGTTTGTACAGCGCTTTACATAGTCCCTAAGGACCCCAAAGCGTTTTACACTACATTCAGTCATTCACCCATTCACACACACAATCACACACTGGTGATGACAAGCTACATTGTAGCCACAGCTGCCCTGGGGCGCACTGACAGAGGCGAGGCTGCCGGACACTGGCGCCACCGGGCCCTCTGATGTAGTAATTTCTCTGTCATAGCGATTTACAAAGAACATATTTTTTTTAACAAAAACAGCAACACATATGGACAAAACTCAAACTAAAGATTTGCAATCAGTTTTGAGAAAATAGGAGCTGGGATAAGGGCATATAACCGGGATTAATCACCTCATCTTCAGGGCAGGTCAAAACAGGAAGTTGAATCAAAGGCAGATACTTTGTTACACTAATCCACTTCAAAGAAAAGTAATAAGGAAAAAAAATCTTTGTCATTGGAAATCAAGATCATTAAATTCACATTTAGTCACTTTTTAAAAGAAAAACTGCATTATTATAGACTTTATATTACACGACTCTTGCCTGTATCTATTATCCAGGATCACTGATGTTAGGTAACAACAGGACAGGCAGAAACGTTTTGTGAGCCCTGCCAGGTTATTTGTTTTCTCCATCTTTGTTGCTCTGCAGCCAAACCTATAACACAATATTCATCTGGAGTTGTGTTGCTGGCCCCGCAACATATTTAATTAAAATAAAAACAACTGTTTTTTGCTTTTTTTAATTTCTTCTGGTCTCCAAAATTAGAATTTGTGAGAATAAAAAATTGCCGTATTGATGCTTTAACATGCAAAAAAAGATATACTTTTGAACCATCCAAGTCTTTGACACATCATTCCTTATGACAGCAACAAGCTTTTCGTTTATACCCAAGCTGATCGCTGATGTGTCTCATTTTTAATGCATATATGGAAATGGTTTGACGAATAGGTAAATGAGAGCAAAGTATTGGTAAAATGGCATGAAACCAGAACAACAGAGGCCAAAGAACTCCTCAGATACTGTGTCACTGGTGAGTCACTGGATCCATGGTTATTACAAAGCCTGAAAACACAGAGCTGCTGATGAGTTCGACAGTCCAACAGTGCATCCTTGTAAGCTTTACGTATATATTTAATGCAAGGCCTAACAATCAAAAACACAACATCCGTCATTCTTTGGTTGCTCAGCTGTTGCTGACTAAGCCGGTTAAGACTGTAAAAAGGGGGATAAGAGAAGGTTTCCAGTTTCAAGCGGCTCTTGGGTCTCCTGCTCTTTGAACAAGAGCGAGTGTATTTAGCAATGCTGAGGCAATGTGCCACATAGCAATATTTGCCTTTATCATCTCTGTACCTTCCCAAAATTCAATTTAACAATTTTGCTACTAATCCTCAGTGTGGATGGAATCCCTGAAAAAGTCACAACAATAACTGAGCCCATCCAGTTGCATAATCCAAGAATTACATTTCAAGTTATCGCTGAAAACACATAACTCCAATCATCTACAGAAAGAGCATTGCTCTGTCTTGCCCGAGACTTTCATCATTTACTGAGAGGAAAAAGGAAGTCATTTTAACCAATCCATCATAAGAACTCTTCAACAGTAATTTACAGTATAGAAAACCCTAAAGATATTAACAGCAGCGACTGCAGAGAAACTTGAAATGGCTTCTCATTTTCTATAGCAACAAGCGTGAAAAGCCTGTTCGTACTTCCGTCTGAAAATTGAAACCAGCACTGCAGGTGCATGTGTAATTAAATACCGCATATGAAGGAACAGAGATCGGCAGAGGAAGCATGCAGATGGGCCACAACAAAATGATCCCGAGCCATCTGGAGTCTTTTGAGAAAATTCATACTTTGGCTGTGATGGGGAGGAAGAGGAAGGGAGGACTCTTTGGCAGGTGATGGGTTTTCAGAAATGGAACATATAGACTCTCTGGTGGGAAAATAAGAAGTGAGAAGATACATTAAGTGTGTGTTTGATATCTAGTTTGAAACATAAGCAACTGCATATTCTATTCATCATTTAAATAAGCCACGCTGACACACACACTGTGGCCACATTCCAGTGTTGTGCGTACAGCCTTTACCGTGAGCTGACAACCTCCAAAAGTAACAAATCAAGTGATTATAATTGTGACACCGCAAAGGTATTGTAAACATTACAGCCAATTTCGGACGGCACGATTTAGGTTGCAGTAAAGTAATTGTGCTGCAGAAGCATGAAGTATGGGCTGTCATATCTCAACTCCACTCTGAGCAAAAGGTTATTCAAACAATAACACCCACAAAATAAGTCTATATACCCCCTAAGCAGCTCTAGCGCAAGCCCGCTGTGAGCAAAAACACAGAGTCCAGGCATCTCAAAGTTTCCCACTTGCTGGTTATCTGGGTATAATGTGTTTGGAGTCTGTAACCCAGCTGTATACAGAGAGGTTAAAGGGTCGAAGGAGGGAATTCATTATCCTTGAGCGGCTCCGGATTCTGGCAAGAGAGGGAGAGAGACCTTCAGATAGGACATACGTGCTTCTTCCTCACCTCTCCCAGCCCCCAGTATCTCCTCAACTAGCTCATGATGAATAGGCCCGATCAGTGGGCGAGCTGATTGGTGAAGCAAGTAGCATCAAGGCAACTGCAAAGATGAAGAGGAGGTAAGAAGTGTCTCATTTAGAAGAGACGGAATCTATGAGGCTAATATTAAATTCTGACAGTGTTGGACAAGAGGTGCTCCAATATATATCTATCAGTGTTAGCAAGGACAATGCAGTGTCTGTGTGATTATTAAAATAAAGAGACTTATTTTTGGATTCTGTTTTAGTGGTGAGTGTATTAGCATTTAAGTACACAATGAGCCAGTGCCTCTCGTTGCCAGTTACATAGTCACTGTGTAACTTTAGAAGGATCATCAGCCTCACAATTGCTTTTAAAGCTTGCTTCATCAACTCTGTTATCTATATTGTATGCTTTTTATTCTTACAGCCTTTATCTGTCTACCACAGTCTGCTTACCAATACACAGTAGGGTGACTGATGAGGAAAAACGGCAGACATTCTTAGAAATACCAGAATAAACACTGTAAAGTACATTAAATTGCTGAACGCTGGAACACAGTGACATTCAACACAGTGCAGAAAGCACTATTAAGGACAAGAACAGAGCTGCGCATACAGGGCTAAAGTAAAGTAATGTAAAAAAAAAAAAAAAAAGAAATTTTCTAATCCGCATCCAGACTAATCTTTAAAAACCCAGAAAATAATTTCATCATCATGGTACTCAAAGTACAGTATATAGTAGTCAATTTTTTGTGACACTATATATAAAAACATATGAGAGTACAGTAAATATCTGACTAACGGTCCAAATTTATGCATTGACACAGCAGGCGATGCGCAAGTGTTTTAAACTTGCACTTTATCTGAAGGCCATCAGATGGAGAAAGCTGTTGTTGGAAAAAGACTCTGGGTCCTTTAGAAGTCTAAGGGAAAACAGCTTTCTGAACTTACAACTTATAAATGATGAGTCGTTAGCCAATTACAGAGTGGTCACATCAGTCTATCATTAATACTGTGTGTACACTGCCTTTGGGTTCTTTGTAAAACTCCATATTTTAAATGGCAGTAGGTTGTAGTCTTTTGGTGGTGTAATCTAGATTGGATACACGTAACATACCAACGATTTGTCAGGTCCCGAGGAGTCCCATGGGAACGCGAAAGGTACCCGTCCTGATACGTGCCCGATTGTGGATGGAATCCAATAGAATGACACATGTTCCAGCCGTGTATTCTCTCCTTAACCCTAAGCTAAAACCTAACCCTATACATAACCTTAATCCCTAACCTTAACCACAGTCCCAATCGTGTTAGATAGTGTTTTCCAAAGCGATTCACGATGAGAAAGAAAAATAAATGTACATGCGTAGATTCAGTCCACACAGTTCTCATGTTTCCTCCTGTTTCCCAACACGTAACATAGGAATGTGTTGAGTGACCGAAAGCATAACATACCTACGATTTGGCACATTGCGTAACATATTACGCTTTGAGAGTGAGGACATGTTGCTGTAGTAACCTGCTTATGAGTAATAAAACTATGCTATGGCACATTTTCTCTGTCCACGTCTGTTTCCAGATGTGACCATCTGGTGAGTGACTGCACAATTTAAGCCAAAAACATTATGGGAAAAATGCTGATTTGTTTATTTTGAGCTTTAGGAATAGGATGAGGAATAGTGCTCCCATCCGTCATGTGAAACTTGAACCAGTTTTTTTCAGTCGCAGTGGTGCAGGGAAACCAGTTAACCTGCCCTACTCAAAGGTACAATAAAAGCCACCTACAAGAACCTTAAACTATATCTTGTTTAACCTGCAAACGTATAAAAAAGTACTGATTAAATTAATAAAATGAAACACTTTAGCTGTAAGATTTAGAGCTACTGGCAAGTCAATTTGGTGACTGCCCAAAGAAGGAGACGGAGCAGTTTCTCTGTTTCCGGTCTTTAAGCTAGGCTAACGTCTTGCTAGTTTTATGATGTTTGATTTGGCACAGTGCCTTATGTTGGATACATGGGATGCCGTTCCTGATGCAACCCTCATTAATTAAATTGAGGATGTTTACCAAGTATGCAATTGTGTTAAAACAATTAAAAACATAAACAAGGTAGAATAATGAACTTTAGAATGCAAAAGACTGTGAGTGTTTCTTGTTCCCTTTAGAATAGGGATGGGAAATCAATTTCCCACAATAGAAACCGGGACTGTTGTTGAGGGCCGCACCAATAAAACAAATTTTAAGCAGGTCTTATTTCACCTTATTAAAAAGACTGAAAAAAAATATTTAATTGGTCTAAAAAGTGATGGGTTAGTCATTTTAATTAGGAGGCCATATGATAAACTGTTGTGGAAGGCTACACTAATAAGCTGAACTAATATCTGCTTAATATTAAGTTCACTGGTGCAGCCCTCCACAACAGTCTGAGTTTATCATTTGGCCTCCTGATAAAAATCAATAACCCATCGCTGCCTAAGACGGATTAAATATTTCAAGTCTTTTTTCATTTGTTTTAATAGACTTTTATGATTTCAAATAAACCATTGGTTATACTGTAAACACACACCTATGATGAAACTAGGTTTTAGAGGAGAAATATTTGACACTTGTGCAGCGTCTACATGCAGTGGCACCGTGCCATTATTACTTATGAGTACATTAGAGGGACTGGAGAACAGGTATTACATTTTCCATTTTGACTCATTTCTAATTCACAGTCTGATAATGCATTGTTCCATTCTTTATATGATTACATCCTTCATAACACAGTGAGTTTCCCTTCCTTTTCTCCAAGTAATAACAAAAGCAGGAGACCATATGAAAATGTCACAATAACAAAGGATGTGGGAACAAAATACCTGGCAGCACAGAAGAGGTTCATCAAAAAAGAGAGATGGGAGAGAAGTTGGCTGTCTGTCACCTGGCAAAAAGAGAAGGCGATTTAATAACTCTGAACAAAGCCATTCCCTCTAGCAAGTCAAACCTTTAATTACAAAACATGATGTGAGACCAAGGCCACCTCATATTGCCTTGGTAACCTTGATACAAATCATATAAAGCAAATGAAGCATTTAAAAAGGGAAGAAGAGAAGAAATAGCTTTGTGGCTCAACTCGCAGACAGAAAAAGAGACAGGCAATGGAGAAGAGTGAAGCCGGGAGAGAGACGGTGAGCTGCTCCAGAAGCAGGCATATGAAAATTGATGGAGTCTGAGGAAGCAATTGATAGTTAGAGGACAGGAAGCAGGCTGTAAGGCAATTATCACTATCTCTGCCATTTGATTTAGGACCGTCTGAGTGTGTAATACTGCGAATTAATCACATCCAAGGGAGATATATCAAGAGCCCATTTCAGCCTTAAATTCCAATGATTCTTTTCCATTACTAGAAAACGTAGTTTAGAGATGTTCTAATTAGCTCACGATATGAATTTCCACTCATGCAGGGTACAAATGTTATGCATGTGAGCATGTAGGCAGACGAGAGACAGAAGGATGCGCCTGATGAGATAGTTCCCTCATATGAATGCACGATGTACAAGGCAGCTTAATCATCATAAACCAAAGCTACTGACAAATAGCAAAAGGACGATGCGATGCAAACCCACACAAACTTATGTGGGAAAAAAAACTGGAATACAGACATATGTAAATAAATACAAGTGTTAACACCCAAGAGACTGAATCCACACATACAGAACGTACATATGCATATATAAACCATAATGTGCCACCCACATCCAATCTTAGCAGGAAGCCGCTCCAGCCGTTGCTCCCAGATGAACAGTTACATGTAAGACATTAGATTTACTCGTGTAATATTATTCTTAGTCTATTAAGCAAATGTTTGCAGCAATAATTAAGTTTTATTCATTTTCACAGAAGGTTTAATTCAACAAAAGGGGGAAGCATAGACTGTTGTTCAGTAATCCTGGCTGCAGATGGCCTGTAATGAGTTTTGTGTTTCATTACAACAGTGGGTATCACTACTTACAAAACTTATTCAAAAGAAAGAAAGAAAAACTTGCCTTGATGGATTTTATTTTAAAGTGGAGTTATACATCCATGATGTAAATAGATATGCAGACCATTTGTGCCCCCTAATGGAAAGATTTATTTTTCTTGTGTAACAGAAATAACAAAACAGTTCTTAAAAGATTTTGGGGGGGTTTTGGTAAATGTTTTCTAGTTAGATACCAGTCAGAGCTCTGTGTCCAAGATGAAAGTTATTGTGTGCTTCTCCTATCTGACTGTACCCTGGACAGATGAGAAAAAACACCTGTTTGATATTATTGCCATATTTCTACAACAGCATGTTCTGTATTAGCCTAAAAAGCTACTCTATAATCTCACAATAGTTTTTCTTAATCCTACTAACAGTTTTTAATCAGTTAATTTCCATTCGGCATTACTTTGGTCGTCATGCATTTATTACATTTATTACAAAAGAGCCATTTTAAATTAAGTGGGTTTTTTTCATTTGTTTTCCACAGTCTTTACTGTGTACTTTCATGTGGACAACTCTGTCTATTTTACGGTTATTGGGATGAAAAGTATTCTCAGCGGAAAGCAAACCTACTATGAAAACATGAACCATGATAAATACAACATTTGCTTTTGCTTATTTTGTTACCTCACAATACATCTTCAGGGTTTTTTACCTGAGATAAGTCGGTGTGCTGTAGGGCTACTGCCGCTTTCACCAAACGACAAGGCAGCCCTCTGCTGGTGACAGCAGGTACAGTGTGTCTGAGAAATGACTATCCTTGAGCATGTGTCTTTAGTGCATGTTATTTATTTTCACAGTCGCAACAGCTGTAGTTCAGGTTCATTATACTTCCTATGTTATATTATTATATTATTATGTCTTTAGTGCATGTTATTTACTTTTACAGTAAATAACATGCACTAGCTGTAGTTCAGCTGTAGTTCAGATTCATTATACTTCCTATGTTATATTATCATAGTGTATTCTGGTGATTTTGCTTTCAGTAGAATTACATGTACTGTTACTGTCCACTTCATTAGTTACATCTTGTTAGTACTGTTCTCTCTTTTACCTTCAGAACTGCTGTAATTCGTCATGACCAGTGTTGGTCAAGTTACTTGAAAAAAGTAATCAGTAACTAATTACTGATTACTTCCCCAAAAAAGTAATCCCGTTACTTTACTGATTACTTATTTTCAAAAGTAATTAATTACTTAGTTACTTAGTTACTTTTTAAAAACACGATTTACAACCTGAATAGGTGATAAAGTGATAGATCTGTCAACCCAATTCTACTTTTTCTGTATAATCCATCATACAAAATGTAATCAAATGGAAAAGTCTCTTTTTTTAAAACTTGTTTTATCCGTTTTAATCTTTGAACTTTATGCATCAAGCAAAAATTAAATTATATGCAACATTCTCTGACTTGAAGAAATTAGTTTAACATTTAAACCTATTTTCTGCACATTCCAGCACATAAAATAAAATATTTTTTGTGTTTACACTCAGTCTTTCAAATAGATGCAAGTAAAACACAGCAGAAAGTAAATAAAATCAAAGACTAGTAGTCCTGTTGCTCTATTTTCACCTGTAAAGCAGGAGTAGGGTAGGCGGAGGTTTACCCTGGTGCAGGTGTGGCGCAGCGGTCAGTGGAAGAATCCGCGAGTTTCTCTGTGAATTTCCCATTACGTCGTTGCGCACTCGGTGCTTGTTTAGGGGTTTTTTCGGTGTAAAAAGAAGTTTTCTTCCCACGCAGCGATCAGCAGACGCTAATGTTTTTGTCACTTTTTATGGAATCAAACTCAAAGTAAGGTCAGTACTTCCACGCTTTAAACGCTGCACGCTCATACTCTCTCCCGCACTGGATATATGATCCATTGTTGATCTGCACACAGCTGTTGTCACGAATGTTGCACTCGCTTACCAAAAAAATCACGGTTTTAGTAACGCAGTAACGCAGCGTTCCTACGGGAAAGTAACGGTAATCTAATTACCGTTTTTGCAATAGTAATCCCTTACTTTACTCGTTACTTAGAAAAAAGTAATCAGATAACGCGTTACTGCCCATCTCTGGTCATGACACAGATTCAATAAGGTGCTGGAAATATTCATCACAGATTTTGTTCATGTTAGCATTAAAGCGTCACACAGCTGCTGCAGATGTGTCATCTGCACATCCATGATGGAAATCTCCTGTTCCACCACGTCCTAAGGGTGCCCTGTTGGATTGAGATCTAGAGGCCAGTTGAGTACAGATGATAATGAGTACAACTCAGTATCATCTTAAAGAAACCAATTTGAGCCTTGTGACTTAGTGCCTTTAACCTCCTGGACCAGATATTAGACGTGATCATAAAGGGATGGACATAGCCGGCAACAATAGTCAGAGAGGTTGTGGCTTTTTAACGATACTCAGTTGTTTGCCAGGAAAATATCCCCCATGCCATTACGCTGTCATCACCAGCCAACCAACTGTTAAATACAAGGCAGGACGCTTCCCTGCTTTCATCTTTAGGCCAAATTCACCATCAGGACCTGTAGTCCAATCAGAAATCAAGACTCCAGAACCAGGCCATGTTTTTTCAATCCTTTGTTGTCCAATATTTGGTGAACCCATGCAAACTGTAGCCTCAGTTTCCACTTCCTGCTGCTGTAGACCATCTGCTTCACGGTTGAACATGCTTTGCTGCATACCTTGGTAGTAACAAGTGTTTATTTGGGTTACTTATTCTTCTTATCATCTCAAAGCAATCTGTGCATTCTCCTCTGACCTCTCACTGGATAGTTTCTCTTTTTCAGACCATCCTCTGTAAAACCCCAGAGATGGCTGTGCGTGAAAATCCCAGCAGATCAGCAGTTTCAGAAATACTCAAACCAAGCAGCCAGCAATGCTACGTTCAGAGTCACACAAATTACCTTTTGCCACAATTCTGATGCTTGTTTAAGCAGCATCAGCAGGTAATCTTCACAATGCCTACATGTGACATGTTGAATTGCTGCCATGTGATTGGCCAGTTGCTAATATCTGGCGTGGCCGTGAGTGTATACTCACAAAGAGCTTAATTCTACAAATAAAAATAGGAACTGGAGTCAGTTTCTCTCCTGGGTCATGTTACAGAAAGTAACAACCTTGCAATATTTCCATAAGTGAGTGAGAGAAAAACAGTTTTCAGTCATTTATGATCCTTTAAAATATTTAAATCAAATGTCTGAATGTGATGGACCGAGCAGCGAAGGAATCTTAGGCACAGTTTAAACATAATTTGTTAAATCATGCAAAAAGAATCCAAATCTTGGGCCCATAAAAGAGGTCAAAATAACAGAACTCTTCTCAAAGTTGACAACAATACTGATAAATGGTAAAATGGTAAATGGCCTGTATTTGTATAGCACTTTACTAGTCCCTAAGGACCCCAAAGTGCTTTACACATTCAGTCATCCACCCATTCACACACACAATCACACACTGGTGATGGCAGCTGCATTGTAGCCACAGCTGCCCTGGGGCGCACTGACAGAGGCGAGGCTGCCCGACACTGGTGCCACCGATAACTCAAACAAACTGACCTAACTTAAAGAGACAAAGGGGAAACTTAAATAGTGGCTGATCAGCCCACAAAAACACAGAGGGGTAAAACACAAAACCTAACTGAAACTAACAAAATGAACTCCAATTCCCCCCCATGGTCCCGAGTTATGGAATGAGCCAATTTGCAGTCTTCCATCAAGGCTTGCTCCGCCCCCTTTCCACCTCTTGGCTCCTCAATCAAGGGACTGGAGCAGCTGCAACTAAGGTAACTCAGAAAACAAAAGATTAATCATACATAACAGTGTAAACTAAAATGTGCGCACTTATTTTAGAATGCAGTGTTATGTGGATATGTGAATTCATTCTAAACCAAAACCAGTTATTAATTGTCCTGTAAATTAATTCCTATATTTAAAGACAAATGTGAATGCAATGTTATGTATAAGGCTCTACACTATTATGGTGGATATTACCCCTGTGTGGCTGTAAGTGCAGCCATCACATTGAAATTAAATTTGGCAGGTAAAATTCAGACATGACCTCAAACATATTCACACGGCTTCTTTCCCAAGGAAAATGTTTCACAGCTGTTCGGCTGTTGCAGAACTGGCAAACTGGATATTTCAGTTTCTTTAGAATCAGTACAAACAACATAGGAGAATTTCTGAATGTACCGTAACACTTTATTTTCTTAAATACAACAGAATATTAGTACAGTCAGTTACACGTATTTTTAGAGGCAGAAGACATTCTCGTCCCTTTCAACCTACTTTTCTGAACGGGATAAAGGGAAACCCTCAGTAGTATCAGAGGCTACGTTTGAACATACACACACCCACACACACACACACACACACACGCTTGCATGGAGTTCTGGCCTTATTCCAGTTAAGATCTCCGGTTTAATCGGCACGTATCGCAGACAACCTGTGACACAGTGTCTTTGTTGCCACAAATAATCAGTTAAGCAAAGAAATACTTGTTACTTTGTAACTGTTCCCCTCCAGTTTCAAGAAAGTTAAGTTCTCTCTAACACAAAGAAAAGACATTATAATCTATAAAGTAGTTGTTTTGGTCCCTTTGATGGTCACAACAACACCCTTATGTTACAGATAGGGCTGGGCAGAGGTTTTAGAGACATTGGTTGCCAATTAGAAATGATTAGCCCATAATGGATCATTTCAGTGAAGCATTAGATTGTAGACTGTGTGCAGAAAATCTGTTTTATACACAAGAGCTTCACAACATAATTTCTCTCAGCAGGAGTACAGACTTAACCACGTTATTCTGATTTATGACATTTGAGGAGAAAACCAGAATAACCGCATTATCAGCCTCCATGCATGTAAACACAGCCAGTGCTGTCAGCTACAATATATATATATATATATATATATATAAATATATACAGTGTGGATTTAGACAGTGCATGATGAGACCAATTAGAAGGTTTATAATCAGGAGAATTATGGTTAAATCTCCACTCAAATCGATGTCTTGCATTCTGTCTGTTCATTCATCTTTCAGTAAAGCCATCCCTGAAGCAATAACAGATTCATTGGCACATTACAGCACTGTCATGAACAAGGAGTGCAGTCATTAATATATCATTTCTGGCATTTGAGATTTTGTGAGATAAAAATCCAAGCGGCGTTATCACAGAAGCCATATTTGTGAGATATTTTTATAAGAACTGCCATTAACCAAAGAGATAAACCAGAGGACTCTTCAGAGTGAGGCAGTATGAAATTACAATATTCATACCCATTACAGTCTGATGGGCAGGAGGACACAAAACACGCTCTGAAAGGAAGCAGCAAAAGAGTAATGTGCTGTATTCCACAGAAAAATATTGTGCATTCACCTCCGAATGCCATCAGGTGGGGAGAAAATGGGATGCAAAGAAAATTTCAAGAGAAATACAGCTATTTACAGGGTAAGAAAGAAGTGCGAGGCTAAGTTTTCATTGACATTCACACACTTACTATCCACGGTATATACCAAAAGACATGCGTAGAGGCACATACATATTCATCATACAAAAAAAAAAAACCATACTAAAAGCAGGTCAGACGCAGCTTTTTCCTTTTTCCACGACTCGAATTTGATCGACCAACAATGAAAATGATTCACGCAAAGCACTGACATCACGGGATGTGAAAAGGCAAAAGCTGAAGTTCCAGCCCTTTGAATTAAAGAAAAAAGAGAAAGATTAACATTGTCACAACAACAAGGAGACATCAGTAATCTTCCGCTCATCTTTTAACCAGTGTAGAGTGCCAGCCTCCTTTTCAACAGAGTGTCATCGAATCCAAAGAAAAGGGTCTGCTTTTCATAAGGAGGTAAAATATTTGGTTTTCAAATTGGGTTTCGATCTTTGTCGACTGTGTTGAAACATTAGCGTGGCCTAGTGTTAGCGCCTTGGGAAATGGAAAAATAATCCCTGCTTTGATATCCAAACCTAACCAAAACCCAAAGAAACACAAAAGAATATCAGGACATTGAGAAAAGCACCAGTGTAAAACTTAACAGGAGCTAAAAGTTAGTCTGAGGGACTATAAATACTAAATTCAAATGCTACAATTTGATTAAGACAGTCAGATTTTTTCCAAATACAATTAAGAAGGCAACTGAAGAAACTAGCCTCTCAATTTTTTTGCTAATCTGTGCACAGAGACTTTTTTCTTTCGTAAAGTAAAACATTCCTTCAAACCGTCTAGAAAAAATAAATAAATAAAGAGAAGTTAGGATGTAAGGGTTTGTTGCAGGGTCCGCATTGCTACAGATGAGCTGCAAGAGCCCCCTTTCCCCCCCCCTTTAAGTCACAACAACACCGCCTTAGTCAATATTTAGTTCACTGTTGTTTGGCAGAACACAGAGAAGAAATAATCAGAAGTCACTATCACGAGCTGATAACTTTCCTTGACAAAAACATTTAAGTTATTTTAGAACAGTCACTATAGAGTAAAATAAATGAGACTTTGTTTGACTTGTTTGTTTTGTTTTTTTTAATAGTCTAAATTCTCACTCTTCCTTCTCGTGGAGAGAGGCCCGCACGCGCTGGCGCACGTAAAACGCGGTGAGGGCGCTGCAGCAGGCAGTGAAGATGAAGAGCGCCACGGCGTCGTGCGCGAGATCCCCGTGAAGACGCTCGTACAAGGGGCGGCGCACTGTGAAGTCTGTTCGCAGCGCTTCAATCTGCACCAGGGTGCAAACCACCACAAACACGTGAAAGATCTGGTGGCCCTGCCCGATGAAGTCACACTTCCCAGGGAACAAGCTCTCTGGGTGAGGGCAGCAGAAGAAATAGGCGCTGATTAAGAAAAAGAGCACGTGGTAGAAGTGGTACGTCACCATCGGGTCAGAGCAGCCCTCCTGGTAGCACCTGTAAATGCGATGGACTACAGGGCTGATGTCTAAGCAGTAAGCCAAGGCTGAGGGCACCACTTGAAAGAGCTTGAGGACCAGCTTGGGCAGCTCGGGACTGGCATATTTGCCATAGCAGCAGCCGAAGCACGTGAGCCAAGCCAGGAATGCCGCAGCGGGCAAAAAGATCCCTTGCACAGTAGTGTGCAACTCTTTCTCTATAGCGTAGTAGTAGTGTGCCAGAGCGCTCCCGTACTGGTAAACGGCAACCCCAACGTAGTCGAGGAAGTAGAAGGTGTAGTAGGAGAGCTCCGACTTGGCAGAGAGGAGATGAGCGAGAGCACTGAATGAGAGGTAGGTGAAAGCTGCCAGGAGCACGATGAAGAGGGGCTGAGCGTGAGGATCTCGCAAGAAGTCCACCGTCTCCGAGATCTCCTGCCACTTCACCAAGATGATGAGGGCAGCCAGCAGATGGGTCCACACGTTGAGGGTCTCGTTGTGCCTTTGGAAGAGGGTGAGAAAGTAGTACCGCCAGCTCAGGTCCGGCTGTCTGTACCCCGTGTGGATGTGGCGCTCGCGGAACACCCACGGAACGTCGGACAGCTTTACGGTGCAAGGCAGGGTTGGAAAGGCCGACTCGAGCAGCTGAGGGATCTGCCGCAGCTGCTGCACGTTGATAAACAGGCGACCGATCTGTTCCATCACCACCGTTGCCATGGCGAACTGTAGACCAAAGAGGAGGGTTAGTCAATACCTGGCTTTGAGCCACACTGCAATACTACTGATATCACAAAGCAAATCTGAGGTTATGATTTTAGGTAATTTTGGGTGGGGGGGTTTAATCGTCACACAGTTCACCGTGGGCACTGGAGGACTTGACATCTTTTTCATTGTTCACTGCTTTTATTATTTAAAAACAATCAGCAGATTGACTGAATGTAAAAGCCATCAGATGCAACATGAAATTGGGGTAACACCCGGTTAAATGAAAAATTATAAACTAAATTAATTAATTTAATCTAATGAATTTTTTTTGGCCACTAGGGGGCAGTGAAACTATGTGACAACTTGACTTAATATTACATCTGTCACATGTCAAACGTCAGAACATTTCCGACTTCTTGGCAGCTAATTAAGCAACTGTGTTTCTTCTGTTAGAGTCCCTGCTGGTGGTGTGCAGTGGGTTTTATCTTGAAAAGCTTTCTGCTAAAAATAACACGTCTTCCTCTGGCTAAAAGTGGGGTTGATAAGAGTCTAGATATAAACAGCAGTGATCTATAAATCGGTAGTTTAAAAGGCTCCAATAAAGATGACCAACTAGTTGATATTGTCTGCAGAGAGAAACAGTTTAAGCTCCCCCACAGCCTTTCTGATCCACTGTTGGTAACAAAACATTATGGCTCAGCGCAGCTTTAAGTGTTTCCCGTCTGAAATTAAATTAAATTGTATATATATAGGGCCGAATAATAAAAGCAGATGCCTCAAGGTACTTTATATTGTAAGGTTAAGACTCTAAAGCAATACAGAGAAAACCCCAGCACTCAAACGGCCTCTTCGAGCAAGCACTAGGTGACAGTGGGAAGTAAAAACTCCCTTTTAACAGGAAAAAACTTCAGGCAGAACCAGGCTCAGAGAGGTGAAGCCAGCTGCTGGGACCAAAGGTAACTTATCCAAAATTTAATAAGCTGATTTGTGTGTCTGAAAGTGTCCTGAAGCCTCTACGCTCCACTCACCATAATGCATCACTTTGAAGGTTGGATGCACACCACGGGACCTCAGGTACAATAGAGCTCTCACCTCAGCTCATAAATTCTGCACTGATTGAAAATGGGGAGAAATTGCTTCCCAAAAAGTGCAGCACTTGACACAGAGTGAATGTTTGCTACTCGGCTAACTTAAAAAATGCACGATGGGTTTGAAAATGGGGTTTGATCTAAAAGACCTGCAGCTGAAAAAGTGTTGCTATTGACATAGAAAGTACTAATGGGTAAAGCAAACTGACGAGGGTAATCTACCTACAGTGTGCTACACAGTTATCCAAAAAGACACCGATATCACAGTATAACTAGCTAGTAGTAGGCATGATCTGTGCCTACTAAGCAGCTACCACACAGTAGTTTAGCTCCTCCTTTTCAAATAAAGCTCAGTTTGGAGCACGATGTGGGAAAATACAAAGTTTCTATAAATCTTCCTGTAAACAAATTCTTTGTGTTCTGTTGGGCCAATTAAATCAGATTTCGTAAACTACGCTCAGAATGCTGAGTCACATGTGCGTAAGGGACCCTTATAGTGAAAAAAAGGTCATTTAATTCATCAATACTAATTTTGATTAACATGTGGAGAAGGGACTAGGAAAGGCAGAGAGCGGAGGCAGCAGCGTTGCAGAGATCATTCTGTGTGGGATGAACAAGGGCCGGCGATCAGGAGGGATGGCGTGGAGTGATGAATGAGGGGGGGATTACGTAACATAACCCCATCCGACGTCCACACCCTCCGCTTCCAACAATTGCGATGCACGTTGAAATATTTATGGATGAAAGAAAAATTCTCGAAAATACTGAAAAAGCGCGCTAGTGTGTGTGTGTGAGAGAGAGAGAGAGAGAGAGAGTGCTAGTGGGTATTAAACGCGGGCCTTTACGGGCCTGATGCAGCCAATTCCCCCCGAGCAAGCATGCACCTGATCACCATCGGTCTGCTTTAAACTTGACACCCAGTGGCCGGGATGGATTTGCATGTACCTCTCCACCGACCATCGTCTCGCTTCGATTCCCCGTGGACACCACATAACTCTGCAGTTAGGCATTAGCGCTGAATGAGCCCGAGAAATGCCGCTGCACGATGATAGAAAATGACAGGGCTTTGCGTTCGAGGCGCATCCTTCCACTGATGCAACGAACGTTCTAGATAATTCATAGATTGAGGCTAATGGCAAAATAAATACACATACCTGTTCGACGGGAGAATCAATCCAGAGCCGAAGATACAGGAGAGGATGGACGAGTTAGAGCCGTGGAGATCATGGATAACATTATTTGACGGCGGTGAACATGCAGCGGAGAAACGTGACGGGAGCGGCGCCTGGCGGCTCTCACGGCTCAGTCGCTGGGAGGGCGGACATCGCTTGGTGAACGGACTGATGTTCTAGCCAATCAGCAAACACAAGGCTTCTCCTGCAAATCCATTCGACCAATGATAGCTAACGCCGGCAAACGAGCCCACCCCCCACAGAAAATCTTCCACTGTCATATGTATATATAAGAGCTTTAAACGTCCAGTCGCTGTTAGCTAAGTGTTAACACCTGTTCTAAAATAGTTTGAAGTTTATGTTAATAAGAGAAAAGAAGAATTTAATATATATTTAGTTATTCCTCAGTCTAATGAGCGTTTCGTTGTTCCAGCACCACAAAACTGTGCAATGCTGCATTTCCCCTCTTGTTTACACAGACTCACCTGCATGTAGTTTACCCTCTGTGGGAACAGGCTGATGAATCTTTCAGTAGCCCTAATAAAGATTTAAAAGTTCTGCTGTTTTTCAAATCAAGCGTTTTAAACACGAGAGCCACTGTCACCACTTGTGCAAATGAGTTGCACAGTTGCCACACAGTTCTTCCTGAGTACTGTGACAAAGCACTAAAACACGATATCGTGAAGCCCATAAAACTGGACGGCACTGCTTCTTCAGTGTCGCAGCTTCAGAGATACCTTTCATAACACAATGCCAACTCCACTGGGTCTAATTTGCTTATCAAAACAGGCAATTTCCCTGCTTCTTAGTGGTGGTCAGATTAAGTTTACAGCCTATAGTCTTTCCATTCTTTAACAAAGTTTCATTTAACTACAACCAACCACCCTACTCAGTCTATATTCCCAGACGGATTTAAGAGGCGTGCCTAAAACAGAAATAATAATGTGTTGGTCTTTTGGGTATTTATCCTCTCTGTATCTTAATGTCAGCTCTGGGGAACATGAGCTGAACACACATCTTTGTGTAGCAAAAACAAAAAAAAAGTCTGTCCAGCAATCCAGAGAAATCCAGAAAATACTGAGAAATGATTCTTTAAGTCAGGCCAGCTTTTGTCCCCTGTGTGGTCAGACAGGGTAGGAGCAGTGCACTATAGGACATAGTTCCAGGCTGATGAGTTCAGCTGTTTCTTCCAAACACATGACAAAGAGGGATTGTACAGAACTGCGCGCAAGACTCCAACACAAACACTCGTATATAAACATTTTTGCTGCATACGGTGCACACAGAGTATTAAACTTCCAAAGAAAACCTGTAAGACAGTGCAGCATGGTGGTGCAGTGTTCAGCACTGTTGCCTCACAGGTGAAGGGCCTGAGTTCAATTCCACCATCTGGATGGGGTCTCTCTGTGTGGAGATTGCATGTTCTCCCTCTGTTTCCCACAGTTCAGAGACATGCAGCTAGCGATATTAGGCTAATTGATGATTCATAGGGCAATTTAGAATGTGATCTGAATGGAAAAGAGTTTATCATATAGTCAAATGGTTGGTACTGTTTCAGGTGTAGTTCTCAAAAATAGTAACATTGATACTGTTTATTGGATTATAGCTTGGTAAGACTTTTCTTCTGGTCCTGTTCTTTTTCTTTTTATATCTTATCAATATTTTAGATAAAGATATTTTATATCTTTCTGTTAGATGACAGTTGTAGCCATGGTTGAACGCTTAGGATGGAGAAAAGGTCTTACACTGACTGCCATATAGGATATGTAAAAGATAAGGGTTGTGAAGGATTAGGATGAAAATATGCTGAAAAGAAAAAGGATCGAGAGACTGAAAGGAGTGCTCTGAAGCAAAGAAGGAGAGAGAAAGATAAGGTTGGATCGTGTGGAGATTGTAGATCAGAACGTTCATGAGGATGAAAGGTATGAGGATTTTCATGGGGGATGGTTTGAGGGATGTTTGATCAGGGATGTTTGACACAATGTGTGTGTGAGCAGAGAAGAAGCATGTTACTGATAAAGTAACAAAAGGCAAATAAATCCATGTAGCAATGAAGTCACGGTAAATATTAGGAGAAGCTAGGTTAAGAAGAGATCTAATGATTAATGAGCAGCAAAACAAACACCACAGATGTGATGTTTAATACGAGGTCTGAAAGCTTCTTTTTTTTATTTGCAGACAAATAATGAGGAACTGCATAGAAGTAGAAGTGTGGTGCTGTATTAGGAAGTTAAGAGAGACAGAAATGTGAGGGTGATTGATGAGGGAAGAGAGATGGTAGTGAGGTTTGCAGTAGAAGTGACAGATAGGTTCAAGTTGGAGGCTGGATTACACACAGAGTCGATGTTCAGCCCTTTCCTTGAAGGACACGCTGGCAGACAAGATCCCACAAGAGCGTCTGTGGACTATGCTGTTTGCAGATGACATTGTAATCTGCTTCGAGAGTACAGAGCAAGTCAGGAAGATCCTGGAGAGTATATCCTCTGGGAAAAAAAACCCAAATGAAAGTCAGGACAGTGCATGAATGAGAGAGAGGACAGTGGATAGGACAGGTGAGAGGATTGGTTAGCTGAGGTGGCAACGGTTGAGGGGTCAAGTGACTGATGCGTGAACGAGAGATGAGAGGTACGGTGGAGTGCATGTGTCAGAAATGATTTACCACAGATGGGCATACTAGCAAGAGTGAAGACAAAGGTTTACACAATGGTAGTGAGAGCAGCTACTATGTTAAATGGACTGGAAATGGTGCCAGTAATGAAAAGATGGGACACTAAAGGATGGAGGTGGTGAAGGAGAATACAGGTAGCTGGTGTGATGCATAAAGATTAAAAGGACAGGAAAAGAAAAATGTGTTGACTTCTAATGGGACAAACTGGAAGATGAAGAGCTGACGTAAGTTGGGGAAAAAAGGTTAATCCTTACACAGCACACAAGTCTAATACCCATGAAGCTAGACCAGTGCAAATCATTAAACTATTAAGAGAGACACTATAATTTATTCTACAGAAGAAATTTTAATTTAATGTTCATTACATTCTGTAAATAACAAGCAATAAACAGAGAATGAACTGTATTTCACAATGTGAATAAGATTCCAAAAAGAAAACAAAAATAGGGGAAAATAGGAAAAAAACATCCTAATATACAAATTAAGGGAATAAAATATGTTATACACCAAAACTTGAAGCTCTTAAAACTCTAAAACGTCAATAATCAGACATGTCAAGCAGGTCACTGAACACAATCAACACTTACCCAGTGCCACTTGGCACTTAGTGGCATCTCCAACTTTGGCGACCGGTTACACACTGACTGCAATTCTGTGCAAGTTGAAGCAAAGGTAAACAAACCCATAAAACCTGACGAGAACTTTATGTCCTTACACAAAGCGGACCATTATGTGGCAAGCAGGTGCTATCTTACATCAACCTGAAAAAGTCCACAGCCACAGGTTCTTTAGGAAAATGTAAATTCAGCCGTAAATAAGAAAAACATTAAATAATTATAAGCCTCTAAAATTTCACATAATTTTTTTCAGATCCAGCAGCTAAGAGAGCATTTAAAACTCCCTGAGCTCATCTCCCGCACAAGAATGCTACTTTATGACATTTTCTAACTCCACTGTGCAGTTTATGCCACTGCATTTAAAATGGCATTACAGTATATGTAAAGGTGCTTGGATACACGAGTTTTATTCTTTGGCATTTTGACCACTTAAAGAATTATTTGTTTTATTCAGAGTTTCACATAATTTACAGATATTACATCATTAAAAAGAAATAGAGCAATATTTTAAAACACCATCCAGCATTTGATATCAACAAACATGTGGCTAATCCCTGATCTAAAAGCTGAGCTATCAGGGAGCTCCAGGCTGTTTTTTTCAGTGAGTTTATTTCTACTGTTCCACCTGGGTGGTTTTAAGAGAATGGATTGGGTCCAGCAGCTTTGACTCAGAGTACAATGCACTTCAGTCACATTTTGATAGTTTAATTTAAAATCCACTGGACCTAAGTGTAATTCAGTGTATTTTCCCCCAGATTTTCCAGTCATCTAAAGAAGGGCATCGCGTGCATAACGAATTCATCATGAGATTTTTGTTGGCAGCAATCTGCATAAGTTAGAGACCAGCACATGCAGAAAATACATCCTTTCATCTGTGCTAAAAAGCACTTCTAGTGACAAAGTTTTGTCATGTTTTCCCAGACAACATGTAGCTGATGTGGAAAACTGCCTTGTTGATATAAAGTATAATTCTTTTCACGTCTTGTATCAAATTATTTTTTTATTTAGAAATGCTTTATTGACCCGTGATACCATATCAGTGGCGTGAGACAGTGTCTTCCATTCAATACACTATATCTAGTCAAGTTCAGAGGCTACTGGTAACTTAGTATAGCAGAAGCTTGTGCAATATCAAGAAGATACATTACTGTTTAAGTCTTAGCTGGGATCATACCTGCACAACTACAGAATTTGGTTCATGACCTTTTAAATAAAACTTCTTGACTCTAACATTGCTATCAGTTTGCAGACTCACTGTTAGCTTAAGTTTGCAACCAGTTGAATTGGGGAGATTCCACTCCACTTTTTTCCATTCATATTGGCCAGAAGGGTCAAAACAGCAAAATGAGCAAAACCCTTAAAATGTAAAACTGTCAGCAGGTGTCAGAAGAGGCCTGAAACCATACAGCATGAAGCTATAATAACATCTTCATTATAATTAGTAGATGAATCATCACAGTACAGAAAGTTGAAAAAGGATAAAAACTTTAATGGTGTAACAATGGGACTGTACTGGACAGTCTACAATAACATCCAGCATTGCCAAGAGTTTACAACAGCATGTGATGTATTAACATTAAGAAGTAGAAGGACCAATTTATTACCAGCAAATGCTTCTTTAAAGAAGGTAATATAACCAGCTGCCAAAGTGAAATCTACAGCAAGAAAGCCAGACTGCATCCTGACTCAATCTAACCAACTTAATCAGAACAGCATAATCCGAACAAAAAAGAGCACAAAACTGCGTTTAAACGTCAGTCATGAAAATACAGCTTATCTTTGGAGGTGTGAAACCTGCGTTAGAGATCGAAAGGGGATTAATTCTCTCGCTCTTTCATTGCCTCCTTGTTCTTTCTCACTTCTTCAAGCTTCTTGTCCTGTTAAAAAATAAGAAGAAACACAACATTATTATTTTTAATATTACACAAGCTGATGTTGGTGCACCACTGAGAGCCTACCTTCTCCTTAAACTTCTCATTGAGGGCTGCCAACCTGGCAGTGCGGTTCTCTTTGTTCGCCTCCATCTTCTGATTCAGTTTCTCCTGGGCCAGCTTGCTAAAGTTGCAGCTTTCCTCAATGGCCTTCTGGATGACCTCCTTCTCGTGCTCTCGCTTCTCGGCGAGATGTTTCAGCACTTCAGCTTCGTGGCTCTGACAGACAGACAAAACAACTGTTGCACTTTATAGAATTCTAAACACACAGGCTACACTTTTTTCCTTGTGTCTGCTTATAAAGCCTGCTGTCAATCTAGATACCCTGCGTCTTTCTTCAGCAGCATCCAGTTTCCTCTTAATCTCATCCAGTGAGGTTTCCTTTTTCTTCAACGGGGACAACAGAAAATCCACCTTAGCGTCTGGGGTCGAGGGGCTTAGGATGACCTCAAACGCTTGACCTGATGCACGCTTATTCAGCTCTTTCACTTGGATATCTGTAAAACAGGAAATACTAGAGTTGCCAGGAAGAAAGATGGAGCTGCAGGGTAACACTGAACTTCAAATATCAGCTCCACACAGCAACACACTGTAAAATTTAAAAGCAAATAAAGTGTAAAAGCTGCTAGAACAGAGCAAACCATTGCACACAATTTATACCTACCTCCAGAACTCGCCATTTTATCAGAAGTGCTGCCTTTAATACCACTGTAAGAAAAAAAAAAACATTAATTAGTATCAACTGGGAGAGCATCAATGACACTTTGAAGGATGCAGAACTTTTCATGTACTTTCCCAATGTATGGAGCTGATGGTAGCAGCTCATGTTTTGGCATTTCACTGTCATGAATGTCTTTGGAAAAATACAAATACACACAGTGGATCATTATCAGTGTGGACTCCCAGGTGTAAATTTAAAATCTGTCAACTATGCTGGTGTGAATTGATTTATTTCCTTTTTTAAAAAGTGGGTTTGCATGTGGATAAAATGGGTTTTCTCATTAACTCTAATTATAAAACAGACACCAACTGCATATTCAGTTATAAACAACGTTATATAATACGTTAACTTACCAGTCACAACATGACTTTAATTTAATTGTCTAGCAAAACAAGTTCTGCACCTCTATGATGCCCCAGGTATTCTCAGCTCAACAGAGCACAGAACAAAATGGTGTGAATAAGCCATGCTATAAGACCCCCGCCTGCCCACAGGTGGAGACTGCTGCCTATTTTTTTCTTTTACAGGAACTTACATAAAGGCGGGGGCGGGGCAAGACCTCGTTGATTAGACGGTGCAGTGAAAACAAAGACACAAAACTGCACTTGAAAAGTTGTCTTGAAAAATAAAAAACTAAAGAAAACGAAACCCCCAGGTTTGCTAGCAAAAAGTAACGATTTGCATCATAACAATAACATCAACAACAACAAAAAATGTTAGTACAAAATAATTAATTTACTCTGAAAGTATGGATACATGTTAGCAGAACATTTTCTCGACTATACTTGTCAAACATTTGAAATTTAAATATCTATATTTTTAATCTACTTTAATGCAATACAAGTCCATAATTTCTGCACAGCGGCCATAGCAATTAACTCCATTAATAACTACTTCAGTGCTGTGAATCTGAACCTCAAACTACTCAAAAAAATGTTCAAAACCCGCTTAAAAGTCTGCCAGCAGTGGTCTGAACGGCTGGTTAAACACATACATGAGACCATTGTCCTCACCGTCAAGTGCTTCGGCTTGAAAAGCAGAGCTACACCACCTTATTCTTCCCTCTATTCAAACTGCTAACATCTGCACCTTGGCGCACAAAACCCACCGACCCCATACGTCATCAGTGAGGTTTGCATTCATTGGTCTGAGTCCGCCAATCACAGCGAGTATTTGCAAGCGCGCGCCAGGAAAAGGAAGAGGTGAAAAAAACAACAGACACAGAAAAGCTGGCTCCGTGGGAAACTTAAAGCTGTACAGCTGTCAGTTAAATGATTATATAAACGGAATATGTCAGGATAAATGTGCATCAAAGTAAATAGGAGTCTAAATAGAGCTAACGGTAAGCTCAAAGGGTACAGCTAAATAAGTGGTGTGGGTTTTACGGTACAATAAAACAGTAATAAGTTAAAAAAAAAAAGTGTTTCATTGGCATACTCATATTAAGGTTATTTTCTCTTTTTTAGGCTAAAAAAATCTCACTGATAGAAAATAGTGCTGTGACTGCAGATCTTTGTATCAAGCCTTGACCAAGTAAATACAGGGCCAGTAGTGCCGATACTGATACTTTTAACTTATAAATGCAGCTTATGTAAGGGAGACCAGTGTGCTATGACAAGATATATTAATGGGCAATAAATCACTGTGGGTTTTTAAACACACACACACACACAAAAAAACCCCTCCTATTAGCTTTTCTCATATTTTGAAACTGGGTTTTACCCCACAGCTGTAAAAGGCTGATTGGGGCTATTGCTGGGTTTTTGGATGGATGAGGTGGACACCCAAGTTTTTGAATGCAATAACTCAAGAACAAGGAGATGTAAGATTTTCAAACTGATAACATAGGTGTATCTACTAAAGATCTCAGAGGTCAGTGACCTCAAGGTCAGAGGTCATGTTATCTGAAAATCTTGTGAATGTGATAAATAAAGAAGGAAGTTACCTAGGATTTGTATAATAGGTGCATAAACTTAAAATCTCAGACGAGTTCAAAATCTCAAGGCCAAGAACAGAGGTCAACTTTTATAAAAATCACCTAGGATTTTCAAATTTATACCATAGGTGCATCTGACAGGAAGCAGAGGGGTAGCACAGGTGGCTACCAGTTTTCCAATACTACCAGTGTTTTGGAACACTTAAAATGTAAATGTGCCTGTTTCCAAAGCACTGGGTCAGCTTCTGGTGTTTAAATGTGCTATAGGCTATATATAAAATAGACATGACAGTTAATGCAAAAAGGTTCAAGCAATTTTCACAGTGCACGTGTTAGGTGTATTTTTCCACTTTCAAAAAATATGATTTCAACATGATTCAGTGAACTACAAACTTAACTTGGAGGCTAGAAACAAAGTATCAATACGATCATGCTGGTATTTATGTGATACCAATAACAGTGTTGTTATCGATACTATAACTATTTAAATTGATCTGCTCAACTCTAATAGAAAGTTGTTGAGGTGTCAACATATGTTGAGACTCCATATTGGGTTAAATAATAGTTATTGCTTGCATAAAAGTCATTATTTATATTTTGGGTCAGTTAACCCTAAACTCTATCTATCCTGAGATAATGCATAAAGCCCTCTGTATGTTTTATTTTGTCACTTTGGCAAAAAATATATAAAAAAAACTGATTAGTTGCTCAGGGATGCAGAGCATGAAATCAGATATAGTAATTCATTTCTGGAAAAACAGGCTATGGGCCATTTGAGAGGACCTATTTTTTCTGTCACCGTTAATGGTAGCTGAAAATATATGGAGACTTTCATCGTAGCTCAAAAGAATATTAAAGTTCAAGGGTCATTTAACTAGTAATGGACTTTTTATGAACTATAAGGTATCTGCTGTTTCCAGACAACCTCACAGTGCTTTGCTCTTTTTCTGTCTTCAACCTCTGTGTCTAATATAGTAGTGTTATAATACAGCAAATGTATTCATTCATTTACTGTACCGCCTTCACATTCATTTGCATTTCGTCTTACAAGGCACAACAGCGAAACTTTTATGAAAACTGACATGAATGTTTTTCTGCTCTTGTGTCTCTTACAGCTCCTCCTTTAAAGAAAAGACTTTAGAGTGAGTGATGAAGAAGAAGTGATGGACGAGAGGGAAGTTGCAATCTTGGCAGCTGCTTCCTATGAAAAATAAAATAGAGCGACAGACATAAGCTGCAAACAAAGTGAGACAGAACAAAGATGTCATTATAGAAGAGTAACAGGGGTAAGTTGCTATTCCCAGCAGCTGACAAAGGTTTTACACAGAGAAGTACCCAATCACCCACCTGCGTTTTTAAAGTTGAAAATGAAGCGACTGATTCCTAATCGGAAACAGTTCCCAGGTGGCGCATTAGGAGAATAAACATTCCGACATTTGATAGATTTGGTCTTAATGTCTGTTTTTATATTTTCTTGTGACGCTTTTAAAATAACTAAAATTACACCACCTAGTCAAGAGTAAATGGATAAATCTTTTTCTTCTTTGTTTATTAGCTCTCTCCAACTGTGATTCATCTTGTCAGAGGCTTGAAAGGTCCTAAAAAAAGACATTTTGCAGCTATAAACATTCATTTCAGTATAGATTTCAGAAACATATGCGTTAGCTACATATGCTTGGCAGGGATAGTTCAGTAGGTAGAGTGGTGGCCCCCTGTTTGGAAGGTTTGGGGTGCGAATGCAGAGAGGAATTTCCCCATGCGGATCAATAAAGTATACATTGTCATTATATTATTTTTTTCATCCTAAACTAGTTGATAGATTTTTCTCTACTTGTGCTATTTCATGCCTCTGTGTAAAATGTCTCCATCTATAAATGTGAAATGTCACTTGTAGCTTCAGACTTTACTTACATAATGAAATCTGTGTACACTGTGCAAGAACAAGTGGGGATTATGTCACAGGAGCTTCTTTAGCTGAGAGAAAGTAGCGTAAACTGCTGGTTAATACTGCAACCTAGTGTTGGATATAGAAATTAACTTTTCAATAGTGTTAGGAGAAGTGCCAGTGCAGTGTGGTGATGCTATGAAACGTGTTTTTAAGCAAGCAATGCTTTTTACGCCTCACTTGTAAATGACTGATGGGTTATTGCTGTCACTCCACCGGGCAGGCGGGTAGCGTGGACACCTAAGTTTGCAAATGCGATGACTAGATAACAAATAATCATGCAGTAAGTGCAGTTTCACAGCTGAGGTATCTGAAAGGTGATTTATTGGCTGTGTATTGTTACTATAAGTACATTATTGAAAAGTATGTTTTTAATGTTCGGTGAGTTGAGAAATGTTTGAAGTAGTTACTTGGAAAAAAAAAACATCTTCTATTTCTCAGTAATAACACTTGTAATAGATTTCATTAAGTTTTTGGCACTGATATTTTCCACGTTGCAGGTTATATTAAAAGGACTATTAATAACCCCGTCCCTGTTGGCTCCCTACTGTGCTAGCAATACGACAACAGCAGGGACTTTAACGAGGCTTCTTCTGCCAGCACCTGACTGGCTCTCTTTTTGCATCTACGTTTAAACAGCAGATAATGATCTCTTGCTGAGGGAGAAGACAGATGGTAGGTTTCAGAGTCCCTGTATTTACTGTCTGGTTCTGCTCTGCAAAATGTTTCTTGATTGACATAACTCTTCATAATGCTTCAGACTATATATAAACTCTTCTTCTCACACTAAGAATCTATGATTTGGGTTTTTTCATATAGAGAAGATAGCGTAGTCTGTAGCTATGGGGTTAATTGATGACGTTTGAAGTGGGCTTTTATTTTGAAAAACTCCAGTAACTTCCGAGTGTTAGACATAGCAGCTTTTAACGGGTTAGTGAAGGAACACGAAAGGCGTCGGAACATAAATACATACATTTCATCACATTTATGTGAAAATGGGGGCTTGCTTGGCCTTGTGCTCTTTAGCCAGCTGTGTAAGTATCGCATATCAATGTCTGTTTTAGATATTTCCGGAAGGCTTTTGTTTATTCTCCCACCGTTAGGTTAAACTAAGGATAACAGTAATTGGTGTCAGGTTTAAGTGTTAGTTGTGACGTTAGGCATGTGATAGCTTCAACAAATGTGAGACCATTTATAAATAGCTGATAATTACTGTTACTTGGGAAATCTACCAATACTTTCGATTTAACGTCGAGTTAGCGTAGCAAGCTAGTCAGAAGTGAACAGGCCATTTTCATCGCGTTGTTAATAAAATGGAAAGTTAGTGACGTTTGGTGTTTAAAGCTGACGAGTTACTGACACCAGATGTAAGGCATGTGATTTTGATTGCCTTCGTAGGAAACCAGCTCATTTTTAGACCGGCTTAACAAGTGCAGGGTGTGTTCAACCGTTTACATATGGGAACTAGGGTATCGGTAAAGGTGGTGTGTTTTTCGTTGATGAAATAAAATACATGGAGGAACCTTGCGCTCTAATGTTTTTTTTTTTTTTTTTGTAATTAAGCATTTAAGTGAGAGGCGCGAATTTCATGTTACTTGTATCTAAACATCAACCCTTGGAACTGCCCTGTTTAATAATTTACCCACACAGTAGTTCAGCTAACCTATTTATGAGTGCCATCACACCTAAGCAGGTGATATATTTTTGTGGCTGTCTTCAGCTTCAACTCTCACGCTCTGTATCGCTCTCTCCTCCTACCCCTCCATCCTCGGCAGGCCTCATGTCTGTGTGGCTCAGCACCATGTCTTTTGTGTGGTTGCTGTCCCTCTTCAAATAACTCCACCATCACCCGCTTGGTTTTCTCCTTCTTTTTGCTGATGGGAACCTTTGTGTCTGTCATCATGATCCTTCCTGGAATGGAAACGCAGCTTCGCAAGGTAAGACCTTTGTTCTTATTGTCATATTTATGTATATAATGATATGCAATAGTATTTAACATACAACTACTCATAATATACACCATATAGTCATAATAATAATCGTAGTAATGATCATAATAATAATAATAATATTTCATAATGAGGTGTGGCTGGAAACTTAGGTCTCTGTAGGCCTAGATACCTGTTGGCACCCATCTGGCAACAACTGGTCCTGAGATTTGCTGTGATTGCTAAATCTCTGTTCCTGCAGATCTGGAGACCAGTCAGTAACCCCCTGGTAAAGATAAGTGGCTGCTAGGAAAAAGTGTTTGTGGCCAGTGGTTGCTGGTATGAAACTGGAGGGAAAGGGGTTTACGGTGCTGCACCGAAAACCTTCTTGAGATTGCTTTGGTCATCAGCCGATTGGCGCAGTCGTGCATAATTTGTTTGAAAGACAACTTGTCTATACTCATCAACTGCTGTCACAGTGGTAGTGAAACTGAAAAATTATGCAAACAAGAAAGACAGCACATTTGCCTACAAAGGAGAAGTTTCTGGTTAGCGTCACACTTTTCAAGTTTCACCACAGTAGAAAAGTGTTTGCAGGCAAATCATTGCACCCATGCAGACTATGGGCGACCGTGACAATCTGGTAGCAAACAACACAAGAAGGTTTTTGCAGCACCCTCTTGACGACTGACTTCACCTGGCAACACCCAGAAACTTCCAACAGCCACTCAGTAACCTGCTGGGAAATGCACTTTTTTTTTCTAGTGACTGGAGGTTTCCAGGTGGGTCACCAACCAGTCTCTGGGTTTATGTGACCAAAGCCTTACTCAAGTATGTAAAATGATGCAGATCTATTGTTGGATCCTTTTCTTGTAGCTACTTTATCTCTAAATAATTTATTGTAAAGTTCTCATATCTCCATTTAAGTAATGTTACCTGAGAAGTCATATCCTGATTGTAGTGCACAAAATTAGCGGCAACAACAGCTTTTACAGTGTTGTTACAAACTAGAAAAATAGAAAAGGTCATTGTATATTGTTGAACAGGTGTTAGCGAATTAGAAAATGAACTATGATATTTCACTCATTATGAATCCCCTTCATCAAGCATTTAGCTAAACGCTAACCATGGATTCACTATAAAGTAGTCAGTGTGCCCTTTCTTAGTGATTGTCTCACTGTATGTTATGCATTCAGTTTTGTCCTGACTTCTACTAAAATAAAGAAGCACCTTTATATGAAAGCCTGTATTCCTACAACTGGCAGGACCTTTGCTAACTTTGGTTACTGCTGGACAGTATTCACAATAGGTTGTTTTTTGTTTCAAAAAACAGGGTGGGCCATTTATATGGATACACCGTAATAAAATGGGAATGGTTGGTGATATTAAAGTCCTGTTTGTGGCACATTAGTATATGTGAGGGGGCAAACTCCTCAAGATGGGTGGTGACCATGGTGGCCATTTAGAAGTCAGCCATCTTGGATACAACTTTTGTTTTTTCAATAGGAAGAGGGCCATGTGACACATCAAACTTATTGGTAATGTCACAAGAAAAACAATGGTGTGCTTGGTTTCAACGTAACTTTATTCTTTCATGAGTTATTTACAAGTTTCTGACCACTTATAAAATGTGTTCAATGTGCTGCCCATTGTGTTGGATTGTCAATGCAACCCTCTTCTCCCACTCTTCACACACTGACAGCAACACTACAGGAGAAATGCCAGCACAGGCATCCAGTATCCATAGTTTCAGGTGCTGCACATCTCGTATCTTCACACCATAGACAATTGCCTTCAGATGACCCCAAAGATAAAAGTCTAAGGGGGTCAGATCGGGAGACGTTGGGGGCCATTCAACTGGCCCACGACGACCAATCCACTTTCCAGGAAACTGTTCATCTAGGAATGCTCGGACCTGGCACCCATAATGTGGTGGTGCACCATCTTGCTGGAAAAACTCAGGGAACGTTCCAGCTTCAGTGCACAAAGAAGGAAACACATCATCATGTAGCAATTTCAAATATCCAGTGGCCTTGAGGTTTCCATTGATGAAGAATGGACCCACTATCGTTGTACCCCACATACCACACCAAACCATCACTTTTGTTGTTCCAACAGTCTTGGAGGGATCTATCCAATGTGGGTTAGTGTCAGACCAATAGCGGTGGTTTTGTTTGTTAACTTCACCATTCACATAAAAGTTTGCCTCATCACTGAACAAAATCTTCTGCATGAACTGAGGGTCCTGTTCCAATGTTTGTTTTGCCCATTCTGCAAATTCTGTGTGCCGATCTGGGTCATCCTCGTTGAGATGCTGCAGTAGCTGGAGTTTGTAAGGGTGCCATTTGTGAGTAGCTAATATCCGCCGAAGGGATGTTCGACTAATGCCACTCTCCAGTGACATGCGGCGAGTGCTACGCTGTGGGCTCTTGCTGAATGAAGCTAGGACAGCCACTGATGTTTCTTCATTAGTGACAGTTTTCTTGCGTCCACATTTTGGCAAATCCAACACTGAACCAGTTTCACAAAACTTAGCAACCAGTTTGCTAACTGTCGACATGTCAATGGCTGTGAACAAAGAGAAACTTGTAAATAACTCATGAAAGAATAAAGTTACGTTGAAACCAAGCACACCATTGTTTTTCTTGTGACTTTACCAATAAGTTTGATGTGTCACATGGCCCTCTTCCTATTGAAAAAACAAAAGTTGTATCCAAGATGGCCGACTTCTAAATGGCCACCATGGTCACCACCCATCTTGAGGAGTTTGCCCCCTCACATATACTAATGTGCCACAAACAGGACTTTAATATCACCAACCATTCCCATTTTATTACGGTGTATCCATATAAATGGCCCACCCTGTACAGTAACATTGTATTTTTTGTAACAATTAAAGCTGGAAACAGTGATACGTCTAAGTCAGGACTTGTATTGCAGTGCCTCTGAAAACCAGTAGTAATTGAATTGCTATTTGATACATGGTTTACTTTTTTAGATAAGTTTAATTGCAAGCTTGTTTGATTTGACTTTCATCTGTTCCACAGATCCCAGGATTTTGCAAGGGCGGAACTTCAGTACCTGGTATTGAAAACCAGGTTGACTGTAATGTCATCGTGGGGTACAAGTCTGTGTATCGAATGTGCTTTGCCATGACCTGCTTCTTCTTTCTGTTCTGTGTCATCATGATTCGTGTCCGTAGCAGTAAAGACCCACGTGCAGCTATTCAAAATGGGTGAAAACCTTTTTTTTTTTAAATTGCAGAAGAATGGGTTCAGGGAGGGAGGTATGTGTACTGTACTACTTCTGTATTTCTTCTGTACTAATGGTAAGTTTGTAAATCTTCAGGTTCTGGTTCTTTAAGTTTCTGATCCTGGTCGGGATTACAGTGGGAGCCTTTTTCATCCCTGATGGGACATTTCACGATGGTATGAATATCTGTTTGCTGAATTACAAGAAACAGCAACTGTACTATATCCTTTTCTTGAGAAATGATAATGAGAATATACACATACCTGTTCAGCAGATTGAGGATGCTGTATCTTTTCCTTTTCATTTCACAGTGTGGTTTTACTTCGGATTGGTGGGATCCTTTATCTTCATTATAATCCAACTCATACTCCTCATTGACTTTGCCCACTCCTGGAACAAAGCCTGGGTAGAAAATGCTGAAAATGGGAACAAATGCTGGTTTGCAGGTAACGTATTCAAGAGTTTCGTGATAGACTCCATATTTGATACTGTATTGACTTTTTAAAATAATGATAGCGCACAAAATCTGATTTAGTATTGAGTTATATTGGTATGTGACATTTCTGGCATTGACACAGGATGAAGCAGAGCTTCTCTGCTGCCCGAGTCAATTTCATAATTTTTCTGAAAATAATAATTCTGTTATACCATCATTAATGTTATTGTGTATTCATTTCAATTCCAGGGCTGCTGTCTTTCACTGTCTTCCACTATGCACTGGCTATCGCTGCTGTGGTGCTTTTCTACATTTACTATACAATGCCAGATAACTGCACAGAGCACAAAGTCTTCATCAGCCTCAACCTTATCTTCTGCGTCATCGTCTCCATTGTTTCCATCTTACCAAAGATACAGGTACAAACATGGAAACTGTATTTCTTAATGTTGGATACCGCACAGGAGCGATTGCAAGAGGTTAAAGGTATTTACTGGATTTGTAAAATGTGAACCACTAGGGAACAGTGTCTACCAGAACTAGGCGAATGTTTTGTGTTGTAGCCCAACTCTCTTACCAGAAACAGAAAAACTGAATGTCGTCTAAGTTTGGGGCAGTGCAACAACTTCCTGGTCGGCTGGCTTTCTGAGTGTAGTTTGCATGTTCTGCAGTAACAGTAATCACAGTACAAAAACGTGTTTGTTAGGTTAACTGGTGTGTCCAAATTAGTCTTAGGTGTGGATGTGACAGTAAATGGTGTCAGTGTTATCCCTGTGTGACACACATGTGACCTGCTCAGAAGTACCTCGTCTGTTACTCTTACAGTTGGAATAGAATACAGCCTCCTTATATGGAGGAGGTAGGTAAATGCAAACAATACGCGGGTTAATGATTTGGTACATAGCTATTATTCACATACAGCAAACACATTGTTGTTATTAGCTTAAGCAGAGTGAGTTTTTTATTTTTATAGTCAAAAAGTGTAACTTTTAATGTAAACAGCTTAGAAAATCTGAGAATCTCTAAGAAAATTGTAATAACCTGTTCAGCCAACCTAATACCTAATTTCCTAATTAATTACAGTAGGCTATATCCTCGTTTGCTGTGTGTGAACTCATGTAAGCATTATTCAGTGCTCTCTAACTGATCTCCTTTTCTCTCACCTCCTGGGTTGGCAGCGACATGGCAGCTGTACCTATGCAGCTACTTCATTTGTTTCATACACTTTAGCTTCATGGCTAACAGACAGTAGTACATTCATCGGCTGCAGCAGAAAGCCTGCCACCCTCCCTGTCGCAGTCAGCGGACTGAACTTGTTTTCTGGCAGATACCAGTGCTTGAAAGAAACCCGGATGTTTGCGTTTTGCTGCTGTTTGTATTTTTTATTTTTTTTCTCTGGTTTCTTTCCAGGAATTAGTGCTGGTAGTAATAAGGGCTGCTTTCCAGGTCCTTCAGGCAATGTTTGCTGCCCTGATAACCTAAACATATCATATCTGCCTTGCCATCAGCATTTCCTCTTCCTCTCACATTGGACTTAGGGCAGACTGGTTGCTACACTATCTTGTGATACAAATTGGTGTATCACAAAAGTACACTACACCTATTTTTAAGTTCACTTAATGTCTCTTTTTTTATTTCTTATTTTCTTTTCCTCCATGTTTTGTATACAAACTCATGGCAGTTGTTTCTTTGCATTCTGTTAATGGCTTTAGTTAACTTTTGATGGTTTAAGTACTTTTTAGTTTTAGGTACCTTTAAATCCTTAAGTACTTTTTACCACTCAGTTGTAAAAGGTTGATGGGGTATTGTCAACCTATGGGCGGGCGAATGGCGTGGACCCAAAAGGCTGTAAATGTGATAACTCAAAAACATGCAACGTAGGACTTTGCTGGTAGATCAAACTATGATATTTATTTCAGTCTCAGATGAGTTCAAGTCTCTGTGGCCTAAACCTCAAGGTCAGAGGTCAGGTTTTCTGAATGTTTTGTTAATATTCTTCCCCAAAACTTTATGAATGAGTATTTTTTCATAGGCTCTGTTGAGTTTGTGATGCAAACAAGCAGTACATTCAAACACTGTTAAATAAACCTTCCTTTCAAAGCAGCTGAACATTTTATTTTATTATTATTTTGTTAAATATTTTTACTTTTTCTATTTACAGGCAGCTCAACCATACTCTGGTCTGCTTCAGGCTTCTATTATTTCCCTCTACACCATGTATGTCACCTGGTCTGCGATGACCAACAATCCCAGTGAGTCTTCTGGCTTCTTAATCCTAAGTCTACCTTAGGTTTTACTTGCATGCTTTTTTTTCCTGTTTCCTGACTGTTTTCATTTATTATATCTACTTGCTGTTTATTTGCCGCAGCATTTTTATTTGAAAGGTGAGTTTTTCCCTGGGACTCTAAATAAACAAAGAGCTGCATTTTGCTAATAGTTAGCACACCCTCTGTGTCTCATTTTCATGTGAGTTGCATGTCCCCTGTGAGTAGTCACAATGGGCAGTGTTGTGTTGACTAGTTACATTCATGTTAAGATGTAGTCATCTTAGTCCCACTGACGTGACGCTGAAGATGTAATGACTCATCATCTCAAAGCTGTGGACGACCAATTTAGTGAATACAATAACTGGAGAACGAGGTGACGTCAGATTTTCAAATGAATACGATAGGTGTATTTGCTAAAAATCTCAGACGAGTTTGAATGTGAGTGACTTCAACCTCAAGGTCAGAGGTCAGGTTTTTTTCCCTATTGTTCTGATCACACTTTATCAGTACTGGCAAATGGCTGCCCATCCCTGAGCCTGGTTCTGCTGGAGGTGTCTTCCTGTTAAAAGGGAGTTTTTCATTCCTATTGTTGCCAAGTGCTTGCTTATAGGAGTTTGTGTGATTGTTGAGGTTTTCTCTCTAATATTGTAGAGTCTTTAACTTACAATATTAAAGTGCCTGACTCTTGTGATTTGCTACTATATAAATAAAATTGAAGTTGAGTTGTGAAGCAACTTTCACACCAGTGAAGCACTAGTATGAAAGACACTGTTGAGATGAAAAAGATTGAATAAATAATGAAACGTTTAAATGTTAGAAGTTTAACAGTAAAGGGAAAAAGGTGTATTCATGGATTTTTGATACTTTAAAGTTGCATCTTCAGTGCTGTTAGTTACAGAAGAGAAAAAAAACATTAAAAAATGTGTATTGCCTTCTCACTGTATAATAATGTGCTTTTCAAAACATTTTATAATTTGTGTGTACAATTTCTTCGTGGTCTTCTGTGCACTTTGCCTCTTATAGATCGTAAGTGTAACCCCAGCCTGTTGAGTCTAGTGTCAAACGTCAACACCACTCAACCGTCTGGTGGCAGCCCTACAGGACAGGTGCAGTGGTGGGATGCTCAGGGCATTGTGGGATTGATCATCTTCCTCTTTTGTACTCTCTATGCCAGGTAAGATTAGCAGTGCCGGCAAATAATATACGTTCTGTTTTATTTACTTTTGTTAAACTTCCTCATTCTGTCTCTCCCTCAGTATCCGTTCATCCAGCAACACCCAGGTAAACAAGCTGATGCAGACAGAGGAGGGCGGAGGGTCAGGTGGAGAGGGTGTGGTTGGAGAGGATGGTATCCGCAGGGCTGTTGACAATGAAGAGGAGAGTGTCACTTACAGCTACTCCTTTTTCCATTTCCACCTCTGTCTGGCCTCTCTGTACATCATGATGACTCTTACCAACTGGTACAAGTAAGTACTCACAGCAGACTGACAGACATGAAGCAACAGGTACGATATGAGACTTTTGACCCTGACGGTGAATTTAAAATCCATAATTTTCACCTTTATCAGTTACTTACATACAGCTACTTGTGATCGCGGCACAGTAGCAGTGGAGCTCCTTGGTAAAACATTTAAAGATAAAAAAACAAAACAAAGGATAAAACATGTTTCAATGTTTATGTGGTGGTTTAAAGTTCTGACACCCTCCAATCGAACCACCAGAGGGCAGACTAGTTCACCTGAAAGTTCTTCATTCTTTCAGCACAGATTGAATGTCAGCCTCTTGAATCATCTCGGTTTAGATGAACCTCACTCACCACCACAGTATCTTTGTTTTTTCTTTCTTTTGTGACCAATTCATGTATCTAGAGGAAGTGTGGATGAATTTCCAAACATGTGGTAAGTTGAGTTTGTGTAAACTAAATTGCTACTTTTTCCTCTGTGTCCTCCAACAGACCAGAAACCAACACCCAGGTCATGCAGAGCACTATGCCAGCTGTTTGGGTGAAGATGAGTTCCAGCTGGCTGGGCCTCGGGCTTTACCTTTGGACCCTCATTGCCCCTCTTATTTTCCCTGACAGGGATTTCAGCTGAGCGTACATCATCTTTCACTTATATTTGATTATTTGTTTTCTGTTTTTTGGCGGCTGGTGAAGTCAAGTTGCTAAGAAGGAAACAGAAAGAATGTTATTAAGAATTTTCATTTCTTGACATTTCTGTTTTGTTTTTGTTTTTACATTTGTATGTGTTGTTATTGTGTTTGTGTTGGTTTACACCTCTTGGTTGGCTTATTTGGTGTAATAATTACTACAGATATTGTTTAAGAAGATTTTAAATGTTTGGTAAGTTTATAGAGTCTATACTTACCCATGGGAATTTTTCATTTTCCAGTGACTCACATTAATAGGCTTGCCGCCCTACCTTCTGTAGTGTGAGCATATAAGCACCAGTATCTCCGTTCTAAGTTTTAAATTCCATAACAACGACTCAGCAACAAGGCACTTTCTCAATACCTCAGACATTTCAGTTAGATTCCCTTTTAAAGGTCTTTCAGATCAGAGCTCTCTGATTGGCTCAATCTGGAATACCCCTGATTAGCTGTACTCCTTTACTGCAGGGGGCACCGAGGATCGGGAGCCTCAGAATGAGGTGACTGTGAAAACTAGATAAGACTAATATGGCACGCCCTTCAGATCATAACAGGGCTTCCCCGCAGCTACTAGGCTGCAAGCAAATCCATGTGATTGCACCTTGAGCAAGAGTGTCCTAATAGACAGCCAGTCTCAGCTCTTCCTCGTCTGCTCCAAGCTAAGATGATTTTTCTCCGGTGCTAAGCTTTTCCATGCCTCTGACAGCCACAGACAACAGTGTTTATGTCATGTATAGCAAACTGTTTGCAGCAAGGAGACGTGTATTGATCCGTAGCAGTCAGCGTCATGCAGTGTGCAGTGGTATGGTTCAGGAGGTGAAGCATAAATCCCACACTACCTGCATTTATAAATGCCATTATAGTAAGGAGGTTGCACCGTGAATTATTGGGCTAAAAACTGGATTTTTAAATGTCTCAATGTACAAAACAATAATAATAATACATTTTCAAATTGCTGTTATTTTTATTGCTGGTATTGACTTTCGTAGTGATTCAATGGCTGTAATGGTGATCCAGTACTCTTACATATGCATTATATAGTTGTTACCTCAATTTCAGTATGACTGGAATGAGTTGAAATAAGGTGAGTATATTTTGTAATTGTGGAAAAAGTTTTTGGTACAATCCTGATTTGCAGTTGTCATTTTCAGACATTTCGCTGGACACACACATGAATCGGATGTTGTGTTTCTTTGGCTGCATATGAGTGTAGTGAATGCAGTTTTTCAAAAGTTTTCTCATTGATTTAACTTTTTTTTTAACGTTGTTTATATATTTTGTCACATTAAGGGGAATATTACAGATAAATTTCATGTGTTGGATCATAATTTAAAATTTCATAACACAATTAAGTGCCTTTCTGTAGTTCCACTTTTTCAAAAAGTATCCTAATAGATCACTAATGCTGATGTGCTTACTACACCTTGCCTTACATCGTGGCGATCTGGTCATTGCATGCCATAAAGCACTAGTCTGTAACATAAACTGTAAATGTAATTTATGTATAGACTCAGTTTTTAATAAAGATGAAACGCTTCTCCACTCATTGTTTTAAATGAGTCTCAATACAAAGTTTGGATTAAATAAATAAATCACAACTACAAACGTGGAGTTTTACACCAAAACCTGTGTGTGGGCAGAGCTGTGCTTGTTTCTTTCGTGGCTTTGCCATTGTAGGGCTATTCAGGTTTCTTGTTATAGATTGGACATAAATCCTTCATGCTTATGGGTGCTAATGGTGGACGCAGGCTGATTGCACTCTTTTCCTAACATGTAGATTAAAGTGATGAGGCACCACAGTCTGGGACTGAGAAGGAGCTCACAGGCGCTAATGTGCTGATTTTTATCTGTCCATCAGTTGTGTGATTGGGGGACATTCATCAGCTGCTAATGCTTTGCTGATTGTACTTGTAGTTATCTTGTTGTCACACGAGTACAACGCTAAACTGAAAGTGAACCATTTCCAGTCTATAAAAGGGTTCAGCTCTCACCATGTTTTACACATTTGTTCTTAACTCGAAATCAAAGCAGCAAAATGTGTGCAATCGCTCCTCTCTGCTGGTACAGAGACAGCACAGTGTGTGCCAATCTCCGCTGTGTTATTTCCTCCTTGCCTGGCTGGTAGACAGGACATGTTGGTTTTGGCTGCTGCACTCACTCAATCCAGTCGGCTCTGAATGTGGAAATATTCAGGACATACTGCCTCCTGTGGACCTCCACCCTCCCGCAGCAACACCCCATCAGCCTATCCATTTCAATCCTGAGTTGATGGATTGTGCCTGTTTGACAGACTGAAATCTGATTTATTTCACTTTAAGCTGAGGAAACAAAGACTTCCTAAACACTGTGGGGAAGATGACAACACTTCACTAAATCCTTAAAGAAAACAGCTATGAAAATAGCAAGGAGTCTTTAAAAAAAGAGTCCAAAACTGAAATTACGACTATTCAACAGATTTAAATTTAGACAAGCTGGGAAAACACAACTGCCTCAGGAGAGGACAGCAGTTGTGTGCGCTGCAACATCTGCGTAAAGGACTTTACTGAAAAACTGAACAATTTTTTTAACTGCAGCTGCAGGCGTGATATCCAATGCTCTGTTTCTGCATTTGGCTTGTTGTGATGTGGTGATGCTGGAACACTGCGCATTGCATGCATGTTTGCCAGCCTTTCCTTTTGGCTTTTTGCAGTTTTTGTCCATGTACTTGTGCCTGACATGTGACTTCACTTCGTGGAGGAACAGGGTGCATGTCAAGTCTTGTGTAATCACTGTCAAACGCACAGGCATTTGTAGTAAACTACCAAAACTGAAAGAAGCCATGTCTGTCCTCTGACAGGAGCAGGCTTGCAGCACATCCTCCAAATCTCTGACGTTTTGACCCCACAAAACTGTTTTATCTCCTATTTCTTCATTTCTCCCTCACTGACTGGAGCGTTTACATTATAAAACAATCAGACTTATTAAACAAACACTCTTCTTTCATTAGCCCCATCTGAAATGTAACAGCCTCTGAATTCAGGCAGCACCAGCACCCGAGAACAAATTAGCCAGGCGTCATAAATTTCACTTTTATTTCCCCTGCTATCATCAGGTGTACAAATGTGAGATCTGGTTTTCTCATTGAGTAGATTTAAGACTCTCCTCGTCTTCGGCCATTGGCTCCAGCGTCATAAATTTCACTTTCATTTCCTCTGTTATCATCAGATGCAATTTGTCGCCGCAATAATCAGGAGCTGTAATGTGCTGATTATGAGCCACTTAGTGTAGCTCTGCAGCCATGCTTAGTTAGGCCTGCTGGGATTTTTAATTTTAGATTGATTCAGACAATCGTTATCACTTGCAGTGTTAGCCCTGACCTTAATCTCGGCTTGCAAATGTCAGTGTTTGGCCGCATTTTAGTCAAGAACGAGTTCCGCCTCCGCACTAAAGCATGAGACTATTTCAGTTTTGTTTCGCACTTTCATATTGCAAATATTGAACAGTGAGCGGTGTTGACTTCTCCTGATGCTGATTTAGATAAGTACCGTTTTTGTTAGGGGTTATGCATCCCTGACCACCTCTTTGACGGAATGACTGGAAATGCCTGTCTGAGGTGTAATTGGGTTTTAAGAGTGGAATCCAGGCCGATTAAATTATGCACTGCATGCAGGGGAGCTAATTGAGTTTGGACCCTGCTGGCATACTGCACGAGCACTGGAAACATTTACCCAACATTAAGCCCCAATTAGGCTTTTCGGGATTGGAAACTTGTTGCGGGATGATGGGAAGATGCTGATGCCCGACAGACTGCGCTGTGCAGTTTCTCTCCACTAAATATGTATGGTCCGCTAACAGCTCTGCTCGTTCCTGTTGAACTGATGAACTTCCTCTGTATTTCTACGTTCTCGCACTCGCACAGCACAGGCTACAGTGCAAAGCAGTCCCTCTGCTCTAAGCTGGAAGTCTACAACTCTGAGTGTGTGCGCATGCTCTCCCTCAGCTCAGAGGAGCAGCTAATGCAGTTATATAATAGTTAGTGCAGCCGGCGTCTGCTGTGAGCCAAATGCCAGGCCGGTCTGGTTACATAAGCTCGTCAGAGTCATATTGTAGCACTCCGGAGCGCTCACACCACAGCATGTCCCCGCTCCTTTCACTGTCTCTTCCTCCGTCTCTCACTTCCTAACGCCGTTTTTCTTTGCTTTCCCATCCTCTCCTTTCTACACCTCTCCTCGCATCCACCCCTCCCTCTCAACCTCCTTCGCACTTTTCCTTTCCTTTTCCCCTCTCCGCTGCAGAGCTGTTCTCAGCCACGAGCACAAAGAGTTTGCGTGCTGGATGCAGATGCACAGACAGCTCAGAAAATATGAGACACAAAAGAGCAGGACTAACTGTACGCTCACACGTGCATTCTCCAGTGAAACATCAGGACATGTGCAATTCAGTTGCTGGATGCCTTGGCAGTGACGATGGGTGAGTCAGGTGAAGAGATAAGCTCCGGCTGCCAGTTACCACAACTCGTGCACTCTGATGTCCACTGGCCTTTGATTACCATTTGATCTCCAGGAATGCCTTTCTCATTGACCTTTTGCATCTAACTCCCATAAGTCCCTACTTATGGGCCCTCAAACAGGAGAAGGTCAGAGAGCCATGGTCAACAGATCAGCACCCATTGCAGCCGGGTGTCTGCCAAAACTGCAAACTAGAAGTGTGCAGATCGATCCAAATATCGATAGTGTCCATCCCTAAACTTGTATTGATATTGGAACGATACTAGCACGATAGCAGGATAGGCTTAATACTTATGTGTCTGTCTCTAAATCATACCCAATATGATTTAGAGACAGACACATTTACATACCAGGCCTGTTATAATGTTATATCAAGCAATTATTGTGGAAAGTAAAAATCAGTAATCAATTGGCCATTAAAATGGGTTCAACTTTGGCTAACTGATGATCATTCATCTCATAAACATACCTTTAAAGGTTAAAAGTATCCTTAGGGATATCGTTACATTGGCCCTGTATTTACTTGGTATCGGGTCCTAAAACTGCAGAATGGCACAGCACCCTTGCGCAATTGAAGTTAATTCATTTATGGTTTCAGCTCATAACAAATCATTGTTAAGATCTTTTGTGTGATGTCATCTCAGTCACTCGTTCAAGTAGACTGTTGTGGTACAGGATGGAGGGGTGCGGTGATGGTGTAGGTCCACGGAGGAAAATAAAGTGGATAAACGGCTCAGTTTGACTCCAGAACTCTCACGCTCACTGCGCGAGCTTGTCTAGCTAATTAGAATTAACAGCATTAACCAGGAACCGCTCCTCTCAACCAATGGCGTCCTTCTACAGCTTATGATTATTCATGAGACGGGGCTCGGCGCGCCAGCCGACTGGTGGAGGCTGACGGGAGGGCGGTGCCCACCGGACCTACTGCGCGGGGTGGTGCGGAACCGCGAAGTGTGTCTTGCGTAGGGCGAGATGTTGTTTTTTTGTGGCGATCTGCTGAACGTGGCATCGCTGTCCGGTCTGACACAACAGTGGGAAGCACAACCAGCCCCTCCGGTCCTCCCTGCACAGAAACCCGGGCGCACAGCAGCTGATCCCGGCGCATCACAATCCAGGAAATGCGGACTTCTGGCCCCTTCGCAACGGGATAAATGGCTGCAGCGCCAGCACTGTAGCAAGCTGGTAAATATGAACCGTGTCGGCTGTTTGTTACTTACTTTCATTTGGCTTGTGGTGCTCGTCAGAAAGAAAGCGCGAGAGAGACCGAGAGGGGAGGGGTACACGGTGTGAAGTTGACAGCTGATCCCGGCCGTATTTTATTTTATTTTTGGTGTTTATTTATTTTAAAAAGCGTGAGTGTGATATGAAGTTGAGCGATGCGTTTTGGTGATAAATGATTAAAGATGTGTTGCGTGTAGCGGACCCGAGCAGCAGAGCGAGTTTTTTTTTTCCTTTTCACCAAAGTACTGTACGCTGAAGTAGCGGCAGGGGCGCTGCACATATACAGCTGACAGCATATGCTTCATCATGCACCTTCATTCACCCCGGCTGTCCTCAATAGCTAACCGGCTGAGGAGAGCAGGAGTGGTGGGGATGGGGGGCTAGCACGCGCACGCTACGCATAAACACGCGATTCACGATCAGGCCTGTGAAGTTATTTGTAATGGGCTACACCTACACTTGCCAGATTTTTGGACGATGACATCATGCTTTTGTACTCTGTTGATCTGCTTTTATGTGATAGATGGGCTCAGCTAACAAAACAGTTTTTTTGGTGGTATTTTCATCTACTTGAAGTTGTGTCATTGAGTTTTAGTGTAACTCTATCTGTCTGTGTAAAATCAGAAGTTGGCATAAGGCAAAGTCATGGTTTTGCACCTCTGATGTTACTTTTACAGGAAGTGAGATATGGATAGCACTTGAAATCTGTTGTT